>NC_044549.1:145544964-146745960 GCF_007565055.1 Rhinopithecus roxellana | reverse complement strand
TTTTGGCTACATTTCAAAATTGCCTGGGAATAGTGTTTCTTTCTTACATTTTATCCCTTTCAAAATGGAAATAGCTATTCTGTTATTGTATGCTTGTCCCACCATTATACTTGGAAAGCATGATTGGTTTTCTAGTTTGAGAGGTCCACACATGGAGAGAAAATCTACTCAATGATTATTCCCCAAAATATTAATGTATAGTAATTTTTAACATTCTCAGAAATTTAGCTAAATAAAAATTATAAAATTATCATTATAAAAAACGTTGTAAACATTTAACCAACATTCCTAAAAGTGATAGCCCAATGTCAGTTGCATTTCTTATTAATGAAAGAATATAATTTATATAAAATATTAATACTGAAATACCTAACTTAAGGTTATTTAGATAATCAGGTTTGAAATTTTTGAGTTTATAATAATTAAATGGCATTTTTAACTTAATACTATAATGAGTTAGTACTTTGAAAGATGTTGGAATAAGATGAAAGTATTTTGCATGTGGGATGGACATGAATCTTTGAGGTCCAGAGAGCAGATACTGGTAGGCTAAAAAATGTCCTCAAAAGATATCCACGTTCAAATCTGTAATCCTGTTTCAATGACTATGAGTTTCAACATCTTTAGCCATCAAGGAAATACAAATTCAAATAATAATGAAATACCAATGCAGAATACATTTGCTAAAATTAAAGAAAGATAACAACTATTGTTTAGTTGTAAAGAAACTAAAATGTTTATATGTTACTAGGGGATATGGCATAAAATGATACATGTACCTAAAAAGCACTTTGGCAGTTTATTGAAAGGTTAAATATACAAGAAAAAGAAACACAAAAATTCTGTCTGCTCAGTCAGCTATGTTCCAATATCTGTTTGACACACAGGTTGGTTTATTTTGTCAGCCCCAACACATTGTTAATTATCAGTGTTGGGATTGTAATCAGGTATTTCTTGTCTTTCTTGAGGCATAATCAATTCTCATCACCATATTCTGGTAAAACTTAGTGGTACCATCCAAGATGTTAATTTCTTGCTTTGCTGCAATGTGTTCATAACTTCAAGAGTTCTATGTCTGCCCTCAAAGTTCCCTTCCCATTTTATATGAATCATGAATTTCTGTGCAATTTCTTATTTGCCATGCATATTGGACTCTTTCTTAGGATCAAAATATATGATGTTATCCCAAAATAGTTATCTCAACTATTTTTGCGTGTTTTTATTTCTTTATTTATGGGGTGGGTATGACACTTTCTTTGCAGTCACTCTGTTGATATGTTGCTATGTACTTATAACTTTATACTTGGGCTATGAAGGGTATATATTCCTCTTATTTAAAACTGGAATTTTACATAGTAGAAATAAAAATGTTAATTTATCTGTAATAGGTCTTTCAGTTTAAAATTTTCCCTAGTCACATAGATGAATGGTAATAAGTCATTTACATTCCTGATCACATGCATGAATTAAGATCTAAATGCAATTTGAATGTACAGTTCATATCCATGAAATAAATTGGGGTTATAATTAATGATCTGTCCCACATTACCAATTTATTTGAACAGAACTTTAGGTTGAACAAACCAGACATATAAAATGACTTTTAAGATACTGTTCCTACTACTCTAATATAAATTATTATTTATTTAATTGGAACAAGGTTGTTCAACTTTTCTATCTGTAGAAATTTCTACACTTTTCTATCTGTAGAAATGTAAGCTCTCAGGTCCAAGAGAAACAATTTTTAAAAAGAAGTGACTATCTGGACTGATAGCATTTGACTTTTCTGAAATATGCAAAATGGATATGAAACCACATACTTAAAAGCTTAGAAATAGACTTAATGAAATTCCTTTCTAACATCAAGTTTTTTACAGGAAGTGTTTCTTCTTTGAAATCAGAGAGACCTGGTTTCAAAACTTATCTCTACCATTTAAAAGAGGTGACATTTAACTTACTCTCTCTAAAGTCCAGTCTCTTCATCTGTAAAATGGTGCCTTAAAAATCTAACTCATACTGTCGAGATAATTAAATAAATGTTATGTAAAGGACTTAACACAGAATGTGGTTTATGAAAAGCACTCTAACTCATAATAGCTATGATTACCTATTTTAAAAAGCATTTATTTCAGTGTGCTACTCAATAAATATTATGTTAACATAATCTTGCAGTTTTCTAATCTGTAAAATGGTAATAATACCTGCCTTATAGATACTTGCAAAGATCATAAGAATTTGAAAGGGAGATGAGAAATTTATAGTCTATTAGAAAGTCAGCAGCAAATATAAAGAAAAACAATAGGGTGTAAGTCAGAATGTTTTGTTCTGTTATCTTCTCCTATGAGGGATCTGTTTTATTTTGAGAAAAGAGCCTCTTTGGAAGTGAGTCGTCTCATTTTTAGGATGGGACGGCTGGAGTAAAAATTTTTTCACTTCTACCTTAAAGTCATATGGATTAGAAGCATGTAAGATGTGCTAAAAATATTTGCTGTGAATTGCCCCTCTTGTTATTGCACAGATTTTTTTTACCCATACAAATCTCAATTATAGAGAATATGTTGTATAGCAAGTGAAATACTCACTTATCTGTAAAAATACTTATGTATAGTAATTTTTAATGTTCTCAGAAATTTAGGTAAATGAAAATTATAAAATTATCATTTTAAAAAACTTTGCAAACATTTAACCAACATTCCTAAAAGTGATAGTCCAATGTCAATTGCATTTCTTATTAATGAAATAATATAATTTATATAAAATATTAATACCAAAATACCTTTAAAAATATTGTTTAACACATAAACATTCTTCAAATTAAAGGCACTTTATTGATAATTTTTAAAATTAAAGACAACATAGAATAAGAATTCTTATGGTATTAAAAAGTCCTCTATGCTTGAACAAGTTTTTATTTGCTGGAAACAAGGTTGAATTTCTAATGTCTGCTATGAAAATATAAAGCCATTAAAAGTATTCGTTTTTTAAAAGAATATTTTTAATTCTTTCTGTATTTTAATTGTCTAGAAATTTAGTGTTTGAAGATTTCAAATCCATGTCTATTAATTATTATATCTATTATTAATTATTATTTTTATTTTTGCATGTTTGGAGGTAACAATATTTTATTTCAATACAACTATTAATAAATCAAGCTTTTAGTCATGCTTTATAATATTTAATTATTTGCATAGTTATTATTTGAGGATACATAGCAAACATAATTTAAGTATTTCAATGATGAGCATTGCCCCAGAAACTCTAAAAATATTAGATAAAATATAAATTGTGTTAAACAATGAAACATTTGTGCAAGAATACAACAAAACATACTTTCTTAAATGAAACAAATCATCCTGAGGGAAATACTATGGTCTTCATTGAAAAGTTTGTGGAAATATAAAAATCACATATTATTTACAGTTTAATATTTGCTTGAATATTAACTTGAAATTGTGAAACATTTTTACATGCATTCTGGACTGTGAAGCTATAGTTCATCTGTAGGTATACCAAACGCTAGAATATGTTTTTTTAGTCATTTCACTTCAATGGGCCAAAGATTTCCAATTCATATAAGAAGACAGACATTATAGCTATCTTAATAATTAATTCAATGTTCTTTTTGAATATATACTGTTAGCGAATAAGAATTTCATCTCCCTCAGAAATCAGAAACCTGATGTGAATCTCACGTTTGATCTTAAGTAATTAAAATACCATCATTTTATCATACCCTCCAGCTGTCAAGGAGATGGCACATCTTCCAGTTGGATTAAGGAAAGATCATAGGCTTTGGGGACAGATATCTTAAATCAAACCTTACTGACTGTCTGCATCATCAGATATCTCTGTCCTACCTGTCTCTTCTGGGATACTACAGTCAACAGATAAGATTTATTTGAAAAATTTAATCATCATCCACATATTGGTTATTATTTAAACCAAGAACACCCAAGTGAACTTAAATCTTTCAGGACTGACTGATTTAAGTTCAAACTGATGGTGAGCCAGTGTGATCTTTTCCCTTTAATTTCAACTCAGTCAAGGTCCAGTTGGTTCAACACAGAGATTTAGTATGAGCAACTAGTCACAAAGACGGTAAACAGAAAGAAACTGAAATACCATCCTTAGTGGGATCTGTAACACTGGAGAGGAAAGGTGTGTGGCAGGAGATGGGACCAAGGTGCAAATGTAGCTACTGTGATAATTTTCATCTATGTCAGAGCCAGGGCAATATTTCTGACTTTTCTATTTCTCCTACACACCAATGTTATGTCACCGATCATTGGCATTAGACAGAAACCTGCCTGGCAGTTTGTAATGCTCGGGTTTTTTTTTTTTTTGGTTTGTGTTTTTGTGTGATAGAAGTATCGGGGTAGAAACAGGAGTAGATTTGAGTGCACACAAGAAAATGATGAGCCCAGATCATAACTGTTTACATCTCTCAGTTGGCCTTGTCTCAGATAATGATAGGCATTTCCAGAAGGAAAGATACGTGTTTACCAAAATAACACTGATAAAATTTATCCTCTCAATCACAGATTTACCTTGTACCTAATCTATTATCAGTAAGCACTATTAGTTCCAACACCAAATTTTTGCTGTAACAGAATATAACATTTTCAGCAATAAGAACAATGTAAGCAGAGCTGATTAAAATAACAGTTATCCCTTCATGTCTCAGTATTCCTTTGTCTTTGGCTTGCGGTGAGGGAGACTGTACCTGAGATCGGCATCCTCTGTCAGGGAGGACTTGATGTCACAATCTCTAGGTGTGGTCACCAGGCACTACCAGACAATAGCTATAGACAGTAGTCTTACCCAAACAGCTAACTTAATATCAAGAGAGTTTCAAATTTATCCTCTTATGCCTACATGCAAAAGTTTGCTTTCATGTTTGCTCTATCAGAGTGGAAAGAGAGTAGAATTGCATTTATTAGATTCCTATGGCTGCTGTAGCATATAATCACAATCCGGGAAACTTAAAATGGAAGAAATTTGTTCTCTCACAGTTCTGCAAGACATATATTTGATATCAAGGTGTCCCAGGCCATACCCCTCCAGTGGTTTGGGGGGACAATTTTCGTGCCTCTTTCTGCTTCTGGTGGCTGTCAGCATTTATTGACTTCCTTTCCTTGTGGCCACATCACTCCAATCACTACCTCTGTCTTCCCCTCCTCTTCTGTTCTTCTGTCTAAACATTCTCCTATTCCATCTGTCTGTCTGGGAGGGCATTGTCTTATAAAACCACATCACTGAACTTAGTGTTCATCCATATAATCCAGGATTATCTCCTCTCAAAATCTTTAACATAATTACATCTGCAAAGACCCTTTTTCCAAGCAAAGTGACATTTGCAGGTTCCAAGGTTTTGACTTGGGTGTCTTGAAGGGAATATTTTTTCACCCTATTATAGCAAGGGCAGAGTCTTTGCACTGGAATGTAGATTCACACTCCAGACCTTGCTCTAATATATTTCTCTGTACGAAGATTGGAGGATCAAAAGGAATCTTACCTTCTCTTCTCTTGATCACCTTTGGCCTATGTAAGTTAGTGAGTATTTTTCATTATAAAGTTTTTTTATTTAACAAGGATTACAAATTGGGAATGAAAGGTAGTGATGCAGAAGAGATGCCCTTTGCACTACAGCATTGCATTACAACAAATTAGCACAGGAGACCTGTTTTTATAGATTATCACACATACAATTACACATGTGTCAAATATGAAGCATGTAGATCTAGAAAAAATGATAGGATGAAAAGATATATAATGCACCCTTACACAACCTAAATTCTTCAATGACCTTAAATCTTCCCTTCTTTCCCTTCCTGTTCATGAAGCAATCATTGTGGCAAGAAGGTAGTCACACTAATTCCAGACTTACCCTGCTGTGCAAAACCCAGTCAAAAGCTGATTCTACTAATTTACCTTACTTGGGAGTAAAGAGATGTAATTAACTCACCTATTTGATCCAACCAGTGTATAAGTACTCAGGAGTCATTTTGGATGATAGATTTTCAGTTCTGTATAAACTATAATCTTACTCCAGAAAATGACAGTAATCACAGTAGGCAGGAATCAATAAAACATGAATACCTGCTCTATAAATTTTTTCGAGACAGGATCTCACTCTATTTCTCAGGCTGGGATGCAGTGGTGTGATCTCTGCTCACTGCAACCTCCCCCTCCGGGGCTCAAGTGATCCTCCCATCTCAGTCTCCCAAGTAGCTGGGAATACAGGCCTGTATGACTATACACAGCTAATTTTTGTATATCTCCATAGAGACAGGGTTTTACCATATTGCCCAGGCTGGTCTTAAACCCCTGGACTCAAGGCATCCTCCTACCATGGACTCCCAAAATGCTGGGATTACAGACCTCAACCACTGCGACCAGCCTGCAATTTATTTATTGGCTGCATTCTTGGTGCTAAGTTCTACAAAAATAGGGTCCTGAGAGATTGTTGAGGCATTCTTAATCTGGGGAATATCTACTCTAACACTACATAGTTGTGTATATGTATATGCATGAGAATGTGTATGTATACACATATGAACGCCACATATCTGAGACAGGTCTCAGTTAATTTAGAAAGTTTATTTTGCCATTAGTCTGATGGTCTTCCCTTTGTGGGTAACCCAACCTTTCTCTCTGGCTGCCCTTAACATTTTCCCCTTCATTTCAACTTTGGTGAATCTGACAATTATGTGTCTTGGAGTTGCTCTTCTCGAGGAGTGTCTTTGTGGTGTTCTCTGTATTCCTGAATTTGAATGTTGGTTTGCCTTGCTAGGTTGGGGAAGTTCTCCTGCATAATATCCTGAAGAGTGTTTTCCAGCTTGGTTCCATTCTCCCTGTCGCTCTCAGGTACACCAATCAGACGTAGATTTGGTCTTTTCACGTAGTTCCATATTTCTCGGAGGCTTTGTTTCTTTTTACCCTTTTGTGTCTAAACTTCTCGCTTCATTTCATTCATTTGATCTGCAATCACTGATACCCTTTTTTCCACTTTATCGAATCAGTTACTGAAGCTTGTGCATGTGTCATGTAGTTCTCATGCCGTGGTTTTCAGCTCCATCAAGTCATTTAAGGTCTTCTCTACGCTGTTTATTCTAGTTAGCCATTCTTCTAATGTTTTTTCAAGGTTTCTAGCTTCTTTGCAATGGGTTTGAACATCCTTCTTTAGCTCAGTGAAGTTCATTACCGAGTGTCTGAAGCCTTCTTCTCCCAACTCGTCAAAGTCATTCTCCATCCAGCTTTGTTCCGCTGCTGGCAAGGAGTTGCGTTCCTTTGGAGAAGAGGTGCTCTGATTTTTAGACAGATCAACGAAACAGGAAGTTAACAAAGATATCCAGGAATTGAACTCAGCTCTGCACCAAGTGGACCTAATAGATATCTACAGAACTCTCTACACCAAATCAACAGAATATGCACTCTTCTCAGCATCACATCACACTTATTGGAAAATTGACCACATAGTTGGAAGTAAAGCACTCCTCAGCAAATGTAAAAGAACAGAAATTATAACAAACTGTCTCTCAGACCACAGTGCAATCAAACTAGAACTCAGGACTAAAGAAACTCAGTCAAAACCGCTCAACTACATGGAAACTGAACAACCTGCTCCTGAATGACTACTGGGTACATAACGAAAGGAAGGCAGAAATAAAGATGTTCTTTGAAATCAATGAGAACAAAGATACAACATACCAGAATCTCTGGGACACAATTAAAGCAGTGTGTAGAGGGAAATGTATAGCATTAAACGCCCACAAGAGAAAGCAGGAAAGATCTAAAATTGACTCCCTAACATCACAATTAAAAGAACTAGAGAAGCAAGAGCAAACATATTCAAAAGCTAGCAGAAGGCAAGAAATAATTAAGATCAGAGCAGAACTGAAGGAGATAGATACGCAAAAAACCCTTCAAAAAATAAATGAATCCAGGAGACTTTTTTTGAAAAAGATCTTCAAAATTGATAGACCAATACAAGACTAATAAAGAATAAAAGAGAGAAGAATCAAATTGTTGCAATAAAAAAAATCATAAGGGGGATATCAACATCTATCCCACAGCAATACAAACTACCATCAGAGAATACTATAAACACCTCTATGCAAATAAACTAGAAAATGTAGAAGAAATGAATAAATTACTGGACACATACACACTCCTAAGATTAAGCCAGGAAGAAGCTGAATCCCTGAATAGACCAATAACAGGCTCTGAAATTGAGGCAATAATTAATAATCTACCAACCAAGAAAAGGCCAGGACCAGACAGATTCACAGCTGAATACTACCAGAGGTACAAAGAGGAGTTGGTACCATTCCTTTTGAAACTATTCCAATCAATAGAAAAAGAGGAAATCCTCCCTAACTCATTTTATGAGGCCAGCATCATCCTGATACCAAAGCCTGCCAGAGACACAACAAAAAAAGATAATTTGAGACCAGTATCCCTGGTGAACTTCAATGCAAAAATCCTCAGTAAAATACTGGCAAATCAAATCCAGCAGTACATCAAAAAGCTTCTCCACCATGATCAAGTTGACTTCATCCCTGGGATGCAAGGCTGGTTCAACCTACACAAATCAGTAAATGTAATCCATCATATAAACAGAACCAAAGACAAAAACCACATGATTATCTCAATACATGCAGAAAAGGCCTTTGAAAACATTCAACAGCCCTTCATGCTATAAACTCTCAATAAACTAGGTACTGATGGGACGTATCTCAAAATAATAAGAGCTATTCATGACAAACCCATAACCAGTATCATACTGAATGGGCAAAAACTGGAAGCATTCCCTTTGAAAACTAGCACAAGACACGGATGCCCTCTTGCCCCACTTCTATTCAACATAGTGTTGGAAGTTCTGGCCAGGCAATCAGGCAGTTGAAAGAAATAAAAGGATTCAATTTAGGAAAAGAGGAAGTCATATTTTCCCTGTTTGCAAATGACATGATTGTATATTTAGACAACCCCATTGTCTCAGCCCTAAATTTCCTTAAGCTGATAAGCAACTTCAGCAAAGTCTCAGGATACAAAATCAATGTGCAAAAATCACAAGCATTCCTCTACACCAATAACAGACAGAGAGCCAAATCATGAGTGAACTCTCATTCACATTTGCTTCAAAGAGAATAAAATATCTAGGAATCCAACTTAAAAGGGAGGTGAAGGATCTCTTCAAGGAGAACTACAAACCACTGCTCAATGAAATAAAAGAGGATACAAACGATGGAAGAGGATTACATGCTCATGGATAGGAAGAATCAGTATCATGAAAATGGTCATACTACCCAAGGTAATTTATAGATTCAATGCCATCCCTATCAAACTACCAATGACTTTATTCATGGAATTGGAAAAAACTGCTTTAAAGTTCATATGGAACCAAAAAAGATTCCGCATTGCCAAGACAATCCTAAGCCAAAAGAACAAAGCTGGAGGCATCATGCTACCTGACTTCAAACTATACTACAAGGCCACAGTAACCAAAACAGCATGGTACTGGTACCAAAACAGAGATATATACCAATGGAACACAACAGAGCCCTCAGAAATAATACCACACATCTACAACCATCTGCCAAACCTAACAAAAACAAGAAATGGGAAAAAGATTCCCTATTTAATAAATGGTGCTGGGAAAACTGGCTATCCATATGTAGAAAGCTGAAGCTGGATCCCTTCCTTACACCTTATACAAAAATTAATTCAACATAGATTAAAGACTTAAATGTTAGACCTAAAAGCATAAAAAGCCTAGAAGAAAACCTAAGCTATCCCATTCAGGACATTGGCATGGGCAAGGACTTCATGACTAAAACACCAAAAGCAATGGCAACAAAAGCCAAAATTCAGAAATGGAATCTCCTCGAACTAAAGAGCTTCTGCCCAGCAAAAGAAACTACCATCAGAATGAAAAAGCAACCTAAAGAATGGAAGAAAATTGTTACAATCTACCCATCTGACAAAGGGCTAATATTCAGAATCTACAAAGAACTTAAACAAATTTACAAGAAAAAATCAAACAACGCCATCAAAAAGTGGGTGAAGTATATGAACAGACACTTCTTAAAAGAAGACATTTATGCAGCCAACAGACACATGAAAAAAATGCTCATCATCACTCACCATCAGAGAAATGCAAATCAAAACCACAATGAGATAACATCTCACACCAGTTAGAATGGTGATCATTAAAAAGTCAGGAAACAACAGGTGCTGGAGAGGATGTGGAGAAATAGGAACACTTTTACACTCTTGGTGGGACTGTAAACTAGTTCAACCATTGTGGAAGACAGTGTGGCAATTTCTCAAGGATCTAGAACTAGAAATACCATTTGACCCGGCCATCCCATTACTGGGTGTATACCCAAAGGATTATAAATCATGCTGCTATAAAGATACATGCCATAAAGACACATATGTTTATTGTGGCACTGTTCACAATAGCAAAGACTTGGAACCAACCCAAATGTCCATCAATGATAGACTGGATTAAGAAAATATGGCACATACACACCATGGAATACTATGCAGCCATAAAAAAAGGATGAGTTCATGACCTTTGTAGGGACACGGATGAAGCTGGAAAGCATCATTCTGATTAAACTATCGCAAGGACAGAAAGCCAAACACCGCACGTTCTCACTCATAGGTGGGAATTAACAATGAGATCACTTGGACACAGGGTGGGGAACATCACACACCAGGCCTGTTTTGAGGTCAGGGGAAGGGGGAGGGATAGCATTAGGAGATATACCTAATGTAAATGAAGAGTTACTGGGTGCAGCACACCAACATGGCTCATGTATGCATATGTAACAAACCTGCACATTGTGCACATGTACCTTAGAACCTAAAGTATAATAAAAAAAAAAAAAATTAAAAAACAGGAAGTTTTTTTTGCCGAGGTTGAGGAAGTGCACCCATGACACAGTCTCAGGTGGTCCTGACAACATGTTCACAAGGTGGTTTGAGCACATCTTGACTTTATACATTTTAGGAAGACATAGGACATCAATCAGTATATGTAGGATGAACATCGGTTTCATCTGGAAAGGCAGGACAACTCACAGCAAAGACAGGACAAATCAACACGGAGAGGAGGCTTCCAGGTCATAGGTATATAAGACAAACTTAGTTGCATTCTTTGTTTCTCATTAGACTTTCCAAAGGAGGCAATCAGATATACATTTATCTCAGTGAGCAGGGGGATGACTGAATAGAATGGGAGGCAGGTTTGCCCTAAGCAGTTCCCAGATTGACTTTTCCCTGTAGCTTAGTGATTTGGGGGCCCTAAGAATATTGTTCCTTTCACACACACATACGTATAAATATACACAGATGCACATAGAGATTTCTGTAATACTTTAGTAGTCACACATATATTCTTCTGTAAGTAAGAAGCGTTTAGTAATCCTAGCAGTGTGGGAAGCCGAGTTGGCTGGATTGACTGAGCTCAGGAGTTCGAGATCAGCCTGGCCAACATGGTGAAACCCTGTCTCTAAACAAATACAAAATATTAACCAAGCATGGTGGCAGGCTCTCATAATCCCAGCTACTCAGGTGACTGAGGCACGAGAATCGCTTGAACCCATGAGGCGGAGGTTGCAGTGAGGCGAGATCACGCCATTGCACTCCAGCCTGGGTGACAGAGCAAGATTCTGTCAAAAAAAAAAAAAAAAAAAAAAAAAAAAATGATACAGTTACTTTGTAAAAAGTATCACACTCATGGGTGGAAACGTACACTTACTTGGTCTAGAGAGGAAGGAGCTAGCCCAATGGAAAGGTTTAAAACTAGCCTTCAGTTACAAAGCAATAAGCAGTGATTAAACCTTAAAAATAATTTTCATTTCTTCACTAGAAAGACATGGGAATTACTGTCGACATTGTCATTTAGAAAATAAGAAAATTGAGAAAGTAACGTAGTAAATAGCAGATCTATGACTTGATCCCAGGGTCTGTACATATGGATCCTGGGGTCAAGTCATAGCTTTGCTGTACTGCGTCATTGTGTCATTAGTTCTCCTGATCCTACAAGTTCCATTTAAATTTTTATTTCCTGTAAGAGCATAAGCAAAGAATAACTACACTTTTACTGCTACTTATTTAAAAATAGCACTTTTCTGAAGCATTTGGGCTTCAAAGATTATTTTCCAGATGCAGAGAAGAAACAGTACAGGAGCATCCAGGGCAGTTAATTGGGGTACATGAGGAGGATCAATGTAGCTTTCTGTTGGTAACAGTGGCAAAAGAAATAACCGGGAGCAGTTATTAGATGTTTGTCATATATGGGATACCATGCCTGGCACTGTGCAGGTGTTAGCTCATTTAATTCTTAAAACTATTATTGAGTCGCCTAATTGTAATTTCCACTGTCATTTCCATCTTATACATGAAGAAAGGACACTTGTTTTTAGTAACTCATCCACCAACAGACAACTAGCAAGTGGAACAGCCCCAATGGGAGTGGTTTGGTTAAGATGCAATCAACTACCTAGATTGACAATAGAGAGGCAGAGAAAGTGGTCTGGGATGAGAGAGCTTTCAATACCTCAGCAGCATACTCCCATGAGATTAGTAGAAGCTGAGTCATTTGTATGAGTGTTTGGATCTGTTGATTCATGAACCATTTATTTTTTAACTAAATTGTTTTATATTTTCTGTATTGAATGATGTGAGGAAACAAAAAGGGATCCCCTACTTATGACTATATTGTAAATGGTAGTGACATGAGGATACTCTTTTTATTGTACATTATTTCAAAAAAATGAAATTCAACTTCAATTACTTTTGCCAGTAGTGATCCAAAGATAACATATATTCTAAGAAGGAGTTAAATGTAGTATTGCCCACATTATACCTAACTCACTCTGAATGATTTTTCGTAAGTGAAATATACATCCATTGCAAGTGTGTTTATACTTAGGCTCTATGTAACATAGAAAATAGCAGTTGAATAAACAATAATTATATAAAGATTGTCCAGGAATTACTTAAATCAAATTAGAATTGAAATAAATTAATTTTCTCCGCAGTGATTGTACTAATTTACATTCCCATCTATAGTTGTTCAAGGGTTCCATTTATCCACATGCTCATCTGCATTTGTTATTGCCTGTCTTATGGATAAAGTCTATTTTAACTGAGTTAAGATGTTCTGATTTATTTGAGGGACCTAAAAAATGAAAACAATTGAACTCATGGAGATATAGAAAAGAATGATGGTTACCAGAGGCTGAGAAGAATAGTGATGAGGGGAAAACTGGAGAGAGTTAATGGGCGCAAAAATACAGTTAGGTAGATGAATATGATCTAGTATTTGATAACATAGCATGGTGACTTTAGTCAGCAACAATTTATTGAACATTTTAGAGTAACTAAAAATATAATTAGTTTGTTTGTAACACAAAGGATAATTGCTTGAGGTGTTGCTTAGCCCATTTATCCCGTTGTGATTATTATACATGGTATGCCTCTATCAAAATATCTCATGCACTCTGTAAATATATACACCTACTGCTTTTTTAAAATTTTTATTACAAAATAAGAAACTATATTTTCATGAAAAAGCATAGTTACTATGGGACAAATAATGGAGCAGAAATGTTTTATTGTTTAGCTTGAGGTAGACAAACTGTAGCCTACTGCCCCTTTTTGTATAGCCCATGAGTTAAAAATAATTTTAAAATGATTTAATTGTTGAAATCATAAGAAAAAGAAAATATTTGAGACACGTGAAAATTTTATAAAATTAAAGTGTCAGTGTCCATAAAAATAATTTTTATTGAATACACCCATACCCATTCACTTTGTATTGCCTGTGGCTGTTTTCATGCCACAATGGCAGAGCTAAATAATTGTGATAGAGGTCGTATGGCCTGCAAATCTTGAAATATTTACTACCTGACCCTTTACAGAAAAAATTTGCCAATTGCTAACATAGATGACTGAACCAAACAAATAATATTCCTAAACAAAAGAAATATATTTATAAATTATACATTTATAGTCTCTCTCTTTAGGGCTCCCACTCTCTGCCCTCTTTCTCTGTTTGAATTTTCTCCATACCTTCAATGAATCACTAACAGCTTAAGGAAAAAGTTTAAATTCCCGAGGTAGAACTTAAAACCTCTTAAATTTAGCATGAACAAAACTTTGTGGTTTTTAGCTTATAGGCCATTAACCACCAGTTCCTGAAAAGCTGTGATGCTATTCACCATCCTCACAAATCTCGTGGGTTTGCCATCCTGTTTCTGCTCCTGCAAAGTCTACCTTCTGTTCTACATCTTTTATTCAAATTCTTTTTCTTCCTTTCTCTCTCTCTCTCTCTCTCTCTCTCTCTCTCTCTCTCTCTCTCTCTCTCTCTCTCTCTCTCTCTCTCTCTCTCTTTAGAGATGGAGTCTCACTCTGTCGCCAGGTTGGAGTGCAATGGCGTGATCTCAGCTCACTGCAACCTCCGACTCCCTGGTTCAAGCAATTCTCCCACCTCAGCCTCCCAAGTAGCTGGGATTACAGGCATGCACCACCACACCCAGCTAATTTTTGTATTTTTAGTAGAGACAGGGTTTCATTACATTGGCCAGGATGGCCCGGTCTCCTGACATCATGATCCACCCACCCTGGCCTCCCAAAGTGCTGGGATTACAGGCATGAGCCGTGGCGCCCAGACAAAATCTCTCTTTTCTATTGAATCATTGCATTTCACTTTAGGCCAAAGTGGTCTTTCTCCTTCTGTTTTTTAGCACTTTTCCTAGGTGACAGTCTGCCATATATCATCCTTTTCTCTTTTCATTTTGCATTAAAATTTCTAAATGTTAAATAATTTTTTTTGAAAAATTGTACTGTTCTTTAAGTATATACCCCTGTCTTCATATTACAGTAGGTCCTTCCTATAAATAGGGGCCACCCCTCTTTTAACTTGATTTCCTTCACTGTTCCTCATGGTGTTTTTCAAGTTGTAAGTGCTTGACTTGTGTTTATTTTACCCAGAATATTCTGAAAGTATGCACTTGTTTCACCATTTTACCTAGAATATTCTGATACAGAAACATCGTGATATACAAAAAATGCATATTTAAAAATATTGTTCAGTATACAAACAACATCTATTTCTCTAAGGATATACATTTCTTGAATTATTTGTTTTAAATTTATAAAAGAGCAACGAGACACACACATACAGAAAGAAAGAGAGAGAGAATGATATTTGAAAGTCATGCCAATAAATAATAACAAAGCCTCTGGTCTGACATCTGCATTCCAGTTCCAGTCTCTAGACCTCAGCTGAATGAAATGGTAAAATCAGTGCTGTGGCCATCTGTAGCAATTAACTGAACACTAATGTTCTTGCTGCAGCTGATGGTTGAGACCTCTGCAGTACGATAAAGTGCCTGGAAATTCTATTTTCCATTTTGTGGAAAACGGTAGGAAATACTGATCAAGTCTATAACATAAAAGCTCATTCAATTCAAAGCAATAGAGAGATATCAAGACAACAATTTTCATCTAAAGAATAAAGGGGTTGGTGAGGCATCAGATATGCATAATTATAAACAGTTGCTACCTTCTTAATTGGATGACTGGGAAAATCTCTAGCTGTAGGCATCCAATTGGCAGGGTCACAATGTTCATTGCGTACACTGATGTCTAATGAACAATATTCCCACCATAGCTCTGTGCTATGTGTAAAAATGTTACCTTTGGCCTTTCGGTAATAAAAGCGAACAGATCTTAATTTATTTTGATGATGACAAATGGTAAAGGAACATGTTTGTCATAAATGAAGAAAATAACTTTTTCCCTCAAAACCCTTGACAAATTTGAATCAACTAAGGCACAAAAAAAGCGTCATTTTATTGTATTTCCTGAAGCCATACATCTCTGAATTTGTATCTACTAATGTAGTTTTTACAAGAATGTGGACTTTAATTTTTGTTCCAATTGATTGAGAGTTATGTGTTATATGTTTGTACAAAGATGTTTTACTTAACTCAGTATACAGGGCTGTCAGAATGTTATGTAAGCTGATAAAAATATATTTTGGCATCATTGAAGCAACAGCAGTTAATGGAACAACTGCCTTTGGAAATTGGACTGAGACTAGTGATCTAGAGAGAACACTGGTATTTTCATGGTCCTGTAGAACTGGTCTTCATTTCCTCTGAAATTATCTGGATACTCCTAGTCAATTTCACAAAGTCCACTGTGCAGCATATAGTTTCCTGTGTCAGCCATCCCACATTATTGTTTTTAGTAGAAACTTTCTGTAACAAACTAAGTAGACTTTATCCATCCAAATTCTATCATATAGAAGGGAAAAATGCAGCTGTCATAACAAAATGAAGAAAGCATTTCTTCCAGTGTACTGCTACATTGCAAAAAAACTAGGTTAAGATTTAGCTTGTTTCTCATATAACACATTACAGCAAAATCAGCAGGGAATTTGTCTGCCAGGGTGCAGTTATAGTGACAGGTATAGGTACTGCATTCTGGTCTCTTTCTAATTGTTCTGTCATTTAAAATATTTGTCTGAAGATTAAGAAAAAAAAAGACGATATTTAAGTATGAATAAAGCTGATATATAAAGTGAAAGCAACTCTATCCCCCAGTTGACTGATTTTTACATTCTTACCTTTGTGTCTATAAATTTCAATATTGTGTTAAGTACAACTATGTTGTGCTGTAATAATAGAGTCTTTCAAAATACCGCAGACTAGAGGATGAGTTGAGTCTCCATGTTTTATGATGCTATTTCCCCAGGCAGCCCAGCTTACTGCACCTCATCTCGCCTCAGCTTTAGCAATAGAAGGAAATATTAAGAGTTCCATCATTGCCCGAGAGGTGAAATATATCTTTGAAAGCTTCATAAAGGCAGGAATAAAAATACTATAAAGACTTCATGAGGGAATTAAAAACACATTCCATATTTGTTTTCCAGGTTTAAGAGTAAGTGCCTGAGAGTCAGTTCAGATAGTAAGTTTCAACAAAACATTATAGTGCAGTGGCTTCAAATATAATCTAGGAAGTCATATTCTTTTCTAATCTCAATTTGTAAGGGAAAAAAAACTTATAAAATACAAATATAAAAGCAAAGGAAAAACAGCCAAATCTAAAAATAAATTGTTACAGTAAATTCTTCCTTATTTGGTGCCCTACTAAATAAAGTTCTCTTAAACAGCATGTGTCCTGAAGTCCCTTGTGAGAGTGTGGTTCTTAATCTCCTGCATCAGTATCTTAAAACCATTAAAATTAGTACATATTTCTCAACTTCAAGCAAAACTTCAAAGTTACAAAATTACAACAAACTTTCTGCCATACTCTACGTGCTATAAGGGTAAAAACAATTTTGTTTTTGCCACTAATAAAAATGAATATCCCCAAAGCTTATCATCTAAAGTAAATGATCAAAGATATTTTAAAACAAATGAAATAATCATTTCAGAAAAAAATGGCAAAATGAAATTTTAGAATTTCTATTCTTACCAACCCATAATCTTTTTTACACCTAAATAAATAGATTTTTGGTAATTTATTTTAAATTATTTTATTGTTGTGTTACTCCCTGCCCACCCCGCCAACGAAAATATTTGTATGTTGAAGTTCTAACTCCCAGTACTTCAGGATGTGACTTTATTATGAAGGCAGAGATCTTGACAGAAGTAATCAAATTAAAGTGAGTTCATTAGAGTGGGCTTTAATCTGACTGGTATCCTTATAAAAAGGAAAAATCTGGAAGCAGACATACACACAGATAAAAACCACGTGAAGATGAAGGCAGAGATCAGGACGAAGGTTCTGCAAGCCAAGCAAGGCCAAGGACTGCCAGGAAACCACCAGAAGCTAGGCAAGAGGCATGGAATAGATTCTCTCTCCCTCACAGTCCTAAGAAGGAATCAACCTTGCCAATGGCTTAGTTTTGGGCTTCTAGAATCTGGGACTATGAGACGATAAATTTATTTTCAAACCAGTCAGCTCGTGGTGCTTTGTTACAGAAGCCTTAGCACATTAATCAATTGGCATAAGGTTTGTTTGCTGCTTATTTCTCAGGAAATATAATAATTATTCATAACATGTTATAAATATTTCATTTTATTTAATGAGGGAAATTACATTTTACTTTAAAACACTATTATTCTTACCAAAATAAGGGTTATAAGTCAAACTTCTCTGGGATTTAATAGGTTTTTTTTTCAAGTCTATAAGGTTTTCTAGTTGTTTTTTGAGATCGTTAATGAATAATATAATATTCACAGATTTCAATGCCTATTAATTTAGATACCAAATTTGCATGTGTTATAGAGGACATGTTTTAAAGACACTTTTAAAATTCTCTGATTAATTTTTAAAGTCAAGCTATTAGGTAAAAAGCTTACCCTTGGGGTCAATTTTTAAATCATCCTGGGTTTATTTAGTCAAATATACAATAAAAATAGTATAAACTGGCCAGAAAAACTAAATATAAAATAAATATGAAAAAATATATAAAAGTAACAGTATCTTAAATCTATATAGAACTTTGCAATTAAAAATTGTTTTATAAGTCCTTTAATGATTACAATAACTCTGTTGGGCAGTATCTTAGGCATTATTTTTGCCAATTTGACCACATGATAAATTAACCAAGGCCTGGAGGGACTGTTGTGTGGGACAAAGTTTTGAAACACGGAAGGTAAAAGGCAATACAATGTCCTGTTTTATGGTGACATTATTATATACTGTTATTAGATGTATGTACTACCTGTGTATGGAAAAAATCTTGCCAGTACTTTAAATCAAACCCTACTCTAAAGTATTTTAATAGGATTTAGCTGTGGGATGTGTCTTCAACTCTAGCTTTGTTTAAATTTTAGACTCTTCAAATTAACTACAAAAGGAAAATGTTTGCTTACTTTGCTCAAAGGTCTTGCAAGCTCAGCACAATAGCCTTAAAACATAAACTCTTTTGTCTTCCTTTCCATCTCTGCTGTTGCAATGTTTCAATTATATTATTTAATCTATTAAAATGTCTTTTTATAAACTATCAATTTTTCTGTGTGCATGTGTGTGCTCACCCATTCTCAGGAAAACTGCCTACAAACTAGTGGCTATGATTACTAATAACTTAAATGTCAAATCCAGGGCGTGTAACTTCATTTCATTAAAACAAGTTCAAAATAAATGATTGCTCACTTATTAAGTGAAAGTAATCAAATTGCATGTTTTCAGAAATTTTATTTTATACTACTTATCTTTGCAATTAATATTCTTTTGTCATTAATAAATTTGGAAAATATACGGGAATGCAGTTCAGATGACCTGTCATAGTTGATGACACAAATGCATTCCTCAAAAACATTTTTCTAAATATTCTTATTTCCATTCGTTATTCAAAATATTTGAAGCCATTGCTCAGACACTTGGGTTTTTAAGTGTTGTCATTTAATACTTCAATATAAAACTCATGTAAACAGTGAGTATAATATTTTTGGTATTGTTTTGTATAACATACACTGTGTCTAATAATAAAAATTTGTATTGTTTTTCATCTCAATTAAGATAGAAAGATAACTCTTCAAGGTAGATCTGTAGCAGAGCATCATTTTTGACCACATCCAACAATAATTGAATATACTGATAAAATTGAAAAACTCTAGTATGCCCAGATATAACCCTCTAAACTAATCTAATGTTATTTTTCTCTTTAACCAAAAATGTATCAATGAAGTATTATGCAGAAGATCATGCTTAGTTACTAATACAGATGAAACTTGGTTGGCTACACAAAAGCCTATTCCAATGATAAATCAGTTTCTATGGGCAAACTTGCAGCATTATTATATTAAAATGGCTACCAAACACCCAAGTTTGCTGTATGGTGAACAGTCTGATAAGAAAAATATTCTTTATAGCTCAGGGGATTCTTCGTGCTGACTCAGATTAGCATTGGTATTTCTGTCTGCAGTGAACTGGTAACCTTGTTTCAGGGCAAATCTCAAAATTGGGGTTTGGCCTTAGAGACCAAGTGGGTCCTTGGTTTTGTTCAGAAAAGAATTCAAGACTGAGCACAAAGCAAAAGCAAGTTTAACTGGAAGAAGAATGGAACAAAAAGAAAGCTACTCCATAGGCAGAGTAGACCTCCTGTGCTGCTCACTGGTTATATTTTTGGTTATTTCCTGATTGTATGCTTAATGAGAAGTAGATTATGCATGAGTTTTCCAGGAAAGGGGTGGGGATCGCCCAAAACTGGGGTTTTCTCCCCATCCGACTATATGGGGAAACTTCTTGTCATTGCCGTGGCATTTGTAAATTGTCTGGTGCTGGTAAAAGTGGTTTTTAGCATGGTAATGCATTATAATTAGCATATAATGAGCAGGAAATGTAACTAGAAGTCCCTTTCATCACCATGTTGCTTCCAGCTGGTTTTGGCTGATCTCTTTTACTATCTCATGTCTTATCAGTGGGGTCTTGTGATCTCTTGTTTATTGTCTCCTGTCTTATCAGCTGGTTCTTTTGGACTGTTGTCTTGGAAACTAGTCCTACCAAATACCCATCCCAGTTCCTGCTCAGAGATTATATATTCTTTTTTAATTTTAAGGGGTTGTAGAAGAACAAAGTTCTATCCAAAGTAACTGCCTCCTGCTGATTTTATAGGTGTAGGCCATGCTTCCTTTGGAGCAGTAAACATTTCTACATGTCTAATCTAAGGGGTCCAAAGAGGGTGTCTTTATTTCCCAGGTCAGAAGATGGGATGGGTTGGAAGCCTTGCGCCAGCATCTTCTTTACATGAAATCACTGTAATCTAGAAGACACAAACTTTACAAGGAGGTTAAATAAGCACAAACCAAATATTAATAATAATAAGATATATATCAAAGGTCCAAGGAAGTGTAGAAACCAGCTGACTGAGATAGAAGTCCCTTTATTGACTTCCATAAGGTCTGGGTATTAGGGATGAGAATTCCACGTAGCCAAGCAATTTGTTTTTCTATATCTTGCTGATATCTTCCTCTATTTGGCTTGTGGTTTTTATTAATCACAGTACATACTTCTCTTCATTCCAACAACAGATAGTCCAATACTAATCTTATTCATTAGTACATCTGCTAAGGAATCAAGGGAGTGTCTCAATTTATCTGAACATCCCCCCATTCTATGAGACAGCATATACAGTGAAGAAGTAAAGTTTTGAAGAGTTGCCTTGTATAGGCAAATCCTCCCCATGGGCCAACCAGATGACAGCAGCCCTAACTCCAGCCAATATAGGAACAGTTGCCCACTTAGCTCTTGGGTGAGTGATGTTATATAATTGTATATTAGAAGGCTTTGTCTTTTGTTATTGTATGTTGACCCCTGAACCAAACAGTGTCAATACACTGGTAACCATGTGTTTTATGATCTCAAATGAGAGACAAGTTATAGGTTGATTTGATAGGTGTCCATATAGCTATAGGTATCCATTGGAGGTGTAAACTTCATATGGGATGGGAGTTGTTAAGAAAGTTGAGTACTTGTGTTATCCAAGGGGTGCTTAGATTTAAGCATGAATAGGATAAGAATCTGGGGGAGAAAGTAGTAATTTAAAGCAATGCCATTATCACGGGAAGTGGCTATGGGAGTTGAGAAGGACACAGTGGTCTGTAGAGGCACTAAGATCCTCCAAGAGAAATAAGAAGAGTTGTAATTGGTGGTATCATCAGGACAAATATGTTTAGAATTTACTTGGCAGGTAGTGCTGAAGTTTGTAGACATTAGGTGGCTGGGAAGTTATGGCCTGAAATGATGACCCTACCTCTACCAGGATATAAAAATATGTCCAACTTCAACAGAAATTTTGTCCCTTTGCCAGAATTTTTGGAGAGTCTAGTAAATAACTGGGATAGAGAGTGTTATGTGAAGCAATGTCTAAGAGGGAAAGGAAAAAAAATATCATTGTTAACAAGGGAAACTGAGAATGACACAACAACAGCTTTTTAAGTCTTCTAGAGGTTCACAAGTGTAGGTCGTTGTGTTTTCTTCTGGCATGTGCAGGGACTCATAAGAAACAGGTTTAACTCTGGACAGTCATACCCCTCTAGTGATGACCTGAAGTTTAACTGTAGTAGGGAGATTGAACAATACTTGATAGGGGCCCTTCTACTTTGGTTGAAACTGATCCTTGTGGGTTCCTTCCTTCCAGGTTTTAAATGAGACTAAGTCTCCTGGTTGAAAAAAGAAGCTATTGTTTTCCTTCCTGGGAAAGGACAATACATTATTTCCATATTCGTGAAGGGCCTTTTGAATCTGGGCTCAGTTCATGATGTAAGTAAACATTTTATGTGTCTCTTTGCGAAACAGGAAATCTGAAGTTAAAAAGAGTCTGCCATAAGTCATTTCAAATGGCTAAGTGATGGCATTCCCTTTGGGGCCATCATTATGCATAGGTTGAGAAATCCAGGCCTCCAGGGTTCTCTGACAGAATTTCAACAATATTCTTTTTAGGACATGATTGGCTTTTTCTACATTACCTGAGGATTGAGGCCTCCAGAAGGCCTAAGGCTGATAAGCAATACCCACGGCTGAGGAAACCTGTCAGGTTAGTTTGGCTGTAAAGGAGGGTCTGTTATCAATTGGCAAATTTCTTGATAATCCAAACCTTGGGCTGATGTGTTTAATTAATAATTCTGACCATTCCAATGCCTTTTCTCTCCTTGTGGGAGAAGCTTCAGTCCACCCAGTGAAAGTGTCTTTAAGTACTAGCAAATGTTTTAATCTCCTGCAAGGTGGCCTCTGGATGAAGTCTATTTTCCAGTCTTCCACAGCGTATGTTCCTTGGTGGTCAGTAAGGAAAAGAGTAAAGGGGAGGCTTCCTTGTAATTACAGGCACAGAGTTCACAGGCCCTGATGATCCTTTTCACAGTCTGAAACAGTCCCTTCACTGGGAACATTTGGTAAGTATATTTGAATAGAGACTCTCAGCCCAAATTTGAGGAGTCATGAAAATGTTGTCCGTTGTTCGGCCTCAGGGAGAAAACTGTTTGTTGTTTCTTTGCAACCATTCTGATGGTCTTTTTTGCAAGCCTCTTTGCAAGTCCATTTAATTTCCTTGGGTGTATAGTATGATGCCGCTGACATGGGTTGAGGAGTAGGTATCAGTGCAGCGGCTTATAGTTCCAATCTTCCTTCAGCTGTGGCCTTGGCTGCTCTGTCTGCCAGGGTATTTCTTTTAACAATAGAGGTGTCTCCCTTTCGGTATTCCCTTCAATGAATAACTGCTATTTCTTTTGGGAGTTGGATAGCATCCAAAAGTTCAAAGATCTCAGAGTGATGTTGTATGGTGAATCTCTTAGCTGTTAGTAGTCTTTTTCCGTTCCATATGACAGAATGAGCATGAAGCACCAGGAACCCGTATTTGGCATTAGCACATATATTGACTCTTAAATCTTTTCCCAGTTAGAGGCCCCTAATTAGAGCAATTAATTCCACTTTTTGAGCAGAAGTCTGGGAAGGTAAATTCTAAGCATCAATAATTTCTTGTTGACTAACCACAGCATAATGTGTCTTTCTTATTCCCTCAAGAACAAGGCTACTCCCATTTGTAAACCATTCAATATCAGGGGTATGTAGGGGTTTATCTTTAAGGACAGGCCTGCTAGTAGAGGTCTGTTTTATAGTTTATACACAGGAGTGGATGAATAAGGGATGTTTCTTAGAACATGGGGTCCAGTAACAGGGCGACAGGATTTAATATTTGACATACTTTAAGGGTAACAACTGGGGTATCAAGCAAAAGGGTCTGATATTTAAGTAACCCTCCCTCTGTTAGCCATGGGTGTCCTCTTGCCTCTATAATACCTGTACTTGATGGGAAGTCATGACTTCTAATTGTCATCTCAAGATAAACATATTGGCTTTTTCTATTAATAGAGCAGTGGCAGCCAAGGCTAGCAAACACCCTGGTCATCCGGCCACCACCTGGTCTACTTGTTCAGAGAAAGAAGCCACTGGCCTAGGATTATTTCCTAGGATTTGAGTTGTACCCAAAGTTGTCCCTTATCTATCAGCCACATAGAGGGTGAAAGGTTTCTAAGTTTGGGAGTCCAAAGGCAGAAGCTATTCACAATTTTTTTCTTTTAGGATTAGCAATGCCTGTTGGCAGGTTCTACCCCCACACAAAAGCCCATGATCATTCCCTTTTATAGCTTCCTAAAGTGGTTTTGCTGTGAACGTAAACCCAGGAATCCAAACCTGGCATATTTCTGGCATTACCAAACCTGTACTTAATTGCTTCTTATTCTGAGGGGACTGGAGGGCGAGGATGGTCTCTTCTCATTTCTGAACTAGTATCCTTGTCCCAGGAGTGAGCACGGGCTACAAATTTTTACCCCTTGGACAGAAATTTGGGGCTTACTGGGGAATACCCAATACTGTCATTTTCACAAAGTATTAAGGACTTTTTATTCAAGTCCTCCCTAGTAGGACTGGAAATTGACAGGTTATCTACATATTGTAGGAGGGATCCATCGGTTAATTGTAGTTCCTTTATCTCTTTTGTCAATACATTCCCAAAAATATGAAGACTATCCCTAAGACCTTTAGGGGAGGACAGTTCTGATAAGCTAAGATGTGTCATGTGTCTGGATCAGTCCATTCAAAAGTAAAAATGTACTGAGAGCCTGGGTGCAATGCATGCAAAAGAGAGCATCTTTTAAGTCTAATACCATGGATCAATTAGCATATTTGGAACTTGAGTCAGCGTTGTATAAGGGTTAGAAACTGTTGGATGAACTGAAATCACTGCTCATTGACTGCCCTCAGACCCTGGACAAACCTGTATTCCCTTCTTCCTTTTTTTTTTTTTTTTTTTTTTTTTTTGACAGGCAGAACGAGGCTTTTTAAAACTTTGTTATCAGTGGTTGGAATTCCCATTGGACTTCAGGTCTCAAAGGTTACTGTTTTATACATAGATAACTAATACTGGGTTTAAAAAGTAATCTGGACTGAGGGCTCCTTAATACGTCTACTAGGAGCTTTCATATCCCAAATTGGGGGGTCTATTTGAGAAATAATCATGGTGTAAGAGATGCCTCTTCTTTACTTTTCTTAGGGCATGCAATGCAGTTAGTGTTAGTAGTGGGCCCTTTTGGCCTGCAACTTTCTTATGGGACTCTCTAAATTGAATTGTGGCCTGTAATTGGGAAAATAAGGCTCTAGTAAAGGAATAGTGAATTCAGGTATAATCAGAAATGGGAAAACGTATGGTTTACCATGGTAACACCAATGGGCTGGGTAAATGTTCTGATCTTTGGCTGACCATCAGTCCCCATTAAGGTAGACAGTGGCCGTGAGGAATGGGTCAGAATTTAGATGACAGCTCCTGTATCTAAAGAAAATTCAATATTCTTACCTGTCTTGTACGGGTTACCTGAGGCTCCTCTGTGGAGATAATAAGGTGTCCAGTGGGAACCGTGGGAGACCTCAGGCCCCATCAGTACTCTGTATTTTTTTTTTTTTTTTTGCGCCACTTTTCTCTTGGCCACTTGGCTCCATTTGAAGGCTCAGCGTCCTTCCAATAGTCATCTTGCCTGCAGAAAACACAAGGGCCAGAAAGTTGGGAGCTCTTGTCTGGGAATCCCCGGCACCTATCTCACAATTTTGGGCAGAGTGGGTTACCCTGAGGTGGCAGGGGATTTGCAGCAGCTGATAGCAGCTGTGCCTTTTGGTTATCTCTTTCATTTTTCTCTGCCTTCTCTGCTCTGTCCTTATTGTAAACTCCAAAGGCCATGTCTACATTGGTGCATAGGTGCTTGAGGTCCCAGTGCTGCCTTTTATAGCTTTCTCCTGATATTACAGACAGATTGGGTAATAAAGTGCACACCCAGGAGAGTTTGTCCTTTCAAGGAGTCTGGGTCTGAATTAATATTTCCTGACTGCTTCAACTAAGAATTCCTAAAACAGAGTGTGATTTTCATCTTTCCCTTGCATAATTTCCCTAACCTTATCACATTTAATGGGTTTAATTATACATTGCTTTATGCCTTCTAATAAACAAGTTATCATTTGATTTCTGTGTTCAAGATCTTAAAAACCCCTCTGGTAGTTCTACTGGGGGTCCAAATCTAGGACTGCATCTCCTCACATACAATAAACAGCATGGCCTTGATTGCAAGTGACCATTCCATCTGTGTGTTCATGGGTAGTGCCTAGAATCCTTTGTTTTATCTCCAGTGTAAAGCAGGTTATATCCATAAGTCATGTTAAGTCAAAGTATATGGCCAACTTAACAAACTCCTCATCAAACTTTCCTGAATCCTCCCAAAACCAGCCAAACATATACTTACATAAAGCCAAACCAAACATAGAAAAGGCACATGTACTTTGAATGTTCCCCTCTCCGTCAGCTACTTCCCACAATGGACACAGGTTCAACATTAAGGGCTGATATGAGGCCCCACTTTTGGTAATACTAGTTGGACTTGTTTCCTTAGGCAGTGGGAGTATAGGCTAGGACAGACTGAATAAGGAGGAGAGGTATCTGATGATGTTGTGGTGGAATTCTGTGCTGAAATCTCTCAGGACTCCCTTTGGTCAGAGCTGGGAGGCTGAGGAAGCTTCAGGGAGAATGTGAGCCTTCTAGGGAAAGGAGCAGCATAGGAGAGGATCACCCAGGATGTCCAGCACAGTTTCTTGGTGCCTGGACATAACATGAACCAGACACATTCTACATGTGTCCCTCAAGTCAGGATCTTGGTAGCAGGCCATAAAAGTCTGAACATAAGGGACCTCTCCCCATTTTTGTTCTCCTTTACAGAAGTCCAGTTGTAAAGTAGTGTTACGGTACAAAGAACCATTTTCAGGCCAAACTTCCTGGTCTTTCAGTTTGTAATGCACCCAAGCAATATTCAAATAGAAAGTAAGTTTATTTTTCCTTTGACCATCGCATTTGAATTTATTCTAGTTGCCTAAAAGGCACTCTACTTAAGAGTCCTTCAAAATGGTAGTTGTTATTCTCATTTTTGACAAGGAATTTTACTAAACACAGGGATTGTTCTGAGTTTAGTGAGAGCCCAGCTGTTTTCTCTTTCAAATTTCCAACTCCTGTTTTCCTCAACAAAAGTCAGTAAAGCTATCACTACCAATTCCTGCAGAGAGAGCATAGGTATACTTAGCAGAGTGATAAAAGTGGATTATGTGATACCAGTGAACAGAGGAATGATGACTGTATACACCAGTATAAAGAATATGACAAAAGAGTTGTTTGAACAAGCAAGTATAGAGGATGAGGTGAAAGTAGGGTGACCAAAATCAAGGTTTTCAGTGCAGATATAGCAGTGAGGACCCAAGGAGCAACTATGGTCTGAATTCCACAAAGAGTGAAGAAAGCATCTTGGTTATGAGCAAAAGAGGGAAAGTTGGCAGCAATAATAATGACCTGAATGCTAGTAGACTGAAACTTGGAGGCTCCAGGTCTCCAAGCAGGGCAAATGGATTAAGGTTCCTGCCCATTTTAGAAACCAAAGGTAAAGTTGGAGTTTTAGAGTGGTAAGCATACTCCATTGATTAAGAGAATGGTAGTAATAAATTAGAAGCAAATCCTTTTGATAAGACTTTCCAGTAGCCGTCTCTGCAGTGGCAAAGCAAACAGCCTAGAGTGGGTAGTCAACTGGTTATTGCAGAAAATAGTAACTTCTAACTTCAGAACAGACTGAAAAAAAAGTCATGAAAATAGTCAGTGTAGGGAAAAATAGCAAGAACAACACTGACAAATGATGCAGTGTGGTTCCACAGTTCCCAGTAAAAATAAAACAAATTTGGACTGGCTGCCAACACAATCACCCGATCCATATCCAGGGCACCAAATACTGAAACACCTGGAGCATCCAGGTATCAGCCAACGAAGCTTCCCACATCACATGCTGAAAACCCTGGAGCATCCAGAGGGTGCCCAACAGTGAACACCAAAGGCACAATTGGGGTCACAGAACAATGTGACACTGACAACCCAGAGTCAGAACAATGGGGTACCTCTGACAAACAAAGCAAATGTCTCGTCTTACACAGAACAAAAACAACTGCTCAAATAGGCAGAGCAAAGATTGCAAGTGTGACAACAAAATAACCACAAGCATGCATTTTGTCACTAAGAGCAGAAAAGTAAAATAGCCAGTTTTTGGAAAGAGAAAACGTCCAAGAGGAGGAGCAACAAGGTGGGTTATAAATGACATGGCTGGCCAAGTATGCTCCCATCTGAAGCACCCAGACAACAGAAGGGGAACAGTGAACTGACTCTGAAGCCAGACATGCTGTTCCCATTGCCTGGTTCACCCAAAAAGGTAAAGAAGGAGAGAAGAGAGTGAAAGAGAAAGGAATATCAGAGCAAACAGTTTGATGTCAAGGGGGAAAAAAAGAGGACACTCACCCATCTGTGGTGGTCAGATGGAGCTGATTGTTCTTAATTTGGGGTCTGGGTGAAGGTCTTTCCTCATCTTGCCCCATGTTGGGCACCGAGAGTATGTTGCAGGGCAAATCCCCAAATTGGGGTTCAACGCAGGAGTCTGGGTGGGTCCTTGGCTTCACACAGAAAACAATTCTAGACAGTGCTGATAGAGAAAAGTGAAAGTAAGTCTGTTAGAAGAACAAAGGAACAAAAGGATGGTACTCCACAGGCAGAGTTGCCCCTCTTGGCTGCTTGCTGGCATATCCATAATTACTTCTGGATTTTATGTGGAATATGGGGTGAATTATACACGCATTTTTCTGGGAAAGTGACAAAGAGCACCTGGAACCCGGACTGTATCTCTGTTCAGATAATACTGGGTAACTTCTGAATATTGCTATGGCATTTGTAAACTGTTACTGGCTGGTGGGAGGTTTTTTTTTTTTTTTTTTTTTTTTTTTAGTATTTTAATGTATTATAATTAGCATTTAATGAGCAGTGACAGTACCGTCTTGGTTCTAGCTGGTCTTAGTTGTTTTATTTCATGTTCTCCTGTCTTAGCAGCAAGGTCTTGTGGACTGTTGTCTTGGAAACTGATCCTGCCAAATACCTACCTCAACCTAATCACCAAAGTCTGTGTAAATTTTTAGATTATTGTAGGGTTATTGTGACTTTGTTTCTATTTTATGTGCCACTATATCACACACACACACACACACACACAAAAAAAAAAAAAAAAAAAAAAAAAAAAACAGAAAGATCTTAGAACTTACTTCTTTCTTTTTTCTCCCTCTTTTCTCTTTTTCTTCCTGATAACATTACTAATGTCTCCCATGTAGAAATAATTGGTTTTAATTTAATATTAGCAAACATGAATAGGCATATCAGAGCTTGACACGTAAAAGAATCTAAAGTGGAAAGTGGAATAACAGAAACAAAAGTGGAAAAAAAGTCAATCTATGTACCAATGATACAATTTTTCTTTTTTTAGTATTAGAGAATGCATTCACAATTCTAAAATTTTTTATTTTGAACTCTTGGTGCTGTCCTAAATAGATAATTTCTGCAGTTTTAGTGATTACCATCAAGTTATCAAAGCAAATGAAGACATATTCTTTACAAAAGAATAATGTTTAATTGGGAGTCCTTTGCTCTGAGATTATTCCCAATTCATTGTAAAGGGAATTTATTATCTTTAAAATGTAGTACTGCCTTGATTTTCAGCAATCTAGTTTGTCTCATCTTAATATTAATGAATTTTAGATCAGTTTTGCACCTGGAAGATGAATAAAAAGCAAAAAGTCTTGTCAACAAGAAGGCTATGAGAACACTCTGTGGCATGTAAAAGGTGTCTAAAGACTGTCTAAATATCAAAATATGTCAACTGAATTTTTTGTAATGTGTAAAATAGGCATTTATAGTCTGTTATTCTTGTTAATGACACTGCTAATTACAATATTATTTTCTTTCTTTTGAACAGCATAGAATCTGTTACAAAATATACTTCACAAATTATAAGTGGCCTTTCAAAATCAGATTAATGTAAGTCAAACATAGTAGAAAAACAAAGATCATGATCTTAAACTCTGAGCTTACAGATGCTACTTCTGATTATTTTCTTATATTCCTTTCTTAGCATGAAGAGTACAATGGCCATATCTATTTGTTACTTTCTGTACCCGAGGTTTAATAAAATGCCTGACTTAGAGTCCGTGCTCAGTGAATTTATTTTTTCAATTAAAAGTTGTGTGAATTGGGTAGTACATAATATCATATGCTTGAATAAATAAATTAATTCTGAATTAGTTAAAATGTCCCACACTGATTAATCTTGGCTTTATTTAGTGCCTTTAATGTTACTTTATTAACTTTAAAAAATAGAGGTTACAACTGAATTCACTTATAAAATATCAACATTCATAAAATATTTAAAATTGAAAATTAATTGATTCAAATTTAAGATGCATTAAATCTTATGATAAAAATGCTATGTATAGCTATTTAATAGAAAATTAATTTTAATGTGAATAATGAACTTCTACTTTGTCTTGTCAGTTCATATTATCTGTAATAAGTTTTTTAAAAGTATACCTGTTGCAAATAAAATATAGACAACATGTAAATTAAAATTTCCTAAAATATTGATATTAATATTTAAGAAACATGGGTCTTGATAATTTTTTTAATTACTGATTTTCTGCAGCAATTTTTTTTTTTTTTTATTGAATGACAAAACAAAGTGAGAAGGGCTTATTCATAAATAAATGCCTGGAGAATACACAAATGGTATGAATCAATTTCAAGTTTAGTGAGCTGCCTGAAAGAGTCTTAGATACACACCAATCTACCAGGAAGAAGGCAAGAGGCATAGACATGACCCACCCTTGCTGTTAGTAAAAGATAGTCACTAGAAATTTGCAAAAATTCAAAACTGTGTCTTGAAATAGGATATCTCCAATAGAATTTTAAACAAAAAGTTCATATTCTAACATAATCACTGTCAATAAGAATGGCCACTTTCTCAGAAAGAAAGCAGACAGTGAACTCTGCAGTTGTGCTTTAAGGTAGAATGGGAAGGGAAGGAAGGATGAGATGACCTCTCAAAGTTGCCTGCTAAACTAAAATTCAGCTCAACCTTGAAAAGAAAAAAATTTATATTTTATAGCTTGCACCTTGTTAGCTTAATTAAGTTTCATCTTTATTCCAGATAAGCAACAAAGCTCCTCTGTCACTTGTTTTCCATCAGTGAGTTTCAGTACTTCCAAGTTCCTATTTTATTGCATATTAAATGTTTGTCAGATGAGGAGTTTGCTTAGGCCTGTTCATTCGTATGGTTTCCCATACCCTGTCACATTGACTTGGTCAGAAACCTGGCAAAATAAAGATCTGATAATTCGTTGTATGGATCTGTTACAACTGATTTCACAATGCAAATGTGCACAGAAAACATTAAAAATGTTCTTTATTTCTCTTTCCTTTTTAAAAAATCTTAGTTTAAATATCTATTTGTAATAGACACTAGTAGCAAAAATATAAGACAGTGATTTTACAAAGTTTTGCCAAAATTGGCAGATAATATAAGATACACATTGAACATTATAGAAAAGAATTTATATCATCTAGAAAAAAATAATTTTAAATAGAATTATAAAAACGAAGATCAAATATTTTAAAAATATACCCATCATGTAAGGTAAACTCCAAAGCAATTTATTACAGGAATAGTAAGAAGGGAAATAAAAGCACTCTCAAGAACCCAACAAACAACAATAATAAGAATTAGAATAATAAATATAATAATACATCTAATCCCCAGCATTTTTCTGCAAAGATATGGCAAAATTAATGCTAATGCAGCAGAATTAAATGTGATCCAACATTTCTTAATTTGATTCTCTCTGGCCAGTGTTTATGGTTTCTCTGGGGCAAAGATTCCCAAAATTCTGGTCTTCAGCAGCTAGTGAAACAGTCATTGTGGACATCAATGTGTTTGAAAATCTAATTTTCAATCAAGATAAAATCTTGATTTAAAACAGAAAAGTGCAACAAAAACAATTATTAGTCACTGACTATATGACAGACACTGTCATCCAAATATTATTATTTCACATTTTATTAATTATATGTACTAATATGTTAACAATCTCAGAGAAGTAACTTGTTCAAGGTTACACAGTATGTAAGTGATATATTTCAACCTGTGTTTACCTGTTTTTAATAATAACTCACTTTATTGAGGCTTTACTATATTCCAGGTAGTATTCTAAGAACTTACATAAAGACAATAAATCAATACGACAACCCAATGAGGTAAGAAATGTTATTGCTTGTCTTTCACAAATTAAAAAAAAATGAGGCACAGGATGGTGGTAATTGGCCCACTATTACGCATTTAGTAGGTGACAGAGATACGAAGATAAGCATTCCGGAGAATCATTTCTGAGCCACCTTGCTCTAGAGTCACTCTTTTTTTCTTTTCTTTTTTTCTACACTAGCATTATGAAGCAATCAAAAACAAACTTTTTCGAGATTCAAAGCACTTAATTAGAGGATCATTTGGCAGTGTCATACATAGAGGTACCTATGTAGTATAAATAAAAGGTATCCTGAAAGACCCACACTCTGTTTAGATAGATAGATGATAGATGATAGAAGGATAGACAGATAGATGATAGATGATAGAGATAGATAGATAGATAGATAGATAGATAGATAGATAGATAGATAGATAGATAAGGCTTTTAGTCTTACCTCTTTTTAAGAAAGCTTCAGGGTATAGTAGAAATAATATAGGTTTTGGTACTTATATTAAAAAGCTTAAAAAATCTTCATTTTTCTCTTCCTGTCATTGCTCTAAGCATAGATTAATTTTGTTTTATAATCTTTTAACGTATAAAGCACCCAAATATAAGGAGCAAGATGAGAGAAAAATGAACTAGATTTCAGTTTTATTTCATTTAATGATTGACACTTCTCAATCACTCCCCAAATTCTATAAGTGAGTATTATCTTCTACATTTTACAAATAATGAAACTATATATCAAAAAGTTAGATAACTTACTAAAGTCATTCACCTGGATAAAATAGATTATTTACCATAATTTATGCTCTTTCTACTATTCCCAAAAGCCTCCTTGAAAGGAGGTAAGACTGTCAGCCTGATTCATGAATTGAAAAAGTACAAACAGATATCTTTCCTTTTCTACTAAGGTGAAATCCTCAAAAACAATAGGAACTTTGATAATTATGGAGGAGGAAGTCACTAAAAAAAAAGCATATTACAGATTATAAAGGATACATTCTCTCATTTTTTTAAGATTTTGGCTAAATTACGTTGTCTAGTAGTAGTGTTGTTTAGTTGTATTACTATCTTTATGTTTTCTTCATCACTCATTTAAATGTATAAGAGTTTAGTGAAACATGCAGTGTCAGTGTAGTATTATACTAGTTTTACAAATGCCTTTCAGAAAGGATATGCAGTAACTCTCTGAGGGGATAACAATTTATATATGTTGATATTGTATTTGTGTGACTGTGTGCATTCATCAGAAATTCAGTAAATTAATAGTTAAGATTTGTGCATTTCATTGTGAATTATTCAAAAGTGTAAAATAATTAAACATTTTTAACTATAATTAATAATGTACATAGAAATATTTAAGGAGAAATGTACTTAAGTCTACAATTTACTTTGTAGTTTATTGAATATTATGAATTAAAGGATGGATATAGGAATAGGTAGATGGACAGATTTGTAATAAAACAAGCAATGCCAAATGCTAATGGTAGAATCTAGATGTGTTGGATGATCACTATAACTTTAACTTGGCTGTATGTTTGAATTTTTTCACAGCAAAATGTTGGGCAATGCCATTTCTCAATGTGAGAACGTTTAGCATGAGATTCCTCCACTTAACAGTCATCAAATTTTATTTTCAAATACTGTTGAGATTTTTGATTTCTTAGAAAAACTTTCATGCAGCACCTGGGTTCCTTCCTGGTTTTAGTCATGCAAAAAAACCCATTAGTTTCTACTGTTTAAGCACTGTTTCAGTTAGTTGCTGTAGATACAAGGAGAAATAGAACAGATATGGTATCGCATCTGCATGGAGCTTGTAATCTAGTTCAAGAGATGGATGCTCATACCAGACATTATGATAGGTGTAATGCAGAGGGTGGCCTAGTCCACAGCCCTCACCTGGCTGATATCTTCAAGAAAGTCTACCTGAAATGAGTATCCTGGTCTGAAAAATGCAGTATGGAGAGCAATGTAAAAGGAACAGAGTACATGAATCAAGACCTTTGGGTCTTTAGGGAGCACAGAATATTTGAGGATGCACTAAAAGAAGTTGGAGTGGCTAGAGTGACAAAGCGAGTAAAAGAGACATGCCAGGTGGATCTCACATGCATGAAATAAATATTAGTTTATACTCTGCCATAGCTGATATTTAAACAGCCTTTGAGAATTCAAAATCCAGAGAGATTCTACAGGATGCTGTAAAAACTGCTTCCTAAATGAGTCTGTGTTGTTCATATCCATTCAACTCCAATTTAATAATTAATTACTTCTGAGCTAAACTGACTCTAGAAGGAAGTGGTCTGGAGGGCCCAAGTGAGACTTTTGAAACTGTGAGGGTCCAGGATGGCTAGAACTAGTAAAAGATTCTCATCCTTTTTTCTTTCAGTCCTGGATCCTAAAATGAGCCAGGAGACTTGCAGTTGAGAATTCCAGGGTAATGGTTCATGACAGTCAGACAGAGAGGGAGAAAGAAAGAACATTTTGCATAAGAAGATTTGTAGACGCCAAAGGGAGGGCCTTCACTCGCCTGTACACGGCCTTTGGGAAACTAGGGAAAGGTGCCTATTTCAGATGGGTGATTCAAAATAAAACCTCTCCTCTGGACAGACAGCTTGCTAAGCAGAAAGCGCTCTTTATTTAAAAAATTAGGTGCCCCTGTACGTAATCTAATGCTGCTGGTCAGGCTTGAGGAGCAGAGCAAAAGCAAGAATTTGGCTCATGTTTATTTTCCTTCAAAACACAACTGTAAGTTGCAATCTTGCCCTGAGTGGAGGAGTAGTTAAGCCTCATGAGTATCCTTGGGTGATCTGGCTACAGGAGAGCTGCAGAGAGCTAAAAAAACCAGCAGGTTCTGCCTGAATCTTGAATCTTGAGAGCTAGGGTGACAGCCTTTGCATCTGATCCCCTAACAGAGGAATGACAATTTTCAGGTCTGTAGCAGCTGGCCTATAGGGACAGATGCTAGTCCTGCCTTTACTTAGAAGATTCCTTCTGTGTAAATTATCTCAGCTACTAAACATGATCCTCAATGAAGAAGTCCACATTGTGGAAGTAGGAAGACAATAGAACCATAAAAATTGTTCCAAGTGGAATGTAACTATATGAAGAAACAGTTGATCACTTGAACAACAACAACAAAATGAATAGCAAGGGCATTTGTTCAGTTCAGCATGACAAAAAAATGCTTCCTAAGAATTGAAAACACCATTTTGCAATAAAAATATTCTAGAGCTGAATTGAAGGAGAGGGAGGGCATTGTTGAAACCTGTGTGAATTGACAAAGCTAAAAAGTAGACAATGGAAGACAGAAAACTTTTATCCAAATAAGTAAAACAAAAATGGATGAAAACACAAAACATAGTAAAAAAGAAAAATGATATAATGATAGTGTTTTATTTATGAAATATATATAAACATTGAAACAGTATTATAATATTTGCTTAACATTGATTCAAAAAATATTATAAATTCAATGAAAACAGGTTAAATGAGAATAATGGTAATATTTTAATAACTATTTTAAAATCTGTCAGAACTAGCAGGTAAATATAAGCAAGGACATGGGGGAATTAAACAGATAAAATCAACAACTGTATTTAATAAGTCTATCATAAAATATACATTTTTAGGACACCATGAAAATTTCCTAAATCTTTAAAAAGTGTTTTATTTAGCCAAATAACTAATAAAATTTTCAAAAAGTATAACCTTAGTTCCTCCAAAATTTAGAAAAAGAACTTTAGTGTTAACCACAAACACCCCGACTCTTTGAAAATTAAGAAACATATTTTTAAATATGCCAATGACAAAGAATAAATCAAAAACTGAAATCACTCACTATCTAGAAAACAACAAAGAGAAAACAATATCTTATCAGAACGTGTAGAAGACAGCAAAATGTACCATCAAAATGGCAATAGCATTAAAGAAGAGATACTAAAGAAAATACTCAAATTAAAAAATGTTAAAAAAACAAAGTAGGAAGAAATGAATAATAAAAAGCAAAACTAAAATTGATAAAACATAAAACTAAAAAGAAGGATTAAATTATTTTTAAGCTGCTTTTTTATTTCTTTTTTAGTATCCCAAATAAAATCAATTAGTAAGAAAACAAAAAAACCAAGAGAGCAAAAGTATTAAAAATTAGAAATGGAAAAAGAGACCTGCCAAGAATTCATAATACGTCAAAAGAAACTAACATTACATCATTTCTTAATAATGCCTTGGGCTTATTATGAAGCTTTACAATCATGCTATACTTTCTCCATATACTTAACTATAGGCGATTGATCTGGGGCACCATTTAGAAGACCTGGGTCAAGGAGCAGCCCAAATTTTAGCCTTCCTAGAATTGTGCCCCAATTTTTCCAAGCTTAAAAATCATTTTAACAAACTAAAAATTTCATAATTTTACATGATCTAAAACTTAATTTTGAAAATAAGTACTTTATCTTTTAATACTTTGAGATATGGCAAGTGCCTTGACTTTTACTAGTTGCTACTAATAACTTAATCTGTAGAAAATGTATGAGTTTTTCAAAATGCTCTCACAAATATTATCTCATTTCATCTTGACAAAAGCTCTATGTCCAGGCAGCAGCCATGAACTCTAATTCCTATTTTACACGGGGAGGCAGGGGGAAACAACTCAGTAAAAACTTAAATCTAGAGATTTTTTTCCACATACCACACTTTATCTCACTTCCTTCTTCCCCTTAGTTCATTCATCATTTTAAATAACTCTGTCATTCTTTTTATTAACCAGCCAGGCCTTCACAGGGTATCTCTGCCACTTACAGTATGACCAATAATTAGGCTATATATGTTTCACCACATGTGCCTGTTATGGGTTATTTCTTCCTGTAAACGATTGATTTGAAAGGTCTTTCCAAATTCCTAATCGTTTTTATAACAATGAAAAATATAATTCTTATTTCATGTCTTCCAATAAAATCTCAACCTCCATTTTAACTTCATCTCTATTCAATTTATATGCTGCTCTCTACACATCTACTAAGACACATGCACACAGAATGAGAGAGAAAGAGGAGGGGGAGCAGAGACTGAGATAAATCAGGGAAAGAAGGAAGTTAAACCCATCCTAAAGCCTTTTCCCAATCTCCCCAGTGGAGTCATATGCCCGTCCTGCATGCTGACCAGGTTTTAAAATATCTTAGCAATAGGACTTTACTTTTCTGTTTATTTATTGAGCTCCCTGATATGTTTGTTAAAGGCATACTTACCACTTCTAGCTGTAAGGAGAAGAAGTCACAAAGTTTGCAGGATTTTGAAACATTTAACGTGTGTAATGAGGACGGGTTTTCCTAGGATATTGGCTGAGAGGAAACCTTGAGGGGGGTCAAGTTAGCACCAACTAAATACCAATACCAAGTACTGATGAAGAGCAGGGTCACTGCTCTGAATATGGGCACCCGCATTCTTCATTCTCCCACTTACTCATGCAATGTGGATGGAGGTATTCCCTGGAATTTGGAAGATGGAAGACAATCCAGTGCACAGCTTGAATGGAATGAACAAATTTTTTAGGTCCTTCCTGCTAAGCAATGTGAGTTACATGAAGGAAGCTATAGATGGGGGACTCCCACAGAATGACATTAACACAGATTTCAATTTCATATACATACTTATGACCCAGGACTCCTTGGGTGGGATTACACACTGACAAATACAGAAATAGCACTGGACAAAAGCTTGGAAGATGAAAAATACCAGATATGTTTAGGGAGTAAGGAGATTCTAATTGCATAGAAGAAAGTACATTTAGTGTGGAATCATTTCCGGTAGTTAAAGCAAACAATAAAAAATAAAGAAAAACAGATAATGAAAATCCCTGGATGCTATGAAATAACATTTCAGTGGGGGTGCTGACAAAATTGGAGCCATTCTTTATGAAGATTACTTAAAAAGCAATGTGTATGATAGACTGGGGTGATAAGACAAATTGGAAAGCCAGTTATGAAGTTACTGTAATAAAAAAAAAGCTAAGAGTTAATGAGGCCAGAATCTAAGGCAATTGCCTTAAGACTGGAAAGACAAAGATAAGTGTGAAAAATGTTCCAGTGGCTTTGCAACAATTCCATATAACTATAATCCGACTCCCCTGTATCACGAAGGAACTCCAGAAGAGGCAGAACTTACTCCACTTCTTACCTGAAGAATTTTGTTTAGAAATCTATTGATATTGGAGAGCTGTCAGAATCAGTTTTGTGTTTTCCAGTGTATAAGTATAGTAAGCACCATGCCCTTATACCTACAAGCACCTGTTAAATAATTTACCTATTAATTCAATAAATTCAGTAAATATTTATTAGATTTTGTTAAGTACTAATATATATTATATTATACCCTCTGAGGATATAATAGCAGTGAACAAAGCAGACATCAATTTGTGCTCTCATGTAGCTTACCATCTAGGAGATGGCAAACAGATAATATGTTAATGTATAAATAAAATAAAATAAAATACAAAATATATCAGATAATGATAAAAACTATAGTAAAAAACAAAGCAATGAAGAGGAATGGTAAGGATCAATGGTGTAGAAAGTTGCAATTCTAAATAGAATGGCCAGAAAGGCCTCATTGAAAGCTGTCCTTTAAGCCCCCACTTAAGGAAGTGAGGAATGAACCATATGAGTTCAGGGGACAAGAGAATTCCAAACAGAGGGAACAGCCAGTACAAAGGTCCTTCTGAGACAGAAGTGTCTCTGGTATGGTCAGACAAATGCAGAGAGGCCCACAAGGCTGAAGCAGGGAAGATAGAGAAAATACTAGTAGGAGACATGATTAGAGACATCTTGAGTCCAACAAATGGTATTGTGGGCCATTGTAATGACTTTGAGTTCAGCTTTTACTGCAGTGAAGAAGGGATCTCATTGAAGGGTTTTGAACAGAGGAGTGGCCTGATCCGACTTAAGTCCTAAAAGGATGACTTTATCTGTTCTGGATCTTCAATTGTAGAGAGTACAGAGCAGCAGCAAGGAGACTAGTTAGGAGGCTATTGCAATGATAAGGTAATAGAAGGCATTGGCCTGGACCGGGTAGTTAGCACTCAAGGTGATCAGAAGCGGTCAAGCTTTGTATCTGTATTAAATGATAGAAAAAAGAAAATCTACTTAGCCTCAGCTTTCATGAACAAATTTATGTTTGTTATATAAGTATCAAGATGAATATTTGGGCCTTAAAGTGCATTAAATTAAACAATAATTTTAAATCAGACTATTCAGATATTCTGTCTCCCCTGGGCCCTGGCCAATGGCTCATAGTCCCCAAATTCATGAAGCTTGCTTCCAAAGCCTAGGATGACCTTGGCTAAACCATATAAATTGATATGTGCATGCTAATTAGTAAAACATCTCCTTTATCCAGGAATAATCCATCATTCATGTGAATATTCAAAGATTTCCCAGCTAGCTCATTCAATACCCTTAGAACTCTCTTGCCAAGTTTTCATATTTAGTACACGTGCATTTAATTGAATTATGTAAAGAAGATGACAGGCTTTCTGGTGTCTAGAGAAATAGTCTCTGTTCTAAATCTTTTTAAAATGCAAAACTAATTTTTAAATTTAAAATAAAGCTTGCTGATGTCATTGATATGAACTACACATTATGATTTATGAACTGTAGGCAAGTGTACTTAAAGAGACAACCAAGGCTGGACCACTGCTGAAGTGAACCAAGGGAGAGCTTGAGAAAAATGGATATTCATAAAGCTAATTTTAAAGTGAAATATTTATATGCACATATTCTTAAGTAAAATTGTAGCAATATGTAAATTTTATTGACTTCAAACATATACTTTAGTCAAAGGAACTGTTAAGGGACCCACTTGAACTGAATTGAATAGAAAAAGACTCATAGCAAATTTATTAAATAAAAAGTATTTGGGTTTTAGTTACATGGGTTGGGGCAAGCACACTTCACCATGTCTTTCCCTCTGAATGCAGCTATGAAATCTGGGCAGAATGCATGCAGCTGCTGTTTGAGAACTCTGAATATTAAATATTTGCCAGAAGATAAGGAAAGAATGGCAATCTGAAGCATCGAGGAATCGGTGCTGAGTCTACCAGTTTTATTTTCTCTATTACCCCCTGCCTAAAGTCATATTAGCCCAAAATCTGAAGTGAGCACTGAGGCACAGAGAGTTCTAGCAGAGATCCTTCATTCCTAGGCCCAAGCAATCCTGTCTATGACAGTAACATCTGCAAGGGACCCCCCCCAGGAACCAGACATATTAGGGATCAAAATCTTCCTGTCCAATCAGTGGTGCTATGGCCCTAAAAGTGTGGGCTGAATTATCTTCACAATTGTTCCTGGCTATTTTGTTTTGGCCCCAGATGTGGGCACAGCCACAGAAGTATGTGCCAGAGTGAAGTAACAAAAACTCCAACTTTCTGGCCAAAGGACTAAAAAGGGAAACCCAGGGGAACCAGAAAATACTGCAGAAATTGGAAAGAAGGCTCAGGAAATCAAAGCCATAAGTTATTTATAAAAATCCTGGGCTTCTTTCCCAGAGCTACACATGTATGAATCTGATCCTAGTCAGCAAACTAAATAAAGACTTTGAGAAGTGAAGTAACAGAAAACCTTCCAGTCCCATACATATCCATGGGGGATAAACACGCAAGACAGATCCCAGTAACACTGTACAGACTTTAAAACTGAAGGGACATTCAAACCATAGCCAAACTGAGCAAACGGAGCTATCATTTTTTTTTTCTCAAACAACATACAATCAACCCTTTGCTGTATACTTTGCTTAAATTAAAATGCCTGTTCATTAGTTTAACAACAGAATATAACAGTTTAGTTGCCATATAGCAACAAAACAAATACTTTGGCATGATTTACTCAATGAATACAGTACTTCATAGTGTCCATGTCTTATTTATCTGTTAAAATATTTTTCCTTCTTTTTAAAAAATAAAATTTACATTGAAGTAATATTAGAAAATCTGCATATTTTGAATAAAGAAAAAATTCTCTAAAAATTTTCTATCAATTTGCTTCCAGTAAATTTTTTGTACATAATTTTGTTTATTCTGTACATACTTTTATTTATTCTGTTTTTTTTTTTAAATAACTTATGAATAAAGGGTAGTTTGTGAACATTTTCTAGTTAGTACTTTTTGTAGATACAATGCATGTGGGAGATTGCTTACAGGTTGCTCCTTTTTCAAATGATCATGCAAGGGACTTTCTTTGACAAATACTTTTTTTATATTTGTACATATATCTCTCTATCAACAGATTTATTGAGGTATAATTAAAATGCAATGAATTGCATATGAAGCATAGAATGTTCTAGATTTTGCCACCCTTCAAACCATCATGAAAATCAACAGAGTGAACATATATATCAGCTCCAAAAGTTGTCCCTTTGAAAAAACACCCTTCAACCTATCCCCTTCCCTGGCAACCAACGATCTGTTTTCTGGCACTATAGATTTAGGTGGTATTTTCTGGGGTGCAGTATATTTCTAAATTGCAATTACTGTGACACACATTACCAATGCCAATTAAGTAACAGACATTTTTAAATTGTTTTCAAAGAATCCACATCAACTCACTTCTTCAGCAACAAGTACAAAAAAGTTTTTTTGGGGGGCATCTGATACGGTTTGGTTCTGTGTTCTCATCCAAATCTCACCTTGAATTATAACCTTCATAAGCCCCACATGGTGAAGGGCAGGACCAGGTGAAGGCAATTAGATCGTGGGGGCAGTTTCTCCCATGCTGTTCTCCATATAGTAAGTGAGTTCTCACAAGATCTGATGGTTTTGTAAGCATCTGGCATTTCCCCTGCTGGTACTTATTCTTTCTCTTGCTGCCCTGTGAAGAGGTGCCTTCCGCCATGATTGTAAGTTTCCTGAGGCCTCCCCAGCAATGCAGAACTGTGAGTCAATTAAAATTCTTTTCTTTATAAATTACACAGTCTTGAGTATTTCTTTATAGCGGTGTGAGAACGAATTAATATAGCATCATTGCCAAAACTGGGTTTCATTGAACTTTTATTTACTAAAAGGAAGAAGAAACAATTATCTTGCTATTATTTTAAGTTGTTTTTATTGAATTATAAATGAAAAGAGACTTTATTTCATGTTTATTGATAATGTTTATAATTTTTGTAAAACTTTCCTATTAATGTAATTTGTTTAGTTTTGTATGGGGCTACACTATTTTATTAATAAAAGCACCTTTTATTTTGCAAAATTAAGCTCTTTTTGTTTTCTATGATTTAACTTCTTTTGTTCTTTTCTTCTGGCAAAATTAAAAGTTTAAACACAGATCTAAATATTTAAAATCTAGTAGATAATGATATTATACAAATCTAGTGAGAACAAAACGATTCGTTCCATAAGTAACTGAAACATATTTTACAAATAAAATATATAAACACATAAATAAATAGGAAAGTTTTATTCAATAACTTTGTGGACTTCCATAAAAATAATTAAAAATGCCTGCTAGAATAAGATGTGTAAATGCACTTATAATCAGAGAGTAGAAGGTTAATCAGAGAAAAACTCAAAATCAGAAGTGATAAAACATTTGCTTTTACAAGTATTGACCATTTCTGTCTCCAAAATCTTTTTATACTTTAGTGATCAAAAATTGCATTGTTTATAAATTTGACTAGGTCTTAATTTTCACACAAACATGCCCACACAGGGTTTTCTACAAGTTATAAATTTCACTCATACTGCTGGTATATTTAAATAGGTTCTTAAAGCAATATTAAGTCACAATAATATATTTTGTGATTAAATTAATGTTCACAAAGTAGTGATGTCTCTCAGTAAGAACAAATTTTATACTTGGAAAAAAACCATAATTTTAACCAAAGCAAAAGCTGCTCTTCCAAGTGTTTTCGAGAATACTTACGAAGCTCTTTTTACTGCTCTGTAAGAGCAGTCTTCTGGGGAAGATATTATTTGTCAAATTAAGAGGTAAGAAGAGTTAACTAATATTCAAGCAGATGAGAAATATCAGCAAATATAGTTAGTACATTTTAAATATTCTAATAGTAGTTTAAGATGTGGTATTTACTAAAATTTTACCTTAAATATGTTTTCATTAGCAAAAATATATTTAGTTTTAAATATATTTTCAAAATAACTATGAGTACTAACTGAAATTCCACTTTAAAAAAATATCAATGTCTGAAACAATTTGCTGAAAATAACTCATGAAAATTTCAGGATATTTTAATGATCACATATCTATTATCATTATATATATCATAAAAATAATATTCAAAGTGAGTTCAACTTGACACATTTAGCATGGAAACTTTAGCCTATAAAACTATTTAAAGTCACTTTCAATATTTCTTTAAAATCACCAACATCTTATTTAGTGTGTAATGCTAAGGTCTATTAAACTCTTTAAATTAGTTTCACAATTAGTGTTATAATCTTTGGCACTAGTTTAGTTAAAGTCAAGACAAACATACTCTGGAAATAATTGAATTGATTATTTTTGGCCATGCTAAGAGGAGAGACTAGGAGACAGTGCTCTTAAAATTGCTTGTGAGAGTTGGGAAAGGCTTCATAATGGACGTGTTAGAGGCACTGTATATTCCAGGAAGGTCCTAATGCTTCCGATTATGAGGAGAAGAAGCGGGCAGTATCCACATGTGGAGTGAGTGGAGATGAGCCTGGATCACTCACAGGGGTCACAATGAAGAATTCGGATGCCAAACAAACAAAAAAAGTTTAACATTTTTAAATTTAAGCCAATATTTCTCGACCTTTTAAAAATTGCATTCCCTCTAATATTTGGTTTTAGTCAATTTTCTACACATATCTACTAGGCAAAACAAGTTTTATTTTAGTAGTTCACATTAGAAAAATAATAGACCTATTGAACATGTAATATTTTTGTATTATATACTGCCACCTCTTCCCACTGATTATTTTGAGAGATGAGTCACTTACTTCTATCTCCCAAAATTTTAGACCCTGATGCAAGCCTTTGGGAAATATTCATTCACTGAACAAATATTTATTAGGTATTACTGTTTATGACACAGCCAAGGATTTTGTACAGGAGGAAGTTATGAGCAGATGTGTGATAGGATTGATAGACATATTTCTCTAGCAGTACTTAATGGAAAGACTAAAGGTAATGAGATTATTAACAGTCACATATTTACTGAGGAGAAACAGATAACAGTATGGAAAATACCAGTAATGCAAATGTGTCAGATATTGTACAACAGGCAGCTGTGATCATGGATGCTAACGTTCAAAGTTTCAGTCTTGATAGTCAGAACAAAACTTTTGTAGCATATGTTTTGGTTCTAAAACTGTTTTGGACCTCCAAGAGAAGACAAGTTTCTGTGTGTTTCCATATGGTACTTTCTGTGTATCTGTGTACCGGGCTGTACACAAGTTAGTGGAAAGCAACCTGAAACCTGGGTACACACAGGAAGAAAGCATTTAAGATTTTGATTATGGTTTCCAATCAGTCCTTATGATTTCAGTACAGCCAATGTTAAATCATTTGCTTAAAACCTCCCGTATCACAGAATAAATTCTAAGCTTATTTGGTGTAACTGAAAATTTATCCTTTTGGATGAATAAAAGAGCTCTTCCCTTTCCCATCCTTCCTTCTCATCCTAGATGATTGCTTCAGTTCTTCCTTTACAGAGCTAAAGCACAGCAGTGATTCCCAAAGAGAGCCTAAAGGGAAGAATGGAGAGGGCTCCACTAGCTGATTGTAGAAAAGGCCTTGGGTTCATATGAAAGTAGACATCTCCAAATCTTCCACTTACCTAAAGAATCACTTTTCTAAGGATCTCTACAGTTATTCCTTCAGGCTGTATGATTTCTTTTCTGCCTTTTGATATTTAAGATTTCATTTTGAAACCTTTTAAGTTTCATATAATATTCTGAGATGATAAGAAGTGATAAAAAGTATTGAAGATTTACTGCCCTGTGCCTGTACATGGTACTTTTTTCACAGCCTAAGAGTTAAATGATAAGAGATATTTACCAGGAAGGTAATTTGGTTTATTTTAGCATTTTCTATATAAACTCTTCGGAAGGACATTAAATGCAGTAATTAGAGTTCATGAAAGTATAAAGCAAGCAAAAGCTGTATATAATTTTTGCTTTAGAGTTTTGAACAAGTTTTCCTTTCTATAGTATCTTAAACTGGCTCATCTATATTTTAGATACTTTTATTCACAGAAGAAAAAAATGGCACTATATTTTAAAGTATAAATGGAAATCAAATGCACTGGGACAATATCACAAATGTGTATGATACTTTAAGTTGATATCATACTTTTAAAAAATTCCCTTAAAATTCTATTGTGCCACCTTAAAATGTACCACTGATAAGTTTGATTAATTTAAGACAAGAAAAAAGATATATAGAGAAAAATGACTTTCTGCCTGAAATCTTTACCCTAATTTCAGTAATTTTAAAAATATATATACTTATGTATAGAAATAGGAACTTAAAAAACCCTCAGAGATACAATTTAATCTCTCTTAACCTTAGTTTCTCCATATGTGAAATGAGAGTGACATCGGTATTACTTCAAAGAGCATAGCTATTATATCTGTTTACATATATTTTAATAAGATGAAAATGTATAAAGGTGATAGCTGAAAATTAGTGAACTGATTCTAGTTCTAGTATTCTGTCTGACTTTGGAAATCTAGAAATTATAGGACTATGTTCAACTTGATTCATGTTCATTATTTGATATAAATGTCCTTCCCTTTCCCAATCATAAAAAGAATATAGTTAATATTATTTGATCTTCATCTATAGGAAATACATAGATTCTCTTTAGTAACCCTTTTGTATAGATCTTTTGTAATTTTTAAGATACATATTTCTAATAGTGACTTTCAAATGACCTTGAACAATAAGATCACAAAATTTTGAGAATTGTCTGTATTTGTCTTTTTGATCAATACTCACTCTGAAGCATCAAAAGATTTCATGGCTACCATGACAACCATGGGTTTCCGGCATTCAGCTACTGGTTCTAAGTAGTTTATAACTTTCAATCAGACATAGAAATAACTACTTTATTACATTCCAGTCAGATATATTAGCATGTCTACACAGATCTAAAATAAATTAAGATACAAGCCAGCATCTTATGAAATGTGAAATGAAATTGCATGAAATTATATTATATTTTTTAAGTATGGTAAAACCTTAGGGAATACAAAATACTAATTTTCAAGCTATAATCTTGGATGTCATATGCTAATTTCTTTATAACTAATAAAACTCGCAAGTATGAAAATGTGTAATTATTTACTTCAAATATTTAAATGATTACTAATAAACAAGACTTAAAACTTGTAAAAGAGACATGAAAGTCTAGCTACATGAAATAAATATTTCAGAAAGTAAACTATAAGCTTTTTCTATTTCATTGCATAGATGAGTAACCCATGGCATCTGAAGCTATTTTGAGTGGCTTTTACAGTGAGTGTACAAATTATAGCACATAAAATTGTTGAGGCATGCATTCAAAAGCAGCTTCATTCTCTTGTCATCCACATAAAGAGAAAGGGACAACAGAGTCTTTGTTGGATTCTTGAGCTGGGAGCAGTGTGGAAAGAAAGTGAAGAGAGAGAAAAAAAACTAAATTAGGAACAAAACAAAGCTTTGCTGAGCTTTTGAGTCCAGCATCACTGCCCTAAGACTTCTTTTTTCATATGTTGCCTAATTTTTGAGCTCCTGGGTGCTTGAACACCTCCAAATATCCTCCAGCTATGCCTCTTCGAACATTACCCTGGAGGTAAGATGAAAGTGTCAAGGAAAGCTTCTCCTCACTTCCATTTCTCTCACTCTTCTTGTAACAAGCATTAGCCACAACAAAAAGGAAATCAGGTATACTTTTTTGCAAGCTGCATGGATTTCTATTCAGTGGTGACGAGGGAGAAGTGAGGCATCTCATCATTTCAAGCACAATATGTGACAGCCACTGCCTGACCAAGTGGTTTCCAGAACTGCTGCAGTTTGCCTCTCTCACAGGATGGTAGGGAAACTCTAAAAGCATGTGAGAGAGCAAGCATTTGGCAACCATAAAATAGTCTACAAATAAAAAGAATTCTTCAGAGTAAAAAAGAATCACATTACCAGTGAAATTCTTAAATATCTATTTTTCAGATGGTATTATTTTATCTACAAACTACATAATAAATTCATCTTATATGGACACCATATATTGAAATAAATTTATAATATTAGCAGTCCTAAACTGGAAATAGCTCAGTAATAATTTTTTTTAATTGTTGGACAAAATGTTGAATATGTGTCCTTGATTAGCTGGAATGAAGAAGAGAGTGGAATATCTGAGGAGATCTTACAATTTTTGAGAAACACAACTAACCTAAATTACATTCATAAGTAGATGAAAGAAGCACACTCTCTCTTTGGGATAGCTTTTAACAATATCAAGTTCTAACTATAATAATACTTTTTCAACTGATGGAAGGAAGTGCCATTTCTCCCCTGACCAGAAGACAATTCTCTGAGTTCTATGAAAATCTTATTTTACCCAGAGGAGTGTCTTCTACTCTTGCCTTCAGTTAGTGTGTGCCAGCCACATACTAAAGTGGCTGAATTTAGTTAGGGCCTTCTACTGTCCTGTATTTCCCACTCAGTCCTTCTTTTAGGTTGGCTTCTTTATGCCTGTGGTAGAAAACAAAATAGACACTTGAATATGAGTGGTTTGAGTCCTGTATAAATCATATGGTAAGGCCTTCAGATAATCAGATTTCTAGGCTAAAAAGGAAAAGCAGTGATTCAATAACAAAACCATGTTTCTTATATCTAGACTGTTTATATTGAGACATTCACCAGACTAAATTAGCTTTATTTCTTTTTTCTATATTATATTTATCTCAGAACTGAAAAAAATCAGTGTTTCAAGTTATATAAAAAGGAAATCTCATTATATATCAGAGAATCTTATTCTCCCTGGTTCAGGAGCTTTTCTTCATCTATTTGTGAAATAATTATAATTTATATCCCATCTACAAGCAACTACTTCCAAACAAAATAAGCTGTCAGCAAATTAACCAACTTGCCTTTATATTCTGTATTTCAACATATTGTGATCCAAGTCCCTAGACTGAGGCAGGAGAGAATCTGAATGATTGTAAACTGTGTGCATGTATGTGCTTTTATGTATTCAATGACAATCTTACAAGAGGAAAACATACCACAATGCAACAGTTAAAACTTTGGAGGCCGGGCGCGGTGGCTCAAGCCTGTAATCCCAGCACTTTGGGAGGCCGAGACGGGCGGATCATGAGGTCAGGAGATCGAGACCATCCTGGCTAACACGGTGAAACCCCGTCTCTACTAAAAAATACAAAAAAACTAGCCGGGCGACGAGGCGGGCGCCTGTAGTCCCAGCTACTGGGGAGGCTGAGACAGGAGAATGGCGTGAACCCGGGAGGCGGAGCTTGCAGTGAGCTGAGAGCCGGCCACTGCACTCCAGCCTGGGCGGCAGAGCAAGACTCCGTCTCAAAAAAAAAAAAAAAACTTTGGCTGATAAGAGGAATGAAAAATCAAATAAAATATAAAAAACAGGAAAGTCATGAAGAGGTTGGGTATCCCCAAGGAAGAAAAAAACAACCACTTCATTTTCCACCACTGTCAACCAAAGAGTACCCAGGTAACATGTACAGGCATTAATTTATTTAGAAACTCTTTACAAAAAATAAAAATTTAACTCTTATTACTGAAGACTTCCCACCATGGCCCTCTCCTAAACACCCACACTGTTTCTTCAGAATTTATAACTTTCTTAATGTAAATAAGGAGCCATGGAAGAAAAGATTATTCTTGTTTTCATAGCCTAGGTGGACTTGACTACAGCATGGTGTATACCAGTGTCCTAGGAGTAGGCAATAACTGGAGCTCATTTCAGGAAAGGAAGGATTCGTTAAATTTTGTGTATCCTATATCTCTTTCCACAAAATCTTTTCAACTACTTCCTGTTTCACCTTTCTCCCATAGCAAAATGTAAGCAATAGGATCCGACAATTATTAAGAAAGATGGTGTGCTTCCTCTGGTTCAGTCCTCAAGGATCTCATCAGGTAATGCGGTGGATTTTGCTCTACGGACTGACCACATAGCATTTGCACTGACTACATGGCATTTGTAATTCCTCTTCTGAACCGTGATGCTGTTGATGACATCTTAGTGCAAAGATCATTCAGCTAGTTTTCACACCTCAGTGACAACATAGGCACCAGATTTAATAAAGCTTACATGGAAAACAATGAGAAAGGTAAAGAAATTCAACTGTAGTTATCTCTTTCAAATGCCCAGCACTTTAATAGCAATCACTTTTGGCTTGACTATTTTGAAACAATATATTTTGACATTGCCATTTTGATTTAGTCATTTTAATATGGAATAAAAAAATAACCTTGTTAAGGCATTAGATTTAGATCTTATTTATTTTTACTAAAATATATCCACTACAGACATGTCTGGCCCAGACCTCAATTACCAAAGTACTATACTTTATATTTTATTTAAACATTTGTATAATTAGATGCTATCTCTAGAATACAAAATAAAAATATGTTTTAATATGAGATATACATTAGTCTTTAAGGGGATATCAAGTTTATCTCCCAAATTTTCAGTTTAATAATAATATGTGTAATTTGTATACAGAGAGCTATTTATTAGAAATAAAATGAAAAACTGGATTTCTTAGGCCATTTGAAATGCTAATAAGTGATCTTGTTGTGTTCAAATACCATCTTTCTCCAGGTCTTATAGTTGATGCAAATAAATAAGAAAGTTTGAAATAAAGCAATCACAGATGCAGGTGAGTCCTCAGAGAATGAATGTGTACTTATTTTAACAATTGATGGGCATTGTGATGTGTGAAAAGGGGATAAGTATCAGTTCCTAGATACATGATATTTCATCTGGATCGGGATTAATCACCTTTCTGTAATCCTTGTCTAAACTTTACTCCAACACTAACACCTGCTTTTTTCATAGAACCTACCTTATCTCCTATCCTCATTGTAGGGTGAGGTTAGCTCAGTGATAAGGTGAGGCCATAATAATAAAAACTGAAAAATTAATAGTTTTCCTAAGCTACGTCAAAAACAACTTTATGTGAAAATTGCAAATCAGAGTGGTATGTCAAAAAGCTCCTAGAATTAAAATGCTTTTGTTAAAAAAGTTGCAAATGTCAAAGAGTTTCATCAAAATGTCGTGTCATCTTGACCTTTAACTCTTCATAACCCAATCACAAAAGAAGACCAAGACCTCTTAGATGAATGAGAATGATTTCAGTGAATGGAACTAGACAAGAATACAGTGTGTGGATGTTATGGGGAAAAGGGGATAATAAGAATGAAAAAAAAATAAGTTAAACAATTCCACAATCACTTTTTTATTCTTAAATCTATAAAGGACTGACCATGAAGGTGGTTAAATATTCCTTTTATCAAAACTTCTGTATAAGCCTTTAAAAAAAGTAGCATCAGTCACTTGACAGAATGGTAAGGTTTTTTTCCAACCATCTCAAAATATAGCTTCCTCCCAAAATGACAATTGAAATGTATATCAAGCATAGAAATAAATTGCTTAGTACGATGAAATGTAATACAATTTTCTGCTAAAGACCAAATCCCATTTTAAGAAAATCTTAATGGTCACAGGGATAATTTATTTTTTTCAGTAATACTGTATTTTGCAGGTGGTTCAATTTGAAATACGGATAACCAAGGGCATCATTTTTCTGTCAGAAACAAGATATGTTAGAACAGCTAACAGAACTTTTTCACTGATAATTTATATATCTCACAAATGAAGAAAATTCTGATTTCTGACAAAATTTAATTGTATTTTTATTTTAACCTCCCCTAGAATGTCTTATTGCATATTTTATGGGAAGACTAAAATATTAGTCTGAAAAGTAAGACGCTTATGTGACTTTGGGTGTGGGACCATGAGGTTTTGGTGAAGTCATCACTCTAGAGACATGGAATAGTCTCTAAAGTAGAGTTCCTTTGCTTAAGGAACATTTCTAAAACTCTTTACTAATATATTTAACAAAAACATGAGGTCTCCTTGTCAATATGTGCATACAATCCAATAATGTGCATAAGATGCCCGCTGATCTTTTTTTCATAATAAAACAGCTTTCTGTCTGTCCCTGAAAAATCCACTGCAGATTCCAGCATGAGTCGGGTCCTTGTCTCCTTCCTTCAATGGCATCTAAATTACAAATAGTAAAGCACTTCCTTGACTCTAAAACAATGAAAATATATATATATATATATAAGTTTTAAGATAAATATTGATTTTTAAATCAGTGGAATAACAATAGTTTAATAACCAAAGAAATTAATAGTTATACTTGCCAACTAAAACTAGATTGTTCAAGAGTGGTACTTCGTCTTATTCACCTTTGTATTTTCATGAATTTTTTTTTATCTCTGATACTGCAGGAACTTAAGAAATTCAAAAAATAAGCAAATTGAAATACTTTTATTCAACCTAGCACTGACACTGAGACAATACTGTGTGTATGGTTCAATAGACACATACTACATTCTATATCCTCAGATTCTTACAATCCTTGTTTGTGTGGTAAAATATGATAAATCACTCTGGTGCCCAATTAATCAGCATATGCTATTTACATAGTTCATACTGTAAATGCAAATTATGTCAGCCTGAACTATTTACATAGTTCATACTGTAAGTGAAAATTATGTCAGCCTGAACAGCTTTAATGTGTTATCTAAAAAACTTTCTCATTTTTGAATGACATTAGCTATCTCTATAGAAATGCACACGAGTTAGATAAAAATCATTTAACATTTTTCACTTTAATTTGACTCAGTGTATTTCACTCTCTTAAAAAGAGGAATGTATGTACAATATTGATGTGGATAACATATAATTATGTGGGGAAAATGAATCAATATTAAATAGTGAAAAAACTGGATATGAAATCATGAGAATGTATTACTGGTTATGGAGACTTTGTGAAGAAACAAACAAAATAACAATGCAGGCACTGCAGAGATTGTACATCATTTTAACAAGGTGAGATGAGAAAGCAGCAACAGTTTTGTTAAGCATTATTTAGGTTTCAGATGATGTGATGCTGCCACTCCTGGTTGCCATGGTAATAGGATTCCCACCATATAATGTTTCTATTATGAAAAAAAAAAAAAAAAAAAAACACACATGGAAATTAAATAAGCATTATTTAGAGATAAGAGTATTTAGTGATAATCTACCCCTAACATGAAGGAAAACCTAGAGAGAAGTCTGAGTTGGACTGAACCACAGAAAAAGAATGAGGATGAGAAGGTATTAATTTGAGTTATTTATAAAAGGGTTAAGGGGCTAGGTTTAGCTTATATGCCCAAGAGTCTCCTGGTATTGCAGAATTTGTTGTTTTTCTCAGTCACAGTTATCAAGGTCAGTGTGGATAGCTAATTATATAGCTGTATGTTCATCATGTATAGCCATTTCTACCCACTGACACTAATGGTTAGAAGGAAACTGAGAGGGGTAGATCATAAAAATACAATGTCCTTATGATCTATACCAATTAGTGTGGTATCAGAACAACATTGTCAGACTCTTGCTAAAATTGCTCTCCTAAACCTCATTATCACCCAAAAGAGTTATATACACCAGAGGGATTTGGGGGTGGGGTAGGTCAAAGGCAATCGGTTTCAAGGATTTGTGCAAAATTAACATATTTTGAGCAAAATTAGAATATATGTATGTTATTTTCTCTTAATGTTTAGATTCACCATGGAACTGAATATATTTGGAGACACTATTAAGTTATGATTTTTTTATTCTAGGTATTTGGATTATTCATAGTAAGGTATAGTGTATTATTTTGAAGTAAGATGTGCAACTCATATTCATTATGTGTCAGTCATACAATGACTAAAAAGCATTATAAGTAAGGCACTTAAAGAGATGAAAAGCTATAGTTGAGAAGTGATATGCATATTTCACAAACCAAGTGAAATAAGCATGAGCTTTCAACTCATAAGTCTTACTTGAGTCATTGCTTTACCCTTTATTTGTTAAAATTGTATTTTACTATTTTATCCATGCAAAATATCATCATTGCCTTTTTCACTATTCATTTTAATAAAAACGAATGACTCGTTTTCATGAAACTTTGCATTTTGAAAATAATTTTGTGAGTTTCTTGCCAACTGAGATTTTGCCAACAATGTGCTCTAAAAGTAAAAGCAAAGATAAATAAGTAAATCCTTATAGAAAATTCTGACGCACCTGAGAACAGATCCATTGATGAAGAGAGATTATAAGATTCTTGCCAGCATTCCTGCCCATCATATGGTACCTTTTGCCTTTTTTCCCCTGAGAGGATGTCCACAAGTTAGGACAGGAACAAGTAGAAGCATGTTTAACAGGGTCCAAGAATCAATAGTGTTTCAACATCCATTTTTAATAAAGTAGCTAAATCAAACTCCTGTGTGTGTGGGGGGAGGGGTGGGGGAGCGGAGGGTAGCAGTAGTAGTAGTAGTAAAATGAGAACTCACTGATTCCCAAAAAATCTCAATTGATCCTCAGATTTCTAAAGATCCCAGTTTGAGAAGTGACACATGAAATCCTAATTCCGTTTTAGTAGTTCCTTAGCCCCAATACACAAACAAGAAAGACAATCACAAATAGAGCTCTAAAATCAGTTAACAGAACTCACTTGCAAAGTGTTCATCCTGCGGATTCAGAATGCTTCCAATATCCTTTTATATTGCTGTAAAAGTAAAAACAAAAATAAATAAGTAAATACTTATAGAAAATTCTTTAGCATCTCAGAACAGATCCACTGATGAAGACAGATTACAAAATCCTAAGCTAAGCTTTTATTACTTCATATTAACCTATGATATGTCATTTTACTTAAACCTAACAAGTCAAAATCAGCATTAAAAGTCAAGCTACAGGATGCAGATTTTCCCCCCGCCCCAAGTAGCATCATTAATAAGATCCAAAATATGGCAAAGATATTTGCTCTCAATTTTGACTGTCCTGTTGGAATTCTTTTATCCAAATGAAAGGGGGAGGGTGGGAACTTGTATAATAAAAACTAATGTTTTTAAAATTAGCCAACACTCTATCAAAGTGTAGCAGCATGTATAATTATTTATTTTGTGATTGTATATTCTAGATATATCTTTGAAGGGTTTTTTGTTTTGTTTTGTTTTGTTTTGTTTTTCAGTTGGAGTCTCTCTCTCTGTCGCCCAGGCTGGAGTGCAGTGGAGCGATCTCGGCTCGGCTCACTGCGAGCTCCACCTCCCAGGTTCACGCCAATCTCTTGCCTCAGTCTCCCGAGTAGCTGGGACTACAGGCGCCCGCCACCATGTCCAGCTAATTTTTTGTATTTTTAGTAGAGACGGGGTTTCACTGTGTTAGCAAAGTGCTGGGATTACAGGCGTGAGCCACCGCGCCCGGCCTGAATTTTGTTATTTAATCATAGCTGTAAGTAGGCTGAAAATCCAAATTTATCAGGAAATTCTGACATGTCTACAACTTTTATGCCTCTTAACTAAACGTTATTTCTGATATCTCATTAAAATTATGTTTATACTATGAAGAGAAAAAAAAAATCACTAGTTTGAAGAAAATACCAATCTATCTTAGTCATAAATTTACATATCCAGTTTAACCTAACAAAAATACTTATTTTGTTTTTACAAATCCCCTAGAGATAGGACAACTAAAAAAATCACGCTGTAAAAATGTCTCTTTTTGTACAGAATTATAAATAGTGCAATGAGAGTACCAAATAAAGTCTGTAATTTTGCCCCACCACCTACTGCAAGAGTTAAGCTCTTTCCTAGGTTGCTTTAGAATTCAAAAACTGAGGTGATAGCAGAAATGAATAATCCAAACTTGCACAGTTACATTTTTGGTCTTTTTAATCATATGTCTTAGATTCTGATTGACCCCCTGTGACCTCACTGCTAAAATTAAAAAGTTACATTTTTTTCTTTCCCCAGTTATTAACATTTTTTAAAAGTTTTTTTTTTAATCGTTGTAATCCTGACAACCTGTCGGGGTTAGAAGAGCTCTTTTTCTGACTTGGATAATTATGTTGGCTTCCTGAATCCATTCTTACTTGTAATATGTAGGTTGAACATTGCCTCTAGTCTCCGCTTATTTTTAAAGCCTTTGTGTCCATCACATGCCCTGAACAAAACTATAAAATAATTTTGTTCCTTAATAATATAATATAAAAAACATACCTAAAATAATGGACCTTTCAATGCTGATTTAAAAAGTTATGCTCTGTTTTGTATTTTATGATTTTTACCTGTGTAAACTCATTTGCTGTTATATGGGCAAATCACACTTTAAACTGTCATGAGAATATACTTGTATGTGTTTGTGCATATGTGTGTAAGTGAAGTCTGTAAGTATAAAAGTATGTGTATATATGCATATATATGAAGTATATTACTGATTTACTACATATTTATACCAGTGTGAGTTATTATTATTATTCCTTTGTTACAGATAAGAAAACTGAGACTCATAGTAATTGATATTTTTTCTAAAGTCATATAAATAGTAAATGGCAGAGTAAAGACTGAAACTCATTTGGAGTGACTACAAACCCAACACTATTTCTACAACAATAATTCCCTCGTTTCAACACAATCTTGTAAGAATTTCTCTTAATTTTCCCTTCTTTTAATCTATCTGATAATGTTATTTTCTAATACGAGGTCTCTGGTCCAAGAACTAATTACTCATTTTTTATTTTATTATTTTTTAGATGGAGTCTCACTCTGTTGCTCAGGCTGGAGTGCAGCAGCATGATCTTGGCTCACTGCAACCTCTGCCTCGTGGGTTCAAGCAATTCTCCTGCCTCAACCTCCTGAGTAGCTGGGATTACAGGCGTGTGCCACCACATCCAGCTAATTTCTGTATTTTTAGTAGAGATGGGTTTCACCATATTGGCCAGGCTGGTCTCAAACTCCTGACATTGAGATCAACCTGCCTCAGCCTCCCAAAGTGCTGGGATTACAGACATGAGCCACCATGTCTGGCCTACTTATTTCTTTAGTAATCATCTTTTAAGGTCAATTAACCCCACTTTACTTCTGTAGTTTATATAGCTGCAGTAAAAATTGTCTTAATGTCATTGTCTGCTAATTCTAACATCTGTAGTTGTTTGGGTGGGTGTCAAGTGATTCATTATTTTTCTCACTTGAGTTATATTTTCCTGCTTTTTTGTATTCCTGGTGATATAGTTTGGCTCTATGTCACCACACAAATCTCATCTCAAATTGTAATCCCCATACATCAGAAGAGGGATTAGGTGGGAGGTGATTGGATCATGGGGGCAGTTTCCCTCATGCTGTTCTCAGGATAGTGGTGGAATTCTCATGAGAGCTGATGGTTTTAAAGTGTGGCACTTCCTCCTTCTCACACACACTGCCTCCTGCCACCTGTGAAGAAGTTGCCCGCTTCCCCTTCCACCATGATTGTAAGTTTCCTGACGCCTCCCCGGCCATGTGGAACTGTGAATCAATTAAATCTCCTTTATTTATAAATTACCCAGTCTTGGGTAGTATCTTTATAGCAGTGTGAAAACAAGCTAATACACCTGGTAATCTTTGATTGATGCCAGCAATTGTGAGTTTTATATTTGAAGTGCTGAATATTTTTGTATTCTTGTAAATATTATTGAAATTTGTTCTAGCATGTAGTTATTTGGAATACACCTTGAGCCTTCTAGCTCTTGCTTTTATGATATGTTAGGTGGATTTCATGTGATCTCTAGTCTAAAGCTTAATATTCCCAGCTCTTCAAGTAATGTTCTCTCCAATTACCTGAAATAGTTATTTTCCTGCCCTCAAGAAGGAAACAGTGCTTGTATCCGTTAACCATGCTGGAAATTTCATAATTTGACGGTTATTTGGTAGAGTTCTCAGAAGGCAGTTTCCCAGTACTGAGAGATAATAAGCTGTAGACTAAGTACTTCTCTGAACAAACCTTCCTTCCATTAGTCAACTTTAAAAAATTCACTTCCCCTTTTTCATACTAATTCAGCATTTAAATCTGAATTTTATGTTAACCTCACCTTCTTCTTGGAATCTTTCCTTCTTGTTCCTCATGAAACTTCAGTATCCTCATTTGTAAACTTAGGAAAATAATAATCATCCACACAGAGTTGCTGCAAGAAAAAAGTGAGGCCAAAATGGAGCTGCTCTGCCTTCTTGTTTTAGCTAATGTGCTTGTTTATAGCGTGTGTGTGTGCATGCTTTCTGTTGCTGATTTCACTGTATAAACTGATCCCCAAGCATATTGCTAAAGAATTGTTTAGTGTTCCTGATATGGTTTGGCTGTGTCCCTATCCATATCTTATCTTGAATTCTCACATGCTGTGGGAGAAATCCAGTGCGAAGTAATTGAATCATGGGGTCAAGTCTTTCCTGTGTTATTCTCATCATAATGAGAATCATTGTGAGATCTGATGGTAGTAAATAGAGAAGTTCCCCTGCACAAGCTCTCTTTCTCTTTTTGCCTGCTGTCATCCATGTAACACGTGACTTGCTCCTCTTTACCTTCCACCATAATTGTGAAGCTTCCCTAACCACATGGAATTGTAAGTCTAATTAAACCTCTTTTTTTTTTTTTTTTTTTTTTTTTTAACTGTTCAGCCTCCAGTATATCTTTATCAACAGCATGAAAACGGACTAATACACTTCCTAAGCACAAGAAAGCTGTAATGTGCCCTGTGGACAAGATACATGTATTAGATACATTTCATTTAGGGATGATTTAAGTTCTGTTAACTCTAAGTTCAATGTTAATGAATCAACAATATACAGTACGTAAGACATCTTTAAGCAGACATCAAGCAGAAACACATAACAAAGGTTATGTATTGATTGATGAAAATACGACTATAGGTTTAAAGGAACCTAACTCTGTATTTCTTGTAGGAGCAAAGGGTCAATGTTTTCTAATTCAGCATTTATAGTTACTTTATAGAACATAACTACCACAAATAATGAGAATTGTCTATAGCCAATGTTGTATCTTTCCATTGTTGGTAAAATGTATAACAATAATTAGCCAGGCATGGTGGTGGGTGCCTGTAGTCACAGCTACTTGGGAGACTGTGGCAGGAGAATGGCATGAACCCGGGAGGCAAGTTTGCAGTGAGCCGAGATGGCACCACTGCACTCCAGCCTGAGTGACAGAGCGAGGCTCCATATCAAAAAAACAAAAGTATACCAACAATAGTAAATATTCTCAGTAAAACACAAGAACTTGATATACAAAGAATTGTATAAATCACTCTAAATGTGCCTGGGCAATTTAGAAAATTTATTTAAAATGTTGAATATGTCTCTTCTTTCATAGAGAAATGAATTGTTGATTTGACTCTTTATATTTGGGACTTCAAAAGTAGTACATGGTTTACCATCTTTCAGATGACTTGTAATTTTAAAGGAATTAAATTAAAGGAAGAGAATTGCATTTTTGCTTGTTCTCAAAATATTTCACAACTGTCTACTGCATTGATATTCTTTGGCACAGAACACCCAATCAAAAAACATATATATGTATATATATATATATATATATTTTTTTTTTTTTTTTTGAGACAGAGTCTCACTCTGTCGTCCAGGCTGTAGTGTGCAGTGATGTGACCTTGGTTCACTGCAAGCTTCGCCTTCCAGGTTCATACCATTCTCCTGCCTCAGCCTCCCGAGTAGCTGGGACTACAGGCACCCACCACCACGCCCAGATAATTTTTTGTATTTTTAGTAGAGACAGGGTTTCACCACATTAGCCAGGATGGTCTTGATCTCCTGACCTCGTGATCGGCCTGCCTCAATCTCCCGAAGTGTTGGGATTATAGGCGTGAGACACAGCACCCAGCCAAAAAAGATGATTTTTAAGGATAAAAACAAGTCAAAAGAATAACTATTTTTTAAATAGAGAAAATTTCTAATTCTATTAATATTAATGAGTTTGTTTTATATTATTTCAAATAATACAGATAGAGACTAAAGTAGTTTTTCCCAACAGTTTTAAATCCTTACTTATATAATTTTCTTTTAAATACTAGACTAAGTTTACCAAAGTAGCCTCATATGTAAAACTCAGAATATGGTAATCATTAAAGAAAAGCATTTTGAGTTTCACGTTCTTTATTTGGGGTGACTCATTTAACCTACTTGTGAATGTGTGTGTGTATTTGTGTGTGTGGTGTTAAATGATATAATGCACAAGAAATATAAATTGTTGCATACACTGCCTGGCAAATTCATTCAGCTAAAAATATTCTCTGAAATCCAATTTAGGAACCAGGAATACAAAGATGTATTAGACCTGGTCTAAGTCCTTAAGAGATTTACAGTTGACTGTAAGAAAAAAGAATTATAAGCATATAAATATAATACAATGTGATGTTTTTAATGATAATGACATTACAGAAACATAGAGATGATTAGTATATCTAAAGTGCACTTTAGGTGTACTCAACCTAAGGAATGAGTACACCTAAAGTGCATTTTAATAAAGAGTAAGATATCAGCTTTATTTACAGTCACAAAACGCTGGTAACAACCAAAGTGTCCTCAAAGGTGAATGGATAAATAAACTGTGGTTCATTTATACAATGGAATGTTATTTAATAGTTAAAATAAAAGAGCTATAAAGCAATGAAAAGACATAGAGAACCCTTAAGTCAATATTGCTAAGTGCACTAAGCCAGTGTGAAAAGTTACGTACTGTATGATTTCAATTATATAACATTCTGGGAAAGGCAAAACTATATACATGTTTAAAAAATTCATGGTTACCAAGGGTTGAGGGAAAGATGGAAGGTTGAATTTATGAAACAAAGGGATGTTGAGGGCAGTGAAACTATTATATATGATACTGTAATGGTGAATACAAGATATTATCGATTTGTCAAAATTCATAGATGGTTACGACACAGAGTAGACTTTAATGTATGCACACTAAAAAAGAAATCATTTAGAAAGGTGGGATACCAAAGAAGGAATATAAACTGTGACAAGGGAAGCAGACTTTATTACAAATATATGAAACCAGCTTAGTAAAAGGAGTAGGAGAAAAAAGTATTGACCTAAGTAACTGCGGAAATATATGGAGTCTGGAAACATGTGGGCCAATAGTAAAAGGAAATGCACATACAGCTGTATTCTCGTAAAGAAAGTTGTTTCCTGTGAGCGTGTGGCTTCACAATTTTGATACTACTATTCATTTACATTGGAAGTGAAAAGCTGAGGAACGTATGGCAGATGACGGCAGCTAGATTTCTTACACTTGCAGTGCAAATTTACAGATAAGGAAGGGAAGAATTTAGAATGAATGATGTGGTAATGGGTTAGAATCTAAGACATCAGCATAAACTCATGTTTAGTTTAATATATATATATGTGTGTGTGTGTATGTATGTATAATCTATACACACATGTGTTTCCTTGTTCTGTCAACTGAAAATACCTGATAACCCAGTAGGACTGAGCACAGATATTGGTTTCTAATATTATTATCTAATGAAAATAAACTAGGTTTCTTAGATAAATAGCTGGTTCTAAGTAATACATTTTCCTGGTGCAGAAAATATATAAGGTGAACATAAAGCATCTTGAGGCATCAGAAAATGAGGACATGTTCCGTAACAAAACAAACAAATGAAAACACTCCTTGGAGAATGTCAAAGAGGCACAGGAGCCAATTAAAAAGACCTCTCAATGGCCAAAGCTGGAAAACAATTTGAACAACAAATCAATAAAATTAATAAAGTAATATAGTATTATAATCCAAATTATAAAACAAATAATCATGAATCTATACTGACATAAATGGTTGAATAAATAAATAAGTAAAGGAGAAGTGAAAAAATTCCCTACATAATAGTTCCAAATTATGTATGCAGAAAAAGAAAAGCATCCTCGGCCAGTGTTAGCTAATGGCTGACCTGGCGACAACAGATAGTTCATGATGTCTTCTACTTAATCATAAATGATTACCACAACAACAGTATCAGACAGGTGCTCTCTAATATGAAAGAGTGAAACAAAACCAAAACTACACTGTAACTGACTGAAAAGAGAGAAAAACAAGGACAATGTTTAAACTAAAAAATTGACCGAACATCTTTCTTACCTGGCTGACATAAATGACTATTTGTTCTTAACTAACGACAGTTTTAGTTCCTATTCACTCCTTCTGCCTCTCGGATTTAAAATAACAGAGAAAGACAATTAAGATACCAATTTGTATATTTAGCCTGCTTTCTGCCAACTCAAACCAGAGGAAAATTTCTGCTTCCTTGAACTCACCCCCATTCACCTCACACAAACTCAAATGCTGTAACCAGCCTATTCTCACACTTTTTCACTGAGATATCCTATTATTCTCTACTGTGTACCATTTGCCTTGCTATAGTACTAAGACTACAGGTTTTTTTGACTACAGGTGTATTCTTCAAGGTCTTTGGGTAGCGATCTTTAACCAGAAGAGACAAAAGTGAGTCAGGACAACAATGCAGAAACTCAAGCTATGTTAAGTCCATTAAGATTGGAGTTAATCCTGTAAATAATAAGACTTACTTAAAAAATTTATGCGTGAAATAATATGGCTTGAATTTCATTTAATATATATTTCCTGGTGAATATATGGTTGATGTTTGTGAGGGATAAAAGAGTGTAGTTTAGGGACAACTTCCAGCTGAGTTCTGAATTTGAGAACAAGGTAAGAATGAAGAGGAAAGTTATGGATTTAAGAGACGTTTATTAGGCTTAAACTCTGCAGTCTGTAGTAGTTGGCAATGAAAATAAAAGTGAGAATAAACAGTCAATCAAGGATATTGATAATTGGTTAACCTCGTTATCTCACAATTGATTACACCTCCCAGGGGTGCACGCATTGCCTATCTGTATGGAAATGGGAATGTGAGAACAGAATAGATAAGGCATTCAGAATTAATAATTTGGATGAAAATATAAAGCAGAATGCTATTGTCACATTCAAAATTCTGCTATAGTAATACAGTACCAGGGCTCTACTTAGATAAGAAACATTTGAAATTCTATGAATGTACAATATTTGCTTACAGTAAGTGTCACAAAAAAAAAAAAAAAAAAAAAAAACCACCAAAAAATGTATGTTTGATTTGCTTCCTGGGAGAGAGACCAATATTTCACAGTTTCCCAGGAAGACTTTAACTCTGTTCTAAATAAACAAAGATCTCTCCTGATGAAAATAAAGATATTCTCAGAATCACTATTAGTTCTGCCAGACAGAAGACTTCACAAGGGCAGGGTATGAATCTATCATATCTATTATTTTATTGTTAGCACTTATCATTACCCCTCTTGGCATATAAAGGGTGCTTAGTAATTAATGTTGATTGGATACATCGATTAAGGAATTAGGAGTTATTTCCGGGGGAAGGAATACACAGCAATGGGGCAGAGAATGTGCTCACTAACAGAGGTCAACAAAATCAAAGTCAACTTGTGGAAAGAGCTCTTTAACAGAAGAGCAGCATGAAATAGAGCTATTTGCTGACTTATAGCACAAAAGCCAGAGAGTGGCTGTAGCAGCAGAGGAATCAGGTTGAGGTAGCACAGCTTATGCTAAAAGACAGTGTACTTGCTATAGGTTGTGAGACAGAAAAGATGCAAAAGAGCAAGTCCCCAGAGGAGAGAAAGGATGTCTGAGTTCATGGATTTTCAACAGTGATAATAAAACCTACATACTAAGTATGTACTAGGAAATTGGACGATGAATGAGTTGCAGTGGTTTACCAAGCAAGATATGTGTGATTAAGAAAGCACATGATCAACTGGGATGTTGTTACTCTGTGTTCCACTCCCACCCCAGATTCTGGCCAATTCCCAACCAGTGATCTGTGGAACAGCATAAAGTGTGAGACTCCGTTGCAAGAACATTGGCAATCCGGAGAGGTGATGCCAATAGATAAAGATGAAAAACAATGAAACCCCAAACGAAGAAAGATCCAAAGCTAGGATATCAGTGAAAATGGATTGGTGATGAAAATTAAATTCAAAAAGTGTAGTTTTATGTAAACACTCCTTTATATCTAACTTAATACTTAATGGCTGAATAAATTCATTTCATCATTTCTCTCGAATGTGAATAATCTCAAATTACTTCAAAAGTAAAACATCTGACTAAATAAAGTGAATTAATTGCCTTCTAAGAAGAATTATAATATCTGAATTTAGATACACGCTATCTTGGGTAAAGGAAGAGCCTTGGAGGCCCAAGCACTCAATGTATTACGGTTCTTATTTTGAAATGAAGCAAACATCTTATTATTATTACGGTTCTTGTTTTGAAATGAAGCCTTGGAGGCCCAAGCACTCAATGTATTACAAGTTCTTATTTTGAAATGAAGCAAACATCTACGTATTCTGAAATAATTTCATTGAGGCTGATTTTTCTTTTTTCCTTTCTTTTTCTCTCCCTCTTTCTCTTGTGTGCACCATGTTGTGCCTGCTTCTGTTGTTTCTGACATATGCTTAATCAACCATCAGAGTAATTATCCACTGGCTCTCTCCAACCACTGGACTACAAAGGTAAAGGCAAATTCTCCTTGATGTTTGTTTTTGGAGGGGCCTCACTTATTAAACAGACAAGAAAGACAAAATTGAATTTCAAAAATTAGTTACATTGAAATTTAATACAACACAGTAGGAAGTTAAGTAGTAGGTTTTATAGATAATTGAGAAAGAACATTCAGAAATAATTTCAGCTAGTAACCAATCAGCTACTGTCACCAAACAGAGAGTGTTCTATTTTCAGTTTGGCAGAATTCTTTATTCTCATGTGGATACCATTTGTCACACTTATAGATCTGTGACTTCCTCAAAATAAACTGAAGCAGCTTTTTCAATGCCATGTGTCCACAAATGTAATATTATCAAACACTCTGTATTAATTTATCTTTTAATTTACCTTTTGATATTTTTGCATTTATTTGATTTTTCTCTAGCGTAAGTCATTTATTGTAAAAATTGACTAGATACTGCTTGTTTCTTGTATAGATATGTGGAATAAAATTAAATCCATTGAAATGAAACCAATACAAAGAAAACAAAAAAAAAAAGCAAAAAGTTTATCTTAGAATAAAGAATGTATACACAGGAAATCAAAAAAAAACACAGATGTTACCATTAATAAGATAACTTTTTACTATAGAAGATTTTTTAGATTATTTAAAATGGTAGGTGTAGTAGGATGAACAGAGTATGTAAATGGCAAGTTTTCAGCAATGTCAAGCCAAATCTTCATGTGATATATATGTGTGTGGATGTAGCAGCATATGAATATTTATGTGAGCTCCCAACCAATGTGCTGAAGGGCAGATAAAGGCTGGAAGTTGTTTGCCATTAAGGAATGAAAGCATAGTGGTGATACCCAAATTCTAAATTTGCTGTAAATTCCATGGATTTTTATTTCGCTAAAAAGTTTGTACTTATACATGCTACTATATGCCATCTCTTAAATATGTAAATACAAGATTTGTACATCACTTTAGAGTATTTAATTTTGGTAATGCTGTAGATTCATCTAGAATTTGATAAAATTTGATAAAAAGCTATGACTAATTTTCCTAGAAATTTACATTTAAGACTGTCTTTAGCATATACTATCAAAGGATTCACAGTTACTCTGAAAGCTATTTTATAGACCCCTGCATTTCATGAATCCTATATTTTAAAATCTCTTTTTCTAAAAAATATTTTGATGGCAAAGGGGCCTCCTTTTGAGAAGAGGTAAGGCCCCTAATGGAGGCAATAATAGTAGATCCTCCTAGAACTAGACCTCAGGGAAATACTCTCTGTTAGCTCTGCAGTGAGAGAAATAGTATAGCAATGCAAACTGTAGAAAGGGAGCCATGAATATGCAGAATATGCTTCAGAGGAAGATTACTTCTAAAGTCCTTCAGTTAATTGGGTGTTAACTGAGAGAGATATTTTAGTGACTTCTACTGAGTGTAATTCACAATAAGAGAAATATTCTAAATCCAGCTCTGAGAGAAAGGAAAAAAAAAAAAAAAAAAACAATCTGGAAGGAAAAATGAAAAAGATGATATTTTCAAATTAATTTAGAAGAACTGAAAAAAAGTGCTGATTTTTATCAAAAAGAGAAAAATATCTCAAGCCCACTATAGTTAATAAAACAAAAACTATGTCTAAAACTAACTGAAAACATCAGCATGCATGTCCTTTCTAAGACTGAGGGAGATGATACTTGGATAGTATTTGGGAAGAAATCTACTATTCTGCAGAGCCAGTTTTTTGGTTAGAGACACATAATAGAAAAGAATATATTTAGCCTTGCCTAGTTAATAAACCATTAACGGAAAAGAGCAGCAAAGAAGTTAACTGACCTTCTGGATCTTGTCAGAATCCTGTCAAGGGAGGTGACAGTAAAAGACTGACAGAGAGTCAATGACTAAGTGACAAGGGTTGGCAAGATTGATTTTAATGAAATGTATCTTTGAGAAACTGATTTAGAGAACAGATGTGCTTAGAGTTAGATAACACTTTAAATTCTATTTTTTGATATGCTCTTCTACGATTGCCAGTATTCTGGTGTCCAAGTGTTTGTAAAGTTAGCAAGGAAAAGGAAAGGGTGATATATTGATGTAGATGTTTGTGTGTGTTGGTGGCGGGGGGGAGGGGGGTGCTTTTCTATGCATCCCTATCTCCATCACTCTGATTCTTGTGCTTCAAAACACTTAGCCTTTGTGTTTTTTATTAGCTTATGACATTTCATCTTAGCCACACTCACCAATATGCCACATGACAAATATTCTAAGCATATCCCTATTTTGGTGTTGATCATTTCTACATGAAGATATCCTCTAAGTTTATATAAGTATGCATGTAATATTTAATTATATTATTGTATTAGTTTATTGATATTGTATTATTCTCATTTTAAATATTTTATTTTATTATAAAATAAGTATACACATATAATTCACAATGTAATATATCATATATTATTTCCAATAAATACAAAGAATTTGACAAAACTTATATTACAGTGAAGTTCCGTTATCTGGAGCTCAAAATTTTAACACTCAAAATGAACACTTAATCAAAAGTCAAGGAATAAATAAAAATACATAGAGTCACTAAGTGAGCCTTCTCAAAAACAGATGTAGTCAATTTACTACTTTTATGAGGATCTCTACGACCTTCTTTCAGTTCTTATTGACCCTTACTTTTAACCACTTCTAACCTTTGGATTCTTAACTATTCTTTTAAAATGTCAATTTAGATATTAATCTTAGATCCCAACCTATTTGTGTATAATAAGCATGTATTACTCCATTTTCACACTGCTGATAAAGACATACATGAGACTGGACAATTTACAAAAGAAAGAGGTTTAATTGGACTTACGTTTTTATGTATCTGGGGAAGTCTCACAATCAAAGTGGAAGGCAAAGAGGAGTAAGTCACGTCTTACATGGATGGCAGCAGGCAAAGAGAGAGAGAGTTTGTGCAGGGGAACTCCTCATTATAAAACTATCAGATCTTGTGACTCACTCACCATCATGAAAACAGGAGGGGAAAAACCTACCCTCACAATTAAATTATCTCCCACTGGGTCCCTTCCACAACATATGGGCATTCAAGATGAGATTTTGGTGGGGACACAGCCAAACCATGTCATTCCACCGCAGCGCCTCCCAAATCTCATGTCTTCACATTTCAAAACCAATCATGCCTTCCCAACAATCCCACAAAGTGTTAACTCATTTCAACATTAACTCAAAAGTCCACAACCCAAAGTTTCATCTGAGACAAGGAAAGTCCCTTCCGTGTATGAGCCTGTAAAATCAAAAACAAGTTAGTTACTTCATAGATACAATGGAGTTACAGGCATTGGGTAAATACAGACATTCCAAATGGGAGAAATTGGCCAAAACAAAAGGGCTGCAAGACCCATTCAAATCCAAAATCCAGTGGGGCAGTCAAATCTTAAAGCTGCAAAATTATCTCCTTTGACACCATGTCTCACATCCAGGTCACACTGATGCAACAGGTTGGTTCCCAGGGTCTTAGGCAGCTCCACCCCTGTGGCTTTGCAGGGCACAGCTTCCTTCCTGGCTGCTTTCATGGGCTGGCATTGAGTGTATGGCTTTTTCAGGTGCACATTGCAAGCCATCCATGAATCTACCATTCTGGGGTCTGGAGGACAGTGGTCCACTTCTCAAAGCTCCACTAGGTGGTGCCCCAGCAGGGACTTAATGAGGGCTTTGACCTCACATTTCCCTTCCAAACTGTCCTAGCGTAGGTTCTCCATGAGAGCCCTGCCCCTGCAGCAAACTTCTATCTGAACATCCAAGCATTTCCATACTTCCTTTGAAATCTAGGTGGAGGTTCCCAAACCCCAATTCTTGACTTCTATGCACTGGCAAGCTCAACATCATGTGGAAGCTGCCAAGGCTTGTGACGTGCACCATCTGCCATAGCCAGAGCTCTATATTGGCCCTTTCAGCCACAGTTGGAGTGGCTGGGATGCAGGGCACCAAGTCCTTAGGCTGCACACTGAATGGGGACCCTGGCCTGGCTCAGGAAACCACTTTTTCTCCCAGGCCTCTGTACCTGTGATGGGAGGGGTTGACATGAAGACCTCTGTTATGCCCTGGAGATATTTTCCCCATTGTCTTGGAGATTAACATTTGGTTCCTCATTACTTATGCAAATATCTGCAGCTGGTTTGGATTTCTCCTCAGAAAATGGGATTTTCTTTTCTATCACATTATCAGGCTGCAAATTTACTGAACTTTTATGCTCTGCTTCCCTTATAAAACTGAATGCCTTTAAAAGCACCCAAGTCACATCGTGAATGCTTTGCTGCTTAGAAATTTCTTCCACCAGATATACTAAATTATCTCTCTCAAGTTCAAAGTTCCACAAATCTCTAGAGCAGGGGCAAACTGCTTCCAGTCTCTTTGCTAAAACATAGCAAGAGTCACCTTTATTCTAGTACCAAACAAGTTGCTCATCTCCATCTGAGATGAGCAGCATTTGGTCAAAGCTATTCGACAAGTCTCTAGGAAGTTCCAAACTTTCCCACATCTTCTTGCCTTCTTCTGACCTCCCCAAACTGTTCCATCTTCTGCCTGTTATCCAGTTTCAAAATCACTTCCACAATTTTTGGGTATCTTTACAGCAATACCCTACTCTCTCCTGGCACCAATTTACTATATTAGTTTGTGCTCATGCTGCTAATAAAAACATACCTGAGACTGGCTAATTTATGAAGGAAAGAGGTTTAATGGACTCACAGTTCTACATGACTGGGAGGCCTCAAAATCATAATGAAAGACAAAAAGAAGCAAAGGCATGTCTTACATGGTGGCAGGAAAGGCAGCTTGTGCAGGGGAACTCCCATTCATAAAACTATCATTATGAAACTCCCATTTATAAAATTCCCATTTATTAAACCAAAGAACATCATGGAGGAACCACCCCCATGATTCAATTATCTCCAGCTGGCCCTGCCCTTGACATGTGGAGATTATTACAATTCAAGGTGAGATTCAGCTGGGGACACAGCCAAACCATATAGCCAGGTAAATTACAAAAATTAAAATGAAGAGTTTTATTTTGTTTGTTTTCCAGCAACACCCAAGATGTTGTTAGCACTTAATTGAACTCCAATTTGAAGAACATATCAGAAGTGACAAATTAGCTGCTTGTTCCTTAGAAAAGCTTTCATGTAGTTACCATACAAAATTTTGGATAAGTTTTAGATGCAGAAAGTGTAAAGTTATAATTTCTAATAAAAATCTAAGGAATTTACATTTGTTTGACTAATAATAAAATCAATGAAAAGGAACAAAGCTGTCCTATTTTATTTTTAATATAAATAAGTACCTAATCAAAATAGGAACCGGAGGTCGGTCACGGTGGCTCAAGCCTGTAATCCCATCACTTTGGGAGGCTGAGGCGGGCGGATCATGAGGTCAGGAGATCGAGACCACCCTGGCTAACACAGTGAAACCACGTCTCTACTAAAAAATACAAAAACCTAGCCAGGCGAGGTGGCGGGTGCCTGCAGTCCCAGCTATTTGGGAGGCTGAGGCAGGAGAATGGCCATAAACCCGGGAGGCGGAGCTTGCAGTGATCCGAGATCTGACCACGGCACTACAGCCTGGGCAACAGAGCAAGACTCCGTCTCAAAAAAAAAAAAAACACACACACACAAAACAGGAACCAGAGAAGAAGGAGGTTCTATGGGCAGAGCAAAAATTTCCTCATAAAATGATTTCGATCTTCTAACAAAATTGATAGATGACTCTACATAAAGTATTAATTTAAAAATGAAATAATATGATGGAAGACTTCAAATTTCAGCACTTGCTTTATAAAGATTTAGCTTGAAAAACTCAGAGAATAGGTGTTACCAACCACCTATCAAAAGAAAAAATAATGATAATATATTTATTCCTATTTTATCCAAATTATATATTTATAGAAATATAACTCTAAGCATTACAATATTCTGATAAAATCTCACAAAAGGGGGAAAAAGACTAGATTCATCTAGGGATGAATTAAATAATTTGACCTTCTGAAGTTGCTGCCTATAACTTAATCAAATGCTGACATATTTCAGTTATGATCATTTTGGTTTTAGAGGTGTTGAACTCAAAACATTCTCATGTTTTTCCAAAAGTTATCTCATACCAAACCACATTACCATGCTCAATACCATTGATTCTGAATATCATTCTGAATTTTTTTCTGGTTCTGTTTTCATTTCAGCCATCTTTTGCTACTCCTTGTTGCTTGCAGGATTCTTCTTGTACTCTGATCATCTGAACAAATATTGATTTCGTTTAAATGACATGTACACTCAGCTCACCTCTACCACCATTGTAACCATCAAATACGATATTTTTAAGGGAAGCTTATTAGTTATCTATTGCCACATATGAACATGCCCAAACTTAGTATATTAGTCTGTTTTCATGCTGCTGATAAAGACGTACCTGAGACTGGGCAATTTACAAAGGAAAAAGGTTTAATAGAGAACTCACAGTTCCTCGTGGCTGGGGAAGCCTCATAATCATGGTAGAAGGTGAAAGGCATGTCTCACATGGCAGCAGACAAGAGAAGAGAGCTGGTGCAGGGAAACTCCCCCTTATATAATCATCAGATCTCATAAGACTTATTCACTATCACGAGAACAGCACAGGAAAGATCTGCCCCCATGATTTGATTACCACACACCAGGTCCCTCCCACAACAGGTGGGAATTCAGTATGAGATTTGGGTGGGCACACAGCCAGACCATATCAGTGAGCAACAATAACCATTCTATTACGTTCAAAGGAATTCTGTGAGGTCATAGTGGGGATGGTTTGTCTCTGCTACACAAACTCAGGATACTAGGTGGGATGGGAGTGGGAGAGGAAAGGGATGACTTAAATATCTGAGGAAAAGCGGTCAGATGTATGATGCTTTTCACATGTCTAGCATTGGACTTGAGTGTCCCAGAGAACCTGCACTTGGTTCAATCTCAGCACAGTAGTCTCAGAGTGGTTTGATGTTTTACATGGTAGCTCAGGGATCCAAGAGTGAGTAGTCCAGCAAGCAGGGTGGAAGCGCATGGCATCAGTGACCTGACCTTGGGGTCCCCGCAGGTACATTCAGTAATTACAAGCATTTAGACCAGGGAGAGGATGTAAAGAGTGTCAAAAATCTATAATCATCTTTACAACTCTCACAGAATGTAATAAGCTAAGGAAGTGCCAGGAGAAAAAAATTAGGAATAAAGGTAGATAGGAAAATAGACAAAATGGTCACAGTGGTTTAGAAAGTCTTTCAAATAAGTAGAAAGTTTTTTCTAAATGTGTACTTTCACATTTAAAAAATAACAACTCTGGAGTCTTAAAATTATCACTCTAAATTATGTGCTGCACATATTTTAAAAATATATTTTATAAAATATTTTCAATATACATGTTAAGTGTATATAGTAATAAAGTGAAAAACCATGTTCACAACATTCAGTCTTTTGAAATCTTAACATATATTTTGTGTTGTTTTCAGAGACTTTTTAAAAAAACACCACAACAGAGTAGATAAAGCCAAAGCACTCTGCACAATACCTCTTGATCCCATTTGTCTTCTTACCTCCCATTAACAACTACAATTAATTTGGAGTCCATTATTACATATTTTTAAATTGTGTTTTTACATATGTATGCATCTATAGAAAGGAAATAGTAATTAATGTTTTGTAATTTTTAATGATACAAAATAGTTGTAAATATTCATGGGATACATATAATCTTTCAATACATGTGTACGATGTGTAAAACCAGAGTAATTGGCACATTCACCACTTCAAACATTTATTATTCATTTGTATTAGAAACTTCCCAATCTTCTCTTCTACCTACTTTAAAATATGCAATAAGTTATTGTTAACTACAGTCACTCTAAAGTGCTATTGAACATTAGAATTCATTCTTTCTATTTAAATCGTATTTCAATACCTATTAACTATCTTCTTTTCATGCACCCCCAACCTCACCCTTCCCTACCTTTGGTCACCACCACTCTACTTACTACTTCCATAATATCAAATTTTTTAGATTCCAAATATGAGTGAGACTATGTGATATTTTATTTTTCTCTGCCTGGTTTATTTCACTTAATGTCCTCCAGTTCCATTCATGTGGCTGCAAATGTTAGGATTTCATTATTTCTTATGGCTAAAGAATATTCCATTGCAAACATGTACCATATTTTTAATCCATTCATTTGTTGGTGAACACTTAGGTTAATTCTATATCTTGAATATTGTGAATATTGTGCAATAAATGTGGATGTGCAGATATCTCTTTTATATACTGATTTCCTTCCTTTTGGATATATAGTCAGTAGTGAGATTGGGGGAACATATGGCAAATCTATTCTGAGTTTTTTGAGGTGCCTCAACAATATTTTCCATAGTTTCTATGCTGATTCACATTTCCTCCAGTAGCACAAGCATTCCCCTTTTCCCACATTCTCACCAGCATCTATTGTTTCCCATCTTTTTGATAACAGTTATTTTAACTGAGATGAGATGTTATCTCAGTATGGTTTTGACTTGCAGTTTGTTAATGAATAGGGATGTTAGACATTTTTTATACACCTGTTGGCCATTTGTATATTTTATTTGAGAAATGTTCATTCACATATTTTGCCCATTTTTAATCAGATTTTTTGCTATTGTTTAGCTTCTTTACATATTTTAGTTATTAATCCCTTGTCCTTATTTGCAGATGACATAATCTTATATTTAAGAATACACAAAGCTTCTACCAGAGAGCTCTTATAACTGATAAACAAATTCAGTAAAGTTCCAGCAGCATTTCTATATGGCAACAGTGAACAATCTGAAATAGTAATCAAGAAAGCAATTCCATTCACATAACTTTAAAAAATACCTAAGAATAAATTTACCAAAAGAAGTGAAGATTTCTACGACTAAAACTATAAAACATTAATGCAAGATATTAAAGAGGACACAAAATAAGTGAAAAGATAGTCCATGTTCATGGTTTGGGAAAATTAATGTTGTTAAATGTTAATCCTACCCAAACTGATCTGAAGATTTAATGCAATTCCTCTCAAAATACGAATGATACCCTTCACAAAAGTAGAATAAACAATCCTAAAATTCTCGTGGAGTCACAAAAGACCTCAAATAGCCAAAATCTTGAACACAAAGATAAAGCTGGAAGTATCACACTACCTGACTTCAAAACATACTATAAAACTATGGTAACCAAAACACCATGAAACTAGCATAAAACAGATATATAGACCAATGGAACAAAATAGGGAACCCAGAAATAAATCCCACATTTACAACCAACACATTTTCACCAAAGACACCAAGAACACACATTGAAGAAAGGGCAGTTCTTTTCAATAAATTGTGCTGGAAAACAAATGTCCATATACAGAACAAATAAACTAGATTCCTATATCTCATTATATACAAAAATTAAAGCCAAAAATGTATTAAAGACTTAAATGTAAGACCTGAAGCTAGAAAACTACAAGAAGAAAACTTTGGAGACATGCTATAGAACATTTTTCCGGGTAAAGCTATTTGAAGTAACAGCTGAAAAGTACAGGCAACATAAACAAAAGATGACCAGTGGATTACATCAAGCAAAAACACAGCAAAGGAAACAATCAACCAAGTGAAGAGACAACCTACAGAATGGGAGAAAAATATTTCCTTTATAGTTTTTTGAACTTCACATTCACAGAATAGCACGGAACACTTACTTGGTACCAAAGCACTGTTCTAAACATTTTGCATTTTAGGTTTGGTAAATATTACATTCCTATAAATAAAAAATATTTCCACACACAGACTGTCATTTTACAGATGATAAAAATAAAGTTAAGCAGAGACATTTGCAATGGACTGTAAAGGTCTGAGATTTCAGCTCACTTGCAAGTTCACTAGTTAGTCTACCAAAGACTCACCTGTAGAAGACATAAGACTCCTGGGTTAGACAAAGGACCATTTATCGCTGGTAGCAATAACATTAGCCACAATATCAGCATTATTGCAATGACTCCCCAAAACCCAATGCCCATGAGAAGGGTCATGTAATATCAACATGTGCAGTGGGCTGCATGGTGGAAGAGGAACATTGAGCTTCAAGAACTTTAATAATGCACTAAAAGTGTGCCTGGTGCCTGCCCTTAGTTCCAGAGGGAGACATTGTATCTTCAAAGACTCTTTATTCAAATATCCTCAAAAATTCTGAATGAAGAGTAATTAGTGCTCTACTCACAGGACATGCAGAAATGCAGGAGACACACAGAGCATTGTCTCATAGCAAGATAAGTAGCTTGCTCAAAGCATGTAATGCTGAGGCGTGTAACAGTTTTGAAACAGAAAAGGACTAATTCTAGAATGCATGCTTTTAAATATGTACTATATTATTCAACCTTTTTATGGGGGAGTAAGAATTGCTCTTGTTTCTCATAATACTGACCAAGATGCCCAAGTCCTTTTTCTGTTAGGTGTGAAATGATACCTGATTAGTGAAATTAGGAATAAGTTTAAGCATGCATAATATGTTTATTGGTTATTTGTTTTTCTTTACTGTTAACTATCTAATTATAATATTCGCAATGTATGATTTACCTTTTTCTTTTTTTTTTTTTTTTTTGAGGCGGAGTCTCGCTCTGTCGCCCGGGACTGGAGTGCAGTGGCCGGATCTCAGCTCACTGCAAGCTCCGCCTCCTGGGTTTACGCCATTCTCCTGCCTCAGCCTCCCGAGTAGCTGGGACTACAGGCGCCCGCCACCTCGCCCGGCTAGTTTTTGTATTTTTAATAGAGACGGGGGTTTCACCGTGTTAGCCAGGATGGTCTCGATCTCCTGACCTCGTGATCCGCCCGTCTCGGCCTCCCAAAGTGCTGGGATTACAGGTTTGAGCCACCGCGCCCGGCCTTGCTTTTTTCTTAATCGACTCTCGGAAATTTTTTCAAGTTCTCAATTGCAAACCTCAATTTTGTGATTTTTGGAAATATGCTTTCCTGTCTGTAGCTTGTCATTTACTTATAAACACAAATATATGTAAACTATGTTTTATAAGCAAATTAATCAATATTTTAATAATTTGTGCTTACTTTTTTTTTTTTTTTTCTTTTTTTTTCTTTGGAGACGGAGTCTCGCTCCGTCACCCAGGCTGGAGTGCAGTGGCTGGATCTCGCTCACTGCAAGCTCCGCCTCCTGGGTTTACACCATTCTCCTGCCTCAGCCTCCCGAGTAGCTGGGACTACAGGCGCCCGCCACCTCTCCTGGCTAGTTTTTTGTATTTTTTAGTAGAGACGGGGTTTCACCGTGTTAGCCAGGATGGCCTCGATCTCCTGACCTCGTGATCCGCCCGTCTCGGCCTCCCAAAGTGCTGGGATTACAGGCTTGAGCCACCGCGCCCGGCCTTGTGCTTACTTTTTAAATAAAAAATCATTTTAAGTAAATGTTTTGTTTCCTCTAGTTAGTAAATCTTTTTCTTGATATTTCTTCTACATATTTTAAATTACTACTTTGCAAATTTAGGTCTCCAGTTCTCAATGTTCTGGTATACTATACATCAAGATGCCTAAATGCTTACTTAAAAATGATTATAAATTTTAAATAGCGTGGGTGAAAAAATTATGTTAGCAGCTGTCAGTTATGACTAAAAAAATAGAAAAAAAAAAAAAAAACAAGAAGAAAAATGAACTATAGAATAACCTGTTAGCCTCAAGGAGAGAATCTAAATCCTTTGTCGTGTGTTTGTGAGCTTTTTAAGATTTATATCCCAGGAGACTAATAAGCCTGATTAAATAATAAAAAGTAACTGGAAAGTTAGATAAAAATAAATAGGTATAACAAATAACATAAGGTTATGTGATTTTTTGCCAATTTTTTATAAGAACAAAAAATGAAGCCAAATAATTAGAAACTACATTCAAATTCAAAATAATTTGTGAGTTATCATGTGATATAGAGTATAAATATCACAGTTTTCTATAATCATTCCATTTGATCTTTTCATCAAAAGAAATTAATAATTAACAATTATGTGCCTAAAAATCATAATTTAAGTCAAATAACTATATGCTTATTTTCTAAGTGTAAGGTGTTCATCTATCACCAAATCTTTTAGGTTGTTTTTCTTTATAAATTTATCAGCCAGAAAAGACAATGTCGTATACACTAGCCATTTTATTTGCATTTCATAAATGCAAACTATTCTTTTTGTTCTTGTGAGGTAATTTTCTACATTGAATGCAACTGGTTATAAAACAGCAAATATTAATTATAGATATATTTGTCCATATGTGACATACTTTTATCCCTGAAAATTTTTTCTTATATCATGTTAACTTTAATTTTTATTTTTCAGAAGGAAAGAAATAATAATTATAATAATGAGCTAAAATTATTTTATATTTTAGGAGCTTCATCTTCTCAAAATTAAGAATGGAATGAGAATAGAATTAAAATTAACAATGTAAAGCCCTATTATTTTAAATCTATAAAAATGGACAAGTAACAGTTTGCAGTTACCTAGTGGAAATAAAGTATTTTTAATATTTATTTCACCTTTATATTTTTTATTTTTAAATTTTATACAGGCATTTATATATTGCAATATAAATGTACATAAATATATTACATAAATGTATAAATCATAGTGTATTGCATATAAATACTATACAAATACTATAAAATTGATAATAGTAGGAAAAATGTATTTGGATTGAGAAGTATGTTTTGATTATGATTTATCATCTGTGTCATATGTTTCCATATATTCCGTTTACTTTATTACTTAACAGGAAAGTTATAAAACACATACTGTTTAAATTTAATTGTGAAAATAAAAGATCCTCTAAAAAAGAGTTAAAATTCAAATGTAAGAAATAAAGGAATATTTAAATAATGTAGGAATATAATATACAGTGTTAATATGATGTACCATGGAAAAATTGACAATTGCCTCAAGTATACTACAAATTCAATATTATCCCAATCACAATTTTAGCTGGAATGTGTATTGCTCATTGAAAAACATATGTAGGCCGGGCGCGGTGGCTCACGCTTGTAATACCAGCACTTTGGGAGGCTGAGGAGGGAGGATCACGAGGTCAGGAGATCAAGACCATCCTGGTTAACACGATGAAACTCTGTCTCTACTAAAAATAAAATAAATAAACAAATAAATTATCAAGAGTGGTGGCGGTTGCCTGTAGTCCCAGCTACCTGGGGGCCTGCGGCAGGAGAATGGTGTGAACCTGGGAGGAGGAGCTCACACCAGCCTAGGCGACAGAGTGAGACTTTGTCTCAAAAAAAAAAAAAAAAAAAAAGAAGAAGAAGAAGAAAGAAAAACACATGTAAAAAGACAAAAAATCTCAATAGAGAGCTAATTCAACTAATATAAAGGAGAATTTACAGAGACAAATTCTTTATTCCAGATAATTAGCCGTAATGCCAAGTCCAAGTAATGAAGATACTGTGGAACTGCCTCTTGAGTAAACAAATGGAATAAAACATAAAATTCTGATATATAGTCGATATATTTGAAATTACAGTAACAATGATAACATAAAACAATGGAAATTACAGATTGCTTAGTAGATTGATACTGGAAGAACTAGCATACTAGAGGCAATTATTCTTTAATATAAATACTATACAAAAGTGGGCTTCACGTGCATTAGAATGTGCAAAGTTTTTTCTAGAATTAAAAAATGGTAAAAGAACCAGATTTAGGAATAAGATCAATTTATTTGAAAAGGTCTCAAATGTACAAAATCTGAGAACTTAAAAAGAAGGATTTTACTATAGCAAAATTAGAGATTGTTCTATCGAATCACAAAGCACAAAAATGGATAAAATAAAAGAAAATATTTCCAACAGTTATGAGATTAATATCTACAAAATAGATAGTTGGTATTAATATCTACCAAAAATTTCTCAAAATACAGAAGATAATTTAGAAAATTCAGTATAAATTAGGATCAAAGAAGATGAATAGAAATTTCCAGAAGTACCAACATGAAAGTAAAGAAATGCTGAGTCTCCCTCATCATCATTAAACATTGTGTTGGTCAATGAGAAAATTAAAGAGCAAAAAAAGTATTTTATTTTTATATAGTAGAAAAGTAATATCCCTAGTGTTGGCAGCAATATGAGTAGTCAAGAATTCCTATGTAGTAATTGAGGGTGTACATTGATGCAGCTATTCTGCAAGACAATCTGAAAGATTATACTGAAACTAAGTACACGTGCATCCTAATATTTGGAGGTATGTATTATGAGTATACAACTCCCCAAATTTCTCAGTGCTACTGGGATGGAAACTGTGCTGCTAGAATTTACCTCAACAGGTGTAGATTTTTTGGCCAGTGTTGCTTCACTAAGTTTCCTTCATGGCATTGACCCTTACTCAAAGCATGAAACATATTGCTTAACAGCACTGTTTTGTAACCATGAGTCTGAGGAGATCTGGGGTAATTTGTAGCAGTTTGCCAGCATTATTATTGATAGTAGTGAGACTTAATGACTTGGATGTGGTCTCAGCAGTGAATGCTGCCCTGCCCCTCCCTCCATCTACTTTCCCCTGGAGTTCTGTAGTTGAAGCTGGTCAGATAGATTTCCTATTCATGTTTATTGGTGGGATTATATTACCACAGTTTATATTTTTGTTCGTTTTAAAGAAGAGTTTATGAATAATATTCCATGAATTTGTATGACTTGCACACTATGTCTGTCGCCAAGAACTTTTGCAGAATTTGTCCCACTGTCTTCTCCCATTGAATGTTGCTGTAGAGATGTAACTTTCTTACATGTAATGCGGGTTTTGGCCCTGATGCCCCCACAGAATTTTTTTTTTTTTCAGGCTCAAGGAAGTATCCTTGCTAATAGAGTTCTTTAATGTCCAGAAAGATTAATAAGATATCCAACAGTATTGAATGTGCCTGATCTACTCTTTATAAGACACTATAAGGAACATTGTCAGTTATAACTTTTAATACACATTCCAATCTTTTCTTCAGGAAACTTCAATTTTGTTTACTTCGAATCTCCTTTTTCTTCCATACCTATTACTTTTTCCCCATTTACTTTGCTTGATTTTCTCATAGCTCTACTAAATGTCCTTGTTCTCAGCATTGTCCATTCTTTAGTCAGATTCTAAAGTGACATTATTACTCTACATTTGCACTTTTTCTGACATATTCCAGCTTGCTTTTCATCTCTTTCCATGCGGAATAATGTTTCCTTTAAGCCCGAGAAAACATAAGGGTCCATTGTGATTGGCTGGTGACCATTCTGATTAGTCAGTGCTTCTGTAAAATCCCATTGTTAATCCTTGGCTATCCTTCTCATGTGCTTTGTTATAAAATTATTATCATGCATGCTTTTTATCTCTGTTTTAGTTGTCTTGTTCATTTCGTTTTTGAATCTTTACATATCTTTCTGTAAGTCCCTTGATAATTTTGTGGTTGTTTCTCTTTTTCTCTATTTTTTTTTTGTAATTAAAGTTTTATTGGAACACAGCATAATTAGTGCTTTAGAAAGTGTCTATGGCTGCTTTATTTCTTATTTTAAGTTCTGGGGTACCTGTGTAGGATGTGGAGGTTTGTTACATAGACAAACGTGTGCCATGGTGGTTTGGTGCACCTGTCAACCCATCACCTAGGTATTAAGCTCAGCATGCACTAGCTATTTATTTTTATTTTTCCTGATGCTCTCCCTCCCCCCACTCCCAATCCAGACAGACCCCAGTGTGTGTTGTTCCCCTCCCTGGGTCCACATGTTCTCATTATTCAGCTCCCACTTATAAGTGAGAACATGTGGTGTTTGGTTTTCTCTTCCTGCATTAGTTTGCTGAGGATAATGGTTTCCAGTTCCATCCATGTCCCTGCAAAGGACATGATCTCATTCATTTTTCACTTTTTAATGCAGTTTTTTATTCTTTTTAAGCCATTTTCTCAATGACAGTATGAATAGAGGGTACATAACAGTGATTTGAGTCAGTAAGACACTCAGATTTCAGCCTCTTTCCTTTAAACAGATGCTAACTCTCATTCAGTGTCATGTGTGAGTCACTGTTGCAGAAAGGCAGGGACCCCAAACAGAGGGACCGGCTGAAGCCTTGGCAAAAGAACATAAATTGTGAAGATTTTGTGGACATTTATTAGTTCTCCAAATTAATACTTTCATAATTTCTCATGCCTGTCTTTACTGCAATCTCTGAACATAAATTGTAAAGATTTCACGGACATTTACCACTTCCCCAATCAATACTCTTGCAATCACCCATGCCTGTCTTTACTTTAATCTCTTAATCCCAACATCTTCATAAGCTGCGGATGAATGTCACCTCAGGACCCTGTGGTGACTGTGTTAACTGCACAAGTTGTTCATAAGGCATGTGTGTTTAAACAATATGAAATCTGCGCACTTTGAAAAAAGAACAGGATGTTCAGGGAACAAGGGAGATAACCTTAACGTCTGGCTGCCTGTGGGCCAGGCAGGACAGAACCATATTTCTCTTATTACCAAAAACAGGTAAGAGAAATACTGCTGAATTCTTTCCCCAGTAAGGAATATTAATAATTAATAGCCCTGGGAAAAGAATGCCTTACGAGAGGAGACCTCTGTAATGGCCACTCTGGGAGTGTCTGCCTTATGCAGGTGTAGATAGGGATGAAACATGCCCTAGTCTCCTGCAGCACCCCCAGGCTTGCTAGCATTAGGAAATTCCAGCCTGGCAAATTCTACTCAGACCAGTTCTCTGCTCTTGAACCTTGTTTATTAATGATAATGTGTGCACAGTGGGACATGGAAGTTCATTAATGATTCTAGTTTTGCCCTGCCCTTGTGATCTTGCCCTGACCTCATGCCTTGTGATCTTTTGTTGCCCTTGAAGCATGTGATCTCTGTGACCCACACCCTATTCATACATGCCTTCCCTTTTGAAAATTGCTAATGAAAGCTTGCTGCTCTTACGACTTGGGAGGCATCATGGAACCTGTCAACATATGATATCTCCCACGGATATCCAGCTTTAAAATTTCTCTCTTTTGTAATCTTTCCCTTTTTTTCTCAGACCAGCCAACACTTAGGGAAATAGAAAAGAACCCATGTTGAATATCGGGGGTGAGTTTTCCCCAATAGGTCACTGTATCAGGCCAGTTGTAAGTTGACCTGGTTAGCAATGAGATCCTTTACATCAAAGTCCTACATATCATAACCTAGTATTCACTCTCACTTAGATGACAAAAACTCATTAGCACAGCTTTTACATTGTCAAGTTGATAAGGAAGTGTGTTTCCTTCTTGAATCTATCCTTCCCTTCTTTCTGTGGTAGGCAGTTGTTACCTGAGAAACTCCAACAACATATTTACTTACCATGGAAGGTGAAAAAATAATTTGGATCACTCCATATTGCTTATTATTTATCATATTATATTTAATTTTCTTTTTAATGCCAAGAAGCATTGTCTGTGTAGGAGGAGTAATGTTTCTGTTAGTGATATCTGTTTTTGCTACCTGTTTAGCACGTTTTTCCCTTCCTCTGAAGGTGTTATGAGTTGAATTGTGTCCACCAAAAAAATATGTTGACATCTTAAGCCATTGACTTATGAAGGTGATCTTATTTGAAAACTGGGTCTTTGCATGTGAATTCAAGTTAAGACAAGGTCATATTGAATTAGGATGGGCCCAAATCCAATAAAAACAGTGCCCTTATAAGAAATGGAGAAGAGACAGAGTGAGACACACTGAGGGGATACCATGTGACCACAGACACAGAAATTAGAGTGATGCATCTACAAAACAGGAATGCGAGGGATTGTCAGCAACACATGAAGCTAAGACAAAGGAAGGGAACAGATTCTTCCCTAGTGCCTTCAGAAACTCCTGGCCTCTAGAACTGTGAGAAAATAAATTACTGTTGTTTTTAGTCATCCTGTTTGCTGTTTATTGCAACTCCTAGGAATCTAATTCAGAGGGCAACTTGATACCTTTGTTTGGAGAACTACCAAGCTGCTATCACATACAGTCAATATTTATGATTTGACAAGGCTGTTTATACTTAGTTTGTTTGGCAATACCTCAGAAATAGGAAATTATTTCATGCGTTATTTTACAAATAATGATGTAAAACAAATTTATATTATTTATATCGTAGGTTGAAGATAGTATCCAGAATATCATTTAAAATAAAATCTGTAGAGACACAAACTTGCATTTCATTCATTATTGATAGATCACTTTATCTAATATAGCCATTTGTTTATGTAATATTTAAATGAAAATTGGGATGAATATCCCTTTATCTTAGAATATTTTTTTTTTCTTAAGCAGAGAATATGTTATTACAGAAATCCATTCCAACCAAGGGGAATTTGAAGGAAGGATACAGGAATTTCACTTAGAATGCAAGAACAGTGAGTAAATCTGAGCCTTGATAGAAAGATACCTGGGAGATAAACATTCACACCAGTAATCACATCATAAAATTTCTCTTTCTCTCCCTCTCTTTCTCCCTGAAGTTAAATAATCTGTCATTTATTCTTTCTCTATTTACCTTCTTTGTTTTTGCAGATTAGAGATCTCAGCTGATTCAGCAATTTGCACACTGTCCACCATGGCCACCACCCTAAATTGCCATCTCAGCTCCTGAGTCTACTTGACCTTACGGGACTTGTGTCCAGAACTTAGAACTTAGTGTAGGCCCTAAGTAAAAGATCTTCGTAGGATAAAACCAAGTCTGGCATAAGTTAAACACTGATTTCTAAATTTATAAACTATGAACTCAAATGATTGATTTTACATGGCTCATAAGGCTACAAACTCAAAAGTTATAGAAAGGGCAGGGTCTTTAGGAAAGGGATATGAGAACAATGAAGAAATTTTCAGTATTTCTAATGCAAAATCTTAAAGCTCTGTAAATTTCAAATTGTTATTGCTTTATATCAACATGGCATAAGTATACATATGTAACAAACCTGCACGTTATGCACATGTACCCTAGAACTTAAAGTATAATAAAAAATAAAAAATAAATAAAAGCTCATTAAGATAGACTTATTCTAGTTTATTTTTAAAATTTATTTAATTTTAAGTTGGATTAAAGTATTGATATCTAGAAAATGCTTTATAACCATTTGAAATGATAACTATGGTTACAGTGAGCTAAGTAAATGAGTTTTGAAATGAGAAAGCCTGGGGATGAAGTATCCCTGACACTACCTAGTCACATCATCCTGGGTAAGTCATATAAAGTCCTTTACTCTTACATTTTTTATCTATAAAATGTGAGTAAAACTAATGTAAAGACCAAAAAAAAAAAAAAAAAATTAAGGGATACAGCCTCAAAAAATGTAAAGTAATGTAAAGTAAAAGCTGAAATTAATGTCATATTACCTTGCTGTAACCCCAATAATGGCTTACATAGAATTCTGTAGTTGGTACATGAGAAATGCATGGTTATCAAGTGTCCATTGACAAACATCCATTTGTATTAGAACTTTTTTTAATACTCTCATATACTGAATTAGATATGTTTCTTTTACTTGTATGTATCAAAAAAAATTATTACTTGAATAAACAAGAAATTTAATGGAAAGATATTAAATTAAATTACAGGATCCAAGTCTCAACCAACTATCATGAAGGGCAGAATCTAAGCTAGTGCTAGGGACTTTGGCAATTCAAATAATATCCACTAGACAATATAGGTGAAAAAGCCACAATCACATCTCTTCTAAGTGCCACTAAGTTCAAATAGATCCAAATTATGTAAAAGAAACTGGGAATTAACCCATCTTGCTTAATATGTATAACTCTGAGTCTGTTATGGTTGCATAGCAAAAATATAGTTCTTGGGACCCAACCTTGATATTGGTGGAAGTCAAGCCTGGCATGGTGGCATGCCTATAGCTCTAGCTACTCAGAAGGCTGAAAAGGAGGATTGTTTGGCCACAGGAGTACAAGGCTGTAGTGCACTATATGACTGTGAATAGTCACTGCACTCCAGCCTGGGCAACATAGTGAGAACTCATCTCCAGATAAATAAATAAAACTAGAATCAGTGGAGTCAGTTCTCTCAAACTGTGCTGCTACTTTATCAAGTATGTTTATCTAATGCTCTATATTATTTGTTGTTAATCCACATTCACAGCATTTCAGACATCAGGAGTAGATTCTGTCTCAAAAAAAAAAAAAAAAAAAAAAAAAAAAAAAAAAAAAAACACTTTCTTTGCACATCTATAACAAGAAACTCCTCATGTCTTCAAGTTTGATTTAAGATTGCAATAATTTAGTCACATCTTCAGGTTCCACTTAAAATTCTAGTTCTCTTGCTATTTCTAACATATCTGCAGTGACTTATCCTGTCTACTAAAGTCTTGAACCCCTCAAAATCATCTATGAGAGTTAGAATCAACTTCTTCCAAACTCTTGTTCAGGTTTATATTTCGACCTCCTCCCATGAATCATAAATGTTTTTCGTGGTATTTAAAATGGTGAAACTTTTCCACAAGATTTTCATGGTACTTTGTCCAGATCCATCAAAGGAATCACTGTCTATGGGAGCTATAGCCTTACAAAATGATTTTTTTAAAATAATGAGACTTGAAAGTCTAAATTACTCCTTGATTCATGGGCTGCAGAATGAATATTGTATTAGCAGATATAAAAACAACATTAATCTCCTTGTACTTCTCCATGAGAACTCTTGAGTGACCAGGTGCATTCTCAATATGCAGTAATATTTTGAAAATAATATGTTTTTTGGAGCAGTAGTTCTCAACAGTGGGCTTAAAATATTAAATAAATCATGCTGTAAAGAGATGTGCTGTAATCCAGGCATTGCTGTTCCATTTATAGAGCACAGATAGAGTATCATAATTCTTAAGGGTCTTAGTGTTTTGGAGATAGTAAATGAATATTGGCTTCAATTTCAAACCACCAGTTGCATTAGTCACTAACAAAAGAGTCAGGCTGCCCTTTGAAGTTCTAAAGCTGGGCACTGATTTCTCCTCTCTAACTATGCTATGAACATCCTAGATGGCATCTTCATTCAAAAGAAGGCTCTTTCTTCTACAGTGAAAATTTGTTGTTTAGTTCAGCCACTTTGATCAATTCTTATTCAGATCTTCTGGGTAACTCGCTACAGCTTCTATATCAGCACTTGCTGCTTCACCTGGCACTTTTATGTTATGGAGATTGCTTCCTTCCACAAACATCATGAACCAACCTCTGTTAGATTCAAACTTCCGTTATGCAGCTTCCTTAACTCTCTTAGCCTTCATAGAATTGAAGAGGCTTCCGAACTTGCCAGGATTAAGCTTTGGATTAACATAGGGTTGTGGCTGGTTTGTTCTTCTATCCAAACTACTAGAACATTCTCCATAGCAGCAATAAGGCTGTTTAATTTTCTTATCACTTGTATACCACTTTTAATTATTTTTGAGAACTTTTTTTTTTTTCCTTACACTCACAGCTTGGCTAACTCTTTGGCACAAGAGTCTTAGCTTTCAGCCTATCTTGGCTTTTGACATGCCTTCCTCACTAAGCTTAATCATTGCTACCTTTTTATTTAAAGTGAAAGATGTGTGACTCATCCTTTTACAAGAACACTTAGAAGCCATTGTAGAGTTATTAGTTGGCAAATTTCAATATTGTTATATATTGGAGAATAGGGAGGCGCGAGGAAAGGAATAGAAATGGGAGAATGGACAGTGAGTAGAACGATTGAAAAACATGTAACTCTTATCACTTAATTTCACTGCCTTATATGGGCCTGATTCATGGTGGTCCAAAACAATTAGAGTAGTAGAACATTGATCACAGATCACTGTAAAAGATATAATAAATATGACAAAGTTTGAAATGTTGAGAATTACCAAAATGTGACACAGAGACATAAAATCAGTATATGTTGTCAGAAAACTAAGACTGACAGATTTACTTGAAGAAAGGTTGCATCAAACCTTTAATTTGAAAAAAAAAAAAAAAAAAAAACCCACTGTGTCTCCAAAGCATAATACAGTCAAACAAGTATAAGTAGGTATGTCTGTATTCACTTTTTTCTACACTAAGTTTGATTGACCATAGGGAATTTGCTTGCATATATATACATGTTATCAAAACATCATTTTTCTCTGATTCCCTATGTTCTCCCATATCTATATTTCTTTGTATTATTTAATATTGTTGCTTACTTATTGGCCATATTTCTCAGTCTTTGTGTACATACTGCTGTTCCAAGCCAATTTTAAACAGAAAACTAAAGAGTAAGAAATGTCTATGAAACCCAAATTCAGGTTCCTGAGAGAGATGCTGATTTAGCCTAACTTGGGCCAGGTATCTATTCAGCTGTAGGTGAGAGGCAAGTTACATGGCCAGCTCTCTACTCAGCAGTGCTTTCAGAGTAGTCTTTAAATAGGCCAAATGCATGGCTCATGCCTGTAATCCCAGCACTTTGAGAGGTAAAGGAGGGCAAATCACTTGAGCTCAGGAATTTGAGACCAGCCATCAGCATGATGAAACCTGGGCTCTCCAAAAAGACAAAAATTAGCCAGGCATGGTGGTGCATGCTTGTAGTCCCAGCTACTTGGGAAGCTGAGGTGGGAGGATCACTTGGGTCCAGGAGGCAGAGGTTGCAGTGAGCCTAGATGGAGTCACTGCACTCAAGTCTGGGTGAAAGAGTAAGACCCTGCATCAAAAACTAAAAACAAAGAGGGGTGTATTAAGGGAGGTCAATGATTAATTTTCCTTAAAGAAAAGAAAATGAGCTTGACAGACCCCCAAAACATACAGCTGATACACTCATTCATTCAGAAACATCAGAGCAATGTTTATTGATATTTCTATCTGTATAGCTAATGAACACAGTCTGTCCTAAATTGAGCTCCTCTTAAGCTGTACCTCCAACCTTTTGCATGTCCACTGAATGCATTGCTGTTCTCTCAGACCCCCAGACTTAAAATAGTAAAATCTATTTTGACTCATTTTCTCTATTATCCTACTCATCGTTTCCAGTAGGTTAATAAGTAAGGCCTTTTTACATCTATAGAGCCTCAATTCTAGCTGCTCTTTCATTTCCCTAATTCTAGCACTCTTTCCACTGTTTATTCAACCAATATAACACAGTATAACAAAAAGGAAAGTATTTTGTCTCTAGTATCCACGCTTTAAATTAATTCTATAAACTGTTGCTAGAAACAATTATTCCCCAAAGACCAACGTATGACTCAGAAACCTTTAAAGCTCAGAACCTGCTAAGTTCTAAATTACTAAGTCATTATTTAAAATAATATGTGGAATGTGTTCCTATCGGATTTCATTGTCTGATCCTGAGCTTTCCTATGTTATCTTTAAAAGAATTTGTATCCTAATGGTTTGTTAATTCATGTAGGACTTCCTCTAAAGAATTTGAACCTCTTCTCTTTCTCGTTACCATGGTTTTACATATCATGTTTTTCACCATAGAATAGTACCCTGCCATGTGGACTGGTCAGAAATGTATGCAACTTAGGAAAAAAATCTGCTCTTCAAAAACCTCTGTTCTTCTTTCCATACCGTGAGATATGGGATTCTCTTCTTCGTATAAGTAGTCATTGAAAATTTTCTGTACCTCTCCTTTAACACTCATCACATTCTAACATAGGTATATTTTTAATGGTTTTCTTCACGCTTTCCTTTCCTGCTATACTAAAAATAAAAAAGCAAGGAAAGAAGGAAGAAAAGAAGGGAGGGAAGAAGGAAAGGATCGAAAACTTTTTGAAGAAAGGGACTTTGTCTTAGTTATTAATCCTTTCCTCAAAAGATTCAAAATACTTTACACAAAGAGTAAAGGTTAGAGAGGGTTCTCATGAGATTAAGATGTTATAGTTGCCAGGGCAGCGTGCAGATTGTTCGAACTCCACTTTGGTCTGCTGTCATGAGTCCACATGTGCGATGTACAATAGAGAAGCAAGATCATTCCACTGCTTCCCCGTGGAAACCTTGTCTCAAAGCATAAACGCCACTTTCTTCCTCAAAAGCAGACCTTTAAGATCATCATTTCTTCTGATTACTTCTGAGTACTGGAAGAAGCAGAGTGATGAAGAACCCATAATGATAGGTGCACTGAGAAGACAAGTCAATGTGGTGACTGAAGTTTCATGGACACAAAAACAATAAACACAAAAACAAACAACAAACAAACAAAACAGAACCAGGGGCTGACTTAAATTCAAGGTAGCATTTTCAAAAGCAAAATAATACTATTTTCATAGATAAAATGCAAGTCAATAATAGTGGCTCAATTGGCACTATTTACTCTGATCAATTGTATTAATAATTTTTCTGTATTTAAGAGTAGGATAAATACTGCATACACAACAAAGAGATGGAGGTACCTTAAGCTTCAAAAGTTCTCTCCTTCCCCCACCCAGAAGACAGATTTTTCCTCCCACTTCAATAAACATGAATTACTGAAAATTAACTTAGAGTTTCAATTATATAATGTATAATCTTCTAATGGTAATCATCCTATATATCATATCATATACATGAATAACATGATGAATTTTTTAAGTATCATGTCTTCTGAGATTTATTTTACCATAGCCTTCAAGAACCTCTGTGACCTAAGCACTTGCTTCCCCAGAAGCCACATTTTTATTAGAAATATAATTGCATATATGAAAAAATCAAAGTTTTCACTGAAATTGAAATGCTAGAAAAATAGTAGTACTATGAAAGAAAGGGGACTTATGAAATTTACTCCTCTTGTAGAGAACTAAAAAATAACACAAAATTATGCCATAGGTTCACTAAGCTCTTTAAATGTCCTGATTTCCCAAGACAAGTGGCAGCTTTCAACTTATCCTATTTATTTCAAGTGTTGTCCAAATTATATGAAAATAGCAGATTGCATAATATACTTTTCTAGTTACGGTTGAAAAAATAGCACTTACTTAGAAAAATCCCCAGCGATTTTCTTAGGGAGGAGTAATTATTCTACTTTGGGCAGATACTGTCTCATGCTGAGGGAATACATGTACAACAAATATGGAATCCTATGAAGAATTGAATAGAGACACTATTTCAGTATATTCAATATTAAAGATATTTTACTTTGAACTACATGGAGTTTGAAAAAAATATACAGCAACATTTTCTAGAACTTACTTTGGATCCACAATATATTCTGATGGACTACATAAAGTCACATTGCTAATCTGTAAAAGATGATGGTTGAAAGAATTTAGGATTATCTTGTTCAGATATCTGTAGGTTAATACCATTTTGTGAATATTCATCCACTATTTTACAGTTCAGCAAAATAACAGTTACTCATGGCTAAAGGTCATTCCCAAAGCAATATTACTCTCAGCAAATGTTTGTTTCCTATACTTATGTGGTCAAAACTTGACACTGAGAAACGTAATAAAGTTACTTTGTTATATTTTAATCCTCAAATTTCTAGTATTTCAAGAGAGTTAAAGTGTTCTTGAGGAAATAAAGCTTTTCAACAGGCCTGAAAATAAAGTTTATTTCAAAAATTTATAAACGAAATCTTATAAATAGTAGTCAAATGTATGGGAGATGGTTGGTCAAAAAGAAAATGTAAGCTGCCTACAATCAAGGATTAAGTTGTTTTGATGCAAACCTTTATTTTTTGAAAGCAATCACCTTCACAAGAATACTAAAATAACCATTAACCAGTGCGGAAGCAACTAGCTTTTAATGGCTGCCTAGAGTAGAGGTTGGCATGCGGAAGAAAAATGAAAAGGGATTTTGCCATGGAACCAAGCAATCACCCATAGAGTAAATGTCTTCACCTAATGTGGGGGCGCTTACAAATAGTAATGAAGGTAAGAGATCATATTTTCCCAACTGTAGTCAAAGAAAGTATTCATTCCCAGGAGTAGACTTTTATAAAGTCATATTGTGATAGCATGTTAATAGATGGACTCAGCAGAGGCAGTTAGGAAACATACCTCAAGAATATACACAGACTTCTGAAATAGCAATCAAAAAAAAAAAAAAAAAAAAAAAAAAAAAAGAACCCACTACCACAACAAAAATAACACTCCCCTAGTCATTATTGATCAAGAAAATTAAATAAAATTAAAATTAAATATTTAAATGCTATTATAATGAGAATATATCCTGAAAAAAAGAAAAAGTTGTGGAAGTGTTTCAAAATATTTTTATTCATCACATTTACTGAGTTATAAAGTGTAAGGCACAGGTGTTACAGCAATAAATAAGACAGACAAAAATCCCTGCCCTCAGGCATAGTAGAATCTAGGGAACATCAAACTGCACAAATAATTGAGCAATTAATTATTTAACTTACAACTGGAAAACACCCCACTAAGGAGCACACAATGCTTTCAATGTATATTATAGTGGACACTATTTGTTAAAATTATTCTGAGAAGGTCTGCAAAAATGTTTTTAAGGTATCCCACCACCTCCTTGACTACTTAACTGGCACCTGTCCTCACTGACCATCTTGAAATGACAATATTTGGCGTTTTGACTTCACTGTGATGATGAGTGTGTGTGAGTGGGAGAGGGGGTTGGTGTTCTTCTATACAAGAGGAAATAATTCATCTTGTCCTTTATATGAATATCAAATTGAGGAGTTCAGATATCACTTACACTAGAGAAGACTATTATCTGTCTTGTGTCTTTCTGTTAGTTTATTGTGAGCTGTCTCTATTTCCTGATACTTCTCTATGACCATCTTTTCTCCAACCAATAGTCATCACTTATTGGGTAGTATTCATCATCATCTAATTTAATCCTTACAAAATTCTTAATGACTTAGATGTTACTATTGGTACATTAAGATAAGGAAATCAAGAACCACAGGAGTTAAGTTGAATAAACCACCATGCAAGATGAGTAACTACTTTGTATCTGTTAGTAGAAAACATATCCTGAAGTACGCTGACTTGGAACCAAGCTGAGAAAAGGGGAAAATAGATAGGCTTTGTCCTTCTTTGTCTATTGCAATCTTGACATTGTAATTTTAGTTTAGGTCTTATGCATGAATCAGAGATTTCCTGTGTAAACATCCAGTTGGGTAAGAGATTGGAGTAAATGAATTACTTTTAGACTTTTTTTTGAGCTTGGGACAAAGATTCTTCTTCAAGGTTTATAAGATATCCTAAGGAGGCCAATGCCCACTGGAAAGCAGATGTACAGAGGAGTAGAATCCCCACCCCAGTATGCCAGTCTTATTAACAGATCACAAACGAGAGGGAAAACAATGACACACTTTAGGTGTTTTTATTTGGATTTCCCATATTTTCTTGACTATCTAGCATCTGATTTAGTCAACTTTTCAATAAAATAGAAATAACTACCTTCACAATAAAGTTAAACTTTATTTGTAAGCAATAAAACTAAAGTTTTAGTTGGCATTGCAATACCCCAAGCTAAAGGGATTCGCTCAGCTTTTTTTTTTTTTTTTTTTTTTTGAGGCGGAGTCTCGCTCTGTCGCCCGGACTGGAGTGCAGTGGCCAGATCTCAGCTCACTGCAAGCTCCGCCTCCTGGGTTTACGCCATTCTCCTGCCTCAGCCTCCCGAGTAGCTGGGACTACAGGCTCCGCCACCTCGCCCGGCTAGTTTTTGTATTTTTAGTAGAGACAGGGTTTCACCATGTTAGCCAGGATGGTCTCGATCTCCTGACCTCGTGATCCGCCCGTCTCGGCCTCCCAAAGTGCTGGGATTACAGGCTTGAGCCACCGCGCCCGGCCTCGCTCAGCTTTTAAGGAGGCATTCTTCATGCAGGTGGATTCAATTTCCTTTTGTTATGTCAGCATTGGTACCCAGCTCAGACTGTCCAGCTGAGTAGAATGACATTCCTGTTCAGGTATGCCATGCATACAGTGGTTCTCAAGGAAGGCTGCAAATATTCATCATACATGTAACAGATACACATGCCTTCTTCTCACCTTCAGATGCTGTTATTTATTTTATTCATGTGCAGCTCAAACATTGGTTTTGAGACTTGAAGCCACTTCTCAAGGCGATTCTAATATAGCCAGAGTTAATTATCAATGAACTCAACTGGCAAGATAAAAATAGTAATTTCACTGAAGTAGAAGCTAAGTAACCCGAAGACAAGAAAGAAAGCATTCTGATGCTACATGGTGGCTAGAGCAGAGTTGATGCTGGTGGTTTTGTGTGTGTGTGTGTGTGTGTGTGTGTGTGTATGTGTGTGTATGTGTGTGTGTTTTGGAAGAAGCAGCTTAATGATACATAACTGCACTGGCTGTGGGAAGATTAGATTTTTATTCCACACTAAGGGGGTAAAGATTATTGGAAATGCATTTATATGAGGAAATCAGAAATGTTGAGTTAAATAAGCTTGGTGGTTAAGGTAAGGCAAATACAAAGGGTAGTTTACTAAATTTCAATATAAAACTTAAAAGGCCAATGGGGCACAAGAGTAGACATCTTCAGTCTGAGGAAAGGACATAAAAAGCTGTCTGATTAGATTGGTACTTTTACTTTCTCTTCTGCTCTGTTAGCATGCTCTCTCACAACAAAGATTTACTGACTAATCAAGTTAACGACAGTATTATTTAAAAGACATCTTTTTTTCAACGACTGTGAAAACGAGTTTTTTGTTGTTCTTTTCTCAATGCTTGACTGTGAATATTTATGCTAGTGAATTATCATAGGAGAGATAAGACAGAATAATAAAATTTTTCTCAGCTTGCCAAAAACCTGGGATTACAGTTGTGAGACAATATAAGCTGAGATATTGGCATATTTTTTGTCTTTTTTTTTAGTTCATTTTGTATACGACTCTATATTGAGGAGACTTTGTTTTCTCTTTGGCCTGAATATTTGACCTCACATGATGCAGATTTTCCACAGCTACAATTTGAACTTAGTGCAGATATTTTTCCTTTGAGTAATTTAAGCTCTAGAATAATATTCACTTTCCATACCATGATCATTCACACACCATTTTTATTTAAATCACTTTCTTTATTATTGTCTAAATCATAAGATCAAATAGGATAAGGTGGTTAATGTAAAGAAAATGACATTTATGAAACTGGTTACATTATCATTGATGCAAGCAAACTTAAAAGATATGCATTAAGATTCTATTACATGCCAAGTATTATGTTGGATAAGTGGTTCTGAAGCTTTAGCATGCGTCAGAATCACCTGGAAAGTTTGCTAATACATGAATCACTGTGCCCCACTCCCACAGTTTCTGAATCAATAGGTCTGAGGGGTGCTTAAGAATTTGCTTCAAATACAATGCAATGGTTGCTACTGCAAATCTCTTCTCTGCTCCTTGTTCAGGGATGCCCTTTTGATAGGTTGAAATCGGCCATGGTGGGAGCATTTAAACTACAGAAATCTACAAATGCTACAAATCAGAGATCCCCCCTTTCATTCTCCCTCCCATAGGAGCTAGTTTTTAAACATTTACCGGCAGACCATTGGAGACAGACATTGGCATTTTTAAAGTCCCCCATGTGATTCATATGTTGAATTCATGTTAAGAATGATCTAGAGGGAAAGTTCTGGGAGGGAAGACAAATAATATGATACTTAGTGTGGTAATATACAATATGATTTATAATGCAGGAACAGGAGTGTGGATGATTGATTCTCTTCTGTGGAAATTTGAAAATAACTAATGGAGGAAGTTCAGTCTGAGCTAGAATTTTAATGTGATATAGGACTTAAGTTGGAAATGCAGCAAAGAGTATTTGTCAAGAAAGAAGGTATTCCTGCCAAGACCAGTGAAAAACAAGGGGACATGTTTGAGGAGCACATTAATTTTGGATTAATCATCAAATCCAATAAGCATTATTGAAATTACAATATTTGCTAATTATCTTCCCTACTGGACTGCAGACTCCATGAGGACAGAGCCTTTGCCTGCCATGGTATAGAAGCTTCTCATGTAACATCTGATACATAGTATGTGCACAAAAATTATTGTGTATGAATGATGTGCCTCCAAAAAAGCTGAAAGTGAAGTAAATTGGATGCATTATTCACAGTGACTGGGTATATAGTATGGAATTAGTCCTTAATTTTCTCAACCAGGCAAGAAAATCTACAGTGATGTATTTAAAAAAAAAGGCAATGATCTACAGATATGTGAGAAGGAACAAGAATTTGTGGAGAAAAAAATAGAAGGACAACAATTTGTGGAGAAAGGATTCAAAGTTTAAGTTTTAAGACACTATAAAATTTGGCAATTTTTTTTTTTAAAGTTTGTGAATACTAATTAAATTATTCATTTTACTTTTTAAAATGTTATTTGGCACGTAAAATTTAGGGTGCAAATACAGGTATTAGAGAAAGGCATCAGTAATACAGATTGAGAAAATTATGACTGTTATTTGAGCTATGATGATTAGGAAGTTAGTTCTCATCTTTTAATTCACCAGGAAATGTCTAAAATATATAACCTACTTATATCAAACACAGTCAAAAATGGTTAATTAAAAAAGATTGGTTTTTACTTGTTTAGAAATTTGTCTAATGCAATCTGGAAATTCTATTTTGAGTTTGTAGACATTAACTCATATAATATACAGAAATACTTCAAAACCCAAAGACAATATTCAAGTAAACTATAGCACATTGTCCGGGAAGAATCCTTAAAACTATTTATTTAAGATCCCATCTTTTCTAAAATAAAGATATTGAGCTTAAGTCCAAAGAATCATCTACTATCAGGGAACTATACACGTATAGAGTTCCAGTGATTGTTTTAGAAAACAAATTAGAGCAAGATAGCTAGAAAATGCAAAATACTTAGAGACTAAACAACAAACTAGTAAATACACAGGTCAAAAAAGAAATCTCAAGGACAATTTAAATATATTTTGAACTAAATTAAAACATCAAAATTTGTGAGGTGAGGTACTGTGAAAGCAGTCCTTAGAGGAAAATCCATACCATTGAATGCACATATTAGAAAAGAAGAAATATCTAAAATTAATTATCTAAGCTTTCACCCTATGAAACTGAGGGTGGGGGAGTGGAGAAGAGAGAGAGAAAAAGAAAGAAAGTACTCAGAAAGAAATAATAATAATAATAAAAATAAAAATTGCAGCAGAAATTAGTGAATTGAAAACCATAAACTAATAGAGTAAATCAACAAAACCACAGACAGGTTCTTTGAAAATGTCAATAAAAATAAATAAGCCTCTAGATAGGCTAACTGAGGAAAAATAAAGAAAGCACAAACTGTTATCAGATATTAAGGAAAGTACATTAGTATTTATCCTACAAACATTAAAGGGATAATAAAGGAATATTATGAACAACTCTATGCCCACAGATTTGGCAACCTAGATGAATAGACCAATACCTTGAAAAATTAAATTTTGAAAAATTTATACAAAAAAACACAATCTGAATAGGCCTATATGTATTAAATACATTGAATCAATGTTTAAAAGCCTTCCAAACCAGGAAACGTCATGCCAAGGTAGATTCACTTGTGAATTCTACCAAATATTTCAGGATGAAGTCACACCAATACTTTATCTCCAAGAGATATAAGCAAAGGGAATGTTTCCTGACCCATTTTATGAAGTCAATATCATTCTAATAACCAAAGTCAGATAAAGATATCAAAAGAAAAAAAACTAAAAACCTATTTTTCTCATAAGTGCAGATGCAAAAATCTTCAAAAATAGCTGATTGAATCCAACAATTTATAAGAATAATTATGCACTATTATTAAATAGATTTTATTCCAAATATGCAGGACCAGTTAAACATTCAAAAGTAAACTTGTAATTTATTTACATATCTTTTTGCTAAATAACAACAGTGAAAAAAATCACATGATCATATTAACAGATGCAGAAAAAGAATTTGACAAATCCAATTCTCATTCATGATTAAAACTCTTGGAAAACCAGAAATAGAAAGGAATGTCCTTGATTTAATAAAGAATATCTATAAACCACTTAAAGTTAACATCTTGCCAAATTATGAGAAATTAAAAGCTTTCCTGCTAAGATCAGAAACAAGGTAAGGACGTCTTTTCTCATCATTGTTTTTCAATATCATACTAGAAGTCCTAGATAATACAGTAAGACAAGAAAAGAAAAGGTATACAGAGTGTGAAAAACGAAATAAAATTGTATCTCTTCACAGATGGCATGATCATTTATATATAGAAGATCTGGAAGAATCAACATTAAAAAAAAAGTCCTGGAACTATTATTATAGCAATATTGCACAATAAAAGGTTAGTATGCAAATATCAATTGCTTTCCTATATACCAGATATAAACAAGTGGAATTTGAAGTTTAAAAACATTATCATTTATACTAGCAACCCCAAAATTAAATACTTAGGTATACATTTAACAAAATATGTGCAAGATCTATATGAAGAAAATTACAAACTTCTAATGAAGTAAATTTTAAGAAAACTAATTGGAGAAATATTTTATATGCATGCATAGAAAGATTCCATACAGTCAAAATGTCAGTTCTTACCAACTTGATCTATAAATGTAATGTAATATAATCCCAATCAAAATCTCAGCATGCTACTTTGTGAATATTAATAAATTGAGTCTGAATTTTATAGGGAGAGGCAAAAGACTCAGAATGATAAGCTCAATATTGAAGAACAAAATTGTAGAACTGAACCACTCATCTTCAAGACTTACTGTAAAACTACAGTAGTTTATGCAGTGTGGAGTTGGTGAAAAAATGTACAAATAAATCAATATAATAGAATAGAGAGCCCAAAAATAGGCACTCATGAATACAATCAACTAATTTTTGACAAAAGAGCAAATGCAACACAATGGGGTAAAGGCAGTCTCTTCAACAAATGGTGCTGGAAAAACTGGCCATCCCATGCCAAAAAATACATCCAGATACAGGCCTCACACCATCTACAAAAAATTAACCTGAAATGGATTATAGAAGTAAATGTTAAATGAAAGCCTATAAAGTTCCTAGACAATAACCCACAGAAGAAAAACTATTTTATCTCAGGTGTGGTGATAACTTTTTAGATACAATGTTGAATGCATGATAAATGTACAAAATAATTGATAAGCTAGACTTCACTAAAAGAAAAAAAACTTGTATTCTGTAAAAGATGTCAACAGAATGAGAAGATAAGACATACATTAGGAGAAAATGTTTTCAACAGACATATCTGATAAAGAACTGTTATTCAAAATACACATAGAACTCAAACTCAACAACAAGAAAGTGAAAACCCCACTTTAAAATGGAAAAAAAAGCTGAACGGATGACTTAACAAAGAAGATGTACAGATGGAAAATAAGAATGTAAAAATATCCTAAAAATCATAAATCATCAGAGAACAGCAATTTAAAACAAGAATGAGGCCAGGCACAGTGGCTTAACCCCGTAATACCAGCACTTTGAGAGACCAAGGTGGATCACCTGAGGTCAGGAGTTCAAGACCATCCTGGCCAACATGGAGAAACTCCGTCTCTAATAAAAATACAAAACATTAGCCTGGTGTAGTGGCGTATGCCTGTAATCTCAGCTACCTGGGAGGCTGAGGCAGGAGAATCACTTGAACCCAGGAGGCAGAGGTGGCAGTGAGCTGAGATTGTACCATTGCACTCCAGCCTGGGCACCAAGAGAGAAACTCTCAAAACAAAACAAAACAAAAAAACAAGGAAATACCAAACATCTGTAACAATGGCCAAAATCCAAGACATTAACAGCAACAAATGCTAGCAAGGATGTGAAGTAGCAAGAACACTCATTCATTACTGATAAAAATGCAAAATGATGTAACCACTTTAGAAGACAGTTCATCAATTTCTTTAAAAACTAAACATACAATCCAGCTAATGTTCTTCATATTTATCCAAATGAATTGAAAATTTAAAACTACACAAAAACTTACATACAGATGTTCATAGATACTTTATTCATAATTGCCAAAACTTGAAACCACCAAGATGTCCTTTAGTAGATGAATGGATAAGTAAACTGGTACATCCAGAATATAGAATATTTTTCAGCATTAAAAGATATGAGCTACCAATCCATGAAAAGACATGAAGGAATATTAAATGCATATTACTAAGTGAAAGAAGAACCATCTGAAAAGGTTATATGCTGTTTAGCCTTTTACTATATATATTTATTATATATAATGAATATATATTTATATATGTTATATACATATTATATTAGATGTTTATATGTATAATTAAAATATCAATATTTATTTTACAGTAACTATATAATTATACATTCTAAATTAACTATGTAACATGTGTTACATAGTTATATATGAGATATAGTAATATAATTACTATATAATAAATATAGTTTAAGTAAAACTGTACATATACAGTGTGTAATACAGTATTTATTACTATATTACATGTATGTAAACAAATACATGTATTAGTATACATTACTATATAACTAAGGAACCCATACAGACCTTTGGACCCCTGAAAGCACTCAGAATCAAAGCCAAACAATTATATACAAGATGCACCAAAATCACCTACAAGTGAAAAAAACATTTAAAGTCTCATCTGTAAAAGAGCAAATTCAAAAATTAAAAAAAAAAAAATGACAACTCTTTCAGATGAGAAAGAATCAGTGCAAAAACTAAGAAGAACAAAAAGACAGTGTTTTGACACCTACAAAGGATAACATTAGCTTTTCAGCAATGGGTCTTATCCAAAATGAAAATTCTGAAATGATAGATAAAGAATTCAAAACATAAATTTTAAGTAAGCTTAATGTAATCCAAAAGAAAGTTAAAAACCAACACAAAGACCCCTCCACACACCAAAAAAAAAAAAAAAAAAAAAAAAAAGAAAAAAAAAAGAAAAAAAATCAAGAAGTGAAAGACATTTAAAAAAATACAAACAACTGGAAATATTAAAAATTTACTAAAGGAATTTTAAAGTACAATGGAAAACTTTGCCAATAGACTAATCCAAGCAGAATAAAGAATTTCAGAGCTTGAAGATCAATCTTTTGAAGTAACCCAGTGAGAATAAATAAATAAATAAACAAAATAATACAGTCTTTAATTAATATGAGATTACGTAAAGTGGTCAAACCGATGACCTATAAGCATTCCTGAGAGAGAAGAAGAAAAAGTAAATTTGGAAAACATACTTGAGAAAAAGAAAATTCAAGAATAGTTTTCTTCTCTTTCTGGAGAGGTAGACCTCTAGACACAAGAAACTCAGAAAACACCTGAGAGATACTACATGAGACAAATGTCACAAATTCATATAGTCATCGGAAGAGTCAAAGTCACGTGTAAACTTACAAAAATCCAAAATGCAGCTAGAGAGAAGAGTCAAATCACCAGTAAAGGGAGTCACATCAGGCTAGCTGTGAACTTCTCAACAGAAAATTTACAAGCCAGAAAATATTAGGGGCCTATTTTTAGCCTTCTTGAAAAAAAAAAAAAAAATGCCAACTGAGAATTTTGTATCTTGCCAAACTAAGCTTCATAAATGAAGGAGAAGTAAAGTATTTTCCAGAGAAGCAAATGATAAGAGAATTCATCCCCACTAGATCAGCCCTGCAAGAAATGTTCAAAGAAGTCTAAACATGGAAATGAAAGGACGATACTTGCCACCGTAAAAGTACACGTAAGTACAAAGTTCACAGACTCTCTAAAGCAATTACACAATTGAGACTACAAAGCAACTAGCCGACAACACTATGACAGGAACAAAACCTCACATATCAATGTTAAGCTTGAATGTAAATGGTCTAAATGCTCCACTTAAAATATACAGATTGACAAATTGGATTAAAAAAGTAAGATGCAACCATTTGCAGCCTACAAAAGATCCACCTGATATATATAGGCTCAAACAAAAGAGTGAAAGATATACTATACAAAAGGAAAACAAAAAAGTGCAGGAGTTGCTATTCTTATGTCAGGTAAAACAGACTTTAAACCAAGAAAAAAAAAAAAAAAAGAGAAAAAGCATTATATAACAACATGGATGGAGCTGAAGGACATTATCCTAAAGGGTACAATTCAATGAGAAGATTTACCTGTCTTGAATATATACACACCCAACACTGGAAGACCCAAATTTACAAAACAAATACTACCAGACCAAGAAAAGAGATTGATAGCCACATAATAATAGAGACTTCAATACCTAATTGACAGCACTAGATAGATCATCAAAGCAGAAAACTTATGAAGAAATTCTGGACTTAAACTAGACTCCTGACTAAATGAACCTAATAGACATCTACTAAACATCCACCCAACAATTGCAGAATATACTTTTTTCTTATCTGTGCATGTAATATTCTCTAAAATTGAACATATAGATGGCCATAAAGCAAGTCTCAATAAATTTAAAGCAAAATTAAAATCATATCCAATCCTTTCTTGGAGCATAGTGGAATGAAATTAGAAATCAATATCAAGAACTAACGAAACCACAGAAGTCCATGAAAACTAAACAATTTGCTCTTAAATGACATTTGAATAAACAATAAAATTGGGAAAGAAATTTTTAAAAAATCTTGAAATAAATGAAAATACAGACACAATATACCTCTGGAATGTATCAAAGGCAATGTTACGAGGAATGTTTATAATATTAAATGTCTTTATCAAAAAATAGAAATATCTAAAATTACCACTCTAAGGTCACACCTCAAGGAACTAGCAAAACAAGAATAAACCAAATCCAAAAATACCAGAAGAAAAACAATAACAAATAAAGTTTTGCTCTTGCTGCCCAGTCTGGAGTGCAGTGGTACGATCTCGGTTCACTGCAACTTCTGCCTCCCGAGTTCAAGCGATTCTCCTGACATTTGACCCAGTCAACCCACTACTGGGTATCATCTACCCACAGGTAAAGAAATTGTTTTATCAAAATGACACCTGCACTAGTTTATCAGGGCATTGTTTATAATAGCAATGTATTGGAATCAAAGTGTCCATCAACAATTGATTGGATAAATATAATGTGGTATATATTCACCATTGAATACCATGTAGTCATAAAAAAAACAATAAAATCACGTACTTTGCAGTAACATGAATGGAGCTGAAGGAATTATCCTAAATGAAATAACTGAGAAATAGAAAATCAAATACATTATGTTCACATTTATAAGTAGAAACTAAAGAATGAGTACACATGGACATAAAGACGTAAATTAAAGACATTGAGGACTCTAAAGTGGGGAGTGGGAGCAGGATGAAGGCTGAAAAAGTACATATTTGGTACAACGCTCACTATTTGGGTGATGAGCTCACTGAACACCCAAACCTCACCATTATGCAATATATTCATATATCAAACCAGCATATTTACCTCCAGATCTAAAATAAATTAAAACAACAACAAAAATATTCACACTTGAGTCATTTTATGCCAACATTCAACAAAGATTCCATAAAAATTAAAAAAAAATTATAGGGCAACATCACTTGTGAGAATTAATGCAAAATTCTAAGCAAAATATTAATAAACAAAATTTAGCAATGCTTAGCAATATTTATATCCGGATTCAGGTTATTTTAGCATTTCAATGATGATTTAACATAGGAAATCAATTAATGTAATTATATTAAGTGATTATGAAAGAATAACTCCATAATTAGCTCAATATACGAAAAATTGTTGAAAATCAATGTTTACTCATGATATTTTATAAACTATTTTAGCAAACTGAAAATTGAGAATAATTCATTTAAATGAAAAACTGACATCTACCACAATCTGTACATGTCATACCTATTGGTAACATATTATAAGACATTATTTTAAAATAAGAAATATATGAGAGCATTCACTGTCACTTCTCTCACTCAATCTTGTACCAAGAACTTGATATGTGAGAGAAGAGGTTTGGAAATTAGTCTGTTGTTCAATAAATGCTACTGGTGCAACTGGTTATCTACAGGAAAATATAAAATTAGATTACAACCTCACACCTAACTTGCAAAACCAATTCAGGCATAAAATATAAAGGAAATGCATATAAAAAAATTTTCTTCAGAACCATGTATAAAGTACTTTAATGAATTTGTAGTATAAATGGATTTGTCAAACAAGATTTAGACAGCATTAGTCATCAAGATGAATAAATTCAACTGTACTGCCATTAAGTAATTTTGTGCATACACACATACACACAAATAAAAGATGTTATGACAATACAAGCTACAGACTACTAGGTAATTTTGCAACACATATAAATACACAAAGACTATGAAAAATATTTACTTAGAATGAAAAATTTTATAATAATGCATCAAAATGACAATAACAACAATAAAACAACAGAAAAATGAACAATGGATATCAATAGGATATCTGTTCATGGAATTTTTAAAAAATGGATAAATAACCAGATAGCCTCAGTAGTATACTTTTTAAAATATGAATTATATTTATATTTATTATGTAATATAAACAACTTATAAAGATAAATATTTTAATACATGTATTTATAAAGAAAAATAGAAATTTAAACCTCAATAAGATGACTTTTCACACCTATGTCATTGACAACAATTTAACATTGAGACAATTTCTAATGTTTTTGAAGATATGAAGAACTACAGCCCTCATATACTGCTGATAGTGCATTGATAAAACCATTTTGGAGGCAATGGAAACATTACTTGGTAAAGCAGAAGTTACTTTATACTCTGTGATCTATATTCCAATTCCTGATGAAATTACATTGAAAAACTCTTACAGAGAGTTGGGAAAAGACTTTATAGTGATGCTCTTAGTAACAGTGTACAATTGTGAAAAATCAAAAATGTTTTAAAATAAAAAATGTTTAAAATGTTCACCAACAGTAGAATTACATTACATTTAATTCACAATATACTACATTGCACTTAAAAGAATGAATTATGGTGACATATATATCAACACACAAAAATCTCAGTAACATATAAAGCAAATAAATAGATTGCAGAAAATATGCATGATATACTAATTAAAAAGTTTTAAGTATTTCAAAATTATGTTATTATTTAGTAAAACATATATATGAAAGTTAAAATAGAAGTCATGATGATATACACAAACACAAAATTCACTTGGAGAGGAAAACATAAAGTTAGTGAGATCAATATATAATTTTTTAATGCAAAAATAAAAATTCTAAAATTATCTCTTGTTTCTTCATAGATGATTTGGTATGCCTCCAAGAGATGTATACATACCATTGCTTTTTAATCTAGAAATCTATCTGCACCCTTCTTTTTATTATGCATTGCCTTGCTAATACAACAGGAATACATAAACTCCTTGGGCAAATTAAAGGCTACTAATTCATTAACTCTCTTCTCAAAGGGAATTGGGATCTTTGTTCCTCACCTTTTAAATCTGGACAGGAGGCCTGCACTGCCCAGTAGAATACATGGAAATGATGTATTTATTATGTATTATTTCAGCTATTGGTCTTTGGTATTTAAAAACTAGCAGCCTCCACTTTCTGTCTCTGGGAGTCATAAGCAGCCTCCTAAGAAATCTTGCTCTACTAAGAACGTTATGATAGAGAGAATACACGTAGTCACTCTGGTAGATAGTTAATGTTGCACCAGGCCTTCCAATTGTCTCTACCAAGGAACTAGACTTTTGAATGAAATTATCTGGGACCCTTCAGACCAGCCATTTACTAGCTAACTCCTACCAAGTGGCCTCAGTAAAATCCATACAGAGCAGAAGAATCACCCAGTTGATTCCTATAGAAATCGGTTACCATAAAAATTGTGTTAAAATAACATAGTTGTAAATTTTTGCACAAAATTTGGAAGTAATTCAATAGAATACTAGAATAACTTTTAAAAAAATACTTGTAAACTTGTTTGCTAAATATTAACTAACTATGGTTAAGGCATAAACGGTTTTTCTACTGTCTTATAGATGATCTTCCCATGTCAAAAAATATAATACTATTTTGAATTATTTTAATAGACATTACTTGTTATAAAACATTATTTTCCTTTCCCATTATATTTTATTTATAATCTATTCACAAGTTATTGATAGTTATGTTAGTTTCTCCTGTATCAGTCATATGAGTTCCTCGGTCTTTTATTTGTTAGTATTTCTTTGCTCAGTCTCATATATCTATTATTTGCCATAGATTGTACTGCCTTTGTAAATCTTTAAATATTTTTTTAGAGGGGGAGTAGTTCTGAAGTTTACATGCCATGTACAGGAATTAGCAAATGCCAAGCCCCTAAACAGAAGCAAGCTCAGTGTGAAGAGCAAAGGAAAAGTAAGCATCATGCGGGTTTGTCATGAGAAGACAGAGATGCAGGACAAAGTAGCATATGGAACAAGTTAGAAAGTTTGCATTTTATTAAAAACAATGGAGAACATTTGGATGATTTCAAGGAGGAACACGAAATTGAGTTTTGTTCCATAATGATCTCTCTGGCCTTGGTAAAGAGAATAGATTTGTGAAGATATTTTTCTACTTCCTTGCTGCCAGCCTCAATTCCTATAACTCAATCTGATTCTCATGTTGTGCAGCCTCATCTTGGATGGATTCAGTTTACTTCTAATCATCTTTTGTGTACTTATAAGTCTGTGCACTCATTTAGTATATTATGCTTGGTTGTAAATATAGTTGGAACAGAATAGCTATACTCTGATATTTATTGGTTCCCAATCTGAAACTTTAATATTTACCTTGTGTTATGTTCTGTTATGTTCTAATTCTTCCTGATAAGAGTGAGGAATGATTTATCGAATCCTCAAGATGTTCCCAAGATGATTTTATAACATTTCTCTATGTAATCTATATTTGACTTCTAAAATAATTAGTTCTTGACAAGGATAAACAAACCTTACAGAGTTCTTCATAAATTTCCCAAACATGGAGTAATTTAAAGGAATCATCTAAGTGCCATGTATAGCAACCCTCATACTAGAGTCAAGGAGGTACTTTTATTTAAGACATTAATAGTGCTTTTAGTTCTAAAGACAAAAATAATATTTAAAGATTCTATAATTTTTAAAAAAGAAGCTATCAGTTTCAATTTAAAATGATTTCTTGTAGAAATCTTAAATTTTCAGTTTCAGGTCTTAAATTTTAGTCTTCAATTCATATTGAGTCTTTTTTTGTATACATTGAGGAACAGGGATCTAGTTTCATACTTCTGCATATGGATATCCAGTTTTTCCAGCACCATTTATTAAAGAGAATGTCCTTTCCCCAGTGAGTGTTCTAGGCACTTCTGATGAAAATTAGTTGGTAGTAAATACATAGAGTTTCATCAAAAAAGTAAAAATAGAACTCTTACAAGATCCAGCAATCCCACTACTGAGTATATATAACCAAAGAAAATAGAATTAGTATAATAAAGAGACATCTGCACACCCATGTTTATTGCAGCACCATTCACAATAGACAAAATATGGAAATCAACCTAAGTGTCCATCAACAGATGAAAGGATAAAGGAAATGTTTATATATATATTATATATATGATATATATATACACACACACACATATATATGATATATTATATATATATACACACACACATATATATACACACACACATACACACACACAAAAAGTACTATTCAGCCATAAGAAAGCTATCAAAAAGGACAAAATATTGTCATTCATGGCAACATGAATTAACTTGGAGGACATTGTTAGGTGAAATAAGTCAGGGACAGAAAGACAAATACTGTATTTTCTCATTCACATTTAGAAACTACAAAGTTGATCTCGTAGAAATAAAGAGTATACTCTATTTGTAATCTACTTAGGCACAGATGTCTGACTGATTTTACTTGAACTATGGAAACCTTTCTTATTACTGGCCAATTTAGAAGAGAAGGAATGACCTCATAGGGGAGTTATTGATTATTCTAAGAAATGAGGCAGGGGGAATTCAAAGAATTGCTTGAAAAAATTAAATACAAATATATATATATATGTTATATCATGTACTTTATAAAGTATAGTAATATATAATATATGTAATATAATACTTAAAAATACTCTATAAGGTCTAAACATACCCTTATAGAAAGCAATCAATCACAGATGGTTTTAGGCACTATAAGGTAAAAAGAAACTTCCTAAGGAAAAAAATTTTTTTAAAGATCATGTTACAATAAGAATGAATTGAACATGAATGTTTTCCAGTTTCCCTTCATCTTCATCATATTTGCACCTTGAAGTGTGAAGCTAATCTATACAATATATTTTCATCATTAAGTCAATATTTTCAAAATCACAGAGAAAAAGTAGTGTCTCCTTCATTAGCAGAGCAATTTGAGTTTCACTCCTCTATGTTCAAAGTGTAATATAGCTTCCCGACATGAGTGAAAATAAATTTCCACTCAAATGATACAACTAGCATTTATTAAGTGTTTGCCAGAGCCAGACACTACCTAACTGGCTTTATGTATTAACGTTTTAATTCTTCACAAAACAGCCTACGACTCGCATGTGAGATAATGAAATTGATTTACCACACAGTTAGTATGTAGCAGGAATAGGATTTTTATTTTAATTATATTTTAAGTTCTAGGGTACATGTGCGCTAAGAGATATACCTAATGTAAATGACAAGTTAAAGGAATAGGATTTGAATCCAGCAATGCTGGCTCCATGTTACTCGTGAGCAACCACTCTCGTTTACTACCTTTTGCTAAATTTAATCAGATAACTAAAGAGAGTCTTTATTAAAATTAGCACAATGAGCAGTTTTTCACTACCTTATGACTATGTTCTATAAAGTTGCTGGGCTTGTGGGAAGAATCTGACTCAGCTTTATCCTTGACAATAGCGTAGAAATTCTATTTCTCACTATCTTTGTTAATGAGGCAAACATGTCTTAAACCGTCCTCCATAACACCTCCCTCACCTTCATGGCTAATCAATGGATCAATTTTGTTTAGCCTACCTCCAAACTATTTTTTTTTTTCTGAATGTGAATTTACATTTTTTTTTTTTTTACAAATGATCCAAACATTTTCGTTCCTATTCCTTTAATTCAAACTTTTATAATCAACTGCCATGACAATTGATGCGCTTCTTAACAGTTTCCACAAATCTGGATTTTTTACCCTGACAGCATACAATTTTCAAATGGTTTTCAATAATTTTTGTAAAATCCATATTTGATCAGAATAATTCTTCTCTCTAAAAGTATTTAGTGGTTTTCCACTTCATGCAGAATAATTTCATAACTCTTCACAGTGGTGGCTGAAATAATCTGCAGTTGGTTGTTATTATTTGCAATGATTATGTTCTATAAATTTGCTGCAAATACTAAATTAGTCAATATGCAATCATTGCTCCTAGAAGAAATACAGGTTACATTCCTACACATTTCTGGTCACAACATTGTAATCATAGTCCTTTTTTGGTGTATTTCCATTTGAAGACATGTTATTTAAAATATATTTTTAAAAGTAATAAACCAGTCTCTGAGAGATTCCAAAGTCCAGAACCAGAGACTTTGGAGGCCATTTGCCTAATATAAATGTGTTCACCTATGTCCTTGTAAAACAAACCACTTTCCTCAACTTTGGAAACCTACTCTTCCACATAAATATTTTCCAGAGCTGAGTTTAACATTTTAAACTTAGCATGCTTTTAACATTTTAGCTGAGCAGGATTTAACATTTTCCTGACCCTAGATAACATGACCAAAATTTATTCAGGTTTCAGCCTCATAACAATGCTGTCCATTCATTTTCATCTCATGACAATTTTAGCCATGTTTCCATCTTTCCATGGCTTCACCATACACTACAGGTGTTATTTAACACTTTTTTTGGGATGGCATCTGTATAGATTAGATAATGTTTGCTTTTTTCCTGGATGTACCATAATGTTAATTCATTAGCACTGAACTCATGATCAATAGGACTATAACTCATCCCTGAACAATGCTTCTATAATACATGTGTTTCCTCCATAAAGAACAGCACAGACTTCTTGCTCTTAAGAACCTTAGATAGCACTTTAACATTATGCTTAGAGTTATTTTAAACTGTAAAATCACCAACAAAAAGCCCAAAAATGTGAAAAATGTGGTACTGAATAGGCCACCAAAAAGATATATTTTGAGAATATGAGAACTGAAGCAGCAAGACGACACAGTCTTATTCTCCCGAAGTTGGGAAAACGTGCATCCCTCAACTCAATTTCTTTGCTGCTTTATGCATGTCTGCAAATGACCAGGAAAACACTGTGAGTATTGATTTTGGGGTTTCAAATACATTTTAGCAAGTAAGAAAGTTCTTAACTATGGAATCTGCAAATATTGAGGATCAACTGTATCTCAATTTCCAGTCTCTTCTCTCACTAAATCTTTGTCTTTAGCTACACCGGGTGCTACTATTTCTAAAATGTTTTTTTCAGATTCTCTGGTGTTGAATCTCGGTTTAGTTTATTCATTGTCCTAAATGCCTTTATCTGACTTTTTGTACATCAAGTGCCTTACTCCAAGGTCCAATTAATTAACAATTTACCCTAAATTCTCTATTTAGAGTTTTTCTTCCTCTCCATGAGATTCTCAAAAAAATTTTATTTTGACCACTGTGATGGGCATTATAATAACTTCCTAAACATGTCTATGTCCAATCTTCTAAATCTATAATATGTTACCTTATTGAGCAAAAGAATTGTGCAATGTGATTATGGTTACAGGCCTTAAAATGAGAAGATTATCCTGAGTTAAGTTGGTGGGCTCAATCTAATTACAAAAAATCTCATAAGTGGAAGAGGAAGGCAAATGGGGAGGTCAGCGATATTCAAGTTAGGAAATAGGGGCAGGAGAGATGCAAAGCGTGGGAGGGATTTAATTCGCATTTGCTTTATTTAAAGAGGGAGAAAGGAGGCCATGTGCCAAAGCATATGGCACCCTCTCAAAGTGGGGAAGAGCCCTCAGCTAACAGCAACAAGAAGGTGGGGTCCTCATTTTTACAAACACAAAAATCTGGGTTCTGCCAACAGCTTCAATGAGCAGGAAATGGAATCTCCTTTAGAAATTCCAGAAAAAAATAATATTAAAATTAAAAAGAAAGAGCAGCTCTGCTGATATCTTGATTGTTTCTGGTAAGAACCATTCCAGTCTCCTGGCCCACATCACTATAAAATAGTAAGTTTATGTTGTCTTAAAATGTGATATTTGTGGTAATTTTTTACAGTAGCAATAGCAAACTAATATGACCATAATGAAAGTAATTAGTAGATTCTACTCTATTTCAATTTCAATTTCCTCTTCTCCAGAGTGTGATTCACCATGGAGCAGATGACAAATCTTATGTGCATTCAAACATTCAAAAGATAAGACACACAGACATGCTCATACACATGCTCATATACACAGAAACACATATTATGTTTATTTCATTGTTTCTTAATCTATAACATTGAGCTATAATTTATTTCAATACCAAGATTTCCTTCACTATTCATATGAAAAACTTGTTCTACTGCTAATTTCCCATAAAATAAGTTAATAACATTGTTATTCAAACATTCGAACAAGTTCCCTTATGCTATAAACATGAAGACAATATGCAATGATATAGAATATATTTAGTGAATTCAGACCTGATGTCCATTCAATGAATTTTTATTTATGGTCCAAAATACATGTAGCACCTACTCTTATTAAATAATATGTAGCCAATTTAAGTCTTAAGTATTGAATCCTGAGTAAACTTAATTTTCTTCATACCACCTCAAGCCTTGGGATTATTAATTCCCAAACTCAGCTTTTAATTTTCAAGTTTTAAACCTGAAAAAGTACCAAGACATTAAGCCCTCTAGGAACAAATGCTTTCATTTTATCCCTGACTCACAGTTTACCCTTTTAGGAGACTGATGAGATTTCCATATTTTTGTTTTTCTTGTTTTCAATTGTGAAATGTAGAGACTTCATTCATTTGCTCCTGCTTTCTCTGACACACATTTCAAAATACCAGCACATGAATAGTTTTGAATGTGTCATCATTACCAGCTTCGCTGCTTTACAGAGGCTGCTCAAGTCCTCCAACCCAACTACTGAAATATGTCCTTATTATGATTTCCCTATAGTCACTCCATCTTGGTCTAGGGTTTCCAAAACTATCTTATATATTCTCCCAAAGTAATACTTCACCACACATTATCTGTTTTTTTCAGTAACGTAGTCATTTATTAAACTTCATTCTCTCCATTTACCCACTTAATCACAATTAATGAAAGTCTACGATTTCCCTTTCGTGCCCTCTCTATATGGAATTAGAACACGTATGGTAGAATTAGGTCGCAGAATCTGAGTGGGCCACCTGTGAAAATGATTCTTTTTTACTGAACAGGAACGACTTTCTCAAGATAAGAACACAACCATTTTATATTTACTTTTAATTAGTTTCTAAAGTCACTAATGGAATTGTGAAAAAAGAAAAAATCTGGATGTAACTTTTGTGTCTTCTGCTCTTACCAGATCTATATTTTAGAACTTCATGCATCTGGTAATAAGTTCTGTAGACTTCCTTAATATTTCTTCATAAACTCTGTTCCAGAGACCTTACTATATCTCTGGAGTTACCAATGGACACCGAACTGAGCAAAAGGAGGGGCAATTCTTCAGAAATTCTCTGTTTATAAGGCTTGTATCTCTCTATGTTTAGGGACATAGATGTTAGAAAATGACGTAGCAAATGACATAGCAGCCCATGAGGTCATTCTGTGAGTTTATTTTCTGCCTAATAAATAATTATTTAAGAAAAAAAAAACTATTACTGGCAAACTTTTATCTAACTCACATTTTAGCTATATTAATGCTTCATTCAACTCAGTCTGTTTCTTGTATCTACAATGTATTTTACTATGTTCCAGATGAGTAGCTAAATCTCCATCCTAACAAAGTTTCCTGTTCAGAGCAAATTCCAGCCACAAATATGAAATATTTGTGGTTTTCCTAGGAAACAAACAGCCATCTAGTTTGTTCTAAATACAAGATATGGAAAGAAGTTGAAAGTGAAATCCGAGCGTCTTGGCTTAAATTTCCTTATTAATGACAGATAAGAGAAGTCTTCATTTAAATTTGTAAAAAAAAAAAAAAAAAAAAAACTGAAGATTGTAATGTTTTTTGAGAAAGGAGTGTTGTGATCAAATCTTACTTTGGGAAGATTAATGAGACAGTATAAACGATATACTGCCAAAAGAAGTTATGAGCATATTTCTCAGGAGTTATTATTTTTCACTGATCTCAGGAGTTTACTGAAATAATTCAGGGGACATGCAGTAGGAGTTCTGGCAATGGGAATAGAAAAAATAATCTAATGACAAAACAGTACAGATGTTAAATAGACAAAACTTGGTGACAGATTTGATGACAGAGTGAAGGAAATGGATAATTAAAGCATAACTTCATGGTTATAAATATGAGTGATTTAAATATTAGTAACTTTTTCAACAGAAATTTGGAAGTCATAAGAAGTGTTTTTATAAAGGAAAAATGATCTGTTTTGCTTTGGGCATAGTATTAAGTATCTGAGTGAGTGAAAAAGAAAGTCACCTAAATATTTGTAATTGTTCATCTCTTCTAAAAATGTTCTCTTAGTGGGTTCTTACATATGGTTGGTTTGTGATGTAACAGTGATAGTATGCCATAGGTATTTGGCAACATGTCTGTGGTCAGTTCAAATTCTCTAAATTTTCAGCCAAATAATTTATTTGTCATGACTGTAAAATGCTAAATGAAATTGTTAATTGTATCTGCAGATACATTAAACAGTCATATATTTAGTACTTTTGGCAGTAAAAATGCTTAAAAACCAGTTTAAGAAAGAATATGCCAAAATCGTTAAAGAAAATAATAGCATAGAGAAAGACTGCAGATATTTGTATGTTGTATAACACTCAGTTCCCCCAATGTGCCTAAACATTCATCTTATTGACAATAGTTCATTCCCAATCTGCAATGCCATAGGCTGTACACTGCATTACAAACTGTTACATAATAATACGAAAATGATCAAAATTTACATGCTAATGAGCTTTGCATTGCTGTATTTTGTCACAAATAAGTAATATTCTGTAGTGTTTCAGAATTATTTTATAATCATTTGTACTTTATTTGAAATACAGAATATCAGAAATTTGACATTTCAAATAAAATTTATTTAAACTCTTCCTGCTATTTTTTTTTCTAATTCTAAAGAAAATCTTAAATTGAAAGTATTAATATGTAAGAAGTAAAAAGGCAATTTTTCTTTTGCAAATCTATTTTAAGTTTTCAGAACAATGTCTCATGCCACAAAAGGTTATAGAGAACAGTAGATAATCTCTCAGACATTCCAAATCACTTGCAAATTAGAACATTGGTAAGATTGTTTTCATATATTATTTTATATTTGTCTGACCCCTGGAGTGGACATTTACTTAAGAGCAGTAGGGGTAGCACCATCATCAACTAAAGTGTCCTTCTCAGCAGGGGGAAAGAAAAGCCTTTCCTTTTCTTAATACTTGATTTTTAGTTTAATTCTGCTGATGTTTACGTGAAGATTTTTTTCAAAACAACATTGGTATTTTAATACTCACTATTTATTAAGTGAACATTGTGAAAATAGATTACAGAAATATTTCTAGTATCTCTAAGTAATGGTTCTTACTCAAGTACTATCTAATGAGATTTAAATGGTCAAATGTATATTAAATTTTTAAATTTGGAGATGCAACTGTATAAAGATATTGGCTACATTTATAGGCTACTGCTAAATGGGATCAGGGGAGGTTGTTCATAAACTTTTTTATTCATTCATTTTAATTCTATACTGAATTTGAGAATGAGTAAAGAGCTAGGCAGTGTTTACTGCCACAAAAATAAAACAAAGTATTATTCTATGGACATATTTTTAATTTTGCATAATTTCAAAAGATAAATGTTGTTCTTATGACTCATAAAATAATTCAGCATTACTGACAATATAAACAGGGTGGTTTGATTAATTTCCTATTAGGGCAGGATTTCTTGAATTCAGAACATAGCCTTGGTTATTGCCAGCAAATCTAGTGCCAGCATTAAGCCAGTGTGTAATGTCAAGATCATCTCTATGAAGAATTGGGTATGAGAGAAAACAGCACAGTATGAAGCCCATAGGTATGCAAAGATTATTTTCATTGTTTATCATCCAGTCAAATTATGGTTTAATATGTTCACTGCTTAAAAAGAAAAAGCACTCTGTTAAATTATACGAAGAATTTAAATTAAAGGTGCAGTCTTCACCAGTAAAGAGTATAAGTTGCCAATGTGTACAATATTAGATGACAATAAAATAATTATAAGACTGTTGTTTAATTCAAAATAGCCAATTTATTAATAAATATCATAAACTTAGAAATTTTGCATAACATTTGAGTCAGTCATTCTACTTATTAAAATTTCTCTTGAAAACATAAGCGTATAATTGAAAAAAGACTTAGTAAAAAAATTTTTTTCATTGAAATGTTGCTAGTCTGTGAATAATCAGAAAACAGTTAAACATATAATTCTAGGGTATTGATTAAAATACTTTATATACAAAAAATGAAATGAAAACATATAAAATTTAAAAAACGACATTAAATCTAATATTTTAAGTTAAAAATAGCAGGTGGTTTATACTTAAATATGGATGGATTAATAAAATGCTTAAAAATCTTTAAGTTAAAAATAGCAGGTGGTTTAAAATGATTAAAATGTTGACAGTGATATCTCTGGATGGTAGTAATAAAACAATTTGACTTTCATTTTCTTGTGTTCTTTTGTATATTAGATTTCAAACAGTCATACTTGGAGCATATATTTCATTTTTAATGAGAAAAGAACAATTCAAAAAAGAAAAACAATATATATGTGTATATATGTTTATGTATATAATTACATCAACCTAGACAGTATATCAAAATACCAGACATAAATTAATTGTTCTAAAATATTTTCCACAGGATTTTACATTAAAAATATTATCTATTTGGTTGTCATACTGTTGTTTATAAAGAAACAGACTTTGAAGAATTGGTATCTGGATATGTAGAAAAATGGGAAATACATTCTAAGTGGGCAGAATTCTGCTACAAAATGACAGAGATGAAAAAGCCACAGATTTGTTTAGAATACTGTGAGTAAAATAATGGAGTATAGTGGAAGTTTTGTCAGATAAGTAGATTGTGACTGATTACGGAGGGTCTTTAATGCCCACCTAGTGATGGAAGTTTTTACTGTAAGTTATGTGACCCCTGTCTACCTCTGTAACCTCAGCTTATACCACTTTCCTCATTGACTCACTGTTCTCAGCCATATTTATCTCATATTTATCTCTCTGCCAAATCTCTGTCCTACTTCAGGGCTTCGTGCACCAGCTAGCCTATGTGCCTGGAATGCCCTTCTCTTTGATGATCACATGGCTGGCTACTGTCAGATACACAGATCTCAGCTTGCAGGTCACCTCCATAAAGAAGCCTGACTTGACAGCCCACCCAACTATTCATATACCACTGCATCCCTGTATTTTAATTCACTATAAAGCAGTTAATGCTATTTCATATCTCTTTCTCTCTCTCTCTTTACAATATAATCTTCTTGTAGGCAAAAACTTAGGCATCTTGTTCACCGCTGTATCCCCAGGACCTACAGGGAAACTCATTAGATATTTGATGAGTAAATAAATGTATATATAAATACTAATCTGTTTTCTGACAGAAGAAATAAGAAATAATATGGTAGAGAATAAAAAAGATAATTTTCTCCCAAAGGTAATATTCAGAAAAATAAAATAATGTAAATGTATCTTATGACTTTAGCTCACAAACTACAGGAATTCGATCTACCTTATTCTTTTTTATATTATCATACCATTTCCTGGACTCCCTTAAATATATTATGAGTATTACTAGTTTGACGATAAATTGTAAGTTATTTGAAAGCACAACTGCCTGTTTTTCCATTGCCCCACCACCACCACCCCAATACACTCACACACATGCTTATAATACCACAAATAGCAACTGCTCCTGAACATTTAGGGAGAAAAAGGTATCAAAGTGGTGAATATCAGTGATGTATGACCTACATATAAAATTAAATCTGAAAAGTAGGTATATTTTAGGATTAGCTTGTCTAAATGTTTAGGTGAAATATTGCCAGATTAAATTAATTTTAGAGCATGTATAGAGAATATTACAATTGTAATTAGCAGATGTTAAATATTATCTGAATGAATCTTAACAAGAATTCACAAACCTAGTTAGAATAATTAATATTAGACAATGTCAAAGGCATTTTCATTTTCTGAATATAAAGCATGAGCTATAGGCTCATGTTAGATATTTTTAATGCTTGAGCTATAAACCACCAAAGTTATGATTTTTGTATGCTATATTTATTCACTGCCTGAGAAAGGCAAAACTCAGACCACTGAAAAATTGTACTTTTTTGTAGAAGAACTTTTATCAAGCATTCATTTTGATCCTACTGCAATACTTTATTTTTCTAGGCCTTGATTGAAATCCTTGCAATTCTAAAAGTATTCTCTCAAAGACATTTTTCTGATAAACTATGACATCTGGACTCAAAAAACAATTCGTTTTTGGAAATATGTAGTCCATTGCTTACAAATATTTTAAGACTGTACAATTATACATACAATTATTGGATATAATGTATATGCAATTATATTATTATAATTGTATGTAATATCCTTTATATGCATATATATGCTTTATATATTATTGTTAGAGATGACAGTGTTCTTTTTTTTATTATTATACTTTAAGTTCTAGGGTACATGTGCATAACGTGCAGGTTTGTTACATATGTATACTTGTGCCATGTTGGTGTGCTGCACCCATCAACTCGTCAGCACCCATCAATTCGTCATTTATATCAAGTATAACTCCCAATGCAATCCTTCCCCCCTCCCCCGCCATGATAGGCCCCAGTGTGTGATGTTCCCCTTCCCGAGTCCAAGTGATCTCATTGTTCAGTTCCCACCTATGAGTGAGAACATGCGGTGTTTGGTTTTCTGTTCTTGTGATAGTTTGCTAAGAATGATGGTTTCCAGCTGCATCCATGTCCCTACAAAGGACGCAAACTCATCCTTTTTTATGGCTGCATAGTATTCCATGGTGTATATGTGCCACATTTTCTTAATCCAGTCTGTCACCGATGGACATTTGGGTTGATTCCAAGTCTTTGCTATTGTGAATAGTGCCACAATAAACATACGTGTGCATGTGTCTTTATAGCAGCATGATTTATAATCCTTTCGGTATATACCTAGTAGTGGGATGGCTGGGTCATATGGTACATCTAGTTCTAGATCCTTGAGGAATTGCCATACTGTTTTCCATAATGGTTGAACTAGTTTACAATCCCACCAACAGTGTAAAAGTGTTCCTAATTCTCCACATCCTCTCCAGCACCTGTTGTTTCCTGACTTTTTAATGATTGCCATTCTAAGGGTGTGAGATGGTATCTCATTGTGGTTTGGATTTGCATCTCTCTGATGGCCAGTGATGATGAGCATTTTTTCATGTGTCTGTTGGCTGTATGAATGTCTTCTTTTGAGAAATGTCTGTTCATATCCTTTGCCCACTTTTTGATGGGGTTGTTTTTTTTTTCTTGTAAATTTGTTTGAGTTCTTTGTAGATTCTGGATATTAGCCCTTTGTCAGATGAGTAGATTGCAAAAATTTTCTCCCATTCTGTAGGTTGCCTGTTCACTCTGATGGTAGTTTCTTTTGCTGTGCAGAAGCTCTTTAGTTTAATTAGACAGTGTTCTTAGAACTGAATTATAATTGTTAGATTTAAAAGCCCTATTAAAAGCCTTCTATGGCCGGGCGCGGTGGCTCAAGCCTGTAATTCCAGAACTTTGGGAGGCCGAGACGGGCGGATCACGAGGTCAGGAGATCGAGACCATCCTGGCTAACACGGTGAAACCCCGTCTCTACTAAAAAAACACAAAAATCTAGCCGGGTGAGGCGGCGGGCGCCTGTAGTCCCAGCTACTCGGGAGGCTGAGGCAGGAGAATGGCGGGAACCCAGGAGGCGGAGCTTGCAGTGAGCTGAGATCCGGCCACTGCACTCCAGCCTGGGTGACAGAGCGAGACTCCGTCTCAAAAAATAAAAAATTAAAAAAAAATTAAAAAAAACCCTTCTATACAACTTCTATGATAATATATTCTAATAACCCCTTTAATGATAATATATTCTAATGTTCCTGATACTATATTTATATGTAATTGTATATTGTACATGACAACAATATCATGCAGACATTCATAAGTTTCTAAATGCTAATTAAAAATTCAACTTTAAAAAGTACATTTTTTATGAACCTGCTTATTCTATATACCTCATTCAGCCAGGCAGAAAGTATGATGTATGTTACAAGAACTAGAAAAAGGGGGAAACAGAAAGTTATTTTTTAATGTGTAGAGAGTTTCTGTTTGGGATCATGAAAAAACATTCCAGAAATGGATAGTGATGATGGCTATACAACATTATGAAGGTTCATAATTCCACTGAATTGTGCTCTTAAAAATAGTTAATATAATAAATGTTACATTACTTATATTTTTATCACAATCAGAAAAATAAAAAAAAATTAAGTTGATTTTATGCTCTTCCAGAATTTTTACAAATTCTAGAAGAGTGGAAAAGCAAACTTGAAAACAACAAATGTAGTAATAGTCTAGTCACTAAACAGGATCCTTATTTAACACATAAAAACTGCAGGCCCAAGTTGGTTTCCTGTAATTCAATCAGTCAGCAGCAAAATTGATTCTCATTCAACAACATCTCAACCCACCTTCTCTTCAATAGGCCTAAATTGTTAACCAACGGGGTATCCCAGCAACATCACAAAATGAACATTAGCTCTTCCTTCTGCCTTCCCTACTTTAACCCAAAGCACCATTCTTTCTCTAAGTACATATAGCCTCCCACAGCTTATCATCAACAAGTCCTATACTTGAATTATCCCCCAAGTATCCTGACTCTTTCCATTTCTTTTTGTTGCCTTGGCCCTGCTTAAAAACAGAAATCGCACCTCACCTCCTGCCATTGACAGCCCAACTGACATCTCACTTTAAATGAACACATGGTGTACTCTCCTATTCCATTCCAAAGTCTATATTTTTGTTTATTTCCTATGAAAACTATACACATTTCTCTGAACCTAACTCTAACATCCCAAATATTGTTTCCTTCCCATATTTTTATGTAAAAATTATTTATTGAATGTCAGGCATGGCACACTGCAATTTTTAGGTTCCAAGAGATTTTATGGTAAGCCAGAACAGGTAACAGTCCTGCACTTAGGTAGTTTATAATTATGAGAAATAGACTAATGTTAACCAAGTAATTGTAAACCTCTTGAGTGTTATTTTACTGCAAATAAGACCACTGTGTGAAATGCTGAATTTCCAAATAAAATAAATCACAAGGACAAACCTAAGATTATGGATATTTCAGGTTGGTAGAAATTGATGTGAAAAAATAGAACTTGAGTAAGCCTGCAAACTCATCAAGACCAAGATATCCTAGATGGTCATGACCACTGCCTCAGGAAGGACTAGCAACAGACCAAGGACAGAGTTCATCACCAGGAAGGTGACCAAATGGATTTGAAGGGAGATAAAAGAAATAGAAGTAAAACATATTCAGTACACATTTTTCATAAAACTGGAAAATCTAAATCATCAAATTACAGTGGTGACAATTTAAAAATCATAGTATAGCTGTCTCAGAAATTTCTCATTACTTGAATATGTGCAGTGGGAGAGAAATGCATGTCACAACAGTTTATTGTTGATGTAAACTAGTGGAAATATTGTTTCTGTTCTAATATATAGTGGCCTATTTGTTTAACTTTCATCCTCAAAATGAGGAAGCACATGTAGTATGACTTTTTCTTCATTTTTTATTCGATAAATTAAATTTATTACATTATGGAATGTTGTGCTAGTACTTCACATGCTTGTACGTATTATTTCAGGCAATAATGGTAAGCAGAATACATTCCTTTTGAGAGCATACGAATGACATTGATATGAAACTTGAAGAGCTTAAAGACCCTGAGATCAAGATAAAACTTGAAGAAATTGTTCATCTATTTTATTTCTCTAATAAATGTTAATTCCTTCATTATATCAATATTTTTAAAAATAGGTTAATAATAAATACTTCACTTTGTATCAACATTATGATGAAATAACTTTGTTCTCCTTTCTAAGTAAAGCAAAACGAATGTAATTGTTAGGAGAATGAAAAAAAAAAAAAAAAAAAAAAAGTCACACGACTCTACCCTTAGGTAAAGAAGGGCAGTAAGAAGGAAGTAAAATGTCCAGAATCACCTGAGTCTGTAAAGCAAAAGAAGAAAAGAAGGTCAGCAAATCTTCTAAATTCCTGAAAATTTAAAAATTCCTTCAATTGCTGTTTGTTACATCTAGCAGTTTGCCTGGCGAGCTTTGTGGTACATTCTAAAAAAGGGACAGAGTATAAGTACGCTGAAGAGTGGGTATTAACCTCCACACTCACCCATTTATTCTCTCCTCTATTCAACCAGATCGAGGAAGCCTTCCAACTGAAGTCATTCTGTGCACTTGTCTAAAAGGTTTCGATGTGGTTCTGCTGATAAGTAGCACTAGCTGGAGAATAGGTGGTAGGAGAAAAAGAAATATCATGACTGTGGGCTTCGGGCTTTCTACCCTGTGTCAGAGGCAGCGGTTAGAACAGCAGCAGTGATAACAGAGCTCTAGGACCCTCGGTAGCAAGGTTTTGTGAGCTCTGGATAACACAACTTTCCTGCTCCTGCAGTCAGTTTAAGCAGTCAGTTTCCTATATTAATTCCGTTTGCCCTAAGAATACACTCGAAAGCATTGCAGCTGCAGTCTTTACTCTGAGATAACTGCTGTGAAATCTTTTCCTTTTATTATTATTTTCCCATCACTCTAGTATATCAACTTTGGAAACAAAAGACATCATTCCGTTTATAGCATTCTGTTTTGAGTAGTGGTATTTCGGTTTGCAAAACATAGTAATTCATGATGGCTGAAAATGTCAAATCCAAGAAAATGTAGCACTCCTACATGTGGTAGTAACACAGTTCTTGAACAGTTGTTGGCCAAAGATTCATTTGATGAGTTCTATTTTTCTGAAATGGATGATTCTGATGATTCAGATGATTCTGATGTTAGTTCTGTTTATAAATAACTCCAAGAACCATTTGCATATTTTATTTTCACATTGAAAATCAATCAGATTTGCTTCAGCCTTCAAAAACGTGTTTATGTAAAATTAAATGAGCACTGGCAGAGAGCTGCACTTTTTTTCTAAACGGGAAAAGGGTTAAATGTCTGAATTTATTACTACGATTAACTTCCCAAAGTCCCTCAATTCAATGTGTTTGCTTCAGCTGCTCAGAGTGGCTTTAACAATTATTGGTTGGTTGACTGGGAGTGGGAAATAACAGTGAATTACATCAAACGAGCTTAAGATGCCAAAATTTCCTGATGATAATATGTTACTAGAAAAAAGATCCAAAGGCATTCGGAGATGCAAGTATTGAAATGCATTATTGTTTCATGCGCGACTCGCCCACCAGTCTCCCAATTATCTCCCAAATTTGAGAGATGCAGGAATGAGATGGGTTCTGACAGTCTTAGAAAATCTCATGGTCGTTCTCTGCAGATCAGAGATAAAGTGGGGAGATGTTACCATTGAAATACAAATTTCTGGGATGACAGATGACACAAGATAGAATCTCACTACCTCATCACCTGAAGTAGGGTGAGCACAGCTGCTATAATGGAGAACAGGTCCAGAGCAGTTGTCAGAATATTTTGACCCACTGATATTTTTGGTAGTAGCTAATTAATCACTAGAAATAAAATAGAGGATAAGCATTTTAAATAATTTGTTAATGAATAATCACAGAGAAACACTAGGATTCATGAGCAGACATCTAATTTCAGTCACCATAATGGAGAGTCTCATCCCTCCACCAAGTTCGTTTTCCAGAGCTATGTCATAGAGTCATAACCCTTTAAATGAAAAACCAGAAGGTCCATTTAAAGAAGGACACTGAGATGCTTTGCCAAGAAAGGTCTGTAAATCTTCCTTGAAGTTTTCCCTAAAGGGAGTTAGGCCTTTATCAATGTGGCTACATACACACTGGGTAAAAGAGAGAATACACCATACAGAGATCTATAAACAGTGACACTGAGTTGATTTAATTTCTGGGTACCAAAAACACTGTTGGAATCAAGTGGACAAAGTTTAGGCTTTTGGAAATTGGTTGATAGAATTATGGCCTGAGTCGTTCTCTCAGCGTACCCAGTGAATTTTTCAACCCATCCTAGGGTAATTTCCCAAGTTGCTGAAAGCAACAGTTCATGGAAACCCTTATAACCTGTACTCTCCCAAAACCCTCCACATCAAAATGGTCAACCAAAGGCCATAACACATACAAGAGGAACGTAAGTGAGATGGGGTAGTAGAAGATAGTGCATTCAGGAAAATTAGCACTGGAGACCTTTATCCATTCTTTTTTTGAGATAGAAACTAAGCTCCAAGTAATAGAACAGATTGGCACCTATATGGCTAAAGTAACACAGGCTAAATTAGTGGTAAGTTTCTTTTGTTGGTGAGAAGCTGAGTAGACCTGGGGGTATATAGTTAGAAGGAGATTGTGGGAGGTATTCTCACAGGCAGCCTACTTCATTATTGACCTTAAACATGAACACACTCTCCATAGACAATGTTCCAAATAGCTACTTTAACAATGTTTGACAAAAGTGATAAGTCTATTTTGCCAAAAGCCCCTTTTGGGCAATATTTTATTTCTATTACCAACCTGTTTTTTTCCTCTGTTTTTCATCTAGTTGCATTTAATTTCCTTGAAAAAACTCATTGTGGTCACTGCAAAGACAATCCCATGACATTAACAAATGAAAATAGTATGAAAGGACATATGTCTTGTTAACTGTGTTCCTTCAAAAGACTTCAGGGACTACAATAGAACCCAGAGTATTATTGTGATTAAATGAAAACCACTCAGAGGAAAGAAACAATTTTAAAATGTCACTCAAGCCATCCCTGTTGGTTTCAGTTGCCCAGAAATTCAGTAGTATGAAGCTGTAGCATATAGTTTTTGCATCCTTTAGTGCTGATATCAAAAGTATCAATCAAGGTGTTAGTTAACAAATAAAATACAACAGTCCAATTATTCCAACAACGCCAATAAATATTGTGAAATAATAAATTATTACATCTCCAGTGCAGCATTTACTTGTGATATGCTGTGGGAATTTCACCAAATTTTAAACATTTATTGATTTTTGATAGTAAGTAAGTCACATACATCATAAGTCTTTATAGCAAATATTTGGCTGCAAAATATTAAAAATGAAAACAAATTTTCTATTGGATTTATGCAGAATGTTTAAATAACAAAATATAGAATTAATAATTCAGAAAGAAAATTACAAGTTTAACCAGCCACATAAGACACACATTTCTTGGATAAGGATTACGAAACACTTTAGAAAGTTAAAAATATACTTTAATTTGTGTATGGATACCTACTTCATTTCTGCAGAATGTTTTATTTTTGCTCAAAATTGAAATATATTATTTTAGAAAAGATTTGGACTCTTGAAAATAATGAAATGTTCAATGAAGCATTTAAAATTACAATATATAATACTACAGTTATAACTATACTATACGTATAATGTGTGTGTGTATATATATACATATAATCTCAACTAAGTCTCAAGTATCTTACAGGGCCTTTCTTATATAACAGCCCATCTAATCCTAACAAGCTTATAAGGCAAGTATTATTTTTGAATTTTGCAATTGATAAAATTAAGCCTGAAAAAAATGCATCAGCTTAAGTAATTTTTTTTTTTTTTTTTTTTTTTTTTTTTTTGAGACGGAGTCTTGCTCTGTCGCCCAGGCTGGAGTGCAGTGGCCGGATCTCAGCTCACTGCAAGCTCCGCCTCCTGGGTTTACGCCATTCTCCTGCCTCAGCCTCCCGAGTAGCTGGGACTACAGGCGCCCGCCACCTCACCCGGCTAGTTTTTTTTTTTTTTTTTTTTTGTATTTTTTTAGTAGAGACGGGGTTTCACCGTGTTAGCCAGGATGGTCTCGATCTCCTGACCTTGTGATCCGCCCATCTCGGCCTTCCAAAGTGCTGGGATTACAGGCTTGAGCCACCGCGCCCAGCCAAGTAATTTGTTTGAAATAGAAATTTTCATAGAATAGAAAATATGTGGGCTCATGTCCACATGACCAGTACCTGCCAAGTTCATGTAGGATATAAGACTGTTGGATTTTTTTCTTTTTGTCCCTGATTCTTTCCCAATGGATTGAGTCATTTTAAAACCCCTCTATCCTGAGTCCAAGTGATCTCATTGTTCAGTTGCCACCTATGAGTGAGAACATGCGGTGTTTGGTTTTCTGTTCTTGTGATAGTTTGCTAAGAATGATGGTTTCCAGCTGCATCCATGTCCCTACAAAGGACGCAAACTCATCCTTTTTTATGGCTGCATAATATTCCATGGTGTATATGTGCCACATTTTCTTAATCCAGTCTGTCACAGATGGACATTTGGGTTGATTCCAAGTCACCTGGACTCGGGAAGGGGAACATCACACATCGGGGCCTATCATGGGGAAGGGGGAGGGGGGAGGGATTGCATTGGGAGTTATACCTGATATAAATGACGAATTGATGGGTGCTGACGAGTTGATGGGTGTAGCACACCAACATGGCACAAGTATACATATGTAACAAACCTGCACGTTATGCACATGTACCCTAGAACTTAAAGTATAATAAAAAAATAATAAATAAATCAGAAACCCTCTATTTGCTTTCCTTTCCCTCCGTCTGCATCTTCTAGGATGTAAATGCAATGAGTTAACATAGATAATCGGCTCACCAAAAGCAGAGCTGGTTTGCAAATAGCAAACTTTTATTATTTTGTGAGAACAACATCTTGATCAGGAAATAGACCAACTGAAGATCTTTCCTTGAAACACTACAAGGATGAGTTTGAAAAGAAATATTTCTTGCTCTGTTCCTTCCAGCCACTGTTCTGTTCATCAATAGGAATAAGTTTTGAAATCTCCTTAAAAAGGACCTTATAAGAAATGATTTATAATTTCAAAATATATTTAAAATCATAAATGCCCTGAACTCTACATACAACACAAAGTGGTATTGCTTCACTAAAGTCATACATGAGAAATAGAATTTTAATATACAAATAAATTATCTTAATAGTAGACTTATCAGATCTCAGTTTGCTGCTTTGTTATGCATAAGCTGCTATTTTATTGCTTTGATTGCTTTTCTAAAGATGATTTTCACATAAATGATAATAAGTGCCTTCAGTTACAAGCAGCACATAATAAATACTTATTATACAGCATGAATACCTGCCATTGGCCTCTGTTAAGCTATCATTAGTAAATAGTCCCTAGTCACCAGAGTACATTTCTCCTGTTCACCATGGTGGCAGTTTCAAACTGTGCATTCTCAGTGGGTGTCATAAGACAAGAGGCTTCTCAGCTTTGTGGCAGGATAATGTTTATTACACCATGGAAGAGAATGAAAGAAAGTCGGTTGGTCCAGACCTGCCCTTGTAGCTTGTCAGCTGTTATATTTTAATATAGGGCACTCTGGAATTGGCGCTAAGTGTCACATGGGCTTGGGGGACATAACTAATGAAAAAAAATCAATGGCCAGTTGTTTTTGAAATGTCAGAGAGAACTCAGGAAATATCTGAAATGTCAAAATGCACTTGAAATAGGATATAGTGATCCAAAGGCACAGAAGTAATTTAGGGTTTTATACACAAAGGCCCTGGAACAGGGCAATGAAAGTCCTTCATCAATCTGCAAGTCTGTAGTGTGTACTAACTACTGTATTTGGTTCAGTTCCAAAAAGTTCTCAAGAAAATGGATAGACTTTAAAGTGCAGAAACAGTGATAATTATGGTGGACTGACTGGCAGTCTGAAGTAAGATAAAAAAATTAATGATGAATTCTCCAATTCTGCTAGCCAGGTCTCTTAAATGAAAGCAATATAAGTCCTTTCGAATGAGTTAGCTGAAAAGAAGTTCTATGGTATAGCTGGAGATACCATGGATCCAAAGTAGAGGCAGCTTCCTGGGAAGTGGAAATGGAATGACACCATGGATAATGAATTGTGTATTCTGTCTTTCTCTAGGGTACTACAGTGTTTCTGCAGCTCTGATTTTCTCAGCAAATCTGATACATTCTCCTCTATTTGGGAGCTTCTCTTGCTGTTTAGTTTTCATGAGGTTGAGCATTACCATTCCAACCCCAAATCTACAAGTCCTTTGGGGAAAATACTGTCAACTGGCTACAATATTTGAGTACATTTATTTCTGTGATAAATAATCTGATGGGTTTATGCTAGTTTCCAGATGAATCTCTCATTGCTCAACTGAGGCAGGAGAGTGAAATTACTCAATTATCCTGAGAAGAATCAGCATTGAGAAGAACAATGGAGAATATGATTCCCTCAAGGTTGTACAGCTGTGGAATTCTATATTTGCATCCCAGGCCTTTCAGCTCAGTTCCCAGCACTACATGAGCATTTGGGACTCATTCCCATGCTACGTTGAGGTAGTCACCTGTCCCTGTTAAAGAAAATTTTCTGGTGATAAAACTCTTCTAGGATTTGTTTATTATTTTTATTCTTGGAGACTGAGTGTGTTAAAAGCCAAATTCTGATATGTAAATATTTCTAGTTACTGCCCATATCAGAGCACCAGCCTAGCCATAACTTTCTAACAACCTCAACTGCCCCCAGATGATGTGTGAGTTTGCATCCTGACCACCCATAAACCACTGGTCCTTCTAGGATCCCCCAAGAAGAGTTTGCCAACAACACAGGAAATCCTTCTTATTCCAGGTACATTACTGCAACAACCAGGGTATTTTTACTTTTACTGTGTTTTTATTGTTGTTTTTGGGTTTTTATTTGTTTCAATGAAAGCACTGACTTTAACCTAAAATGATATCTTTGTTGTGTTAGGCTCAATTGACAAGCTGCATTTTTGTACACGAACCTCAATGGTCTCAGAGTGCCTGCAACCAGTAGAAATGTCTTCGTAAGGCAATTTTATATAACTATTTTCTTTTCTATCATCTTCTTCCAGTCAGATACTCCCAAATAGGAGTGTTTCTGTGTTCTCAGTGTTCTTATAGACATAAAGAGTAACCAAGAAATAACAATAAATATCACTAACCTGATATTTTTCTACTAAATTTCCCCAACTCTTCCTCCTAGTAGTTGTATGTTCTGGTTTCTGAAAGTTTGTGTTAAGCGTTTTTCTATGAAAAATCTATGATCTGATAGCTTCCTTCCTGGTTGAAAGATTCTGAGTGTCTTCTCAGCCATGATACCTTAACCAAACTCTCAATGTTTTCTAGATCCCACTGCTTGCAAACACACTTATAGCTCAAGTGTCTTTTTTAGTGTAGGACCCTTTGATTAGAAGAAACAAACCTCCACTCATCATGGGTGAGATAAAAGTTATATTTTGTGTATAAATGCAGATAACTGAGATAGCCCAAGAAATACCAGACCTGATGCACAATTTACTTAAAGACGAAGAACTTCATTAAAAACGGAGCAATCCATATCCTTTCCCCACTTTTTGATGGGGTTGTTTGTTTTTTTCTCGTATATTTGTTTGAGTTCTTTGTAGATTCTGGATATTAGCCCTTTGTCAGATGAGTAGGTTGCAAAAATTTTCTCCCATTCTGTAGGTTGCCTGTTCACTCTGATGGTAGTTTCTTTTGCTGTGCAAAAGCTCTTTAGTTTAATTAGATCCCATTTGTCAATTTTTGCTTTTGCTGCCGTTGCTTTTGGTGTTTTAGACATTTCTCAAAAGAAGATATTCATACAGTCAACAGACACATGAAAAAATGCTCATCATCACTGGCCATCAGAGAAATGCAAATCAAAACCACAATGAGATACCATCTCACACCAGTTAGAATGGCAATCATTAAGAAGTCAGGAAACAACAGGTGTTGGAGAGGATGTGGAGAAATAGGAACACTTTTACACTGTTGGTGGGATTGTAAACTAGTTCAACCATTATGGAAAACAGTATGGCAATTCCTCAAGGATCTAGAACTAGATGTACCATATGACCCAGCCATCCCACTACTGGGTATATACCCAAAGGATTATAAATTAGTCTACTACAAAGACACATGTACACGTATGTTTATTGCGGCACTATTCACAATAGCAAAGACTTGGAATCAACCCAAATGTCCATCTGTGACAGACTGGATTAAGAAAATGTGGCACATATACACCATGGAACACTATGCAGCCATAAAAAAAGGATGAGTTTGCGTCCTTTGTAGGGACATGGATGCAGCTGGAAACCATCATTCTTAGCAAACTATCACAAGAACAGAAAACCAAACACCGCATGTTCTCACTCATAGGTGGGAACTGAACAATGAGATCACTTGGAATCGGGAAGCGGAACATCACGCACTGGGGCCTATCATGGGGAGGGGGGAGGGGGGAGGAGGGAGGGATTGCATTGGGGAGTTATACATGATATAAATGATGAATTGATGGGTGCTGACGAGTTGATGGGTGCAGCACACCAACATGGCACAAGTATACATATGTAACAAACCTGCACGTTATGCACATGTACCCTAGAACTTAAAGTATAAAAAAAAAAAAAAAAAAAAAAAAAAAAAACGGAGCAATCCAATCCTCCATTAGAGAGAGCCTACAAGGTGTCTGTCACCTCCACCTATGCATGTGTGCATCTGCTCCATTCTTCACCCTCCTTGACTAGCTCACTTAGTTTATCCATTTTGCACATATTCAACATCGCAATCCAGTCCTGTGTGGCCTTCTAGATCAAGTTCTTGCTGCTCTTGTCTCTGTGTCTTTTAGTTCACATTGCTGAGGGCACAGTGTGACGCTGAGACAAAATTTCTGAGTAAACAGATTTCCTCAGGATAGGCCAAGAATGGACTCTCCTTAGGCCAGTTCTCTATTTCAAGTCAATCTGCTGAAATATCTTTAAAGAAAATCTTTTTGGTTTAAATCATGCTTAAAAACTAAAAGAAGGGTGATATAAAATGTTTATCTAGGGAATGTCCCTGAAAGTCGACATCAAAGATCAGAAAAGAGGAGAAAAAACAAACACTAGAACAGCTTTAATTTATCTACTTTGTTATACCCATTTATAAAATATTTAAACAAATAATTCTACAGTGAAAATGAAGAGTATGAGAAAGTCTCGGCACATCTTACCCAAAAGTGTCTTCACTATAAACAATTATGTCAGGGGGACTTTGTGGGACATGGCAAGATTTGTTTTCTCTTATAAACTATTATTGGTTTTCATGCACAAATTAAGTTTCTTCTTGACTTCATTTTACACGTTTAGCTTATATAATATCATACGAATAATAAAATCCAAAAAATTTTGATGCTGGATAAAATATTTCATTTACTGACTCATCATAACTCTATTTTTTTCTTGACATACCAGATTACAGAGTTCCAAATTTTGGCCAATTATGCCAAATTTACTAAGAACTAAAATACCTGAAAAGATTCCTTCTCAGTTTACTCCCTTTGCAGCAATATAATCTAAGCATAGATACTCCAGGGCATAAATAGATGTTAGGTAGGAGAAAAAGGCTGATGTTTTGGAGGACTCTAAATAGTTCAGTTTGTCAAATGAGTTTGTCAAAATGAGAGAATGAAAGCCTATGAAAGGCTATTGGGATGAGTGATGAGAGTGAAGCCTAAGTAAGAAAATGGAGTTCCTATCAATAAGGTTGTAAACTAAGTTGCAAAGAAAATAAAAATAAATGTCATTTACTAATAAATGTGTGTTACTATTACTTGCCATGTGATTAGTATATAAAGCCTCACTTAATTCTTAGATGTGAAAGCATAGGTATTATTATCTCCACATTGCAGATGAAGGGATTCAGGGTCTTATCAGTAAATAGTATATCAAAAAAAGTAACTCAGGTCCAGTTGATTGTAAGCACTGCTAATTTCTATAATTTTAAATAATAATTTGAATTATTCTATTTGCAGTATAAGATCTCTCCTTTATCTGTATTTTAATTCATCTTCCACTAAGTACTCACATAAAGGGAGCTTCCAAATAATTCATGATTTTTTTTAATTTTTTTGGACACAGGAAATAACTTAAGTATTCAAAATAAAGCCATATAACAAAAAAAAAAAAAACTAAATATTCAGGACTCTGAGGGTAGGAAAGTGATCACTATCATCACTAGCATGTGCTATTGAGCAGCAGTTTAGAAAGGACTGTAACACAGCCTTTATTTACCCCACCCATTATTGAGACCCAGATTGTGGCATGGAAGAAGCAGGTTAGTTGAAAGAACAAAGCACATTTCTTGGGGACATGCTCTCATTGGCTGCAAATAGGTGTGTCTACAGAGTCAGGATAGAGACCTCAAAGCACACAGATAATCATTATCTTTACCCAATGAAGAAGTGGAAGGAGATTAACTCATTCACATTCATCACCGCAATGGTTAAAAGGGACTGATTAAAAGTGGAAAAGGAGGAAAACATTCTGCAAAGAGTTCAGATAGAGACACTAAGTTACAGGAGTTTTGAAAATGCACATGGATTTTACTATGGCAGCCTATTTTTTACAATTCAAGAAGTATAATTAAACTATAATAACAAGTCATCTTATTTAGAATGGTTCAGGGAAGATTTCATTAGAATCTAATACCTTGTCTGATGTCTCATCAGTAAATGTTCTCTTCTAATACTGGCTAAAAAAATTGAAGATTTGTGATTAAATGGAGGAAAGAACACAAAGAAACAGAACAGCTTTTTTTCTGGGGTTTAAATTTTCCATATATTTGACAACACAATCATTTTTAATTATCAGTAAATAAACAGAAACTCGCTTAGCTTAATAATCTTCCATTATAGTTTCAGGAATATACCACTATATATATTCTTGCTATATCTTTACGATTAACATTTGTTACTTAGCCCATATTATATATGGCAAAACATCATCTAATCCTCAAATAGAAATATACATATATATAAAATACACATAGATATACATGATATATGTTATATATATATTTATATATATAAATATATATAAATATATATATTTATATACATATATATAAACACATGATGTATGTTTATGAATATGCATATGTATGTATGAAGAAACTTAAGATATCACTCTTTTATTTTTGTGAACATCTATTGACTTTTTTTTTCTGCTCAGCATATGGGAAGTGTTTGCTTCTCATTTTTCTCTAATCCCAGTAGTGACAATTACCTCAATCTCAGATGTAAATTTAGCCTAATAGTGACCTAATTAGAACAACATTTTGACATCGGCAACATTTTTTTTTTTTTTTTTGTCCTACATGGAGAATCAGTATAGAATTTTCAGACTGCACTGTTCTAATCCTGGCTACGCCACTCAGGAAATGTGTGACTTTAGCCTCTGTCTTAGCTCCCTCGTGGGTAAAAGGAAGAAAACAATAGTACATCTATCTTTACATTGTTACGAGGATTGATAAGTTAATGTTTGTAATACTTAGAAGGACGTCTGAAATATAGAATGTGATATGTAAGTATTTGTTAAATAAACAGATTTGTTTAAAAACATATGCAGTTATTCAGTATCCTTCTCAGGATTGACATGTGGACGTGTCACTGGAGCTGCGAAGGTAAGTTGCAGGATGGAGATGAATGGAATAGAGAAGTAACAGTGAGGACTCAGCAAACATGTACATTACCACCTGGAGAAACAAAACCCTGAAAACATTGTGTTAGTCCTTGTGTCCAACTGTGGTTGAAGATAACATGACCCTTACACTTCCCAGATAGAGACACCAAGAAAGTCCTGTTTTTGTATTGTTTTCTTTTGCTAAAAAATTTTTAATATGGGTTTCTGTCACTTGCTACTGAAAGACTTCTGACTAAGAAAGGTTTAAAGATTTTTCACATATCTTTAAAGAAACATTAAGTCTACCCATTTCCTTTAAAGAAGAAATCTTTAAAGAAATGCTTCTTGTGACTGTCAAAAGAAGAAACTTTTAACTTACATTAGTTATACAAATAAGTCCCCTTCTCGCCTACTAATATACATTCAGTATTTAAATTGGCTGAACATAAAGCCATATCAGTTTTTTCACTGCTAAATTTTATTTCCTCTTAAATATTTATTAAGCAAGAATCAATTTCATTCTGTTAATTAGTTTGCTACCATGATTTCTTGTCACCACAGCTCAATTTGCAATATGTTACATTACAGAGGTGTTAATTGCCCAATACTGTTATTAGAAGTTGCATCACAGCTAATATCCCAATAAAATGAGTGATTTGATTAGACTACATAAAAGTTTTCTAAAATAACTTGGAATAATAGTAATAATAATACAAGTTTATGTAAACAATATTACTTGGAAAAAAATCCTAAATAAGAATGACCTAAATTGCTTATATTAAATTAAATTTAATATAAGCAAAAGTGAAAAAAAAATCTGAATGAAACCATTTGTAAGAAGTGTTATCCTGTATTAAAAAGTAAATGATTTCAAGCCGCAAAAATGTGGGTTCAAATCCTGGATTATAACTTAACAGTTAGTTTTGGAATGACTCAGTAACTTGCACTAAAGATGCAGCCAAGTTTCTCATTGATAAAGAGATTTGCATCAGTATGAAGCATACACTTAATCAGCTTCCTCAGCAGAAAAACTGCCAGTTTAAACTGAAGACGAAGGAGACAAGAAGTAATGAAGGAAGGTCCTTGAACTTCTTGAATTTCACAGGATGAAACTCTTACTATTTGTCTTTGAACATGCACTATGCCAAAGGAAGAATGACCCTGAAGGCAATTCAGAGAGTATTAAGCCTGCCTCCTTGGTTTCAAAATTGGGGACCATAGCCTTCCATTCAACAGGGCAGTTGGACTTTGTATAAAGCTATGGGAGCAGGTTATCCAAAGCTCTGGGGATGTAACCTCTGCTGGGTAACTGTATCTCCCTGCCAGGGAGGCAGTATCTCCCTGGATCTAGAAGGCAGAGCATGGAGCCGAAGAGGATGATTTTTTAGCTGTAAGGTCTAATGTTTACTCCTTAGGTTTTGAACTTATCTGGGACTTGTCACTCATTGCCTCTTTCCTATTTCTCCCATTTGGGATGGAAATGTCCACTCTAGGCCTGTACCACTATTATACTTTGGAAACACATAATTTCTTTGGTTTTAGAGGTTCACAACTGGAGATGTGTGTGCCTTACAATGACTCATATCTTGACTTTCACTCATATTTGATTTTGATGAGATTTTGGACTTAAACCTTAAAGTTGATGCTGGACTTTTGGGGCTATTAGTATGGAATGAATGTCTTGTGCATGGGAAAAGGAGATGAATTATGAGAGACTGAAACCACCTTTACAAAAATTATAACAGTGAGAGAAGTCTAACCTAACTGACTTCATTTTGCTTCTAACCTCATAAGCCAACTGCCTTTGTTAACTTTAAAACAAAGATAAGAGTTCCTTCTTGTAACTAACTCAATTTTTGCTTGGGGACCAAAACCTTTTATTTTTAAGACAAATAAATGGCCACAAGATCAAGATGATGTGAGAAAGCTGAACTCTGCTAAGATGTAGAGATAGTTAAACAATGACCAGTCATTACCCCCTAGCTTACCTTTCTATAATTGTTTACTGCTCCATAGATCACAAGATTTTTATAACTTCCCCAATTGCTACTATAGATAATATCGTTAGTGTCAAAACTTAACATTGATCTTTGAGATATTTTTCAGACTTTTGCATGCTGGTGACTGATTGACTTCACCAGGACCCATGACTCTTAACAAAGAACCAGCATGGCCAGTCCTGTGACCTCCCGACCCAGAAACTGATTCAGCATGCAAAGAGAGTTTGGGCACTCCTATGATATAATTTACAGCACCCATTCTCTAGCCCCCTGTCTACCAAATTATCCTTAAAAACTCTACCTTCTGAGTGTTTGGGAAGGCAAATTTGAGAAATATCTCCCATCCTTCCACTTGGCTGGCCCTGGGGTTATTAAATTATTTCCCTATTGAAACACTGCTGTCTCAATAAGTTTATATTATCTGTGCAGTGGACAAGAAGAACACAGTTGAGCAATTACTGGACCAAAATACTATTGACTGAAAGTGTGTATCTCCCCTAAACCCATACATTAAAATCCTAACACCCAATATGATGGCATTAGGAGGTAGGGCCTTTAGGAAGTAATAATTGATAAGGTCATAAGCTTCATGAATGGGATTTGCCCTTAGCAAGAGACCCCGGAGAGCTCTCTTGTGTATTTATCTTAAGACGATAAAGCAAGAAGACAGCAATCTAAAAACCAAGAAGAGAGACTTCACCAGACACCAAATTTGATGGCACATTGACCGTGGGTTTCCTAGCCTCCAGAACTGTGAGTAATAAATTCCTATTGTTCATAAACTCCCGAGTCTATAGTGACTAGCCCATTTGGTCCCTTTTTTGGATTTTGGCTTCTGTTTGTTTTTCTGAAGCAGGGTCTCACTCTGTCACCCAAGCTGCAGTGTGGTAGCAAGACTACAGGTCACTGCAGCCTCAATCTGCCAGGCTCAAGTGATCCTCCCTCCTCAGCCACCAAGTAGTTGGTACTATAGACATGTACCACCATGCTTGGCTAATTTATTATGATTATGATTATGATTATGATTATGGATAGGCATTCCCACTCTGTTGCCCAGGCTGTTCTCAAACTCTTTGGTTCAAGAGATCCTCTCGCCTCAGTCTCCCAAAGTGCTAGGATTACAGACATGAGCCACTATTCCCACCTGCCACTTTCTGTTTAATATAGACGATGCAGTACTACTCAGCCATTAAAAAGAACGAGATTTAGTCATTTGTAGCAACATGGATGGAACTAGAGATCATTACGTTAAGGAAAATAAGCCAGGCACAGAAAGACAAACATTGCATGTTCTCACTTATTTGTGTGATCTAAAAATCAAAACAATTTAACTATGGAGACAGAGAATAGAAGGATAATCACCAGAGGCCAGGAAGGGAAGTGGGGAATGTTGGGGAGGTAAAGATGGTTAATGGATACAAAAACTAGTTAAAATGAATAAATAAGGCCTAGTATTTGACAGCACAGAAGGATGAGTATAGTCAATAATAATTTTATTGCACATTTTATAATAACTAAAAGACTGTAATAGGATTGTTTGTAACACACTCACACACACACAAATGCTTGAGGGGAGGGATACCCCCAAATTCATGATGTGATTATTACATATTGCATTCTTGTATCAACACATCTCTTGTACCCCATAAATATGTACACTTACTATCTGCCCACAAAAATTAAAAATTTTAAAACATTAAATTAAGTCAGTCAGAAAATTATCATACTATATTTTGCTAGAATAATAACTTTAATTGCATCTCTTGAAAATTGTAATAAAATGCATATCCATGACATGTAAGGTATAACAGATGGCCCCTTGGATGCAGTGCTCTCAAATAATGCAAAAATCCACACAGTTATAATCAGTTTAACTTACTTCCTTCTTCATGAGACTCAAAATATTTACTTCTCTAGTAGTACATGAAAATAACATACTAAGTGTCACACACCAAGATGCTCTATTTCTTCAGGGCTTCATTCTAACGATAATAGATAAAATAACTTTATGATAATTTTGCTTCAGATCTCGATTGCAAATTGTATATTTTACATATATAAATTCACAAGAACTCATGATTTACTTCTTCTACTCATTTATGTGTTTCTATATTGATTACATTGAGACCAGTGTTCTAATTCATTTTTGCTTGATTAGATGCTTTACTTTAACAGTTTACCTCATATTGAATATATATGCGATACATTCTCTGAATCTTTGTATATCTGCAAATATTTACCTTTAGCCCCAACAGCTAAATGTTATCCTGGTTGGTATTTGATTGTTGTTTTATCTCAATTGCTCAAATGTGATACACAGGAAAGCTCCAAGACCACCCTAATTTATTCATTTCTCTTTTATTTTTACTTCTTTTCTTCCAGAAACTAGAATAATTTCTATTCCTATAGGCTAATATTATTTCAGAATATGATTTTGTATTGCTTTTCTAATCAATAGAGGCAGATTAAAAATGTGCAGTACATTTCTAAAATTTCTTCAGTCTATTTGTTATTTTTATTTTATTATATTTTAGCTATAGTCTCAAACTCAATTATTCCTACATTTTTCCTTCTAGTAGCCAGTTATTTCCAGATTAATTTTTCTGGATCTTCTGATTCTCTCATCTCTTCCCTCATGATTCCCATAACAGTATTTTTGCTCTGTGTTTTCAGTACTTTTTCCACTTCTTCCAGGCTCCTCCAAGCCACAATTCAAATCTCAATAGTAAATATACACTCCATTTTATCTATAGGATTTTTACATTTAAAAAACAAATTTTGCATTCCAGAAAATAATATTTATATGATAATCAAGTCTCTGCATATACTTATTTATTTTCTTCATGTTCTTATTAGTTGTTGTCAGCAATGTTGTTTCATTGAATTCTACCTGTTTAGGGTATTCTAATAATTATTTTTCATTCATTCGTTGATTCATTCTCTCCCTGCCACCTTCAGCTAAAACCCTACAGTTTAGTAGGTTAGTACTACGTTTTTTTCTATTGCTTACTTATTCTTTTGTTTTACTTAGTGGTGCAGGAACAAGAGTTGTGATGGCTTATATGGTGGCTTTGTTATTTGTGCCATATAGCAGTCTGTCCTGGTAAGTGTGTGGTGACAGTCAGGCAAGCTTCCAGCCTTCAGTCAGAGTTCCAGAAAAACATCAGTTTGTTCCCTGGCACCTGATAAAGATATAAAGAGATCCTTTCCCAAGTTACTCATGAACCAGTCCCCCTTTTCCTTATTGTCCTAATTTTCACAGTACAAGCTTTCTTTAAGAATACCTGCAGTCTTATCATTGTCTCAAGACTTAACTGCTTTCAGCCCGAACCCCAGAAGTAAATAAATGTTGTTTATTTCTCTCTTTCAGAGCCTGGAATATTTCAGAATCATCTTTCTATTCTCCAGGCCTCATTTGTTTGCAAGTCCACAGAAGATGACTCAATCATGAAAGAGTTCTTGTTAGTTAAATAAGAAACGGAACCATAGTAAAAGGAGAGTCGGGGAAGAGCCTGTGGTTGCCTTGGATGGGTCCTGAACTGTCTTTATTCTCTTGAACTGTTAAGAAAACATTGATTACAAAACAGGCCTCAAAAGGAATAAAAAGTCCACCAAAAAAATACACTAACACAAATATGAAAAAAGCATATTAAAATATTACTTAGAAAAAATAATCAAGATCCATAGAGAAATATATCCTGGTCTTTAATAACAAATACATCCTAAAATTTGATCTTTATGTATAATTTTACACAAATAAAAATTTCTTTGATTTTTTATTTGCTTTTAAGTGATAGAGGCTAATTTTAGAGTGAACATCAAAAAGAATGACTGGGAGGAAAAATAGAATAAGAAAAGTGAAGAGTGGAATAGTTCTACCAGATATGAAATCTCAGTTCAAAGTTACTAGTACAAACATAAAACAGAAAGAAAATGGAATCATTAAAAGAAAGAGAGAGAGACCAAAACAAACAAAGATTTGCTTATATCAGACACTGGATTCAGTGTCTGATAAAAGTGCCACTCAATCTTTGATTTAAACAAACACAAAAATAGTAAGATTTCAGAACGAGAAAAACTAACATATTAATAAAATTAAAAAGAATGGTAGGTTGCTCATGAAGGGTATGGACTGACCTAGAAAAGATGTGAGGCAAGCTTCTGATTTGAAGGAAATAGTCTATATCTTAATTAGGGTGTTGATTATAAGGATGTATATATTTTTTCCAAAACACATATAATTTTACATGTAAGACTTGTGAATAACATTCTTTTATATATAGTTACCTCAAAATTAAATACATAATAATTAGCTAAAGATATAGTAAAACAAAAAATAGCAAACAGCACTATTATATGTTTTTCTAGATGTGTATTCAGTTATCCTATCAATCAATCCTTCTGCATGTATACATATAGATGTTTTGAATGTTGTTTTTAAGAACAGTTGGGGCTTTTAAAATGTAGTTTTGATTAGTGTGTGTGTGTGTGTGTGCATATTTATATGTGAAAGGGTTATAGAACCAAAGTCAAACAAACAAACAAACAAACAAAAACACAGCAAGAATCTCAGAATCCTCTTCTCTTCCAGTCCAGGATGGATTGATAACTTTGTATGTTATTCACAATTGTAAGCCCTTTATTTTGTTAAATTAAATGTATGAGAGGCCATTGTTTTAGACTGAGCTCCTGTACTAGTCCCCAACAGACCAAACCAAAATAATGTCACTCATGTTACATGCCACATTACGAAACTGAAACTTAAAAAAAGAAACCAAGAAAATCACCAAAAAGGCTAGTTTTCAAAAGAATAAGAGGGTTGTAGCTACAAAGCAAGAGGCCCAGTCAACTTGAGCCAGCCTGATAAGTAAGTCCCCTCTGTTTTAACCCTTACAAAGAAGTAACCTGAAGCAATCTGATGTTAGCAGATCTGCTTTTTGTGCTATGACCTTTCCTTGTTCTTACTCCAGCTGCCTTACAAAAACTGACTAATAGAGCTTCTGTCAATTGTGTACTTTGGATGCTGCCCAGTTTATAGGTTGCTAAGAAAGCCAATTACATCTTTAAAACTCAATTTGTTGAAATTTTGTTCTTTGACAATTTGTTGTGCCATATTGCTCATGGACTCACCTCTTCTCTCATTGCATACTTGCTTTTTTTTTTTTTTTTTTTTTTCAATATCATGAGCAGTTAAACTCATAGATTTAAATCTTGGGGATGATTAATTTAAAACTTTTTTTTCTAGGTTGGAAATTATAAACAATTTAAAGGGCTGATAAGTTAATCTATTTTTTATGTTCACATTTCTATATCTCAGTTTCACTTAAACATTTTAATAGAGGACTTTTAAATGAAAAATGCTGAGGAAATGACTGCCTAATAATGCCTATAAGCTTTTAAACATTAATTTAACTATTTACACACAATCTGCTCCCACCCATGTAAATAAAAGGAGAATCCCTTACACACTACAAAACTTCTCTCTAACTTCCATATTACAGTCCTCTGCAAATACTGTGTAGCACTAATGCCCAGAAGTGAAGATCATGAAAGCATTACCATAGAAAGTCTCATGCTATATTTATCACAGAGAGTATGTACATGTCAAGTGTAGTGGCGTTGTGCCTAAAAAGATTTTTTTAATTCTTTTTTTCGCTGCTTGATTAGCATTATAATGCTACAAGAAAAAAGAATCTAACAGCTACATTATGGATTTATGCAAATTACTTACCACAAACTAAGCAAAATAGCAGACAACTTTATACAAGGGGAAAATGTTCCTAAGCGGGTGCAATAGAACTCTTTCATAACTGTCAAAAAGCACACCCTGTGAACTCGTTCTTGAATTAATTTAGAATAATTTCCTCCAAATATAGAAGTCTTCATTTAAGCTACCAACTTAGAGTGGCCTTCTAAATGCCAAGCAAACATTCTTTATTATACCTTCTCTTGGATTATGTGCAAACAATTCACTGAAAAGAAACTTCTTTCAGAGTTTCAAGGATTTTTAGTATTAAATATTTACTGATGTTTAAGTATTCATTGTTTTTTCCAAGCACTATTTGGCTATCTCACACTCTGTATTTTTTAAAAAAGGTTAATATCTACTTCTAATTTATTGCCTTTCCAGTTCAGAATATCCCCTGTTCTTATAATGTGATGCAGAATAAATTAGACCTCATTGATTTCCGTTATAATCATAGCTATTGGGTAGCTCTCATCATTATATCTGTCATTTGCTTTTTTTTCTCTCTTAGGAAAATAATGACAATATTTTCAAATATTTTTAGTAATTTCTAAACAAAGAGAAACCTTGCACTTTTTATTGGGACTATTCTACTTCTCAACTTGCTTAATCAACCCTTTAACTTTAAAGTAAGCAAACTTGACTATTGAATTTAAAATGAAAATATACTTTGATACAGAATTTGATTGCTTTTTCACACTAGTAGTGGGATTGAGAGAGATTTATCACAGTCAATTATAAACTTGCATACAAACAGCTTATATCAACACAAATACTTGAAATATTTGAGGTTATGCTGTAGGCGTTTTCCCCAAAAGAATTAACCCTCAAAAGTGTTTAATAGCATCAAAAGAAAAGCTCCCAATAACAGAGTAATTAGGAATAAAGCAAGCTTAATTCTTGGGGGAAAAAAAACTCACAAATAATAAATTATATCCTACATTTTGATATATAATGTAATTGGAAACAGGTTTTACTTTTCCATCAAATATATTTAAATAATGTAATTGCTATTTTAAAAACTCAACTCTTCAACCTTAAAAACAAATCAAATCTTAGAATATTTGAAATGCAAGGTTTAAAAGGTCTTATAAACATCCATTAGTGTATAAGATTTTATTCGTTTAAATAAGTTCCTAAAAACTTGTTACTGAAGGTTAAAAAAAATTCATCTTCTGTACTAACATAGAAGAAAGTGTTACCACGTGTATCCTTCTTCAATAGTGAGAAATTCTGAGTCCTGGAGGCCAATTTGGGCTGCTGCATAGTATTAATCAAAACCCTTTACAATATGCAATCTTTCTTTGGGAATTTGTCCCAAGGAAAGAATTATAATGTTCATTGCCTTTTTGTTTATTACAGTGAAAATATGAACCCACATCGGAAAGTCCACCAGTAAATTATTAACTAAGCAATGGTATTGGCATAAAATTCAAAACAGTGCAGTCATTAAATATAGTATTTATTGACATTGAAAGAGGTTCAGATATTAAAAATTAAATAAATAATCAACAACATAATATAAAAATGCACAGAAAAGAGTTAGCATAGCAGACCTTACTGCTATTCTTTGAAAGACATGTTTACAAAATTGACTCTTGGCTGACATCTGGGAATGTAGATTTCAGGAAGATTCCCACCAAGACAGATAAGAGTGGCTCATTTGCGTAAACTGTGCAAGAAATGTGGTTTATAATGAACATCTGTTTGTCTTCTGGAAGTCTGTAATTCAGGTATGTACTAGACAGGGTGCCTACATGTTCAACTACCAGTAAAAATCCTGGGCACTTAATCTCTTAAGAACTTCCCTAGTTGACAACATTTCACATGCGCTGTCAAAACTCATTGCTCATGGAATTAAGGTTGTCCTGAATCCTGTGTAACTCTGCTAAGGAGAGGACCCTTGGAAGCTTGCACATGGTTTTCCTGGGCTCTGCCTCATGTACTTTTTTCCATTGCTGATTTTTCTTTGTATCCTTTTCTGTAAGAAATCATAGTCTTAAGTATATTACCTGTTGACTCATTCTCATGAGTACCCAAAGCTGGGGATAATCTTGGTGACCCCTGACATGACACAGAAACATACAATCTATTTTTTCATGCTTTTATGTTATTACATATTTGCTTATTTTTAAAAAATTTACATAAACAATCTATTTTTAGATGTACAAATATTTATTAATAAATAAAACACAAAATAACATGTTAAGAATATAAGTGGTGAATCATAAATCATTTTTTCTTAATCTTAATGATCAGTATTGCTATTCTATCTATAATGAGTTTGTATTACTTTTGTAATTAAAAAAATAAAGCTATTTAAATGATTTAATTATTTTTCTCTTGTACCTGAAATTAAAATGGAAATAGTAGAATAAATATAGTGTTTACAAAAGTGCAATATGGTTTGATGTAATGAAATCAAAGGTCAGTACTAAATACATAGAAAGAAGGTGTAGATTAACTTTCATGTTATAAAGAAAATGCAAAATATTATTAATTCTTCATTGCTTTCAAAACATTTCATTATTTGCTAACATATATAAAATTATCTTACTGTTATTTTGCTTCCTAAAACTTTTTCAAATAAAATTAATTAAATTCAGAGCAAAAGGCAACATTTTGTATTTGATATTTAGAAAATTTTAATATGTGATTAGAATTTTAACATTTTCATAATTTGAGCTTCCTCATGGCATTATTTTTCAACAAAAGTAATTTGTGTTAAAGTGTGAATCATTATTGAAATTTTTACTTGTTATTTTCTTATGTTCATGTACTTACGGGAGATAATTTATGGAAAAATTTTAGGAAAAATAAACAAATGGATACATACTGAATAGATTTGCAAATACTGATTAATTTGTTTCTAATGTAAAGAAAGCTGAGAAAGAAATTATTTGGCTATAATATTTACAGGAAAATGAAAGAGTATTACATTTATTTACAACAAACTCTTAATCTACATGTGTATTAGTTTTAAATCATTTCACCTAACAATAGAACTTAAGTTTTTTCCTACTTCAAGTGAATACACCGTAGTGGTAGAGTCTACAATTTTGGTCTTTGGGCAAGAGTTCATAAATTTTAAGTCATTTTAATATTTCACTTACACAATGTATACACTTTTTGTTTTTCTGTATCAGAAATAAAAACTTTCAAATATTTAAGTTTGGATTTAACTTGGCTCTTGGAGGTAGGAAAACATGACAATGTGGATGTTCAGAGATATGGAAAGTATGGTTCCTAATTTTTTAAAAAATAACTTGTATAAACCTTCATTTTGTAGTTATTTTTCTTTGTGAAATGATTTGTGATACTTCACGTTATAAAGCAAAAAACCTAGAAAAAATAAAAATCAGTTAAGCACTTATATTTCATAATTTTAAAAGGTTAAATAAAATATATTTATTCCTTCGCTAAGGATTTCACCTCTTTTAAACTTATATGAAGTGAGCTACATTGCATTTCAAAGTACAACTTTCTGCATGTTAAAATATAATTCTTATCTAGTGCATAGCAAGAAGATTTTCCTTGTTATTGTTTTTTATTTGGGGTCGTTAGGATGTTTGGGTTTTAATGGTACACATTGAAGGGAAACTACAAAGAATGTTTGTTTGTCTTCTATGTTTAAAGCTGCCATTGAGGTTTCCTACCTCTTTTCATTTAATAGAAAACTTCTGGGCCACTCTATTGTTTAAGGTCTCTGGTGAAATCACACACTCTTCAGTGTTCGACTGTTTATTTGTTTTGGCTGCCACTGTGGGAACAATTTAGATTGCCTGAAGAATGTGCCCAAAATAATGAGAATGAGTGACAGCTGAATGAGATTAAAAATCCATAAAAACAAACAACAAAAAAAAGGAAATGTATTTTTTATACCTTTAGGCTTTTTGTTTCTGGTTCTTTTTTAGCATTTTAAAGTTTTACATAGTGAATTCTCATTTAGTCTTTAATTAGTTTGATTCTCATTTTATGTGAGTACACTATAAAATGCAGAGAAAATAAAAGTCACATTTCTAAGAAATATAAATGTTGGCTTATCTTTATTTTATTTGTCAAGTATTCTAATACTAATTTATTAAATAGTTTTTAATCATTTACTTGAAAACTCCTCACTATATATACATTTTAAAAGACAAATTTTTATGATTTTAAGCTGATTTGTTCTACTCTAACACACCTCACTTTTGTGTTGGTAACTAAGAATTTCACAATCCTGACTTTTAGAACTGTTATAATTTGATGTTTGATGTTAAAAAAGAATCCAGAGGATCCCTTTCACTTCTACAGACATTTCACTCCTGTCTCACTCTCTAAAAGCCAAGGATGAACCAGAGTAAAGCATGGCAAAAATAATTTATCCAGCCTTCATATCAATGTTAGGACAGTATGGGGTCTAGAGAGACAGAAGGATGCCTGGATTTAAGTTCTAGTGTAACTAATAAAATATTTGCTTTCCCTGCTCTTATTTCCTTTGGGAGTCTTATAGGAATAATAAGCAACTGAGAATAGTATTTAGATTTTAAAATTCCTGATCCAATTTAATACATCAATTTCCTATCTCTCACTGCTCACCATTGTCCATCAGCCATACCTGCTCTGCGTGAGGGCTACATGTTCCCAGCTGGTTGAAAAACCTTGCTGACAGACTGCACCTTGATAAACAGCCACACGCCCCTGTACTGACAAGATGACCTGTACATTCCATGCCATCCTTTGGGAGGAGGCAACGTAGCCTGGCCATGTCAAAAAACCTAAAAGTCAAGAATAATTTGAAATGCTGCATCGTTTTTAATCCTGAGAGACAGAATAAGTAATTGATTCTTTCCAGCTCACAAATTTGTAGAACTATTCTGACTCAATTTCAATGGAAATTAATGCTAGACCTAATTAATATGTGTTGCTTTTGATTTAAGTACTATAAAACTCCTAAGGACAAAACAACTTTTTATGAAGAATTTATAAGTCATCTGTCTATAACACAAGTCAAGAATGTCATTCTTTCAATTACCAAGATGGTCTCCCTTCACCAAACTTATTCAGGCTCCTCCGAGTTCTCTTCTTAATTAAACTTCAACCCTTGGATTTTCATGTTCATCTGTACATCACTCAATTTTAGCAAGAATCTTGTCAAGTTGATTTAGTCAGAATCCCACCCCTATATCTGATCATCCTCAATATCTGATCAAAGTTTTCAACCCCCACCACCTCTTAAATGATGTCTAATTAACCTGGCCTGCCTTCAGCAAGAATTCTGTTAGATCAGTTTAGCAAGAATTCCCCCCCCCACAACCCACCCCACTTTATCCCTGATGTTACCATCTTCTGACCCCTCCTCTGCTTCTTAGTTATAAATCCTCACTTGTCCACGCTGTATTCAGAATTGAGCCTAGTTCCATACTGAGGTATTTTCCCCCCTACTGAAATAGGTCCTGAATACAATACATTTTAACTGCTTTAAATACTGTCTGCTTCTGGATTTCTTTGATGAAATAAAACCAAATTGTCCAGGTGAAACTTCAGTTTGTTTCTAAGCTGATTTTGGAGAAATTGAGCTTTACAAACACAGGCCAAGCTCCTATTTGAGTTTTCGAGTCAGATAAAGAAATCAAAATTTGACGTCTCCCAGAAAAGTGAAAAGTATGAGGAAAAATCCCTGAACAAATTGAGCCCTTTTATGTGAACAAAAGATGTGACTAGAAGGGTCTGGCACATAAGTATGCATATAATTAAAAAGAAAAAATAACTTTCACAAAGCACTTGCATTGACAACATAAGCACATATGTTTTTGATTGAACTGACAAGTTATTGTTCTTTGGTTCCAACATATTAATTAAAAAACACAATTTGTGATTGCAAAAAAAGAAAATCAGGAATATAAAATGAGAAAAAGATCCAGTAGCTCAAAACTCTATTTACAAGCCAAAAACCTGAAAATTGTCTTTGAATTTGTCTGTCAAATCTCTAATTAATTATTGACCCTTATTAATTTTCCCCTCTGAATCTCTCTTGAATTCATATACATTATTCCCACTTTTAGTAGTATTCCTCTGATCTAGACTATAATGCTTTTTTACCTGTTTTACACCACGGCACAAATAACTTCTCTCCTTGACTCCAAATTGCAGTTCACTTCCCACACCAAAAGGAGACTAATATTCCTAAAGTCATATATTCATTCTTTTAAGATGAATGACTTTCAAAAATGTCAGTCCCCCCATAAGAGTGAGAAAAAGTTGGATAAACGTCAAGATTATAGCTTTTATTGAGTCATTCAAAGAACTGAGGTCATAAGGCAACTGAGTATTCTGAACATTAGGGAAGGACAGAAGAGCTGGGACAATGAGCAAAGCCAACACACAAGAGGGTAAAAAGAAATTGAACAATTTTCTAAACATCAAATGTGGGTAGCTTGCCAGTCTAGAATATCCTGAAGCCCCTGATACAAGGGGAGTGTGTAAACTTTTGCAAGATATTTTCCTTGGACTTCCACTAGGTGCTCATACAAAAGTTTAGAAACCCTGAAGAAGGCCAGAGAGAGCCACACTGGTGGTGTAGACATGCAGGAGAAAGAGCAGCAGGCAAGCAAGACATGAATGATGGCAACAAGTACTATGCAGTTCCAGAGAATCTTCTCTCTTTTGGTGCAATAGTTAAACTTCTGGGGAAGTAGCAGCAAACCTAATGCTCTCTTCTTCCATTATCTAAATAGATCTTCCCTTCATAATAGACTTCTTTCAATAACTTGCATTTCCCATGATTTCTCTCTTAAGGCTTCTGCATACACCATTTTCTCTGCCTAGGAAACTGCTATCTACTTCCGTGTAATTTGTCTTCTAATCTTTCAAACGTATATTTAATTTTGATGCTACTTTCCATTAATAAGTCTTCATTGCCTCACTCAACTTATTTGTACCTCAAGGTTTAAGCACGTATCTTGGATACTTCATCTATTATTTTATGCACTTTTTGTAATATTTACTCTTACTGATTGTCTGTTTCTTCTAGATGATAAGCTTCCTGAGTACAGAAACTACCTTCTTCTTGCACAAATTTGTATGCCCAATACAGAGCACAGATTTAAATTGCTATTTAAAAGTTATTAAACAGAAAAATTGTTTACTAAGTACTATTGATGAATAAAGAGTGCACAGATTTTCTTTGAAAAAATCATAGGCATATACTTCCATGAAAAATGTTTCATTGAACGTTAGGTCTGGCCATGATGATCTCACATTCTACACCATTTCTAGGCATTTGTATCTTCCTAATAAATACTCTTTCTTATGACGGCATTCCGTACTAAATTGTATTTTTTTTAATAAATAGCCCAGTGATAACTCCTCTGAAGTTATTAATTGCCAACCAAAATGCCATACAAACACAAAACCTAGTATTTACATTGATACCCTTGCTTCTCATTAATATTTTTTTATTTGCAATAATAGCTTACATTGGAGAATATTATCCAGTGGAAGAGGATACGTATTTGATTATCTCTGTAATGAGAAACAGAAACTGTAGATGTAATGCCAGGTATTAAAAATTCGTAAGAGAAATTATACTGTCATCTTGAGGAAGCAGCCAAGTTTTGTTTACCGTGATAGTTTTAATATACTAAGTATTTTGTCTGTAAAATAAAATTGAATACTTTCAGGAGAGCGTTCTCAAATAGCACATGCGTAGCCCACCTTCATTGCTTTTTAAAGGCATACCAGATCCTTGGGATTGGGACTTGGAGAGTTCTGGTATAGTTTGATAGTCTAACTGTGAAATGTAACATTTTAAAATAAATGTACGGCTGGGTGCTGTGGTCACGCCTGCAATCCCAGCATTTTGGGAGGCCGATGAGGGCAGATGACCTGAAGTCAGGAGTTTGAGACCAACCTGGGCAACATGGTGAAACCCCATCTCTACTAAAAATACAAAAATTAAGCGGTCATGGTGGTGGGTGCCTGTAATCCCAGCTACTTGGGCAGCTGAGGCAGGAGAATCGCTTGAACCTGGGAGGTGAAGGTTGCAGTGAGCCGAGATCGCGCCACTGCACTCGAGCCTGGGTGACAAAGCGAGACTCTGTCTCAAATAAATAATTAAATAAATGAAATATACAAAGTCATATACAAATTTAATATATTCCAATGTTAATTTTTTTTTTTTTTTTTTTTTTTTTTTTTTGAGATGGAGTCTCGCTCTGTCCCCCTGGCTGGAGTGCAGTGGCGCGATCTTGGCTCACTGCAAGCTCCGTCTCCTGGGTTCACACCATTCTCCTGCCTCAGCCTCCCGAGTAGCCGGGACTACAGGCGCCCGCCACCGCGCCTGGCTAACTTTTTGTATTTTTAGTAGAGACGGGGTTTCACCGTGGTCTCGATCTCCTGACCTTGTGATCCGCCTCCCTAGGCCTCCCAAAGTGCTGGGATTACAGGCATAAGCTCCAATGTTAAATTTTTAGTAATTTCTGTAAGAAAATAGTAGTGAAAAATGTTTCGTACCTTTATTTATATCTACTCAAAATTGAGTGAATAAAATATAAATATTTTCTTTTTTTAGCTTAGCTAGTTTAATGATTGATGTTAATGAATCTTCTAATTGAGCTATTAACATATTTAATTATATAAGCTCCTAATATGAATCCACCTATTGCAACACTTGTGGAATAAGTTACTTTTCCTGTTGTTGCTGCACATTGGATGAAATGTAGACAGTATCTAACGATTTCAAATAATTTTTATAGTAAACCTTTGATCATGGTTATAAGAGCTACTATTTAGAGGCTCTGTGAGTTCCAAGATCAAAATAATAATTTATGGTATAATTCCAAGAAAAATATTTTCTATTACTTAAATGTATTTTCTTCACCTACTTTTCTAGTTCTTATCAGAAATCCTAATTATATTTGAAAATGTAAAAGTCAGCCTACATGTGGAGTGAAAGCTTGTCTCACAACAGTAGATTGATCTTCCAAGTCTACATGCTAATTATGTGTTACCTTTAATATTATTGATAGAATTTTTTCAGCAATTAATTTGTAACTAAGGCAGGTTGAACATTGCTATAGCTAAGACTATTTACACAAAATTGACCTTTTTAATGTCTTTATCGCCTTCCCATTATTACTTGAATGATTTCCTATAGTGGGATCACATATGCCTTTTATTTTATTATTATTATTGTATCTTGCATTTAGATAATAGTTTTGAGCTTGGAAGAAGACTATAGAGATTCAGCTTGTGCTTTATCCTTTGCACAATATTATGGTCTTAGGAAGATTGCTTAGCTTCTAATTCGTCATGTTAATCATAAATACAAGACAATTTTTCAGACCAAAAATCTTTCCAGGTTTTTTTAGAGACATATACTTAGGTTTAAAAAATAATGAACTGGAGTGCTAGTTTCATTAACTGCAAAAAGACTGTTAACATTTCTGAAACTTACATAAGCTTGGAGGAACTCAATATATTGAAATGGCCTATTTCATCAATTTATATTAAAGTATCTTATAATAAATATAAATTACATTGTCTTGAAGGCATTTTAACTTGAAAATCATTAACAATAATGAAATGAATGGTCGCATTAAATAAAATACTAATTTAAAAGAGAGTGATAGAATTAAATTTGTTTTATAAAAATATATCTAATTTTTAGATAATACATAATAATAATGTGGCCATCTTATGACAACGATATACTTTTAAATTTGACTTTGTATTGTCCTTTATTTTCCTCTACAACTTGAATATAGGTTTGCCTCTGATAGTTATAAGAAAAATGTCTCAGATTGCTGTTTTCAAAAGTATTTCCCAAATGTTCTTCGTTAAAGCCAAAAAACAACCCCCCCAAAAAAACAAAATCATAGAAACGACAGCTTGATATGCTATGTATATCACTTCTTCATATCTGCAGTGACAGCGGAATAAGATTATTTATTAGTGCAGAGCATTCCTTTCTATACTTCAAGGTCAGGTATAGTTTTGTAAACCAAAAATATGTTCCTTATGATGTATCGTTTTGAATTAGTAGCAATAAAATCTTCAATAAAAGAATATGTTCTCTCTTGCTTGGTCAGAAAATGATCAACTAAAAAGAAAATATCAATGTAGACAAAATACTCAAGCTAAATAGGGTGACAGAAAAGTGGCAAAAGCATCTCTAATATTTTGTCCATATAAATCTGCATGTTTCACATTTGTGATATAGATAATTTATACTTTTTAATAAAAAAAGATTTATGTACATTAGTAATTAACACAATTTTTTTAATGAGCCATTTTGGAGGAGACATTCTTTGCATTATTGACAGGTATGAATCAGAATCAAACACTTATTTTATGAAATATTTTCTTTAAAAAGAATTCATGATTATCCTTTCCTGCCCTCTAGGAGTCTGTCAGACCTAAATTCCTAAAACTTCAAAACAAACATATTATCACAGGTAATACGGAACCTCCGTCTCTGGAGCATGTATTTACTCCCAGATGAGAAATATTTTTTTAGACAAATGAGTTTTGCATAATGTATACCACCTGTTTCATCATTTTGTTGACTTTTTTCTCTATATTTTTATGGCACATCTAGAGACATCCTATGAGAACCTTCTTCAGATAGTACCTCCTCTTGACTGAATTCTGTTTCTACTCTTTGCTAAGCTCACACTAGACTTGTACCTTCATTTATATTGTGTTCCCCTTACCATGCCTCCTTTTCTCCAACCATGGCTCAAATTCCGCCTTTACCTCGTGTACTTTATTTACCTCAGAGTAATCACGAGAGTAAGATTAAAGCTGATGAATCTTTTCTGAGATTGGCCAACTGAATATAGCTTTCTTTAACTTCTCTGCATTATCTGCGGCTCATTTTGGGGAAGCTGTTCACATTTCTCCATTTGAAGGGCCATAGAGTGAATAAGCTTTTAATGATAGTAAAATATAATAATACATTGTGATATATTTTATAGTTCTTTCATTTTGTTTTAATGTATTTGCTTATCTGTTCTCTAATACAAATTACATTTAATTCTTTGGTGCTTATGAATATCTTCAGAAAGCAAAGAATACAGAATTCTGGCTTTTTGAGACTTTTAAATTTCCAGTTTGCAGGGTGAGACAATTATTTTATCATTTGAAAAAAGAAATAATATGAAATACTCTAGTTATATCAATTATTGGGGTAAGGAGGAAAACAAAAATGGGAGAAACTCTATATGTTAAATATTTTAATATTGTTACAACTATAATAACAAGTATTGTTCTGAGTAGTCTTTCAATGGCAATATCAAAGTCAGTATTTGAAATTTCTGATCAGGGAGAATGAATTTACTTGTTTTTTTGTAAGTTTATTCAATAATTATTTAACTGATTAAGTATAGTGGAAGATCAGAATATGTCAACACAAAATATTAAAAATCATTGAGGCTAAGGCAATTCAGAAGAAGCACATACAGTAAAGCTTTCTACCCTCCCTCTATTTGCCTAAAAGCAGGATATCAATTTCCAAAGACAAAAGGTTAGGTAGAACAAAGGTTAACCACGGAAGATAACTTGAGACATGGGCCTGGAGTTGCTACAAGAGGACTAGGCATTGAACAGTTTTACTAATTAGCCTTTATCTGTAATTTGTTTATTTGTCTTTCCACAAGTTGTTACTCATAGAAGCTAAAGGTCCTTTTCTTTTGTCTTGACAGGACTCTAAAAATGTATTGTTCATAGTTGAAGATGATATACAAACTGTAATTCAAAGCCTCCACCTTTGGAAACTATTGCCTGCATATCCCCCATGTTCATATGAAATACACATGATAATAAACTTTTGTTTGCTTTTCTCTTGTTAATCTGCCTTTTGTTACAAGGGTCCATTCCAAGTAAGAACCCATGAGGGTGGAAAAAAAATTATTATTCTTTCCCTACCATTTGTATCCACTCGGTACTGGAAACTACATAATGTAAGGGAGGGAAAAATTGTTGCCCTCTACCCTCTTAGGTTCTTTGGCTGGGCTACAAACTAAAATGACATAAGACTGATTAAAAGGAAAGAAAACAATTTTATTTATCTACATATGTATGGGTGACCTACAAAAATATGAGACTCAAGGAAAGGCCAGATGATTTAAACTTATATAGCATCCTAAGCTATAATAAAGATAGTGACTTGTGGCTTCTGAGCAGTAGTGAAGACAAATTATTGCACGATGAGAGGAGGAAATGTGAATAAAGATTGTCTTTTTCTGATATCACAGAATAGAAAACTTAGGAATAAAGCTACATACCTAAAACCAATGATCCTAGATAAAGTTGATAAAAGTGAACAATGAGCAAAGGACAGCCTATTTGACAAATAGATAAATGATGCTGGGAAACCTGGCTAGCCATGTTCAGAAGAATGAAACTGGACTCCTATCTCTCATCATATACAAAAATTAACTCTAGATGGATTAAACACTTAAATGTAGTACCTGAAAGCATAAAAATCATAGAAGAAAACCTGGGGCAAAGTCTTCTAGACATTGATCTAGGCAAAGAATTTATAACTAAGACCTTAGAAGCAAATGCAACAAAACAGAAATAGACAAATTAACTCAAATACAGTAAAAAGCTTCTAAGCAAAAGAAATAATTAACAGAGTAAACAGACAACTTAAAAATGGGAGAAAACATTTGTAAATTATGCATCTGGCAAAGGACTAATATCCATAATCTATAAGGAACTCATACAAGTAAGTAAGAAAAAATAAAATAACCCCATTAAAAAGTAGGCAAAGGACACGAACAGACACTTTCAAAAGAAGACATATAAGCAGCCAGTAAACGTAGGAAAAAAATGCTGCACATCACTAATCACCAGAGAAATGCAAATCAAAACCACAATGGGATACCATCTCACAGCAGTCAGAATAGCTATTATAAAAAGTCAAAAAATAAAAGATGCTGTTGAGGCTACAAAAAAGGGAAATGCTTATACACCATTGGTGGGAATGTAAATTAGTTCTGCCACTGTGGAGAGCAGTTTGCAGATTTTTCAAATAGCTTAAAATGGAACTACCATTCAATCCAGAAATTCAATTACTAGATATCTACCAAAAGGAAAGTAAACAATTCTATACCAAAAATACACAAGCACGTACTTGCTCATCTCAGTACTATTTACAATTGTAAAGACATGGATTAAACTATGTTGGTAGATTGGATAAAGAAAAATGTGGTACATACACACTGTAGAATAATACACAGCCATAAAAAATGAAATCATGTCCTTTGCAAAAACATGGATGCAACTGGAGGTCATTATCTGAAGCAAATTAATGCAGGAACAGAAAACAACTGCCTCACGTTTTCTTATAAAGGGAGAGCTAAACACCAAGCACTCATGAACATAAAGATGGGGAAAATGGACACTGGGGACTACTAGAGGGAAGAGAGAGAGGGCGGCAAAGGCTGAAAAACTACCCATTGGATACCATACTCACTATCTGGGTGATGAAATAATTCATACCCCAAACGTCAGCACCACATAAGATACCCATGTGACAAACCTGCATATGTACCCCCTGAATTGAAAATAAAACTTAAAATAAAAAAGAAAAGATCGACTTTTTATGCAGATTGAAGTTATCTGATGGTGGAAATATCCACATGGTTTAGATATATTTACTAATGAAAATTTGTTTTATAGATGTAAATATCCTTTACGAAAGAGCGTCTTTTCAGCACTACTCCTGTGCCTGTAATTTCGCTAAATAATCAACTCCAAAGAATCAATACGCCAGTGAAGTATATTTTTGGGTGCCATATTCTGGTACACAGTTAATGTTTTCAGATGGTATATCTTGAACTTCAACAATATTATAATATATAAACTACATAAATATATAAAGATAAAAATGAATAAATACAGTTGGCTGGCATATTGAAAAAAAATCTAAATTATTTTTATAAGTTTTTTCCTAGATTGCAAATTTGCAACTTTTGTCCTATAAAAGGCCTAATTCAGAAATAATTAAGTTTAATAGCACCCCACAAATGTTAACAGAAACCAGACAGCTTTTAAAATTTTTATAGATTTAGGGATACAAGTGAAGTTGTGTTACATGGATATATTGCATAGTGGTGACTGGACTTTTAATGTACCCATACCCAAATAGTGTACATTGCACCCAGTAGGTAGTATTTTTGTCTCTCACCCCCATCCTAGTCTCCCACCTTCTGGGGTTTCCAGTGTCTATTATTCCACTGTGTTTGTGTGCCCATAGTTTAGCTCCCACTTTTGAGTGAGAACATGCAGTTTTTGACTTTCTGCTTCTTTTTATTCTTTCTTTAAGACAGAGTGTCTCTCTCTCTCCCTGTCTCCCAGGCTGCTGTGCAGTGATGGGATGACAGATCACTGCAACTTTGTCTTCCTAGACCCAAGCTATCTGCCCTCCTCAGCCTCCTGAATAGTTGTCACCACAGGCATAGACCACCATGCCTAGCTAATTTTTTTATTACTTTTGTAGAGACGGGGGTCTCCATATGTTGCCCAGGGTGGTCTTGAACTCTTGAGCTCAAGCAATTCTCTCTCCTTAGCCTCTCAAAGTATTGAGATTATAGGTGTGAGCCATCATACCTGACCTGACTTTGTGTTTCTCAGTCATTTTATTTAGGATAATGGCCTCCAGTTCCATCCATGTTGCCTCAAAAGAGATGGTTTCAATCTTTTGTATGGCTGTGTAGTATACTAAGGTACATGTGTGGTGTGTCAATAGAGTGATAGATAGATAGATAGATAGATAGATAGATAGATAGATAGATAGATAGATAGATCGATCATATTTTCCTTATCTAGTCATTCATTGATGAACACTTAGGTCAACTCCATGACTTTGCCCTTGTGAATAGCGCTGTGATAAATAGATGCATGAAGGTGTGCTTTTTGATATAATGTTTTATTTTCCCTTGGGTAGATAACCAGGAGTAAGATTGTAGGATTGAATGGTGCTTCTAATTTTAGTACTTTGAGAAATCTCCATACTATTTTCAATGTGCTAATTTACATTTCCAACAGAAGTGTATAAGCATTTCCTTTTCTATGCATCCTGGCAAATATTTGTTGGTTTTTGTCTTTTTAATTCTGACTGTGAGATAGTATTCATCATAGTTTTAATTTGCATTTATCTGATGATTAGTGATGTTAAGAATTTTTTCATATGTTTTCGGGCTCCTTGAAAGCAGCCATTTTGACTCTTTGCATGAAAGTATTTCTTCAATGTTTAACAAATTCAGTATCTAAAAGTATCAGGATTTCTGAAAGGCATTATATATAACTTGAAATACATGTATAAATATGGGGCTATATAACATATATTGAATTAATTTCTCAAATTTTAAATAATTTTCAGATATGCAATGTCAAGTCAAAAGTAAGAGTAAACTCCACTTTTACAAATACATGTTCAAATTCTGAAATTCAATTATTTATTAAACATATTCAAATGTATGCATTTTTGTGGTGGAAATTTTACCTTTATTACAATGGATAATGTAATGTCAAACCCAAGTATGATGGGTAGTTTTAAGAGTAATGTAGATGCTATTGTTAAAATCTGCTTATATGAGGATTGCGCTATGTGTTACAACCAGCACAAACATGTTCAAACTCCAAACACCATTTCTTAAACAATACTTTGAAATTCATTTGGTAAATGGCAACTGCCAATAATAAAAAAGTGAAGTAGATTTGTAACACCTAAACTAAGAATCAGCTTATCGGGGTTCTCAGGGTCCCTTAAAGCTGCAATCCATGTCAAAGTAGCCCCATTTCTTATTGGAGCTCAGAGTTCTCTTCCAATCTCATGTGGTTGTTGAGATAATTCAGTGTCCCACTATTTGGCCGGCAGTCTACTGAGCATGATTCTTAAGTTCTATATGCTACTCACTGTGCATTCTCACAACTCAATCTTAGTGATGGTGGTTCAGTTCTCCTGCCTCAGCTTTCTGAGTAGCTGGAACTACAGGGGTGCACCACCTTAAACAATGTATTAAATAATTTTGTGCACAAAACAGAATTTTGGTTGTGTTTTGACTGTGACCCATTGCATGAGTTCAGGTGTGGAATTTTCCACTTGTGGCATTATGCCAGCATGAAAAACTTCCTGATTTTGGAGCATTTCAGATGTAAGATTTTAGGATTAGGGATGCTCAACCTATACCTTCTTTTCTGAGTTGTGAGGATTAATGAGTTATTACATGTAAAGCATATAGAACATAGAGCAATTATGAATATTTCCTATTGTCATCACCCTGGTTATTTTTGATGATCATTCATGTATAGTCAATTAATTAGAAAATCCCAGTACAAAAAAGATAATACAACTTTGGGAAAATATCAAGCAGCTAAAACATTCCCCATAAGACATATTTTTAAAATAAATTTGATAAAATAGTTTTTTTTTTTTTTTTTTTTTTTTTTTTTTTTTACTGAGTTATAAGTAGCAGTTGTAGAAAATTACTTATTTGACTACCTAATATCCACTGTCACTCATATTTCTTGTTAGGTAAAGTTTGATTTTATATGGAGCACCAATGTGATAAGCTCCAGGAAATGCATATAAATTGTTTTACGTCATTCATAATCCTATTGCTTGCTTCTTCAGTATCTCTTGCTGCTGGAGTGCCCACAGGACTCAGTTTAGGCAAAAAGTCTTACACAGAACTTACCCAAGAGGTTTTAGGAATGTTTCTGCTTCCCTGCCAAATGATAACAATCGCTCTGACATTCATTGCTTTTTTGCCTTCCTCATGTCTGGAGATATAGCAGCCATCTTGAAGACAAGAAGAAAAATGACAACCTGCTAATGATGATGGAATAAAAATTCATAAGGAGCCTGGTTCTTTGATGATTCATTAAGTAACTGTATCAGTGCCAGCAACCAACCACCTCTCTCTATTCTTATTATAAGGGATAAATGAATGCCAATTTTCAAGACACATTTTATGTGATGGTTCCTGTTATTTTTAGGTAGGTAGAAACCAATACAGTTTTTAGACGGTATGAAAGATTGACTGAATAACCTGATATTACAAAAGACAAAACAAATAACAGACCCTTCAAAAGAGTGTTTTTATATGAATGAATAAGAGAATGCATGGATAGACAAATGTGTCATTCATTAAGTCATTGTTTTCTCTGACTTGTTTAAATCTACTACATGCTCTAAATTTGAACAGAGATTGCCTTTGAATAAAGTTTATAGTCTTTTACCTCATCAAATTCTCTGTTATAATAGCAATCTTGCATCTACAAGAATAAACAACCATCTCTCCCTTAAAAACAATATGCTGAAAAGAACAGAAAAGAAACTATAAAGAAAATAAAACCTCGGGGCTCTAAATCTTTATTTCATTATCTGGTATGTTCCCCCCTACAACTCACCCCCAATCCCAACCTTACCAATTCCTCAACCAGTATTTGTCATTTGAATCAACCTATTTTACTTTCTTTTAAGTACTATACGCTATTTAAAATTATTTTGCTACTCTTACTATTTATATATTTATTTTGCCTTAGTAATTTGTCTCCTCTCCTTACAACTAAATTACAAGCTCCATCAGAGCATAGATTATGAGATGCCTATGAAAATTTTACATAAAGATCTAGAAAATATTCCACAATATTGGAGATAATAAGTGAATGAATTAAGAAATAAAGGAAAGAATGATAATGATAAAGAAATGTATCCCCCAAAATATTTAAGTACCTTTTACATAACAGGCATAAATCAGTGTTCAATAATATTTAAGAAAGCTTTCATATATTCTTGCTGTTGGAGCACTGCAAGCTCATTTTCATTTCAATGCAAGTTTTCTGCAGACTCAATAGAATTTGCATTGTAAATACGCAGCTATTTTTTAGGAGAATCACAATAATATTTAATAATGTCTACATTTGAAATACATAGGCACAAAGAATCTATGAAATAATTGTTCATTAAATAAAGTCTTACTTCGAGTTTGTAAAAATCCTGCTCTAATGTAACCAACATCAGGTCTCCTTAAGGTCTCCCAATGCCAAACCATCTTCAGAGAGTTTCACCATCAACTTACCAGGTTACAACTGTAGACGAAACAGCATTCTAAAGCAATGAATATAAAAGATACCTTGTATAATAGGTATTAAGAGTCTTCTAGTGCCTTTTTCCACTCATTTTTCTATGCATGAAAATACAGCCGTATAAATTTTAAAAATTCAAACAAGAAGAAAGGCTACACAATGACAAGTGCCTCTCTCCCACCTCAGACTCAGCCTCTGTTCGAGTGAGAAAATAGCTAACAACAAGTCTTAAAAATTAATCTTTGATATTTAAAAATACACACAAATAGGCACTTACCAATGTACACACATAACTTCTAACACAAATGAAAGCAGATTTAACATATGTGTTCTGTGTGTGTGTGTGTGTGTGTGTGTGTGTGTGTATTACAAGTTATTAATTTACTTAGCAGTATATTCTGGAGATCTAGCTCACTGTTCAGGGTTCTGCTCTATGGCTCCAGGCCCTATTAATGACAATTTGCAGTGTGTTCATTAAAGCTGTAATGAGTATGTGTATGTATACATCTATGAAAATTGCAGAATGCATGACAGGGACATTTTTATAAATATTTACAAACTGTCAGCATATTTGTTATACCAAAGTAACGTGTCAATTACGCACAAAAATCCTGTTTTCCTATAATTTCTTCAATATTATATATGAAAAAGAATTTTTATTTCCATCAAGCTGAAAAGTGAAAAATTCCATTTCATTTTCTGAATCTGCACAACTTTTAATGTGAAATAACTCAATATATGTGACTTTTGATTGACTTCCAAGACATTATAATTTTTTTCTCTGTATATTGCTGTTCATGTCCTTTCTTCCTTCCTTCCTTCCTTCCTTCCTTCCTTCCTTCCTTCCTTCCTTCCTTCCTTTCCTCCCTCCCTCCCTCCATCCCTCCCTCCCTCCCTCCCTTCCTCCTTCCTTCCCTCCCTCCCTCCCTCCCTCCCTCCCTCCCTCCCTCCCTCCCTCCCTCCCTCCTTCCTTCCTTCCTTCCTTCCTTCCTTCCTTCCTTCCTTCCTTCCTTCCTTCCCTCCTTCCTTCATATTTTCGGAAATGTGGGATTTATCATATCGATTTGTAAGAATTATTTTAGCAAATTAGTCCTTTGTCAGAAATAATGCAAAACTGTTATCTTTTATTTTTTATTTGTTTAATGATTTTTTGTTTGTCTTTTGTCATATAGGAAACATTGCTTTTTATGTAATCAAATTTTTCCACTTAATATCTTTTGACTATCAGGTATTCTATGTTAAGTAATTTAGGAAAAATAATACCCCGAAATTTTGATTTTTCTTTTTCTTTTCTCACTGTCATGTACAAGACCTTATTTCTGGTCAGTTGGTGGCATCCACAATACAGATAAATAGGATCTTTTGGTCTCTCATCCTCTAGATACTGAACCCATATTGATGTTTTGTCACGTATTGTGTCACCTGTCTCACCATTTCCTACCTCTGGATCCTTTTCCCTGGCCCCTCTGGAACTCAAGCCATCAGTTAATTCACTTTATCTTCAGCTGCTTTTATAAGAATTTTCTGAATTTTGTTGCTTTAAATGACACCTGAAATTCTCTGATGACCCTACTTTACTAGTATCCCTCTCAAGTTGAGACTGTTTTCTCTTATATACCATTAAGAATGAAGAAAACATAGTTTCTTCTTGGTCCTTCTTGCCTGCTTCTAAACCATTACCCATTCTTCTTTATCCTCCTTTCACTTTGAATCTCATGTCATTATATTGGTCTCCAAGATCCCTCTATACTATAGTCATCTACCAACTTCTGTTTATTCGCTCATTTGTTAATAATTTTAATTCTTTCCGCTGAAACCAATTCTGTCATAGTTTCAATAGGCAGGATTATGGCCCCTAAGAAGATTTCACATCCTTGTCTCTGGTATTGTGAGTGTGTTATCGTACATGCAAAAATATACTTTGCTAATGTAACTAAGTTTAACGATTAATTGAGTTTAAGATTGATAGGAAAATTATACTGGTTTAGACAAGAGAGCCCAATAAAATCTCAAGAGCTCTTACAAGCAGAAAAGGAGAAAAAAAAGGGAAAGCAAAGAGATTAAGGCATGAGATTGATTCAATACCACATTGCTGGCTTTGAACATGGGTCCATGTGCAAGGAATAGAGACGAACATCTAAGAGCTGAGAATAGCCCCTGGACCAATCCAGTAAACAAACAGGGGTTTTATTCCTACAACTGTAAGCAACTTAAACCTGCCAACAAGATAAATGAGTTTGCAAGTAAATTATCTCTTAGAGCCACTAGATAAAAGCCCAGCCCAATCAACACCTTAATAACTTTTTTTTGAAAAGAGAGAGAGAGAGATTTTGAACAGAAAATTCAGCAACGCTTTTCCAGACTTCTAACTTTAAAAACTGTAATATAATGAATTGGTTTTGATTTTAATCAGCAAGTGTGTGGTAATTTGTTACTCATTACTATGCAACAAATACACACTCCCTGGCAATTTCAATATACACAAAATGGATCCCTCTGGCATGCTGATCTAGCAGTCCTTGACCTTTCCTCTAGTTATCTTGATTTCCACTTCTCCTGGGCATACAGTAGACATTTTCATTACTACTTATTTTTATAAGTTAACTTTAATAATCTAATTTTCAAAATGTCAGTTCCTGTTTTATTAGCTTAATCCCTCTAATACCTTGACAATCACAATCCTTTGATCACATATAGCTAGCAAAGTCAAGATATCACTGTCCTCCTTTTCCTGTACTTCTCCTTGCTAGTACATCTAATTTTATCCTAATATTCAAGTACTTCGATAAATAAATATAATCACTCCTTGTAAAACGCATTTAGCTTTATTATTCCCTTTTAGCTCTTTTATTCTCAACTCAACTAGAGCCCTAGTTAAATACAACTCTTCAGTTATATTTGGCTGCACCCATACGCCTGAGCATATTTGGAGAAAAATGTCATAGTGATGCATCTTTCAATCTATGATCACTTGTGGTGGACTCTTCATGTTATCTACTAATTCCACTGTATTACTTACTCACGTAACTCTTACATTTATACTCTCCTAGGCTAAGGTTCTCTTTTTTGTTGTTTTTAAATCATACAAATTATTCGGACTATAAATAGAAATGAAGTTCCTCAAGATTCAGGAGAAAATTGAAGCCCAATTCAAAAAATCTAAAGATTACAATAAAACAATACAAAAGATGATAAACAAAATGACCATTAAAACAAAAAATAAAATTGATCTGATTGAGCTAAAAAACACACTATAAGAATTTCATAACACAATTGCAAGTATTAAAGGCAGACTAGACCAACCTGAAGAAAGAATCTCAGAGTTCAGAGACTGACTCTGCAAACTAACTCAATCAAACAAAAATGTTTAAAAATGAAAAAAAAAGGCCAGGCGCGGTGGCTCAAGCCTGTAATCCCAGCACTTTGGGAGGCCGAGACGGGCGGATCATGAGGTCAGGAGATCGAGACCATCCTGGCTAACACCGTGAAACCCCGTCTCTACTAAAAAATACAAAAAACTAGCCGGGCGAGGTGGCGGGCGCCTGTAGTCCCAGCTACCTGGGAGGCTGAGGAAGGAGAATGGCGTAAACCCGGGAGGCAGAGCTTGCAGTGAGCTGAGATCCAGCCACTGCACTCCAGCCTGGGTGACAGAGGAAGACTCCGTCTCAAAAAAAAAAAAAGAATGAGCAACCCCCCTGAGCAATATGGGATTTTTGTAAAGAGAACACATGTATGATTAATTAGTGTCCATGAAAGAGATGAAGAGAAAGCAAGCAACTTGGAAAACATATTTTAGAATATCATCCATGAAAATTTATCCAACCCCACTAGAGCAGTCAACATTCAAATTCAAGAAATGCAGAGAATCACTAGGAAACACTACACAAGGAGACCATTCCAAAGACACATACTCATCAGAATCTCCAAGGTCAAAAAAAAAAAGTTAAAATGTTGAAGGCAGGTAGAGAGAAGGGTCAGGTCACATCCAACAGGAACCCCATCAGGCTAACAGCAATTGTTTCAGCAGAAACCCTATAAGCCAGAAGAGAATGAGGTTCATTCAGCATTCTTAAAGAAAAGAATTTCCAACCAAGAATTTTACATCCAGTCAAACTAAGCTTCATAAGTGAAGGAAAAATATTAATAAGACCATTTTCAAACAAGGAAATGCTAACGGTTTTCATTACCACTAGCTATTCCTTACAGAAGGTCTTGAAGGGAGTGCTAAACATGGAAAGGAAAGACTGTTACTGGCCACTACAAAAACACACTAAAGTGCATAGATGAGTGACACTATAATGCAACCATACAAAAAAGTTTGCATAATAACCAGCTAACAACATAAGGATAGGAACATACCAATACACATCAATACTAACATTGAATATAAATGCACTAAATGTCTCAATTAAAAAGCACAAAGTATAAGTTGGATAAGAAAGGAAGACCCAACAATATGCTGTCTTCAAGCTACTATCTCAAATGCAATGACACCCATACACTCAAAGTAAAGGGATGAAGAAAAATCTACCAAGTAAGCAGAAAACAGAAAAAAGTAGGTGTTGATATTTTAATTTCAAACAAAACAGATGCCAAACCAACGAAGGTAAAAAAAAAAAAAAAAAAAAAAAAGGCAGTACATAATGGTAACGGGCTTGATTCAACAAAGACATAACTATTCCAAATAAATATGCTCTCAACACAGGAGCACCCACATTCATTAAAAAAAAAGTTCTTGGACACCTACAAAACAAAAGACAGTAATAGTGGGAAACCTCAACATTCCACTGATAATACTAGACAGATCTTTAAGGGAGAAATCTAAAAAATATATTCAGGACCTGAAATCAACACTTGACCAAATGGACCTAATAGGCATTTAAAGAAGACTCTATCCCAAAACAGCAGAATATACATTCTTCACATCTGCAAATGGCACATACTCTAAAATCAACCATAAAATTGAATGTAAAACAATCCTCAGCAAATTCAAAAAAACAATATTATACCAACCACACTCTTGGATAGCAACATGATAAAAATAGAAATCAATACTAAGAAAATCACTCTAAACCATATAATTACATGGAAATTAAACGACATGCTTCTGAATTACTATTAGGTAAATAATAAAATTAGAAGCAAAATTTTTTTAAAAAATGAAATTAATGAGAATAAAAATATAACATACTAAAATATCTGGCACACAGCTAAGGGAGGGTTAAGAGGTCAGTTTAGAGCGTTAAACACCCACATCAAAAAGTTAGAAAGATCTCAAATTAACAACTTAACATCACAACTAAAGGAGCTAGAGGAACAAGAGAAAACCAACCCCAAAGCCAGTGGAAGACAAGAAGTAACTGAATCAAACGTGAATTGAAGGAAATGGAGAAGAAAAAAAAAAAAAAAATTCAACAAACTCAAGAGTCTGCTTTTTGGAAAAAATGAATAAGACAGATTACTAGCTAGACCAAAAAAGAAAATAAGAGAGAAGATCAAAATAAATACAATCACAAATGACAAAAGGACATTAATACTGACCCCAAAGAAATACAAAAAGCCCTCAGTGGTTATTACGAATACCTCTAAGCACACAAGATAGAAAACCTAGAAGAAATAGATAAATTCCTGGAAACATACACCCTCTCAAGACTGAACCAGGAAGAAATTTAACTCCTGAACAGACCAACAATAAATTGCAAAACTGAACCAGTATTAAAAATTCTACCAACCAAAAAAATCCCAGGACCAGACAGATTCACAGCTAATTATACCAGATGTATAAAGAAGAGCTGGTACCATTTCTACTGAAACTATTCTATAATATCAAGGAGGAGAGACTCTTCCCTAACTCATTCTGTGAGGCAAGCATCATTGTGATTTGAAAACTTGGCAGAGACACAACAATAAAAGAAAACTTCAGGCCAATATTTTTGATGAACAAAGATGCAAAAGTCCTCAATATGACTCTAGCAAACCAAATTCAACAGCAAATCAAAAAGCTGATTTACCATGATCAAATAGGCTTTATCCCTGGCATGCAACATTGGTTCAACATATGCAAATCAATAAATGTGATTCATCGTATAAACAGAAATAAAAACTAAAGACTCATGGTCATCTCAGTACATGCAGAAAAGGCTTGCAATAAAACTCAATATCCTTCACATTAAAAACCCCCAACAAACTGGACAAGAAGCAGCACACTTCAAAGTAATAAGAACCATATATGACAAATCCACAGTCAATATCATATTGAATGGGCAAAATCTGTAAACATTCCCTTTGAAAACTGGCACAAGTACGCCCTTTCTCACCACTTCTATTCAACATAGTAGTCAAAGTCTTGGCCAGGCCAATCAGGCAAGAGAAAAAAATAAAAGGATTCAAATTAGAAGAGAGGAAGTCAAATTATCCCTGTTTGCAGATGATATGATTTTATGTTTAGAAAACCCTATAATCTCTGCCCCAAACTCCTTGATCTGATAAATAACTTCAGGAAAGTTTCAGGATAAAAAAATCAATGTAGAAAATCAGTAGCATTACTATTCACTAAAACATCCAAGTTGAGAGCCAAGTCAGGAATGCAATCCCATTCATAACTGCCACAAAAAGAATAAATAGGAATACAGCTAATAAGGGAGGTGAAAGGTCTCTACAATGAGAAGTACAAAACTCTGCTTAAAGAAATCAGAAATGACACAAGCAAATGGAAAAACATTCCTGCTCATGGGTATAAAGAATCAATATTGTTAAAATAGCCAAACTTCCCAAAGTAATTTATAGATTCAATGCTATTCCTATCAAACTACCAATGACATTATTCACAGAATTAGAAAAACTATTTTAAAATTCATAGGGAATAAAAATAGAGGCTGAAGAGCTAAATTAATCCTAAGCAAAAAGAACAAAGCTAGAGGTATCAAATTATCTGACTTCAAAGTATACCACGGGGCTACAGTAATCAAAAGGGTATGGTACTGGTACAAAAGAAGACATATAGACTTACGGAACAGAATAGAAACCCAAGAAATAATGCCACACACTTAAAACCATCTGATCTTAAACAAAGTCAACAATAACAAGCAATGGAAAAATGATTCTCTATTCAATTAATATCACTGAGATATACTTACCTTTGTGTAATATGCAGAAGATTGAAACTGGGAGCCCTTTCTTACACCATACATAAAAATCAACTCACAGTAGATTAAATACTTAAATGTAAAAACCTAAAAATATTAAAACCTTGGACGTTATCCTAGGAAATACCATTCTGGACTTAGGAAAGGACAAAGATTTTATGATGAAAATAACAAAAGCAATTGCAACAAAAATGAAAATTGACAATGGGACCTAATTAAACTGAAGAGCTTCTGTACACCAAAAGAAACTACTAGCAAAGTAAACAGACATCCTACAGAATAAGAGAAAATATTTGCAAATCATGCATCTGACAAAGGTCTAATATCCATTATCTATAAGCAATTTAAATGAATTTACAAGCCAAAAGCCAAACTCCATTAAAAAGTAGATAAAGGACACGAATAGACACTCTCAAAAGAAGACATACATACAGCAAACAAATGTACAAAAACTGCTCAATATAGGCCAAGCACGGTGGCTCACGCCTGTAATCCCAGCACTTTGCAAGGCTGAGGCAAGCAGATCACAAGGTCAGGAGATCGAGAACATACTGGCTAACACAGTGAAACCCCATCTCTACTGAAAATACAATATATATATATATATATTAGCTGGGCGTGGTTGTGGGGACCTGTAGTCCCAGCTACTCCAGAGGCTGAGGCAGGAGAATGGTGTGAACCCAAGAGGCGGATCTTGCAGTGAGCCGAGATTGTACCACTGCACTCCAGCCTGGGCAACAAAGCAAGACTCTGTCAAAAAAAAAAAAAAAAAAAAAAAAAAAAAAAGCTCAATATAACTAATCTTTGGAGGAATGCAAATCAAAATGACACTGAGTTACTATCTCACACCAATCAGAATGGCTATAATTAAAAAGTCAAAAAATGACATATGCTGGCAAGATTGTGAAGAAAAGGGAATGTGTATACACTGCTAGTGGGAATGCAAATTAGTTGAGTATTCCAGTGTGATAATTCTGCAAACAACTTAAAGACAGAATTAACATTTGACCCAACAATCCTATTTTTGGGCATTTACCCACAGGAATATGAATCATTCCACCATAAAGACATGTGCATTTATATGCTCATTGCAGCACTATCCCCAGTAGTGAAGACATGGATTCAACTTCAGTGCCCATCATGGTAGACCAGATACAGATAACGCAGTATATGTACACCATGAAATACTATGCAGCTATAAAAAAGAATGAGATCATGTCTTTTCTAGCAACATGGATGGAGCAGGTGGTCATTATCCTAAGTAAACTAATATAGGAACAGAAAACCAAATACCATGTGTTCTCACTTATAAGTGGGGGTTAAATAATGATAACACATAAAGAGCTAATAAACAGAATCTATAAGGAACTTAAACAAATTTACAAGAAAAAAAGAAAAAAACATTAAAGAGGAGAACAAAACGAACAAAGGGGATTACTTGAAGTCAGAAAGTGGAGGAAGGGAGCAAATGAAAAAGCTACCTTTTGGGTACTATGCTATTTATTTATTTATGTATTTAGAGATGGAGTCTCACCCCGTCACCCAGGCTGGAGTGCAATGGCATAGTCTTGGCTCACTGCAACCTCTGCCTCCCGGGTTTAAGCAATTCTCAAATTTCAGCCTCCTGAGTAGCTGGGACTACAGGCAAGCGCCATTATACCCAGCTAAATTTTTTGTATTTTTAGTAGGGATGGGGTTTCACTATATTGGCCAGGCTAGTCTCAAACTCCTGATCTCATAATCTGACTGCCTCAGCCTCCCAAAGTGGTGGGATTACAGGCGTGAGCCACCACGCCTAGCTGTACCATGCTTATTACCTAGGTGATGAAATAATCGGTACACCAAACCCCCAAGACATGCCATTTACCTGTGAAACAAACCTGCGCAATCACTCTTGAACCTAAAACAAAAGTTTAAAAAGTAAAAAAAAAAAACCCTAATCAATTAAAAAAACAACAAAATACTCTCCTATTCAAATATTTTTAAGATTGTATCTAAAATTATAATCACAATTTTAAATAAACTTACACATTTTTAATAAGAAAAAAATTAAATAATTTTTATTATCTTAAACATTTATAGGAATCCTTTAAATTCTTCCCTTTATATATTTTAAAGGAAAATAACAAACAATTGAATGAATGATTGATAGTATTTGGAATAAATATTTCAAATACAATTTGATTATAGATGTTAAATATTTCATTGAACGAAGCACAAAAACGTGGAAAGAGAACATGTAATGTTTTACCTGCTGATTTTACCAAATATATCCAATTTAATGCCCTCACCCCAAAAATTTGGCAGTCTCACAAAACACTTCTCTTATATGTAGGAATTGAGTGCTGCTAATCTATCTTGTCTTGTTGTTCTAAATTCAGCTGATATCCCCATAGACCAAAATATTCCCATTTCTAATAATGTTAAATTTCATACATTTTTTTCTCAAACAACCAAAATCTTCTCTCCCTGCCTCAGTTACGCTTCATCATTTAAATAAGTGGCACTTCCTTCTTTGTAGCTTCTCAAATCAAAATCCTTGGAGTCATCCTCGCCTCCTTTTCCTCACACTTTGCATTAAAGTTATTAGCAAATCTAACTTAAAAAATATGTACAGAATTAGATTATGTCCCATTCACTCTGCTGCTACAACTCTTGATTAAGAGTTTTGCCTAGACTTTTGCAAAGCCTTCATTGTGGTCTCCAACCTCCTCCATCTTCACCTTCAGTTTATTTTTAGCCTGCAGTTTATTCTTAACATAGCAGCCAGAGTAAACCATTAAGATATCAGTCAAATCATGTCACTTCTCTGTTCAGACCTCTCCAGTAACACCCCAGCTCAGTGAGTATTGAGGCAAAATCTTATTTTATGACTAATAAATTAGGCTCAGTTGATTTGTAACCCCCTACCTTCACCTCTACTTTCATTTGTCTCTTCTCTTGTAATCATATCCCCTTTCTCACTCTACTCTAAGCACAAGGTCGTATTTTCTCCCTCTCAGTTATCAAATCACAATCTGGCCTGGCAGCTTGAAGCCTTTGCATGTCCCTTTTTATCTGCTTGAACTACCTATTTCCCCATATACCCACAAGGCTTCAACCTTCAAGTTATTGAGTTATCTGAATAACTACAGATCTTATTCAAATAATACTGCATGAGTGTATTAAATATAGTAATATTTTAATATTAGGTAAAACTATCCTCATTATCCTTCTTTTACATAATCATGCATATTCAGTTTTGCTTATGAACTTTAGGATACTGTTGCTACTTTCATATATATCTTATAGAGTCTGAAGTTTAATTGGTACATTTTTTAAATGATGCCTTCCAATAAAAGAGTAAGGCTTTTATTTCCATGTGTTTACATAGTTGATATGGTTTGAATCTTTGTCCCCACCCAAATCTCATGTTCAATTGTAATCCTCAATGCTAGAGGCATGGTGTCGTGGGAGGTGATTTGATTATGGGGGCAGTTCCTAATGGTTTAGCACCATCACCCTAGTGCTGCTCTCATGATAGAGTTCTCATGAGATCTGATTGTTTAAAAGCATACAGCACCTCCCCCAACACTCTTTCTTCCTGCTCCTACCATGTATGTCATGTCTGATTCTCCTTCGTCTTCTGCCATGATTGAAAGTTTCTTGAGGCCTCCCCATAAGTCACTATGCTTGTGAAACAGCCTGTAGAAGTGTGATCCAATTAAACCCATTTTCTTTTTAAATTATCCAGTCTCAGGTATGTCTTTATAGCAGTGTGAGAACATACTAATACAGAACATTGGTAATGAGGGGTGGGGCATTGATAAAAAGATACCTGGAAATGTATAAACAGCTTTGGAACTGGGTAATGTAGAAGTTGAAACAGTTTGGAGGACTCAGAAAAAGACAGAAAGGTAATGGAAAGTTCGAAACTTCCTTGAGACTTGTTGAATGGTTGTGACCAAAATGATGGTAGTGATATGGACAGTGAAATCTAGACTGAAGAGGTCTCACATGGAAATGAGAAACTTACTGGGAACTTGAGTTAAGGTCACTCTTGCTAAACTGCCATTCAGTAAGGTTTTAAAAGTTTTATTCATATTGGGTTTATTGATACCTTGTTCACTTTATTCTAGATGTGTTACCTTCACAGATGTTTCCATAAACAGGCATATTTCCCCTATTGTATATAGTCTGGCCAATAATAATTTATAGGAACTAACGGGGAGACATCCACCACTAGGGGCAGTCTGACACCCCACACCTCACAGGGTGGAGTACACCCCTGAGAGGAAGCTTCCAAAATAAGAATCAGACAGGTACACTCGCTGTTCAGCAATATTCTATCTTCTGCAACCTCTGCTGCTGATACCCAGGCAAACAGGGTCTGGAGTGGACCTCAAGCAATCTCCAACAGACCTATAGCTGAGGGTCCTGACTGTCAGAAGGAAAACTATCAAACAGGAAGGACACCTATACCAAAACTCCATCAGTACGTCACCATCATCAAAGACCAGAGACAGATAAAACCACAAAGATGGGGAAAAAGCAGGGCAGAAAAGCTGGAAATTCAAAAAATAAGAGCGCATCTCCCCCTGCAAAGGAGTGCAGCCCATCGCCAGCAACAGATAGAAGCTGGTCAGAGAATGACTTTGACGAGATGAGAGAAGAAGGCTTCAGTCCATAAACTTCTCACAGCTAAAGGAGGAATTACGTACCCAGCGCAAAGAAACTAAAAATCTTGAGAAAAGAGTGGAAGAATTGACAACTAGACTAATTAATGCAGAGAAGGTCATAAACGAAATGACAGAGATGAAAACCATGACACGAGAAATACGTGACAAAGCCACAAGCTTCAGTAACCGACTCGATCAACTGGAAGAAAGAGTATCAGCAATTGAGGATCAAATGAATGAAATAAAGGGAGAAGAGAAACCAAAAGAAAAAAGAAGAAAAAGAAATAAACAAAGCCTGCAAGAAGTATGGGATTATGTAAAAAGACCAAATCTACGTCTGATTGGGGTGCCTGAAAGTGAGGGGGAAAATGGAACCAAGTTGGAAAACACTTCTCAGGATATCATCCAGGAGAACTTCCCCAACCTAGTAGGGTAGGCCAACATTCAAATTCAGGAAATACAGAGAACGTCACAAAGATACTCCTCGAGAAGAGCAATTCCGAGACACATAATTGCCAGATTCACCAAAGTTGAAATGAAGGAAAGAATCTTAAGGGCAGCCAGAGAGAAAGCTCGGGTTACCCACAAAGGGAAGCCCATCAGACTAACAGCAGACCTCTTGGCAGAAACTCTACAAGCCAGAAGAGAGTGGGGACCAATATTCAACCTTCTTAAAGAAAAAAATTTTAAACCCAGAATTTCATATCCAGCCAAACTAAGTTTCATAAGTGAAGGAGAAATAAAATCCTTTACAGATAAGCAAATGCTTAGAGATTTTGTCACCACCAAGCCTGCCTTACAAGAGACCCTGAAGGAAGCCCTAAACATGGAAAGGAACAACCAGTACCAGCCATTGCAAAAACATGCCAAAATGTAAAGATCTATGAGGCTAGGAAAAAAACGGCATCAACTAAAGAGCAAAATAACCAGTTAATATCATAATGGCAGGATCAAGTTCACACATAACAATATTAACCTTAAATGTAAATGGACTAAATGCTCCAATTAAAAGACACAGACTGGCAAACTGGATAAAGAGTCAAGACCCATCAGTCTGCTGTATTCAGGAGACCCATATCACATGCAGAGACATATATAGGCTCAAAATAAAGGGATGGAGGAAGATCTACCAAGCAAATGGAGAACAAAAAAAAAGCAGGGGTTGCAATCCTAGTCTCTGATAAAACAGACTTTAAACCATCAAAGATCAAAAGAGACAAAGAAGGCCATTACATAATGGTAAAGGGATCAATTCAACAGGAAGAGCTAACTATCCTAAATATAAATGCACCCAATACAGGAGCACACAGATTCATGAAGCAAGTCCTTAGAGACTTACAAAGGGACTCAGACTCCCATACAATAATAATGGGAGATTTCAACACTCCACTGTCAACATTAGACAGATCAACGAGACAGAAAGTTAACAAGGATATCCAGGAATGGAACTCATCTCTGCACCAAGTGGACCTAATTGACATCTATAGAACTCTCCACCCCAAATCAACAGAATATACATTATTCTTTGCACCACATCGCACTTATTCCAAAATTGACCACATAATTGGAAGTAAAGCACTCCTCAGCAAATGTAAAAAACAGAAATTATGACAAACTGTCTCTCAGACCACAGTGCAATCAAACTAGAACTCAGGACTAAGAAACTCAATCAAAACCTCTCAACTACATGGAAACTGAATAACCTGCTCCTGAATGACTACTGGGTACATAACAAAATGAAAGCAGAAATAAAGATGTTCTTTGAAACCAGTGAGAATGAAGATACAACATACCAGAATCTCTGGGACACATTTAAAGCAGTGTGTAGAGGGAAATTTATAGCACTAAATGCTCACAAGAGAAAGCTGGAAAGATCTAACATTGACACTCTAACATCACAATTAAAAGAACTAGAGAGGCAAGAGCAAACACATTCAAAACCTAGCAGAAGGCAAGAAATAACTAAGATCAGAGCAGAACTGAAGGAGATAGAGACACAAAAAACCCTCCAAAAAATCAATGAATCCAAGAGTTGGTTTTTTGAAAAGATCAACAAAATTGACAGACCGCTAGCAAGACTAATAAAGAAGAAAAGAGAGAGGAATCAAATAGACACAATAAAAAATGATAAAGGGGATATCTCCACTGACCCCACAGAAATACAAACAACCATCAGAGAACACTATAAACACCTCTACGCAAATAAACTAGAAAATCTAGAAGAAGTGGATAATTTCCTGAACACTTATACTCTCCCAAGACTAAACCAGGAAGAAGTTGAATCCCTGAATAGACCAATAGCAGGCTCTGAAATTGAGGCAACAATTAATAGCCTACCCACCAAAAAAAGTCCAGGACCAGATGGATTCACAGCTGAATTCTACCAGAGGTACAAGGAGGAGCTGGTACCATTCCTTCTGAAACTATTCCAATCAATAGAAAAAGAGGGAATCCTCCCTAACTCATTTTATGAGGCCAACATCATCCTGATACCAAAGCCTGGCAGAGACACTACAAAAAAAAAAGAGAATTTTAGACCAATATCCCTGATGAACATCGATGCAAAAATCCTCAATAAAATCCTGGCAAACCGGATTCAGCAGCACATCAAAAAGCTTATCCACCATGATCAAGTGGGCTTCATCCCCGGGATGCAAGGCTGGTTCAACATTCGCAAATCAATAAACGTAATCCAGCATATAAACAGAACCAAAGTCAAGAACCACATGATTATCTCAATCGATGCAGAAAAGGCTTTTAACAAAATTCAACAGCCCTTCATGCTAAAAACGCTCAATAAATTCGGTTTTGATGGAACGTACCTCAAAATAATAAGAGCTATTTATGACAAACCCACAGCTAATATCATTCTGAATGGGCAAACCTGGAAAAATTCCCTTTGAAAACTGGCACAAGACAGGGATGCCCTCTCTCACCACTCCTATTCAACATAGTGTTGGAAGTTCTGGCTAGGGCAATCAGGCAAGAGAAAGAAATAAAGGGTATCCAGTTAGGAAAAGAAAAAGTCACATTGTCCCTGTTTGCAGATGACATGATTGTATATTTGGAAAACCCCATTGTCTCAGCCCAAAATCTCCTTAAGCTGATAAGCAACTTCAGCAAAGTCTCAGGATACAAAATTAATGTGCAAAAATCACAAGCATTCTTATACACCAGTAACAGACAAACAGAGAGCCAAATCATGAAGGAACTTCCATTGACAATTGCTTCAAAGAGAATAAAATACCTAGGAATCCAACTTACAAGGGATGTAAAGGACCTCTTCAAGGAGAACTACAAACCACTGCTCAGTGAAATCAAAGAGGACACAAACAAATGGAAGAACATACCATGCTCATGGATAGGAAGAATCAATATCGTGAAAATGGCCATACTACCCAAGGTTATTTATAGATTCAATGCCATCCCCATCAAGCTACCAATGAGTTTCTTCACAGAATTGGAAAAAACTGCTTTGAAGTTCATATGGAACCAAAAAAGAGCCCGCATTGCCAAGACAATCCTAAGTCAAAAGGACAAAGCTGGAGGCGTCACGCTACCTGACTTCAAACTATACTACAAGGCTACAGTAACCAAAACAGCATGGTACTGGTACCAAAACAGAGCTATAGACCAATGGAACAGAACAGAGTCCTCAGAAATAATACCACACATCTACAGCCCTCTGATCTTTGACAAACCTGAGAGGAACAAGAAATGGGGAAAGGATTGCCTATTTAATAAATGGTGCTGGGAAAAATGGCTAGCCATAAGTAGAAAGCTGAAACTGGATCCTTTCCTTACTCCTTATACGAAGATTAATTCAAGATGGATTAGAGACTTAAATGTTAGACCTAATACTATAAAAATCCTAGAAGAAAACCTAGGTAGTACCATTCAGGACATAGGCATGGGCAAGGACTTCATGTCTAAAACACCAAAAGCAATGGCAGCAAAAGCCAAAATTGACAAATGGGATCTAATTAAACTAAAGAGCTTCTGCACAGCAAAAGAAACTACCATCAGAGTGAACAGGCAACCTACAGAATGGGAGAAAATTTTTGCAATCTACTCATCTGACAAAGGGCTAATATCCAGAATCTACAAAGAACTCAAACAAATATACAAGAAAAAAACAAACAATCCCATCAAAAAGTGGGCAAAGGATATGAACAGACATTTCTCAAAAGAAGACATTCATACAGCCAGCAGACACATGAAAAAATGCTCGTCATCACTCGCCATCAGAGAAATGCAAATCAAAACCACAATGAGATACCATCTCACACCAGTTAGAATGACAATCATTAAAATGTTAGGAAACAACAGTTGTTGGAGAGGATGTGGAGAAATAGGAACACTTTTACACTGTTGGTGGGATTGTAAACTAGTTCAACCATTATGGAAAACAGTATGGCGATTCCTCAAGGATCTAGAAGTAGATGTACCTTATGACCCAGCCATCCCACTACTGGGTATATACCCGAAGGATTATAAATCATGCTGCTATAAAGACACATGCACACGTATGTTTATTGTGGCACTATTCACAATAGCAAAGACTTGGAATCAACCCAAATGTCCATATGTGACAGACTGGATTAAGAAAATGTGGCACATATACACCATGGAATACTATGCCGCCATAAAAAAGGATGAGTTTGCGTCCTTTGTAGGGACATGGATGCAGCTGGAAACCATCATTCTCAGCAAACTTTTGCAAGAATAGAAAACCAAACACTGTATGTTCTCACTCATAGGTGGAAACTGAACAATGAGATCACTTGGACACAGGAAGGGGAACATCACACACCAGGGCCTACTGTGTGGAGGGGACGGGGGAGGGATAGCATTAGGAGATATACCTAATGTAAATGACGAGTTAATGGGTACAGCACACCAACATGGCACATGTATACATATGTAACAAACCTGCACATTGTGCACATGTACCCGAGAACTTAAAGCATAATAATAAAAAAATTTTAAAAAAAGAATGTATATGTAATTTCTGTTTGATTAAGAGATGTATTATTACATTAGACATGAATGTAAAGTTGTATGAAGTGACTTTTCAACATCTATGAGAGGAACACACATTTTTTCTATTTGAGTTACTAATATGTGAAATTATATAAACTCCTAATACGAATTCACCTATACATCTATAGAGTAAGTTTAACTGATATAAGTCCTGTTTGGTGTAAACCATATATTTCTGGACTGTATTTTAAATTCGATATTAGGTCTTTTTTAAGTAGGTTATTTGGGACTCTTTTTTTAATTTTCCTTTTGTTTTAACGGCTTTATAATTTTTTAGTAAATATTTCATTCAATCAATTTTATATTTTATGTCATTTTTTTTTACAGAGTAGGATATTTACAAACTGTTTTAGTACATCTAAAGATTAATCTCATAATTTTCAATAAATTATGTAAACTTTTTTCAAATTTGAACAAATACTTCAGAAATGATTTTCAGTTATGAATTCTTTTTCATGTAAATGTTTAGTGAAAGTCCCCAGTGAAGATGCTTCTTAATAAGGTAGAAACACGATAAATTCTCTGGTTTCGGGTAGCTTTCTCCTTGATCAATGCAGTGCTTACAAATCAACTCAAGCACAAGGGGTTTAAGGTAAAAAGAATAAACTCAATTAATGGAATCACAAACATTAATTCCCCTGACTAAGTTTGATTTTTTATAACCACTGCTGTGGGGCCTATTATCTCCAGTAGCAATAGCATGATATGGGTGACCATATTGTGAGCCCAGTCAGGTATTTTGATATTAAATGGGTTATAGTTGAGCCTTCTAACACAAAGTAGTTAGTTTCTTCTCCTCTTTGAAATATACACTTACTCAGGACTTGGAGTTGCATGTTCTTATTCATTATGCATCTGTATGCACTATCATCTCTTGACTTAATGAATGTTCTGATATTCTACTCAGCATTGCTTCTTTTTTGGACACTTCCTTTACGCAGAATGAGAAAGTGTTATGGGCTGATGAAAATCAGTTACAACTATTGACAACATGTGGCACATACTCTGAACCTACAATGTGTATATGGTACTATATTTTCAACAATTTTATACACAAATTTATGAAACAAGAAGTCAACACATCTCATTACTTAAGCCTAATGATTATTCATTAAAAAAAAATTCTCCCTATAATCCTGGGTCATGTAGTCTTAGGTGCTTATACTACATAAGACAGGAACACTACTATTTAAAAAGGGAAAAATATATGTGCATATAAAATAATTAAGTATTACTTGTCTTTTTCACATATATTACTGTGTATGAAGAGTGTTCATAGGGGTTGACATTTCAATTTAATACAAAAACTGAAAAATGTTAATAGTGGACCAAATCTGAACTGTGAGACAAATGGACATCATCCAGAAATTTTGATCTTGGAGACATCCTCAAAAAATATTGAAAAATTAAATTGGCTCCCACTAGAAAAGGCATCAGCACACTTTGGACAGTCTGAAGGAAAGTTGCATTGTTAGATGAGAGGTTTTCTCTTTTTAAAAGTAAAATAATGAAGGCAAACATGTCTGCATGTTTTAAAAACTAATTGATGTGTGTACTCAGAGCAAAATGTTTACATGTAATAGAAATGCATTGTTATGTGTTTACTCAGCATCCAAACAATCTTCTTCACTTATGAAATTCCATCGATGCTTATGATTCATGATAGGCAGGAAGTCAAGAAGGCAAATGCTTTCTTTATCTCCCTCCACGGTTCTAGGACGTAGAAACATGAATTAGACTTTGTCACTCAAGACTGAACTTGGGAAAATGATGCATAGCCTGATATTAGTCATGGTAGGAACAAAAGAGTCAAGCGTTGAGCAGTGAAAGGGATTTCTTACAGGTATGCTGTCATGGAGGCAGCAACAGTAGCACTTTAACTAGTTGTTTCTTGTCTACAAACCCCAACTCTGGCTCATGCTCATTATCTACACTGGTACCTTTAGCATCCTCAGAGATTCTCCAAGCTACTGTAATCCTTCCAATCAATTATGTTATATAACAAAGAATTCTGACTGATAAAACTGATATGAAGTGCTCTGGGGGTCACATTCATTATAGCTCACAACTAAGAGAAATAGAAGGGGAAAACAAAACAAAACAAAAACCAGTGTTTGAATTCAAAGAAATGATCACTACAATGACAAATACCTATCCCAGTATTTAAGAAGTGGTGGCATTTCAAGGCGTATTTTAAGAGAAGGGAGAGTTATATAACACAGAAAAAGTAAAAGTAAACAATACTGTTACATTTCTTAAAAATCATAAAATAACAGAATTTAGAGATAAATAATAAGTTATGAAATAAAAATGAATAGGTTAAACTCTTGCATTAAATTGTAATTATTTATTTACTGGTCAAAAATGGAGAACATTAAAAATTATAAGGCCAACAAGGAAGAAACAAATTTAAAGTAAAGAGATAATCTAAACAAAAACAGCTCTTTTACAGACTACATTCTTTGATTATAACCAATAAAACTAGAAATAAAATGTTTTTAAAACTTTAATATTTAGATATTTGTATTTTTCCTAAATAACTCCTACATCAAAATAAAAATAAAACTGAAATTTCAAACTATACACAACGTAATTAAAAGCAAAATCATTCATACCAAAAGTTTTGCTGTATCACTAAAGCTCTAAGGAAAACATAAAGTCAGAGATGCTGGAAATACTTAAACTTTAAAAACATAAAAGAATAAAAGGAAAGAAGAAAAGTAGGAAGAAAAGGAAGGAGAAGTGAAAAGAAACAAGGGAAGGAACCTAAGTGCTTATCAACAGATGAATGGATAAAGAAAATTTTGCACATATACACAATAGAGTACTACTCAGCCATAAAAAAGAATGAGATCCGATCATTTGCAACAACATGGATGGAAATGGAGATCACCATGTTAAGTGAAATAAGCCAGGCATGGAAACACAAACTTCACATGTTCTCACTTATTTGTAGGATCTAAAAATCAATACAATTGAACTCATGGACATAGAGAGTAGAACGATGGTTGCCAAAGACTGGGAAGGGTAATGGGGGGTTGGTGGAGAGGTGATGGTTAATTGTACAACAAATAATAATAATAATAATAGAAAGTATGAATAAGACCCACTATTTTATAGCACAACAGGGTGACTTTAGTTAATAATTACTTAATTGTACATTTTAAAGTAATTGAAAGACTGTAATTGGATTGTTTGTAACTCAAAGAACAAATGCTTGAAGGGATGGATATCCCATTCTCCATGATGTGTTTATTTCACATTGCATGCCTGTATCATAAAATCTCATATACTCCATAAATATATACACCTATTATGTATCCACAAACATAAAAAAGAGAATGAAGATTGTAAATCGAAAAATAAGAAAATATAAAAGTACTAGAAGCAATTTGCTGTGTAACTCCAAATGAATAACTTTGAAACACTAAAGTAAATGGCTTTTCTCTAGCCAAATATAACATACTAAAATGATTTTGTTAAATTGAAGGAGAACAACAATCCAGACACATGACCATACATGCTACTAGAGAACTAATTGCAGTGGACCTATTCTTGTGCAATTATGTGTGTGTGGTGAAAGGAGGCAGGGTGGCCAGAGTCATGCCTCACCTGTCTTTCTATCAATACTGAGGACAATGGAGGAACCTCTCAGGGTTTATCACAAGATGATATGTAGCTGCTTCATGGAATGATAATAAGTCACTGAAGGAATTTGAATAATAAGGCATTATGATCAAAATGCATGTTCATTTCTCCAAGGTGATAAGGGGAACAGAATGTAGGACACAGATAAAAAAGGCTGCCATGTGCAATGTGAGATCACTGCTGCTGGGAAGACATGAGAAAATCTGAGGCAGGACAATATAAAAATAGATTTGAAAGGAGAGTCAGGGAGAAGTAGGGGAAATAATTTGAAAGTAGAATTGACAGCACTTGATGATTGATTGGAAGATATGATTAAGAGACAGGGAGGTATTTAGAATTAGTTCCAGTTCTAGGTCATGTGCAACTAGGAGACATGCAAAATGAGGAAAATAGAAGAAAAAAATAAGGTAAGGAGAATAGAAGAAAGTAGTAAGAATAGAAGAAAGAAATGAATCAGACTTACAGGAAAGGTGTGAGAAATGAACAAATGGACAAAATCTACTCCTCTAGTGCTCTGCTGATAAAAATTAAAGGGTGCCTTTCAGAGCCATTATGTAGTATAGTGAGTACTTGCTGGAGTGAATCAGCTCCCAATACAAACACACCAACACAAACTGAAGAATCAGGACCATACAAAATATCCCAAAGCAAAACAGTTTCAAAATTCAATTTAACTGCACAAATTAATTAATTAATTAATTAAAATGGCAGCTTATGTTTATTGAATTAAGTTTATCTAAAGATAGAAAACTGAAAATTATAGTGGCTTAAACAACATAGAAATTCATTTATATGTTATGTAATAAGAGCAGTCTTGTCCTGGTTTGGTAATTATACAATTGCCCAGAATTACAGCTTCTTCTATCTTGTTTCATTAATCTCAAAAGCTTCCACTTCATGGTGCAAGCTAGCTATTACACATTAAGTCAATACATCTGTCTCCTGGCTACAAAAATAGTGAACAAGAAAGCATTAATCTTCTCTTTAAGTATACTTTTCAAAAGTTGCCAAAACCAATTACCCTTAAATCTCATTATATTTTATGGAAATTTGATACCATTTAACTAAAAGGAAATTTGAGCAATTTAGTTTTTATTTGGGGAGGGAGGTGAATGTCCACCTAAAATTGAAGAGTGCTATTTATTACTACAGAAGAAATGCAGACTGGATTTAGGTAGACAGCCACAGAGTTAATTAAAAATAAGAAAATTTTGGAATTATGAGATGTGGATAAAGAATGTTATGCTTTATTCATGAGTCAGAAACTTCTCAGTAATGTTATCTCTGCATGAAAACATTTAGATCAAGATTTTAAGAGTTGTCTAACTTACCTTATTCATGTAACACCTGTTATTGATTTTTCAGCTTTATGACTCTGTTTCATGACACTGCTACAGAAACACATGCTTTTGGATTTTCTTAGCACATGTTTAGGTTTTATCTATTAATAATAGATACATCAAAGCCTTTTATTGCGTGTTGTGTTGTTCTGGACATTCAAGCAATGGAACTCATTGCCAGGTACACAAGTTCTAAGAGCATGGGCAGAAAATCTGCAAAGAAAGAAATGGCAAATAAAGTACAAAGGGACTTTGAAGGTCAAGGGCAAAAAGCCAAGAAATGGAAAAGAATAAAACAAGTGGAAGAGAAGAAAGAAGAATAAAGTTTTTCTGAACGGAAGAAAAACATGAGAAATCACATATTAGAGAAGTCAGAAAATATGAGAATGATCCCCAAATCCCGACTAATATAAATAAAATGGAATTTTAATTGTACCAAATCCTTGCTAATCATAAATAACATTAGTAGTACTGTGCACTATAAAAACGTAAGTCTGGAATTATATCTAGGGATAATGAGGCTGTGTCTAAAAATATTGCGGCTAAATATTCTGCCAATCACTTAGGTCTGTTGGTTTATTTTATAGTCTAGATAAATTCAGTAAAACGAGACACTTAAATTGGGCATACACAAAAATCTGAATACTTCAGTTGACATCTACCAAGAACCTAGGAACAGTGACATGAGGAGGAAAGACACTAATATTAACTTTTAGTCTTGGTGTCCAAATAGCTTTCTTTCTTGCTTGTAAATATATTTTCATTCTAAGCACATGAAATTAAATATATATATATATATATATTCCCCAGTGAATCCTGATCTCCTACAGAATGAAGTAAAAGGATGATGCATGATAATCTACATTTATTTTGGAGACAGCAATATCAGTTTAATTAGATTTTACTCATGTAAGAAAGAGTAAAGTAAAACACAAGCCATATTTCTTGCCAGAGAAACACAATTCATATGAATTTTTTCCCTAACATCCAATAGTCGCAATTCAGGAAGAAAAGAAAAACACATAGACATAATAATTACAATGCATTCCTTTGAGAAGAAAATTATAAATAAGAATGGAAACAACATTGAATTAAAATGAGAGATTGTCTGCAATAAAATTTCCAGGAAGAAGAAGACATGCAATTCAGACACCCATTTTAGAAAGCAGCTGTAGAAAGGGTTTTCAAAAATGAACTTTCATAACTGGAGATTATACATATAAAAGACCTAAATGAAATAAGAAGGTGGCAAGTGGAAGGAGAAAGAAGAGTTGGGGTCAACAGATCTTCCATTCTGTATTGTATAGTATACAATACTAAATTTAGTATTTCCAACCTTACCTAACATAACTATCATTCTTTGATACTGCTGGGAATGGTTTTGACATTTGAGGAGTCTTATATTTTGTACACTCATGCTGTGAGAAATGTTTACAGAACTCCAGATGCCAATATTTTCAACTCTACGAGCTAAGTACCTACTAAAGTGAGTATTTTATAAGTACGGTGATATTGAATAGCCACAAATAAAGATAGGAAGTAGAAATTGCATGTTCATGCTAAAGATGACTAGAAGGCAGAGAAGCAATACATCTTATTCTAGAGTGGTATACATAGTACGATTTGAAAAGACCACATTTTAAAGATGGAATTCAAGATGGGGTGATATAGGAAGTTTATTTTGTGTTTAAACAGGCCAGAAGAGATAAAAAAATTTAATAGCTGTAATCCTACTTTAAGTAGCAGAGATTTTTTTTTTTTTTAAGATGATCTATATTTTCATAGACACATGTAAACCTTTACTTTGTTGAAGGGTCTCAGGTCCTAAAATTAGCCTCACTTTGTGGATCTTTAAAAATATCATTTTTCTTTTATTATGGTATAAGTACTAAGAATTAATTAAAACTGAATTTACTCTGGATAAGACATTCTTGTAAGTGACAGACAATAAAAACTATTTTTAAACTTTTATATTAGGTTCAGGGGTACATGTGCAAGGTTGCTATATAGGTAAATTGCATGTCACAGGTGTTTAGTGTGTACAAATTATTTTATCACCCAGGTAATAAGTGTAGTACTCAATAGGTAATTTCTCAATCCTCACCCTCCTCCCACTCCGATCCTCAAGTAAGCGCCAGTGTCTGTTGTTCCTTTCTTCGTGTGCATATGAAAACTTACATTTTTTAGATAGCAAAGAATCACTGCTCAGCAGCCTAAACAAATAAGCCACAAATGAATTGTTCTCATATTTTAATTACTAAAAATATAATTTATGAGTGTGTTCCTATGTCATTCAATTATTGCCTGATTATAATAATTTTATTTTTAATAATAATTACTTGAGAAACTTGACGTTCATGGAAAAATTTCACTCAAGTATCCATTTATGTGCGTCAATTGTGAGCACGAATAGCCTTGGACCTAAAAGTGTCTTCTGTAAAAATAATAAATGAGGAACAATGGAATCATTTCAAAATCACCCAGTTTTGCCTTTTATTTAATCTTATTTGTGTTCTAACCTTAAGGAACCATATATCTTGGCAATGATTTTAGTAATATAACTTTACTTAATCAATTGATCTATGTCACTATATCATCTAAACTACAGTTTATTTATCCCTTTGTAATTCATGACATATGTAAACAGTTCCGTGTGTGACCAGTTGTTTGTGCATTTCACCTGAAACATAGTATTTCAATATCAAGCTGTGCCAAATTCTACAAATTCCAAAGAAAGAATATTCTAAATTGCGTTTTTCTTAAAAGTGTGTGCTAAAAATTAATTCACATTTATTTGCACATTTACATTAACTATGCATGTGAATTAAATTATAAAAATTTATTTGTGTGTGAATTAAGTGATAAAATATTGCGTAGGATTAGAAAAATATTTACTGCAACCAAGCATGAGATTTTGCATACCTGGGAGAATAAGGGGTATCCAAATTCATTAAAATGCTATGCCCCTGGAATCAGACCGCCTGGATTTGATTCTTGGCCTCTCCACTTACCCTTGTGACTTTAGGTAAGTTACTTCACCTTCTTGATGCCTGCTCTTTATAGATAGTAACGGTAATGATCTCATGTATTTATCTTGGGCAGACTAAATCAGATAATACCTAGCAGAATGCTTGGCACATACTAAAGGCTCAATAAATTTTAGCTTTGCTGATGCTAATTCTCTGTGTAGGGGTCCACCTGTTGAGAAAGGGTTCATTATATTGCGAGCAAACCTACTAAATTTCTCACACTCTATATATCTTAGCATAGTTTGGGGTGTTTTCTTTTTCAGTTACTATGCAATCTCATTCGATCAACACAGGCATTTACTTTCTCCTTTCTATAAATGAGGCAAATAAGCAGATTATGTTTTAGACACAGAGGTCATAGGAAAGAAAAGGGAACCAGATAGGAGAGAGACAGACAGAATGAAGTGGAGATAGACAGCAATAAATGATAGATCATAAGATGGGTGGAGGATTGCTAGATGGATAGATAGATGGATGATAGAGAGATGACAGACAGATTATATAATTTGTGTTAAGATTCTATTTAAAATGTGACTGTGAATTTCCTGAGTAAAAAAGATCAGAAAATAAAGAACATGTAAACTTAATGAAAATAATGTTGATATATTTAAAATTTACACCAAAACATAAATGAGTAATATGAAAACTTGTCTCACATACGCAGGAGAATAGAACATACAGTTGAGAAGGCTATTTCGTCTTATAATTTGCACAACAGTACAATATGATATTAGTTGACTAATTATATTCCCTTTGCACTTAGACATTTAAATAGCCATGATTCAATAAACTATTATTTCAACTATGGAAAATGAAATTCATTATGGGACATCTCTCACCTCCTCCTTTACTCTTTTACTCCTTCCCTTTCTTTATTTATTAATTACTTCTATGCACAACTTCGCAGTAGCTTAAGAGCAAAACAGTTTAAACTAAAACTAGTATTTACTCAAGAAGGTGATACTGCTCCAGTATTCCCAGAGCATTAGACTTTTTGAAAAGATAATTAAAAAATATGATTTTTTAATTAAAAAATTGAAATGTAAGTTAAAGTTCCATAGGAATCAAAATATTAAAACACAATATGAAATATAGCTTTGAATTAATTAGAATAATTCTGTACATAAGGTAAAAACAGAAATTTTACTTCTTCAGGAGCTGAAAGATGGCAAATGTTTTACAGTATTTTGAGAACTTTTAAAATGTTTTGAGAAGTATTTGCTTTCCTAATAGCCCCATTTACTCTCTTTATAAATTCCTTATAAATTGGAGATAATCTGAATGATAAAACAAAATGTGTTACTTAAAAGTCCATTCCTAGATAACTATGTTCACCCTTTTTAAATAACTCTTACTATGTTTTATACTTTCTCCATGTTTCCCTCATCATCAGGTTGTCAGGTCATAAAAGAAATTGACCATACCTTATTTGTGACAGTGATTTTCAAGCCTAGCCTTCTGTCTCCTACATAGTTGATGATCTATATTTAAGTAAATGTATGAAGAGGATGATTGTTAAAGTATATGAGTAAACTTCATCTGTCTTTGATCATAAAGATACCAACAATTATAGGATTTGGTTGAGAAAGATCCAGAAGTCAGGATGATTCCACTGCCAAGACACAATATTTAAGTCAGAACTAATTTCTACAAATAATTTTATGAAATGGTCAGCTAACTTTCAAGTAATGAAAATGAGTGACATCTGTGAAACTTGGACTCATGCTTTCAGTGCATATGAAAATGCCAGTCGGGGGAGCCCACTCTACTAAGACACCTGCCAGACCAGGAAAAGCAACTCTCTTGCCATTCATTCACATATCTATGTGGTAAACTCGTACTAAGTGCTAACTAGAGTGTCAAATGCATGTAGTGTCAAATTTTTTACAAAACAAATTTTATAATCAACAAAATACAGCAGGAAATGAATATCTGCAAAAAAAAAAAAAAAAAAAAAAAAAAAAAAAAAAAAAAAAAAAGAGAGTTTAAGGCATTAAATATGTGCACAGGATGCAAAAGACACAATGGAAAGAATCATCATTTTTGCCAGGATTTCAGCAAAGGAACTGGACAATGTTGTCTTGAAATTACTGGGGCAGGCTTCAGAATACAAACTCTTAACACAACGGAAAGAATCATCATTTGTACTTGGGATTGAGGAAAAAACTGGGCAATGTTGTCTTTAAATTACTGGGGCAACCTTCAGAGTACAAACTCCTGGATATTCTGAATGAATGAAGCATCTACTCCATCAGAACAATTACATTTCAGGTAAAAATGACCAAAGTGAAAGTGAGTTTTGTCCATCAAGAAGACAAAGTATCTTTGGAATCTGAAGGCATGAAAAGGAACCTGGCATCAAAATCCTGGACCTGCAAACCAAATTGTGAGCATTGTTTTTTTCTTCCTGGGCCTCTGAGCATATTTTCAATTTCCTAAACAAATCAACCCTGAGAAGACCACCTGCTATAAAATCTTGGAGCCAGAACTGAGATATGCAGTGATGAACTTTCCAGAATAGTTTACTTTGCTGAATACCCATCAGTGGCATGCTAGAGCCACTTGCTCGTTAAAATTTCAGGAATTTTGTGAACACTTGCTAAGTTAAATAAATAAACAAAACTCTGCCAGGCGTGATGGCTCAAGCCTGTAATCCCAGCACTTTGATAGGTCAAGGCGGGAGGATCATGAGGTCAGGAGATCAAGATCATCCTGGCCAGCATGATGAAACCCCGTCTCTACTAAAAGTACAAAAAGTAGCTGGGTGTGGTGGTGTGTACCTGTAATCCAAGCTACTACTCGGGAGGCTGAGGCACAAGAATCGCTTGAACCCAGGAGGCAGACGTTGCAGTGAGCCGAGATCTCGACACTGCACTCCAGCCTAGAGACAGAGTGAGACTCCGTTTCCAAATAAATAAATATATATATATAAAATAAAAATAAGTAAGTAAATAAATAAATAAACAAAACTCAAAACTCCTCAGTTTCTAGTGATTTTAGTAAATTTTGTTATCAACTGTGCCCTTGAGTTTATTTCTGCTATTGTATTTGTTGGAGAAACTACATGATGGTGTGCTACCACACATTGTTAGTTTGAAATCAGCCATTGGAGGAATACTAGCACCATGGAAATTGTCAAATGCTACAAATCAAGGCTTGATTTATTGTTCATTTGATTGGCTGGGCTTTAAAAAATGATGGATAAAATCTTTATAATGGAGATTAAACTTAAAAGTGCATACGCCTCTAGCCATTACATTAAGAATACCACAAAAATCCAAGAAAATACCCTTCCATTGGTCTCTAAAACTATTATCCAATTCAGCAAAGAAGTTACTCAAACTGAAGATCTAATAAAGTTTCAACATATATTTTATTGTTTCACTTTTGTCTTATCAATGTAAATGAAATATTAAACAATATTTATATAAAAATTGCACTCATTTGTCAGCTACAACCACAGTTTCATTATAGATACAAGAGTCAGCAAAAATCAATTAAAAATTCTGAAAAAAGTTGATTGGTTATAGGAAATATATAACAAAGAATATTATAAATTTATTTTGTATAAATTATTTATTTTGTATAATTTGTGAGCTACATGTCCTTATATCAGTGAAAATTATAACTATATATACAAATATATATATTATGTGTATATAATTTATATTCGGTTATACACGTATTATCAAAATTGATAAAAGGATAAGTTTAAGCCTACAAACGTTAATATGTAGGTTTTGTATAGTTAGTTAAACTGATGAAATTGTTTATAATAAAGTTAGTTATATAAACCTTACCCAACTTGCTAGTTCCAATCTTGATCTTGTCTTCTTTACATGAATTCACTCTGTACTTCTTTATATAAATTCACTCTGTACTTCTTTTGTTTGCATTTATGACAATTGTTATGAGATTGTATAATTTTTGGTTTAATGTGAGTCTTCCTATACCCAAACATATAAACCATTTGGGGATAGGTCTGTGTCTATCTTCTTCCCTTCCAAATATTATGTGTCTATCACAATACCTGACATTAATGGGGATATCCATACCAGGGTTCATTAGAAACGTCTGTTTCATATTTGCCTGATGAACAAACGAGTCAATTGACAGAAGAATGAATCTTTCTTAACGATTTTATTTTATTGTTATTTGAGCCATGGACACTGATGAAAGCATCAGAAAAACAGTTTGGATTGTCAATAACATGTTTATAGAACAATAAATAAGTTGAATTTTCAGTGATAGCTCCTTCACAGAATTTAAACACTCAGAACTCTTTGGAAAAGTTTGGTCCTTCTTTTCTCTTTCCACCCCGTCATAAAATCCTGAACTGGGTGAATGTTAGCGGGAGGAAAGATAACAGAGGAAAGAAAAAAGAGAGATTCATTTGGAATGTAGAAAACTTGAAATATTATGAAATTATCTTTATAAATAACCAGCGTTGAAAAAAATCAAGTGTTTCTCTCCATTCTTCTCCTCTGTCTGAACTTTTTTTCTGCACATATAAAATAATAGTTTTCATTATGAGAAAAAAGAGAAATACAGTTCTTTCAAGTTTTTGAACAATTAAAATGTTGTTTTGAGCTGTCTCCCCAATGACTTTACGTCATGGGTCTGAGGAAATTCTGGCTTAGACAAAAGCTCCGAAACCCAATGTGATCACAATTTTCTTTTATTTTCTCAAATAATTCAGTCAATTAATTATGAATAGTACAAAACTTAACAAGTCCCTTTTTAAATGAAGGAAAAAATACTAAACGACTGATATTCTTACACATTATGAGACATTTAAGAGATGTTATACACATCCTCTCAAATTTATTTAATATGAAAGAAAAAATAAAAATGTGTAATAAAATATATAAGGAATAGGTTGTAAAATATTGAAATGATCATATATTTATTTGTAGGTAAATTCAGTAGGCAGACATAATTTGGTTGCTGATTTTTCAAAAGCTTTCTAATTAAATTCTCAGTGCTTTAATTTTATACTTTGATTGCCTTTGATTTTTTTGAAAAAATAACAACAGTATATAGAGATCATTAAATAGATGAATAAAAACCAATTATGTCAAATTAATGTAATATGCTTTTGATGTCAGATTTTGAAAGGGACCGCTGGGCATTTTATCATGAGACATTTTAATACTAGTATAAATTGTTCATCATTTGAAAAATAAAAGGTATTACATGGCTTTTTAAAAGTAATATTTTAAAATAAAAGCTGCCAACTACAGTCACACACATCATCAGGGGAAAGCAGCCATGTCATGAACATTTCTACCAGAAATCAAGGTCATAAATTCCTTAAGGACTTCAAAGTGTAAGTCATTTGATTTTCCAAATTCATGTCTACTTATTAGTCCCAGGACTGTTCTTTATTAGACTTAACACTGTAGGACCACACTCTAGTTTCTGAATTGATGGAGCTGAAAATAATAAGTGAATTCACAACCAACTGTTTGATACCAATCAGCAGGGAAGGTTTCTGAAAAGGAAAATGACTCCTATAAATATATTTAGCTGTAATAAGGAAGATAAAAGGAGAGTCTGTCAGTAAGCAGTTCTGGGAGGCAAGCAGGGTTTGTTTTTGTGCTGGTTCCACCCAACTATGTTGACCTGATTTCACCTACTGCTCCATTAAAAATATGCATCCAAAACTGAAATAATTTACTTAATCTTTGTAACTATATGTCTGTAAATTCTAAAAGATTATCTTCTTTCTGAAAGTCTCCCATTAAAATGCACACTTCCTTTGGAATGACCACTATCTCAACATTCTTGCCCTCAAAGTGGAACGTGGCCCTCCAATCTTCCTAAACATAGATAGTATTCCAAGGATCCACAACTAAATGAGGACTGTTTCCACCGACTTATGATCTCTAGCCTAAGATATCTTCAGTTAGCAAATAAGCATTGACAATCAACATTTTAACACAGAGAAGTGAGATTTGATATATTGTAGACAAAGGAAGCTGATTTTCTACTTCATAAATCTGCAAAAGAGAGCATGTTGCTAGGATTAAAATATGCATAATATGGCGCAGTGTTCAAGATAAAGATGTATAGATGAAAAGATTTGTGATCCATGCATAAAATTATCTTCATACATTATTATGTCCCAATTCATAGTAAAGAAGTTCTTGTAGCTTTCTCAACTGCAAAACTTTGGAGTTGTAGCTACACATTTTGGGTTTTGTTGTTGCTTTTATTATTTGTTTTAGAGAAAAGTTCTCACTTTGTTCCCCAGGCTAGAGTGCATAGCTCACTGCAGCCTAAAACTCCTGGGCTTAAGTGATCCTCCCAACTCAGCCTCATGAGTGACTGGGACTACAGTACATGCCATCATGCCCAGCTAATATTTATTTTTATTTTTTTTCTTTTATAGAGATGGGGTCTTTCTATGTTGCCCAGGCTGGTCTCAAACTTTTAGCCTCAATCCATCCTTCTGTCTTTGCTCCCAAAGTGCTGTTACAGAGATGTGAGCCACCATGTCTGGCCTTTCCACATTTTGAAACAGCTAGGATCACTGAGGTTATAAGCAACACAGGATCTTTGTGAAATAAAAAGATGTTTATACTGAGAAAGTAATGGTCTGTGATTGAACTGGCCAGAGCACTCAATTCATCTCATTAAGAAGCACACATTGGAATTTAGTTAGGAAGTATAATGGAAAAAAGAAGATGGTGTGTTCTTCCCTTAAGCTAATGGTGTTACCTGAAATATGATCTTTTCATGGTTTTCAACATTTTATGGGGAATGGGTTACAATTTTTAAATGAATCGATAGTCTGGTTCTCGGTTTTGCTGAATTAGGCTAACACACATACGCATGCACACACACACAAAAAACCAAGATAAGCAAGTGTTGTTCAGTGAGCTGAGATAAACAGAGCAGTTGATAGTTTCACCGTTTTGTGGTGATATATAGGTGTTTAAGAATAGATGTTGGTTCTATGAAAAGCTGACTTAACCAAAATGAAAAGTAGCATTATTAAAAAATAGAAGCAAACATGGTCAACAGCCCACTGCAGCTGTTTTCACATATTTTTTGACTACTTAGTTAAGTTAAATTCATGAAACATAAAGCACAGAGCAAACAAAATCCAATTTTTGCTCCTATGTTGAATTAAAGTATTACTAATCATGCTTTAAAAGCCATGGCTTTTGCAGACATACTGTAAGTTTTGTCAGAGGGAAAACTAAATAACTAATAACTATTTATTTGACAAGCAGCTAATGGATTACAACTGATGAATGCAATATTTTCATTCTTTAAAAATTCTCCAGATTAATAAAAAGGAGTCTGGTCAATACTGCTATTCTGATTAAATGTCAAACAAAAATGTTCATAAAAATTAACTTATTTATATGATTTTCCTTCTTATCTATTTTGTTTTTTAAGACTATGGCAATGTGTAGATGGAAAATGGGGAAATGCTAATTTTAGATTAGTGTCAGCTTGCTAATATTTTTCTCTCCAACTTTATATGTAAGTGATTGTCCTTTAAATAAACTATGAATATACACTAAAAGACACTTTGGCATGTTATAATGAGTTACTATGGAGTATTTGTTTTCCTAATTATTCTTTACATATCTATACACTGTGTCGACAATGAGAACAAATTAATAAGCACTTACATAATTGTTTATCATAAAGTATTAGACTTCTATTTTCTTGAACTTTCTCAGATAACTATATTTTAACTTAAAAAGCTATCAATAGAGTACTTTCAATGATTATGCATTTAAAAAACATTGAGAGATTTTCCTAGGTATATTTAACACCAACTGTACAATTTTGAAAAACCATTTGGAAAAAAATTGGTTTTGGGGGCTGTAAATGGAAATTGAAGCAATTTTATAAAAATAAAAAACACAAAAAAGCTATGAGAGTTTCTCACAAAGTTCAACATACACTTAACAAGTAATCAAGCAATCTGACTTCCGCATATTTTCCCCAGAAAAATAAAAGTTTACATTCGTGCATAAATATGTGGATGAATGCTCAAAACAGCTCTATTAATAACCATTCAAAACTGTTACAATCCAAACATCTTTCAATGGGCAAATGGTAGAATACACACTGTGGTGTATTCCACTGAAGTTCCTCTCTGAAGCTCTTTTAATAGGAACCCTATTCTACTCTTTACTTATCCAGGTAAAATTACAAGAAAACTACTCAGCAACAAAAAAGAATGAACTAGGAATACACACAACAATTTCAAAAAATCTCAAAGTCATTACGCTGAGTAAAAGAAACCAGCTTCAAAAAGTCACGAACTTCATAATTTCATTTTTTTGACATACCCCAAAATACAATACATGAAGTACACTTTCACCATAAAGACCTTTTGATTTTCCCATTGAACCTCCACTTTTCTTCTATTAAAATATTCAACTTTTGTTAAAGCTAATTCGAGAAAGGGAGTCCTGAAAAACCTCACAACTTACCCAACAGATGGGAGAAGGGAATACATGGTTTTGGGAGACACTTCATATTATGAAGTTATTATATGTATCTTTAATTCAGGAGCAATTATAGCAACTGCACCTATAATGGGGGCTCAGTGAGGAGTGATATCCTATAAAAATTAAATTTGTCTTCAGCCATTTTAATTAAAGCATAAATATTTTGAGGAAGGACCAAGTTAATAATATTAAGGCAGGGGAAATAATGAGTGGAAATATGTGTGTATGTGTTTTTTTCATTTCTGTTTTCTTTCATGGACCATAAAACCAAACAACCTAGGGACATAGAGAAAAAACACATTTGAAAAAGATACAGTTACTAACGTCTATTTTTAAAAGCATTATTTAAAGACATAATATGCTTTTTTCTTGCCTAAATTCATGAGCTCCAACTATTACAACACTTTGGAAAATGAACTAAAATTTCATTATTGCTAAGGATTGGACATTCTAGAGAACAGATAACTGGTTGTCAGAGATTATCGGTGGGGGAGGAAATGGCTACAAAGGATAGCATGAAAGAGCTTTTTGCACTGATAGAACCATTTTGTGTGCTGATTGTAGTGGTGGTTACACCAACCTAAACATGTTAAAATTCATAAATCTTTACACCACACAATAAAAATATCAATTTCACTAAATGATAATTTAAAAAAAAAAATCAAACACAAATACTTATCAATGACTCCAGCATCTAGGCTGTGGTTTCAATGAAATTATTAACCTTTAGATAAGCATTTTTAAAAAGCTATGTCAGAATTAGAGAGAGGAAAAGAAATCATTATCAGCTACATATCTTAGCATCAGCTGTGAGTCAATCTGGTATTAAGAACAGGATAGAAAAGGCCCGGCGCGGTGGCTCACGCCTGTAATCCCAGTACGTTGGGGGGTCTAGGCGGGTGGATCACGAGGTCAGGAGATCGAGACCATGGTGAAATCCCGTCTCTACTAAAAATACAAAAATTAGCTGGGTGTGGTGGCGGGCGCCTGTAGTCCCAGCTACTTGGGAGGCTGAGGCAGGAGAATGGCTTGAACCTGGGAGGCGGAGCTTGCAGTGAGCCGAGATTGCACCACTGCACTCCAGCCTGGGCAACAGAGTGAGACTCCATCTCAAAAAAAAAAAAAAAAAAAAAGAAAGAAAACGAAAGAACAGGATAAGAAAAACAGGCAATTGTTACAGTTCTATTGACAAAAAGAGTCAACCCCTAAAAAGTATTTGAAGAGATTTATTCTTAGCCAAATATGAGTGACCAGTGATCCATGACACAGCCCTCAGAATATCCTGAGAACATGTGTCCATGGTGGTTGGGGCATAGTATAGATCTATATGTTAAAGGGAACCATGAGACAATAATCAAATACATGTAAGATATACATTGGTACTGTTTGCAAAGGCAGGATATCTTGAAGTGGGGGTTTCCAGGTTATAGGTAAACTTAAAATTTTTCTGATTGGCAATTGGTTAAAAGAGTTCAGTTATTATCTAAAGACCTGGAATCAATAGAAAGAAACGGCTATGTTATAATGATAAGGGGTTTTGGCAAGCAAAGTTTTATCATGCAGATGAAGCCTCCAGGTAACAGGCTTCAGAGAGGATAGATTATAAATGTTTCTTATCAGACTTAAAGTCTGTGTTGATGTTAAATGCTGGTCGGCTTTTCCTGAATTCCCAAAGCGAGGAGAGTATAAGGAGCAATGTCCAAACTTTCATTCCTGACATGGTCTGAACTCATTTTGGAATGTCTTCAGTCGAGAAGAGAGATTCATTCAGATGGTTGGTTGGAGGGCATCTTAGAATTTTAGTTTTGGTTTAAAGTTCTCTTAAGAGCTGTCCCTCCCTGTTTTATTTCAGCTTAACAAATAATGTATTGAGCTCCTATTTCATACTTTAGCCCTGAGTGGCACTAGAGATACAGAAAAGAGAGAGAGAGAGAAAGAAAAGAAAGAGAGAAAGAAAGAAAGAAAGAAGGAAAGAAGAAAGAAAGAAAGAAAGAAAGAAAGAAAGAAAGAAAGAAAGAAAGAAAGAAAGAAAGAAAGAAAGAAAGAAAGAAAGAAAGAAAGAGTAGATTTTCACTGAAATGCATTCAGTTCAGTGGAGATTTAAATAAAGAAGTGGATTTAATTATGTTACCAGGACAACACATATTTCAGCAAAGTCCAAAGCTAGAACTTGTCTACAAAGATTGGGTATTCTTTGAGTGAAGTCACTGCTCTGAGGCATACAAGGACTTGTGTAGCGTGATCACCCTTCTCCTTACAAAGTAGTTCTTTATTTGGCTCCTCTGCCTTATAAGATTTTGAGCAACTTGGAAGCCAGATAGCATATACAGATTTTTCTTATATAAGAAAGTCTTATATAGATTTTCATGCTTGATCTTATTATGTGCATTTCATATAGTAGGTGTTCAATAAGTAATTATGGAATTTAAAGTGAGTGTGGAAGAGAGCTTTATTTTAGGAATTTTTTCTTCTATTGAATGCAATCATTATGTTTTTTATATCTTTCACTCTCCTTTTTTACATTTTATGGCGCTATCTATGTATTCAGTTTATAAGAGATGTAACAAAATAAAAACAATGGTTACCTCTTGATAATCATGGGGAAAGGCCTTCAGTGAATTTCATAGCTTATCACAATTGCTTTGGAAACGTTTTTCTAATTAGACCTAGATAAGTAGAGTAGGCAAGGGTTCCTATTAGTTTCAGAAAGAAACTTCAAGTCTTTTGTGAGTTTGTTTTTATCACCTCAAATTCATTCTTATCCTTAGCCCTCTCTGTTGTGTGGCAGAGATCGTGGTTTAGCTTCTTGGTTCCTCATCTTTCCTCATCTTATGCTTCAACTTCAGTGTTCCTGGTAGAAAATTTAAGTCATTCTCCAATTAGCATAGAAGAGTTTTTTACTATAATCAAGTATCCTTTGATGTTCATATTCAAAGCCTAAACAATCTATATGGATTGACAGATTGTCTTCCTCCAAGAGCACATTTCTTTTCCATGTGAGTGATATCTTTTTAAAGCACTTTCTTCTGTATGTAGCTGTAACTATAGCTATAGCCCTCTTGCTTTCTTCACTAAATCTGAAAAAAAAAAAAAAAGAAAAAAGAAAAGAAAATGAACAAGAAGGCAGCAGGAGCTTAACATTCTTTATCTCTTGGATAGAGAAGTAGGACTTCCAGCTATGCTAGATGCATTTTCAGAACAGGCCAGAAAAGAAAAACTAATGGAGAACAAAATATTTCATAATTTCACAGTTGCTAACCATGTCCTGTTTTATATTAAGGTCAATGATAGTGGCTTTTATGCAGTTATCATTGTCTCAGCTGAGAAAGTAACTTGGCCACAAATTTCTATTTAATTTTCTGTGGAAAGGAAGAAATGGGCATTAATGTGATTTTTAACAGAAACAGGTCTCCAGAATTAGTGAATCACTTTAAAAATAAGGGCATACTTGTTTTCTCACCAAACTACCTACCTAAGGATTTAAGAAAGCATCCTTTAAGCTAGAGAAGCTTGGCTTCCTGTGGTTCCTTTAATCCATATCCCTCGTTTGGGCATTCACAGGAAAGGATCCACCAGCTGACCCCCAATGTCCCTGGCACTAACACCCCAATTGAGTGTTATTGAAAGGTTACTACTTATCCCTGAGTAAAAGAGGATTGATGAATTTCACAAAAGGAAGCTGGATGGTGTAACAGGCCAGACAGGCAGTGCTTATAAATGGATTTGAGCTACAGTGGCTGAAAAATATTTTTCTGTCTTTCACTCTACCTTGCTTTAAAGTTTTAATTCATCAGTCTTTATCTTTTGCAAACTGAAAGTAGATGTGCCACACCATGGCCACTAATTTGATAGAAAAGACTTTTCAGATCCCAAAAGGTTTGGAAACAAACATCATCCAGACTTTGCTCACTCCCCATTGTCTCTGACTAATGCACCAGAGTCATTTTCTGTGGATAAAATATGCTTTCTTTGCCACTCACTGCTGGAGCTGTTTGCTCTGGCTGTGCTTTATATAGAGAGAGCTTTCAATTTTTCAATCATAAAATCTTGCTATTTGAGCTGTTTGCAAACAAAGCCTCTGCATTCAGGGCTCTTTCTCTCAGCTACAGGTACTAACTGACATACTTTGTAAGTTCACAGTGGCCAAAGAGTTGTAAATAAAGATTTTTCTTTTCCATTTTTTTCATATTTGAAAGCAAGGAGGAAGTGATAAATATTCCTTATTGGTGACTTCATCATTGTTTGAGAGTAATTTCATAAAGCTTTATCCTATTTCTAATTGTTTTACGATGCTTTTTTCTTTATTCTGATGCTTTGAGGTCTTGGGGGATTGCTGACCCTGGAGGGACTACCCTTCCTAGGGTTAGCCAATTCCTAGAGACAGATAACTCATTGGTAGTGTATGTTTTGTATGCAATCCAAGTAATCCAGAGTCCATATCCTCAACGACCTCCTTTAAAAACTCATACTCCAGGCTACTATCCACTGATTCTAATCATCCCAGGACCAAGTACCTAACAAAAGGGACAGCTCCTATGCCCCAGACTCCATTGAAGTTATTCAAATTAGCCAATATTAAACTGCCTTGCTCATCCCTTCCTGAGAAAATCAAAATAAAGTTACTTGCCCACATATTTTCTTGCTCCTTCTGCCTTCCAACTGATCCTGGTACTTTCTCCTTTCCTGCCCTCCCCCGCATCCTGTGTGATGTGCTGTTGCCTCCTGTCTGTAGGAAACTGTGAGTATAATAAACTTTCTTCATAACAGTAATATTCCTGTGTTCATGTCTTACTATAGCTGATTGAAACAAAACCCAGTTACCTTTACGAAACTATATTCTTTGTTTTCTTATAAGTGACCCCAAATAATTATCAATCAAAACTGTTTTCTCAGTTTCATCATCATTAATTCAACCATTCATATCAACTAATTTAACTTATCAAGACCCCTACATTATATTCTTCAGCTATGGTAAAAAAATTGACCATACCCATAACTGTATCTCTGTTTTAAATGTACTTCTGCTCCTTTGCTAACTTTTGTTACTAAACACTGATGCTTCATTTCATTATCTATAAAATGCAGTCACTCATTCTATCACTCAATACAAATGAATTGAAATGCATATCATGTGTGAGAGAATGAGTTACAGATGCAAAGTAAACATGATATATCTATGCCTTGCAAATAATCTGGAAAGCTGAAGTGGAAGAAATCACTTCTGACTAATTATTGAGGTTTTACAGAAAAGATAATTTAAGTGACTATATATCTGGTGGAGGAAAGCAAGAATTATTCAAGACAGAAAGACATCAGCTACAAAAACATCAAAACTTGAAACATCATAGGACTTACTTGGAATAATAAAGATTCCAAAATGTTTGAAATAGCTGTAGGTGGGTTCTAAAAAGGTAGGTTATAATCAAATAATAAAGATTCATACATGACAAGGTAAGGAATTTACACTTTATCTTGTGGTAGTAAGTGGTCAAAACACGAGAGTAGTATAACTAGATTTTTGTTTTAGAATGATAATGTTGTTAGCAACTTGGAGGATTGACTGGAAAAAAAATAGAACAAATGTAGTGATAATGGTTGCTAGGCTATCACCACTTTCCTGTTGGGAGATGATGAATATTCAGCTAAGTCAAGAACAGGAAGATAAAAAAAAAAAAATTGTTTCAAATGAGAATCAGAAGAATGTAACCAGAGAAAACCAAGCATGATTTAGTATGGGAAGTATACAGAAGAGGAAGTCTTGAAGGTTTCCAATGGCTCTTACATGAATAAAAAATAAGAAAAAGTTGGCTGGGCGCAGTCGCTCACACCTGTAATCCCAGAACTTTGGGATGCCGAGGTGGGTGGATCACAAGGTCAGGAGATCAAGACTATCCTGGCTAACGCAGTGAAACCTTGTTTCTACCAAAAATACAAAAAATTAGCCAGGTGTGGTGGCACGCACCTGTGTTCCCAGCTACTCGGGAGGCTGAGGCAGGAGAATGGCGTGAACCTGGGAGGCAGAGCTTGCAGTGAGCCGAGATTGCACCACTGCACTCCAGCCTGGGTGACAGAGCAAGACTCTGTCTCAAATTTTTAAAAAATTGAAAAAAAAAATAAGAAAAAGTTGATGCACAACTCTACAAATTTTATATTTTTGTTCTGAACAAGTTGTATTAACTAAAAGATAAAAGAAATTCAAATATGTTGAAATATGTGATAAAGGCCAAAAATTGTTGGAAACTAATATAAAAAGGATTTTTTAGAAGGTAAAAGATATGTATCACATTTTCAATTTCATACAAAAATTATTATAACTATGCTTCAAAATTTTTAGTAACAAATGATAAAACGCACAGTCATTAATCACTTTTAAATGCTTTGCACCCCATTTCTGAAGCCAAACTTTTAGATTGCTCTGGTTTACGTTTTTAGCTGCTCAAGTTTCAATAATAAAAATTATTGACTTACAGTCAATATTGTTTCACTAACACTTCCCACTACTCAACTACACTTTTTGAAAATAAGATTTAAAGGCAGGTTTGATTCTGCCAAATAAACAATTAAAATAGGAGAATTCCAAGATGGTCAAATAGGAACAGCTCCAGGCTACAGCTCCCAGCATGAGCGACACAGAAGACGGGTGATTTCTGCATTTCCAACTGAGGTACCGGGTTCATCTCACTGGGTTGTGTCAGACAGTAGGTGCAGGATGGTGGGTGCAGTCCACAGAGCAAGAGTCGAAGTACGGTAAGACATCACCTCACCTGGGAAGCACAAGGGATAAGGGAATTTCCTTTCCTAGCCAAGGGAAACCGTGACTCACAGCACCTGGAAAATTGAGTCACTCCCACCCTAATGCGGAGCTTTTCCAAGCGTCTTAGCAAATGGCACACAAGGAGATTATATCCTGTGCCTGGCTCAGAGGGATTCACACCCACGGGGCCTCCCACATTGCCAGCACAGCAGTCTTAGATTTAACTGCAAGGTGGCAGCAAGGCTGTGGGAGGGGTGCCCGCCATTGCTGAGGCTTGAGTAGGTAAACAAAGCAGCTGGGAAGCACGAACTGGGTGTAACCCACTGCAGCTCAAGGAGGCCTACCTGCCTCTGTAGATTCCACCTCTGAGGACAAGGCATAGCCAATCAAAAGGCAGCAGAAACCTCTGCATATTTAAATGTCCCTGTCTGACAGCTTTGAAGAGAGCAGTGGTTCTCCAAGCTTGGAGTTTGAGATCTGAGAATGGACTGACTGCCTCCTCAAGTGGGTCCCTGATCCCCAAGAAGCCTAACCAGGAGACACCCCTGAGTAGGGGCAGACTGACACCTCACATGACCGGGTACCCCTCTGAGATGAAGCTTCCAGAGGAATGATCAGGCAGCAACATTTGCTGTTCAGCAATATTCACTCTTCTGCAGCCTCCGCTGCTGATACCCAGGCAAACAGGGTCTGGAGTGGACCTCGAGCAAACTCCAACAGACCTGCAGCTGAGGGTCCTGACTGCTAGAAGGAAAGCTAACAAACAGAAAGGACATATACACCAAAATCCCATCTGCATGTCACCATCATCAAAGACCAAAGGTAGATAAAGCTACAAAGATGGGGAATAAACAGAGCTGAAAATTCTAAAAATCAGAGCACCTCTACCCCTCCAAGGGAATGCAGCTCCTCACCAGCAAGGGAACAAAGCTGGATGGAGAATGACTTTGATGCATTGAGAGAAGTCTTCAGATGATCAAACTTTTTTGATCTAAAGGAGGAAGTTTGAACCCATCGTAAAGAAGTTAACAACCTTGAAAAAAGATTAGATGAATGGCTAACTAGAATAACCAATGTAGAGAAGTCCTTAAATGACCTGATGGAGGTGAAAACCATGGCACAAGAACTACGTGACAAATGCACAAGTTTCAGTAACTGATTTGATCAACTGGAAGAAAGGGTATCAGTGATTGAAAATCAAATGAATGAAATAAAGTCAAAAGAGAAGTTTAGAGAAAAAAGAGTAAAAAGAAATGAACAAAGCATCCAAGAAATATGGGACTATGTAAAAGACCAAATCTATATCTGATTGGTATACCTGAAAGTGACGGGGAGAATGGAACCAAGTTGGAAAACATTCTGCAGGATATTATGCAGGAGAACTTCCCCAACCTAGAAAGGCAGGCCGATATTCAAATTCAGGAAATACAGAGAATGCCACAAAGATACTCGTTGAGAAGAGCAACTCCAAGAAACATAATTGTCAGATTCATCAAAGTTGAAATGAAGGACAAAAGGTTAGGGGCAGTCAGAGAGAAAGTTCGGGTTAACCACAAAGGGAAGCCCATCAGACTAACAGCAGATCTCTCGGCAGAAACTCTACAAGCCAGAAGAAAGAGGGGACCAATATTCAACATTCTTAAAGAAAAGAATTTTCAACCCAGAGTTTCATATCCAGCCAAACTAATTTTCATAAGTGAAGGAGAAATAAAATCCTTTGCAGACAAGCAAATGCTTAGAGATTTTTGTCACCACCAGGCTTGCCATACAAGAGCTCTTGAAGGTAGCACTAAACATGGAAAGGAACAATTGGTACCAGCCACTGCAAAAACATGCCAAAATGTAAAGACCATCGATGCTAGGAAGAAACTGCATCAACTAATGAGCAAAATAACAAGCTAACATCACAATGACAAGATCAAATTCACACATAACAATATTAACCTTAAATGTAAATGGGCTAAATGCTCCAATTAAAAGACACAGACTGACAAATTAGATAAAGAGTCAAGACCCATCAGTGTGCGGTATTCAGGAGACCCATTTCATGTGCAGAGACACAGATAGGCTCAAAATAAAGGGATGGAAGAAGATCTACCAAGCAAACGGAAAACAAAAAGAGCCAGGGGTTGCAGTCCTAGTCTCATATAAAAGAGACTTTAAACCAACAAAGATCAAAAAAGACAAAGAAGGCCATTACATAATAGTAAAGGGATAAATTCAACAGGAAGAGCTAACTATCCTAAATATATATGCACCCAATACAGGAGCACCCAGACTCATAAAGCAAGTCCTTAGAGACTTACAAAGAGATTTAGACTCCCATACAAAAATAATGTGAGACTTTAACACCCCACTGTCAACATTAGACAGATCAACAAGACAAAAATTAACAAGGATATCCAGGAATTGAACTCAGCTCTGCACCAAGCAGACCTAATAGACATCTATGAAACTCACCACTCCAAATCAACAGAATATACATTCTTCTCAGCACCACATTGCGCTTACTCCAAAATTGACCACATAGCTGGAAATAAAGCACTCCTCAGTAAATGTAAAAGAACTGAAATTATAACAAACTGTCTCTCAGACCACAGTGCAATTCAATTAGAACTCAGAATTAAGAAAGTCACTCAAAACTGCCCAACTACATGGAAACTGAGCAACCTGCTCCTGAATGACTACTGGGTACATAACGAAATGAAGGCAGACATAAAGATGTTCTTTCAAACCAATGATAACAAAGACACAACATACCAGAATCTCTGGGACACATTTAAAGCAGTGTGTAGAGGGAAATTTATAGCACTAAATGCCCACAAGAGAAAGCTGGAAAGATCTAAAATTGACACTCTAACATCACAATTAAAAGAACTAGAGAAGCAAGAGAAAACACATTCAACAGCTAGCAGAAGGCAAGAAATAACTAAGACCAGAGCAGAACAGAAGGAGATAGAGACACAAGAAACCTTTCAAAAAATTAATGAATCCAGGAGCTGTTTTTTTGAAAGGAGCAACAAAATTGATAGACTGCTTGCAAGACGAATAAAGAAGAAAAAAGAGAAGAATCAAATAGACGCACTAAAAAATGATAAAGGGGATATCACCATCGACCCCACAGAAATGCAACCTACAATCAGAGAATACTATAAACACTGTTATACAAATAAACTAGAAAACCCAGAAGAAATGGATAATTTCCTGGACACATACACTCTCCCAAGAATAAACCAGGAAGAAGTTGAATACCTGAATAGACCAAAAACAGGCTCTGAAATTGAGGCAATAATTAATAGCCTACCAGTCAAAAAAAGTCCAGCACCAGAAAAATTCACAGCTGAATTCTACCAGAGGGGAAAAGAGGAGCTGGTACCATTCCTTCTGAAACTATTCCAATCAATAGAAAAAGAGGGAATTCTCCCTAACTCATTTTATGAGGCCAACATAATCTGGATAACAAAGCCTGGCAGAGATACAACAAAAAAATATAATTTTAGATCAATATCCCTGATGAACACCAATGCAAAAATCCTCAATAAAATACTGGAAAACTCAATCCAGCAGCACATCAAAAAGCTTATCCACCATGATCAAGTTGTCTTCATCCCTGGGATGCAAGGCTGGTTCAACATACACAAATCAGTAAACGTAATCCATCATATAAACAGAACAAAAGACAAAAACCACATGATTATCTCAATAGATGCAGAAAAGGCCTTTGAAAACATTCAACAGCCCTTCATGCTATAAACTGTCAATAAACTAGCTATTGATGGGACGTATCTCAAAATAATAAGAGCTACTTATGGCAAACCCATAGCCAATATCACACTGAATGGCCAAAAACTGGAAGCATTCCCTTTGAAAACTGGCACAAAACAGGGATGCCCTTTCTCACCACTTCCATTCAACATAGTGTTGGAAGTTTTGGCCAGGGTAATCAGGCAGGAGAAAGAAATAAAGGGTATTCAATTAGGAAAAGAGGAAGGCAAATTGTCCCTGTTTGCAGATGACGTGATTGTATATTTAGAGAACCCCATCATCTTAGCCCAAAATCTCCTTAAACTGGTAAGAAACTTCAGCAAAGTCTCAGGATAAAAAATCAATGTGCAAAAATAACAAGCATTCCTATGCACCAACAACAGACAAACAGAGAGCCAAGTCATGAGTGAACTCCCATTCATAATTGCTTCAAATAGAAAGAAATACCTAGGAATCCAACTTACAAGAGACATGAAGGACCTCTTCAAGGAGAACTACAAACCACTGCTCAATTAAATAAAAGAGGACACAAACAAATGGAAGAACATTCCATGCTCATGGATAGGAAGAATCAATATCATGAAAATGGCCATGCTTCCTAAGGTAATTTATAGATTCAAGGCCATCCCCGTTAAGCTAACAATGACTTTCTTCACAGAACTGGAAAAAACTACTTTAAAGTTCATATGGAACCAAAAAAGAGCCTGCATTGTCAAGACAATTGTAAGCCAAAAGAACACAGCTGGAGGCATCACGCTACTTGATTTCAAGCTATACTACAAGGTTATAGTAATCAAAACAGCATGATACTGGTACCAGAACAGAGATATAGACCAATGGAACAGAACAGAGCCCACAGAATAATACCTCACGTCTACAACCATCTGATCTTTGACAAACCTGACAAAACAAGAAATGGGGAAAGGATTCCCTATTTAATAAATGGTGCTGGGAAAACTGGCTAGCCATATGTAGAAAGCTGAAGCAGGATCCCTTCCTTACACCTTATACAAAAATTAATTCAAGATGGATTAGAGACTTAAATGTTAGACCTAAAACCTTAAAAACCTAGAAGAAAACCTAGGCAATACCATTGAGGACATAGGCATGGGCAAGGACTTCATGTCCAAAACACCTAAAGCAATGGCAACAAAAGCCAAAATTCACAAATGGGATCTAATTAAACTAAAGAGCTTCTGCACAGCAAAAGAAACTACCATCAGAGTGAACAGGCAACCTACAGAATGGGAGAAAATTTTTGAAATCTGACAAAGGGCTAATTATCTAGAATCTACAAAGAACTCTAACAAATGCACAAGGAAAAAAAAAATCAAAAAGTGGGCAAAGGATATGAGCAGATACTTCTCAAAAGAAGACATTTATGCACCCAAAAGACACATGAAAAAATGTTCATCATCACTCACCATGCAAATCAAAACCACAATGAGATACCATCTCACACCAGTTAGAATGGTGATCATTAAAAAGTCAAGAAACAACAGGTGCTGGAGAGGATGTGGAGAAATAAGAACCAACTTTTACACTGTTGGTGGGACTTTAAACTAGTTCAACCATTGTGGAAGACAGTGTGGTCATTCCTTAAGGACCTAGAACTAGAAATACCATTTGATCCAGCTATCCCATTACTGGGTATATATCCAAAGGATTATAAATCATGCTGCTATAAAGACACCTGCACATGTATGTTTATTGCGGCACTATTCACAATAGCAAAGACTTGGAACCAACCCAAATGTCCATCAATGGCAGACTGGATTAAGGAAATGTGTCACATATACACCATGGAATACTATGCAGCCATAAAAAAGGATGAGTTCATGTCCTTTGTAGGGACATGGATGCAGCTGGAAACCATCATTCTCAGCAAACTATTGCAAGAACAGAAAATCAGACACCACATGTTCTCACTTATAGGTGGGAACTGAACAGTGAGAACACTTGGACACAGGAAGGAGAACATCACACACCAGGGCCTGTCATGGGGTGGAAGCAGTGGGGAGGGATAGCATTAGAAGATATACCTAATGTAAATGTCGAGTTAATGGTGCAGCACACCAACAAGGCACACGTATACATATGTAACAATCCTGCCCATTGTGCACATGTACCCTAGAACTTAAAGTATAATAAAAATTTAAAAAAAAAACAGTTAAAATAGTTTGAGTCTGTAAATGGAAATATAAAGAATTCTAGACCATTAATATTAATATATCTGAGCAATTATTGAATGTCAAATTTTAGAGTAAATTGCATATTTTTATGTGAATAGATGTCACATGTCATATCTCCAAAATAAAATGAACAAAGTTCATTGCTTGAAACTAGTTAGGCATAATACTTAACCCCAAGAAGATCTGAAAACATCTAAACTATAACCTCAGTATTATAGATGATATTATAACGATTTTAGTACAGCATTAAATATTGGAAACAGACAATTTGTTTTCCTATCCTTATATGGGCTTATAGACAACTATCATCAATTGCTTATAGTGGAGGCAGAGCATATTTTACAATGAATGATCTTATGAAATAATGTATTATTCAGGACACAAAATTCCAATAAGGAAAAATGACCTAAAATGTGAACGCCATTATCCGTTTGGCAGGAGCCATTGGATCAATGACAGAGAACAATTACACACAGCACACCTCAGAGCTCTGCAAGCCTGGAAACAATGGCAAATGTATTTCAATAATATAATAATATCAATAAGTGTATGTTAAATAATTATATGTTATATGTATTATACATTTATACATACATTCATTTACATATATAGAAACTTTATTAGTTTATATTATATAAATATACAAAACATATTTAAAATACATCTATCTATTATCTATCTATCAGGCTAGCTAGCTAGCTAGCTACAATTCTTGATATAATACCAAGAAAAAGATATAGCATTGCATGGAAGATATAAAATTTGGGAACAAGATTAGCTACTAACATCCTTTGCAAAGGAAAATGTACATGTAGTTTTATTAAAAAGTAAATACACAGTAATTGCAAATATATCAGTTAAGATCTGCATCATACCTAGATATTGGGGAAATTTTGTTTTTTCTTTAATTTAGTGATCATTTGTTTCATTATGTATTTGTTTATATGACTTCAACTTAAGAGAGCACAGGTGGTAAAGAAAAAGATTATCAGCAAATAAAAGCCAGAATTTATATCAATCTTTTACATTATATACATATAACTGCTGAAACTTTAAAGAAACAAAATTATTGTTTAAAAACTATACTTTTAAAGAAGGCTCTAATATGGTATTTCTGGTTAAGACTTATTCTCTTTTATAAACTTATAAGATAGCAAATTAAACAATTGCAAATTATTATGTAAAGGATGATCTCAATATTAAACATATATGGATGGGCATATAAGTGCTCAAACATTACAAAAAGTTATTTTAAAATAATAATCTCCATAATATAATAACTATAGAATATTAAAGAGATTATAAACACTATGACCCCCACCAAACCAATTTTAATTAAGAGTAAAGAATGATTTGGCCAGATGCTGTTGCTCATGCCTGTAATTCCAGTACTTTGGGAGGCTGAGGTGGGCAGATCACGAGGTCAGAAGTTCAAGTCCATCCTGACCAACATGGTGAAACCTCGTCTCTACTAGAAGCACAAAAATTAGCGGGGCATGGCGGTGCACATCTGTAATCCCAGCTACTAAGGAGGCTGAGGCAGGAGAATCACTTGAACCCAGTAGGTGGAGGTTGCAGTGAGCTGAGATCACAGCACTGCACTCCAGCTTGGGCCACAGAGCGAGACTCCATTTCAAAAAATAAAAGAAAAATAAAGAATGATTTGGTATCCTTTAAGATTTTTTAAGTTTTTGTTTGCTTTTTGAAAACATTCCCTTGAGCGAATAGACTTACTGAGTGAGTAGGGTTATTTCTATGTAGTTATAGTAAGAATTTGATGTAGACTAATTTGTTTCTGCTAGTATTTAAGGTTTTTTTATTTCTTTGTAATTATTGTTTGTCATATTTTTTATTTTGTAAATCATTAAAATGTTTATAAAATTAGAACTATGTAAAACTATGTAAGAATGTATGCTCATAGAAATCTCATTTATCCCCTATCTCTTTTCCCCATCCCCACTGTCCCTATAAGTAACTAATTTCATTGGTTTTTGGTTTATACTTCTTATGTTCTAAATACTGCTCTTTGAAAATATAAACAGGTAATGATAAATGTTTTATTTCCTCTTTTCTACATAAATATTAATATACTTTATATAATCTTTTGCATCTACCTTTTTTTTAACATATCAATATCCCCAAGGATCATCAAAATTCTAGAGGTTTTTCCCTCACTCATTCTTTTTATTTAACAGTGGCATGGTACTTTATTAGTTGGATGTAGCATGGTTTACTTCAGCAATTTTCCATATATGGACAGAAATATCTAGTAAAACAATTAAGTTATTGAACTCCAAATATCTTTAAATTTTAATTTAGAAATATAACTTTATGGTTTATTTCAGAAGGACAAACTACTTCTAGTTAATTATTTTCAATGCGTACTTTATACTCTGTTTAATTAAAACATATGTAAGGTGTTATGGTGTTTTATTTTGTTTGCATACTCCATTTTATTTTGAATAAAATTATTTTTCATGAATGGATAATAACTTTTAAACATTTCCTATTAAAGATTTTACCTAAATGCCTTGCCATACTACTCTAGTACAAAAAAATATAGAGTTAATAAGTCAGGAGTCCTGTGTGTCTGTTAGTATGAGTATATGCATGCATGCAAATCTATCAAAGTGATCATATGGTTTTGTCTTTAGTTTTGTTTATGTGACAAATCATGTTTATTGATATGTATATGTTGAACCAACCCTGCATCCCAAGGATAAAGCCTATTTGGTTATGCTGGATTAACTTTTTGATGTGCTGCTGGATTTGGTTTGCTAGTATTTTGCCAAGGGTTTTTGCATCAATGTTTATCAAGAATATTGGCCTGAGGCTTTCTTCTTTTGTGGTGTCTTTGCCAAGTTTTGATATGAGGATGATACTGGCCTCATCCTGGCTTTGTGGATCTTTTAAATGACTTTCATGTCTCAATCTCCTTCAGTTCAGCTACGATTTTGGTTATTACTTGTTTTCTGTTAGCTTTGGGTTTGTTTGCTCTTGTTTCTTTAGTTCTTTTAGTCATGATATTAGGTTGTTACTTTGAGATCTTTTTAACTTTTTGATACTGGTGTTTAATGCTCTAAACTTCCTTCTTAACACTACCTGAAAAGTGTGCCAGATATTCTGGTATGTTGTGTCTTTATTCTCATTAATTTCAAATAACTTTTTGATCTCTGCCTTAATTTCATTATTTGCCAATAAGCCTTTCAGGAGCAAGTTGTTTAGTTTCCTTGTAAATGCATGTCTTTTTTTTTTTTTTTTTTTTTTTTTCACACCATTCTCCTGCCTCAGCCTCCCAAGTAGCTGGGACTACAGGTGCCCACCACCACGTCTGGCTAGTTTTTTTTTTTTTTTTTTTTTTTTTTTTTTTTTTTTTTTTTGTATTTTTAGTAGAAATGGGATTTCACCATGTTAACCAGGATGGTCTCAATCTCCTGACTTTATGATCCACCCATGTTGGCCTCCCAAAGTGCTGGGATTACAGGTGTGAACCACCATGCCCAGCCACAAGTGTATAGTTTTGAGCAATTTTCTTCATAACAAATGCTATTTTTATTGAGCTATGGTCCAACAGTGGATGGTTTAACTTTGGTTTTTTGAATTTGCTAAGAATTGTTTTATGTCTGATTGTGTGACAATGTTAGTGTATGTGCCATTTGCAGATAAAAAGAATGTATATTCTATTGTTTTTGGATGGAGTGTTCTGTAGATGTAAATCAGATCCATTTGGTCATTGTTGATTCTAGGCCCTAAATGTCTTTGTTAATTTTCTGCCCCAACGATCTATCTAGTACTGTCAGTGGGGTGTTAAAGTCTCCCATTATTGTTGTGTGGGACTCTACATCTCTTTGAATGTCTCTAAAAACTTGTTTTAGGAATCTGAGTGGGCCTACATTGGGTGCATATGTGTTTAGGATAGTTAGATCTTGTTTACTTAAACCTTTACTATTCTGTAATGTCGTTTTTGTCTGTTTTTACCTTTGTTGGTTTAAAGTCTGTTTTGTCAGAAATTAGGATTGCAAACTCTGCTTTTTTTCTCTTTTTAATTTGTTTGGGAAATTTTTCTCCATATCTTTGAGTCTATAGGTGTTACTGCAGGTGAGATGGGTCTCTTGAAGACAGCATACCATTGAGTTTTGCTTCTTTATCCAGCTTATCATTCTGTGCCTTTTAATTGGGGCATTTAGCCCATTTACCTTTAAATTTAGAATTGACATGAGTGTATTTGATCCTGTCATTGTGCTTTTAGCAGTTACTGGTAATGGACTTTCCTTTCCACTTTTAGTGCTTCTTTCAGGAGCTCTTGTAAGACAGGTCTGCTGGTTAAAAAAATCCCTTGGTATTTGCTTGTCTAAAAAGGATCTTATTTTTCTTTTGCTTATAAAACTTACTTTGGCCAGATATGAAATTTATGGTGGAAATTTCTTTTCTTTAAGAATGTTGAATACAGGCCTCCCCATCTCTTCTGGCTTTAGAGTTTCTGATGAGACATCCTCATTAGTTTGATGAGTTTCCCTTTGTAGGTGATCTGCTCTTTCTCTCTAGCTGACTTTAACACCTTATCTTTCATTTCTGCCTTGGAGAATGTGATGATTGTGTGTGTTGGAGATGATCTTCTTGTGAAGTATCTTACTGGGGTTCTCTGCATGTCCTGAATTTGAATGTTGGCCTCTCTAGCTAGGTTAGAGATGTTTTTGTGGATAATATCCTGAAATATGTTTTCCAAACTGCTTCCATTCTTCCCATTCCTTTCAGGGACACTAATGAGTCAGAGATTCAGTCTCCACATAAAGCCATAATCTCAGAGGTTTTCTTCATTTATTTTTATTCTTTTTTCTTTATTCTTGTTTTCTGGTCTTACTTCAGAAAGCTAGTCTTCAAGCTCTCAATTTTTTCCCCAGCTTGATCTATACTGTTGTTAATATTCACTATTGCATTATGAAATTCCTGAAGAGTGGTTTTCAGCTCTATCAGGTCAGTTACCTTCTTTTCTATACAGACAATTTTGTCTGACAGTTCCTGTATCATTTTATTTTGACTCCTAGCTTGCATGGATTGGGTTTCAATGTTCTCTTAAATCTCAATAATCTTTGTTCCTATCCATACATTGAATTATATTTATGTTATTTCAACCTTTTCAGCCTGATTCAGAATCCTTGCTGGAGAACTGGTGCAATCATTAGGAGGAAGAACACACTCTGGCTTTTTGAGTTGTCAAAGTTCTTGACTATTTTTGTCTTATCTTTGTGGGCTGATGCTGCTTCCATCTTTGAGGTTGCTGACCTTTGAATTATTTTTCTTTTATTATTATTTTTCTTTTGTCCTATTTGATAAACTTGAGGGTTTGATTGTGGTATATGGTGGGTTCAGTAGACTGGCTTTCTTACTGGAAGATTTTAGGGGGCCAATGCTCAGCTCAAGACTTCTGGAACATGTGCTCTAACTCTGGGGGACTGGAATCAGGTTTGGATTGAATCTCTGGCTCCTCAGCGTTAGAAACTTGCTGTGCTAGAGGAGTTGAGGTGCTTCCAGACTGCTGGTAACAACCCTCTGATGGGTGATGATACCTTCCTAGGGCAGTGGCAGCAAGATCCATCCTTGTTCACACATGCCAGCAGCAGTGGCAGTGGAAGTATAGTGGGGTGCATGTGCTTTGGCTGTGGCAAGGTGCTAGCAGGTGCCAGGGTGCCAGTCCCATGTGAGTGTTGGCAACAGCGGTGGTGGCCAGTTTGGCCAGGGGTAGCAGACCCCCAGCAGTGACTGTGCATGTGTTATAGCAGTAGTGGTGTTAACATGGGGACAGGCATTGTTTGGCACAGGCACAGGACTCTATGCACCCTTTGTGCATGTGTACATGCTGGTGGCAGTGTCCACTCAGGGCTGGGGTCAGATCTGCTGTTTTGTGTGACTACTTTTCACTAACACCCAGTGCAGGGGTAGGGCACTTGTGAAGGTGGGGCTAATAGGCTCTGTGCCTACCAGCAGTCTCAGGAAAATGATAGTGTAGCAAGGGGAAGGGGTGCAGAGTGCACTGATGCTGGCAGCAGTGGCAAGGTAGGTGGCACAAGCACACACACACACACATACTGGCAGGAGACAGAAGGCTAGGTTCATCCGTGTGCATACATGCCAGCAAAGTAATATGGGGGTGGTAATGGGCAAGTCCCTGCAAATGAGTTGACATAGGGGAGGTTGCAGTTCAGGGGCGGTATGGATAGGCTGATACATGTCTGCAGGAGCTGCTCTGCTGGAGTGCTCTGTCCATCAGGTGCAGTCCACTAGCAGAGGAGCTATGATGTGGGCCCCAGGAAGTACCAGAGGACTGTGCTGAAAGCAGATGTGGCCAGGTTAGGTCCCAGGAGAGGCCAGCAGACCAAGGAGTGCTCAGGTCAGACTGGCATCCTCTCATGGGCAAGATCACTCTGCATAGTTCAAGTTCCACAGATCCCTTAGGGCTAAAGTCTCCTATGGAAGCAAATTGAGCAAAGGGAGATGGGTATTCCTGGCCATGCTCCACTAAAAATGCTCCTACACCAAACCCTCTGGGCTCCAGCCCAGCTGTAGTTTTGTCCCTACTACTTCGCTATGAGGCTTGCCTTGCCAACTCAAGGTCCATGGTGAGGGTGGGTTGCTCCTTGCCTGTTAAACTTACCCCCTCTGCAGGAGTCATTGGGTGCCAGGAATTAGTTCTGGAACAGAGTAGCCCCATGCAGGGTTCTCAGCTTTCTCTTACCCCAGCCTTTGTGTCTTTCCTTTGTCTGTTCTCAATGACTTTCTTCTGAAGATCTAGCAGTGCATCAGTCTCCCCAGTGACTCAGTCCCTTGGTGGGAGATGTTCCTCCTGATCAGCCATCTTGGAGCAGGACCCAATTTTAAAATGTGTGAAACTACATTAATCAAGACAGTGTGGTATTGAGAAGAGACTAAACAAATCAGAAGAGGAAAATAAAGAGTTCAGAAATAGACCCACAAAAGAATGAACATTTAATTTTTGAAGAGGTTACAAGAACAATTCAATGGAGAAAGAGTTAAACAGAAGGAGGAGAAACAATAAGACATCTATATGTAAAAATAGCCTCAATCTATACTTCATATTTTATACAATAATTAGCTCAAATGCAAAATGTAAAATTCTAAAATTTTCAGAAGAAATCATTTAAAAAATCTTTATATTTTGTCACTGGCCAAAGTTCTCTGAGACATGACAAAAAAAAAAAAAAAAAACTGCAATGCATCAAAAAGGATTAATTAATTTTTCCAAAAATAAGAAAATAGAAAAAACACAAAACTTTCCTCTATAAATGATTGTCTTAAGAAAATGAAAAAACAAGGTACAGATGGGGAGAAATTATTTGTATATCACATATCCAACAAAGGAGTTGTATCCAGAATATATAAAGAACTCTTAAAACTCAGCAGCATGAAAGGAAACACCCTGTCTAAAATAAACACAAGCACTTGAACAGAAATCTCATCAAAGAAGATACTGATGGCCAAAAAACACATGAAGGAACATTCAACAGCATTAGACATTAGGGAAATGCAAATGAGGTGCCTCAACATGCCTTTTAGTATGACAAAATCTTCAAAAATACTGATGACACCATTTTTGGCAAGGATGTAGACCAACTAGAATTCTAATAGTTGCTCTTGGGAATGGCAAACGGTTCAATCATCCTGGAAGACAGTTTGACAGTTTCTGAAAAAGTTAAACATATACCTGTCATATAACCCAACAATCTCACTCCTGGGTATTTAACTTAGAGAAATGAAAACATGTGTTAATATGAAATAAACAAAAGGATGTTTATTTTTTCTCTATTACTAAGAACTAAACTTTGGGAATAACTCAAATGCCCTTCAATGGGTGAATGAATAAACACACTGTGGTATACCCACACAATGGAATACTGTTCAGCAATAAAAATAAATAATTAATGATACATGCAACAATTTGGATGATCCTTAAAGGTATTTTGTTGAGTAGATAAAGACAGTCTTAAAAGGTCACACAACATATGATTACATTTGTATAACACTATTAAAAGAATAAAGTAATAATAAAATGCAGATTAGTAGTGGTCATAAAGTGTGAGAGGAGGGAATGATGACAAAGGGTCAGGTTTCCTAACATCTGTAAAAGTTCTGGCTCCTGATTGTGGTAATAGTTCTTTGAATTTATACATATGTTAAATTTATAGACATATATATATATATTTATATTTATAGACATATATATATATATTTGAGACGGAGTCTAGCTCTGTCACCCAGGCTGGAGTGCAGTGGCCAGATCTCAGCTCACTGCAAGCTCTGCCTCTCAGGTTCACGCCATTCTCCTGCCTCAGCCTCCCGAGTAGCTGGGACTACAGGCGCCCACCACCTCGCCCAGCTATTTTTTTTGTATTTTTTAGTAGAGACGGGGTTTCACCCTGTTAGCCAGGATGGTCTCGATCTCCTGACCTTGTGATCCACCCGTCTCGGCCTCCCAAAGTGCTGGGATTACAGGCTTGAGCCACCGCACCTGGCCTAGACTCATATATTTTAAAGTCAATTTACTGAATGTTAATTTTAAAAATTAAGTTAAAAATGATCAAGAAACATGCATGGTCTTTGACCTTTTCATAAGCAACAATTTAAAGCTCTTTCTCCTGCCCTATTCTTCAAAAGGAAATGGTCTGGATGAGAAAAATGGAAAGAGGGTCTCTAAGTGCATTTTATGCTTTTATATTTATATGTACATATTATTTTTTTTCTCTCAAACTGAGCATGTGTGATTTTGTTTTGGATACTCTTTCTACAGTTTTTATCCTTACATTATTAATTAAAATATTTCCTACAAAATTAGTCCCAGAAGGAAAAGTTATTTTTATGTGCAGACAAGGAAAGATAGATTCTGCTTACCATTTACATAACATATTAAGTGACAGCACTGAATTTCAGTTAATGTGGGCTTTCAGAATTATGATATTGAAGCATGTACTTTACATGCAAATATTTCTCAAAGATCAAGCTTCTGTCTCACAGATTATAAACTGTCATATTTCACTCTGTTTGAATCTGGCATATGTTAAAGTATTCCCTGCCGTGCTTTTATCGTCACAAACAGTAAACTATTCAAAGCTCAGAGGAATGAAACTAACAGCATGTTTGTGGAGTTTCTTCAAAACAGTTAAAGAGAATACAAATTAGTTAATTCATCAGTTTTATTTGTCTCGGTAATTGACTCTGCTTTTGAAACTACAACCATAAGATTTTAAAAAGGTTAAACACAATGGTTTGGGAAAAGATGTGATAGCAGATTGAACTATTTCACTATTTTGTAAATGATAATGTTGACTGACTGGATATCATATAATTTTCTCTTTAAGACTTTGGTCTCACTCAAAAGCTGGGCTGCTTTGTTTTATGGTTTAGTTACTATCAGTTAGTGATAAAAAGCTGGGCTGCTTTGTTTTATGGTTTAGTTACTATCAGTTTAGTATTTGTTTCTCTGTGTCATTTATTGTCAAATCTTTTTGCCTAGAAAATGAAGGGATGGTTTGATTAAAAATAACTGTTCCTGATTCTATCAATAGTTAGTTTATAGAAGTATAAACTAGCTGGGGGATGAGGGACAGAAGCAGGGATAGTTGATGTGTACAAAATATAGTTAAATAGAATGAATAAGATCTAGTATTTGATAGAACAACAGGGTGATTACAGTCAACAATATACATTTTGAAGTAACTAAAGCAGCATAATTAAAATGTCTATAAGAGAAATAAATAATAAATGTTTGAGGTGACAAATGCTCTATTTACCCTGATGTTATTATTGTGCATTGTATGCATGCATCAAAATATCTCATATGTTCCATAAACACACGTGCTATATACTCATTAAAATTTAAAATTAAAAAAGTTTTATTTAGCTGTGCAGGGACAGGATTTTTCCTTATATTTGGCATACATTAAGATATAAATAATTTTAAAATAATCAGGTGAAATGTAACACTATGTGAGCAATCAGATTGCTTTAAAAAAGTCTAAACAAGGAAATTCTTCTATCTTAGACAATGAAATGTTCTTTAGCACAAAGTATATTTCCCTAGTAAGAACGTATGGCTGCATCCTTGCTTAATTTTAAGTATCACTGAATATTTTAAGAGAAGCAATCTTACACTTTACCTTGTCCAATCCACAGATAAGCTCCATACCAGAGAAGTCATGTCTGTTGGTTCAACAGTATATTTTAACTGTCTAGTAACTACATACTACATAAATGAATTAACGACCTCATTTTGCAAATGCAGAATACCTAGCTCCAATAAAACAAAGAGAACTGAACCAGGTTATAATTGATTGGGTTTCTAACAATGCTCACAACAATATCTACTATCTCATATGCTCACTTGCAATGTAACCTTACCAGTTTCCTATCAAGAGATGGAATCCATTTCCATTGCTTTTGAACCAGCTCTTACTTTGCAGCTTGCTTTGATCATTAGAATGCAGCAAAAATGATGCCATGCAACATCTGAGTCTGGGCCTGGAAAGAGCAGCAGTTTTACATCAGCTATTCTGAATGCTTGATTCTAGGACCTATTCATGTAAAGAAACCTAGGGAGGCCATCTAGAGAGAGCCATAACAGGAGTGAGAGATAGGCTCAACCTCCAGCCCATTTGCCAAGGTGCTAGATATGGGAATGAAATGATACTGAGTATTCAAGACCGCTTCCATCTTGCCACCGCCACTTGAGAAATGTGTGACACATGGAAAAGAAAAACAGCATACCCAAGTTCTATCCAAATGTTAACAAATACAATGGTTGTGATTTCAAGCACTAGGTTTTGAGGTAGTTTATTACACAGCAATAGGAAACTAAAACATAGGCTATAAATCTAGTTTTGGTGGGATCCTCATAGAAAATGAGTATTTTTCCCTGCTCTACAAATGCAAAGCACTCAAATATTTACTGCTCTTTTGTTATACAAAATTTGTGTTTCTATTCTTAATTTTAAAATAATGGATAGAACACAATACATTTATTTCTACAGTCTCTATTTTCTGTGACATTAAGAAGAAATGCAATTAAAACTCTCAGAACACTTAGCAAGTTGAGAAACTTGATTAATTAGCACCTGTACACATAAAAAAGAAGATCCTAAAACTAGAATCAAAATGTGGGCATCAGTAATTTCAAGTATTTTAAGATAAATACATTTAAATTATCCTGTACATATAATGAAAATAGGAAAAAGTGCCTGGAGTATTGCCTCTGGATAAAGACGGCTGCCAATTCTCATAGATGTCAAATAAGTAGAAATCCAAACTACTATGCTGAATGAATTTTCTATAGCTCAGCATTCTTTTTGTGGCAGAACATTATCAGGCTATAAGTTTTTGGAATTCAATCTCTTCAAATGGCTTATATTATTAGTGTTTTAAAGATAAGAGTTTTGAATAGTAAGTTATAAACATTGAACATGAAATATGAGGAAATGAATTTAAGAACAAAAATTACATATTCAGTAGTAAAAATAATCCAAAGTGTTTATATACCATGGAACACTAAGTGATGGAAACAATTTTATTTAAATTGATGAGTATCTGTTAACCAGAATGTTATGTTCAGTGCTAAAAATTTTAAGGTAAGAGAAGGAAAAGGGGAAGGAAGGAAGGAAGGAAGGAAGGAAGGAAGGAAGGAAGGAAGGAAGGAAGGAAGGAAGGAAGGAAAGAAGAAAAGAAGGAAGGAAGGAGGAAGGTAAGGAAGGAGGGACAGAGGGGAGGAAGCAAGAGAAGTGTCAGATTATTTCCTTCATTGAGGAGCTTGCAATAGAAATACATAAAAGCAATAAAGAACAAATGTGAAAATACTCATTACATAATTGTGATTTTAGATGCACAATCTATAAACAGACTCTTTTTACTTACTCCTATATTCCTCTCCTCAAGTCTCTGTATAGGCTCCTTCTAGTTTTGTGTTTCACATTCAATCCTCAATCTGCAGAAATTAGGGCTCCTTAGTAATGCCCATTAGTAAAAGCAAATGAATTATTCTATTACTTATGTTGCATAAGGTCTTTGAAACATGTAACAGAGTTTCAGGACATTGTTTTTCTCAAGGTCCTTTTAGCTCCTCTTCATTATTTTACCTCTTTTTGTCTGAGTTGGGGTACATCTCACCATTTATGGGTGGAAGAATTTTTTTTTTAATTGAGATGGAGTCTTGCACTGTTGCCCAGGCCGGGGTTCAGTGGCACGATCTTGGCTCACTGCAACCTCCGCCTCCCAGGTTCAAGTGATTCTCCTGCCTCACCCTCCCAAGCAGCTGGGATTACAACTGCCCACCACCATGCCCAGGTTAACTTTTTATATTTTTAGTAGAGGCAGGGTTTCACAATGTTAGCCAGGCTGGTCTCGGACTCCTGACCTCATGATTTGCCCTGCTTGACCTCCCAAGGTGCTGAAATTATAGGCATGAGCCACCATGCCCAGCTGGTAGAATTTTTAACCTCCAAATATGTTGTCTAGCCAGAATTTTAAAGTTAGATATTAAATTGCAAAAGTTAGCCAAGTTCCAGATGAGCTGCTTATCATTAGTATGTGACATTCAAAATGGAAAATGTATTTAGTAGTGGGCATTAAATCAGTAAATTAAAAGTTAATTGTACTTAATTTTGTTTTGAACCTCATCTGGTTCCAGTTCCCAAGGAGAGTTTTATAGACAGGAAAATTTAATCATCTGAAATACGAATAGTCTCCTGGAGTTTCCTTCTTATCTGTACCATTATAGATCTTAAGTTGTCTCTAATTTGTTAAATATATTTGTCCCAATAATACCTTTGTATTTCCAGGATCAAAACAGAGATTTCTGTTTTGAAACAGGAGCCTTTAGACAGCTTGTCTCTCGGAAGTATATTTCTGGTCTGCTGTGCTTTTTATTTGCGACCATATTTCTGAGTGATTTTACCCATTTCCATACTAATGACTTCCAAATCTATATTTTCAGCTCAGATCTTTCTTCTAAGAGGAAGACAGGTGATATGTTTTGGCTCTGTGTCCCACCCAAATCTCATCTCGAATTGTAATCCCTGCAGTGTCCATGGAAGGACCTGGTGGGAGGTGAATGGATCACAGGGGTGTTTTTTTTGTGCTGTTCTCATGACAGTGAGTGAGTTCTCATGAGATCTGATGGTTTAACGTGCTGCACTTCCCATTTGCTTGCTCTCTTCTTCTCCTGCCACCATGTAATGAAATGTCTGCTTCCCCTTCACCTTCTGCCATGATTGTAAGTTTCCTGAGGCCTACTCAGCCATGAAGAACCATGAGTCAATTAGAACTATTTTCTTCATAAATTCAGGTTGTATCTCTATAGTAGTGTGAAAGCAGAATAATATAGACAATTGGTACCAGTGTAGTGGAGGTGCTGTTATAAAGATAACCTGAAAATGTGGAAGAGATTTTGGAAATGGGTACCAGTAAGAGGTTGAAACAGAGGTTGGACAGGTTTAGAGGGGTCAGAAGATGATAGGAAGATGTGGTAAAGTTTGGAACTTCCTAGAGATTTGTTGAATAGTTTTGACCAAAATACTTATAGTTTTATGGACAATAAGTCCAGGCTGAGATGGACTCAGATGGAGATGAGGAACTTACTGGGAACTGAAGCAGAGGCCATTTTTGCTATGTTTTAGCAAAGAGGCTGGATGAATTTTGCCCCTGCCCTAGGGATCTGTGAGCTTTGACCTTGAGAGAGATCATTTAGAGTACCTGGCAGAAGGAATTTCTAAGCAGCAATGACAGGTGAACTGGCTTTTTGTGAAAGCATTCATTTATATGTACTCACAAAAAGATGATTTGAAATTGGAACGTATGTTTAAAGGGGGAGAAGAGCATAAAAGTTTGGAAAATTTGCCACCTGACCATGTCGTAGAAAAGAAAAACACATTCCTTGGGGAGAAATTTAAGCCAGTTGCAGAAATTTGCATAAGTAAAGAAAAGCCAAATGTTTATAATCAAGACAGTGGAGAAAATGTCTCCAAGGCATGTCAGAGATCTTCATGGCAGCCCTTCCTATCACAGATCCAGAAGCCTAGGAAGGAAAAATGGTTCCCAGGGCCCAGCTGCTCTGTGCACCCACAGGACTTGGTGCCCTGCATCCCAGCTCCCAGCTGCTCCACCCCTAGCCATGGCTAAAAGGGGTCAAGGTACAGCTCAGACCATTGCTTCAGAGGGTACAAGCCCAAAACCTTGCTGGTTTCCATGTGTGTTGGGTCTACAAGTGCACAGAAGATAAGAGTTGAGCTTTGGGAACCTTCACCTAGATTTCAAAGGATGTATGGAAACACATGGATGTCCAGGCAGAAGTCTGCTGATAGGGTGGAGCCCTCATGGTGAACTTCTACTAGGGCTGTGTTGGAGCCCACACACAGAGTCCCCATGAAGGCACTTCTCAGTGGAGCTGTGAGAAAAGGGCCACCATCCTCCAGACCCCAGAATGGTAGATCAACTGACAGCTTACATTGTGCACCTAGAAAAGCTGCAGGCCCTCAATGCCAGTCTGTGAAAGCAGCTGTAGGGGCTGTACCTTCCAGAGCCACAGGGGTGGAGCTGCTCAAGGCCATGGGAGCCCACCCCTTGCATCAGCACGCACTGGTTGTGAGACATGGGGTCAAAGGAGATTACTTTGGAGTTTTAAGATTTGATGAACACCCTGCTGGGTTATGGACCTTCATGGGTGCTGTGGTCCCTTTGTTTTGGTCAATATCTCCCATTTGGAATGGGAGCATTTACTCACTGTCTGTACCCACATTGTATTTTGGAAGTAACGAACTTGTTTTTTATTTTACAGGCTCATAGGCAGAAAGGACTTGCTTTGACCCAAATGAGACTTTGGACTTGAACTTTTGAGTTAATGCAACAATGAGTTAAGACTTTGAAGGTCTGTTGAGAAGGCATAATTGGTTTTGAAATGTAAAAAGGACATGAGCTTTTAGAGGGTCCGGGGCAGAATAATATGGTTGGCTCTGTGTCCCATCCAAATCTCATCTCAAATTGTAATCCCCACATATCAAGGAAGGCACCTGGTGGGAGGTGACTAGATCATGAGGGAAGTTTCCCCCATGCTATTCTCATGACAGTGAGTTCTCGTGAAATCTAATGGTTTTATAGTGTGGCACTTCCCCTTTGCGCTCTCTCTCTCTCTCGCTCTCTCCTGCCACCATTTAAGAAGGTGCCTGCTTCCCCTTTGCTTTCCACGATGATTGTAAGTTTCCTGAGGCCTCCCTAGCCATGCAGAACTGTGAGTCAATTAAACCTCATTTCTTCATTAAATTACACAGTCTAAGGTAATATCTTTATCACAGTGTGAAAATGGGCTAATACAACAAGTATACTGAATAGGTTACTATGTGACCACTTCCTGGGCCAACAATAGCCTCTAATCAGCAATTATAAAACTGAATTTGACATCTAACATCCCACTTAAATAGCTTCTTTTCCTACCCAGCGTGTCTTGGCTAATTCACCACCTGGTTATCTAAGCAGTAAAATCTAGTTATCCTCCTTGGTTGCTCTCTCCCTTCACTTGATATATCCAATGAGTCAAAAAATATTGTCTATTTTATCTGAAAAAATACTTTTACAAAATATTTATTTCCCTCTTTCTCCAACCAACATTAAGGTCCTTAACATTTCTTACCTGGACTACTAAAATGGGTTCTTAATTTTTCCCACTTGTTTTTTATTTATTCTATCCTCAGTCCATTTTCCACCATTCTACAAGGGTAATATTTTGAATACACAAATGTGGTCCTGGCAACATACTGATGAATTGTTTTAAGAGTATCCCCTCAATGTCAAGAAAAACTCAATTCAAATTCAAGTTATAAAAGCACTTTTCCAACTTATTAGTTTCATCTTGTGTTATTCCCATTCCTAACCCCATAATGCACAGAATCTTACTTTCCCTAAAATGTCTTCCTCTGCTCATTAGGATATGCTATTTCTTCATCTGGAAATATATATCTCCTTTATTGGCCTGTTAAAAGCTCCATTCCTCACAAACCTATATGTATTATTCCCTTCTATGAAATGTTCATTGTATTTCACACACTCATATCCAACCACATTGGTTAAGTTGTTGATTTCCTTCATTGTGCCACCTCTATATAATATAAATTTTAAAAATGTGTTTATATATCTAGCTCCCCTGTTAGGCCCTAAACTCCTCTAAAGAATATGAACCATGTTCATTTGTTCATGACAAGTGCCTTGTATGTGCTAGGCATACAATACCTACTTGAAAAATGAATAAATGAACAAATGCACAAAATAATCATTAGTATGACCTTTAGGCAGTTTTGCAGTCTAATTTTCTTTGTCTGTAATGTAGAAAATAATGCATAATCCCCCAAAAGCTTAATTTTACAAACTGTGAAAAGAGAAGAAAAAATATGTGGTTGTATAACATGCAAAATTTGGGATATGGCAAATATCAGTGCTGTAGAAATTCAGAATTTCTTCCAATAAGGGCTGGAAGACTTTTATAAGTGTAGGCATTTAAGCTTAGTCTTGATGGATTAGTTAAATATGAGGAGTGTAGAGGAGAGTGGAGTGAAGACATCTCATGTAAGAACAAAATTAGTAAAATGGCTGAGACCAAAGCCAGAATACTGTTTGTTACAGACAAAAAGATGATGTTCTTTCTGGATCAATGGTTAGGCATCCTGAGAAATTATGAGATATACAATTGGATGAGACAAATGCAGCTAGTAAGCAGAAGATTTTAAATCATGTTATAAAGGTAACGATTATCATCATGAGAATATTTTAAAATACTTTGCTGCAAAATTAGAGTCATTAACACAAATAACCAGATCTTGAAATTACAATTTTGAACATAATTTTTAAATGGCTTATCAAGTCTGAAATAGTTTACTATAATTAAATAGTGATTCTATTTATTGAGACTCATTCTACACCCAAAAAGGCTCTTCAATGCTTGTTAAAAATTATTTCATGCTCCATCCCTTGTAATTCTGAGACCAGTCATATGATGTTCAGTTAAAATTTAGTATCGTACCATTCCTTGAATTGGACTTTTGTTTTCTTGCCTCCTGAGCTTGGTTACACTCTATGCCTTCCCTAAGATAGTCCTATAATCTACTTTGCAAATGTCTCTTTATCCTTCAAGACATAGTAAAAATGCCACCTCTTCCATGCTTCCATGAAGTTTTCATAGACTACACAGGCAGAATGACAAGCTTATTGGGGCTCAACAGCACCTTTTCACTCCTTATTACTGCTCTCATATTGCTTCTTCCCAAGGCTCCTCAAGGACTAAAGTGGACCTCATTTTTATTAAACTTTAGAACTTTGTAGAATTTCTAGTAAACAGAAAGAGCTCATTGAATATTGAAGTAACTAATAAATAATGACAACATAGTAAAGTATGTTGAGAGGTATTTTTAACTGCCAACAGTCTAAGGTTAATGTTTTATTTTTTGTTTTTATATAAAATACTCTATTAAAATGAATAAGCAACATGAAAATAGAAATGTATCTGCCTATCAAATAAACAAAATTTAAAATAATACTTATTATGTGCTAGGTAGAAGTAAAAAGAATACTCTCACATCCTGTGGCAGTAATATAAATTTCTGAAAGCAGCTTGGCAATATTTATCAGAAACTTTTTAAAAAGTTATTTCAACAAGTAATACTATTTCTTGCAACATTTCCTAAGGAACACATCAGACTTATTAAGAAAATGTATGTTTAAGTGTAATGAGGGAATTGTGTGCTTTCAAACATTATACAGTAAAATAGGACAAATACTTTGGGAGACTGAGATGAGAGGACTGTTTGAACCCAGGAGTTTGAGTTTTCCCTGCAGCAATATAGTGAAACTTAGTTTCCACAAAAAAAAAAAAAAAAAAAAAAAAAAAAATTATTAGATGGGCATGGTGGCACACGCCTGTTGTTACAGCTCCTCAGGAGGCTAAAGTGGGAGGAATGCTTGAACCTGGGAGGTTGAGGCTGCAGTGAGCTATAATCGTGCCACTGCTCTCCAGCCTAGTACATAGAGAGAAACCGTGTCAAAAAAAGAAAGAAAGAAAGAAAGAAAGAAAGAAAGAAAGAAAGAAAGAAAGAAAGAAAGAAAGAAAGAAAGAAAGAAAGAAAGAAAGAAAGAAAGAAAGAAAGAAAAGTAAAAAGAAAACCTATCTTAAAGACATTTTTGAAGACAGTGGAGATTGACTTGTATTCAAATTCTACTTCTGCCTCATACTAGCTGAGTGACTTTGACCAAGTCACTTATAGTCTCCAAATTATGCCAAATTATACTTCTCACATATGTATATTGAGCATAATAATGGTAACTATTCCATAGGGTTGCTGTGAGAAGGAAGAGATCTAAAATGTAAAAAGTTCAAAGCAAGTAGTAACATACAATGATCGATAATATAATCTATTATACTAATGACAATAACGATGACTGTAAGAGGTGTCATTTCAATTTTGACACAGCTTAACTGCTAGGATGGTATTTTATAGAGAACTGAGGATTAAGAGACATAGAGAACAACTTCAATGTTTTCTTTATGAGCATTTTTGTTGAAAATATAGAATCCTCTTTTTGATTATTATTATTCTGGGCATAGTAGCATTGGATGTCTTGGTTTTCATGCTTAGAATTGATGATATCCAGTTCCTTTTTAGATATTTAAAAATACTTTATTTTTGACAGGATAATTCTGCCACCTCCCTAACTAATCATCTCAGAGCCTACACAATTATTTACATTGTATCATTAATGGTTCTTTACTTTTTTAAAGCTCAGGCAGTCATTGTGACAATAACAAGTGAAGGTTTTAGATTATTTGAGTTGTTGGTCTCCTTTGTTCTCTTTCAAAAGAGATGTCACTCAAATCCACCTCTGACTGGTACTTCCCAAAAAACAAGGAGGAAAATTTCCACTTGTCATGAAGTTATTTAAAAGATGTTAGAAAAGATTGAAACATTTATAAATTTGTTTAGAGGTGCTTGCTATGCAAATGTGCTGAGTAGGATGTTGTTTAAAAACTTATTAAAAATCATACGTGCTTGAAATCATTTTGAGACCCCAATTAATTGTAAGTAGAGTGTTAGGAATCATATTGTAACTACAAATGATTTTAAAGCCATTGCTGCATATCAATCTCTTTTTTTTTTTTTTTTTTTTTTTTTAATGGAGTCTTGCTGTGTCGCCCAAGCTGGAGTGCAATGATGCGATCTCAGCTCACTGCCACCTCCACCTCCCTGGTTCAAGCAATTCCCCTGCCTCAGCATCCCAAGTAGCTAGGATTACAGGTGCATGACCCCATACCTGGCTAATTTCTTTTTTTTTTTTTTTTTTTGTATTTTTACTAGAGACAGAGTTTCACCATGTTGAGACTAGTCTTGAACTCCTGACCTCAAGTAATCTGCCAGCCTGGACCACCCAAAGTGTTGGGATTACAGGCATGAGCCACTGCACCTGTCCCATATCAGTCATTTTTGTGCCAAAACATTTACTTTGAAAGAATTTAGAATGAGACTACCTATCCAGTTAAAATTATAACTTTAATGAAATAAAGATTAAGTAAATATATAATTATCTTTGGAAAAAGTGTAAAAGACAGAGACTGATGAAGTGTGATTTATTTAAAATCATATAAGTGCAAAACGAAACGAGCAATGATGAGACATTTGCACATTTGTTAAGATATATCTGTTTTGTCCTGTATATGTGACTGTGTGGTGAATGTGTGCATGTTGGGGCATGTGTGTGGAATTTCTACATGTATGTAACAATCTTTGCAAGCACACACTTTTGGGGTAACTTTAACAAACATATTGTTTATTCCTGACATTATTTTAAATTCTAGCCACCCAAAGAGTTCTATGAATCTCTAGCCCTTGCTTTTGTATGCAATACATTTCTGTCAGTTGTCTTTGTGTAATGAGACAGAGTACCAAGTATGTTCCACTTAAGCACAAAGGAGAAACATAGTTTTTGTGTAACTCAAACATGAAGTCTTTAAAGATATACCATTAATTTTTGGTTCCTTGCCAAGCATGATACCAGCCATTCTTATAAAGAAAGCTATTTAAGATGGTAGAGAAAGACCTTCTTTCAAAAATTTCTTGTAACCTGGGTAGATTTCCCAGGCTTACGGAGGGAGATTTGATGGTACTATGAAAATTGGCCTTTGAGTATTTAAAATATATCAGAAAATTTCAAAAATTTATACACACTGCATAGTGTTTGCATAAGTCACCTTGTATAAGTCAGTCTCATTTACTGTCTTCTTTTTGGAAAATGATGGTAGGAGTTGGTCACTATGATGTCTTCCAGCTCTAAAGCCCTCTTAAGGCACTAAAGACACGGCAGACATTAAAGTGAGTTTTCATCAATATGTATATCTGAATTGGAGGAAGTTATCAGAAGGATAAAATTATTTGGATCTGGTTAAAGATAGGACGTAAGTTGTTCACTTTATGCAAAGGTGAAGAAGACTTCTGGAAACTGAAAAGACTAAGAAGGAGGAGAGAAAGTGAATGAAGGATAACTGACCAATGTGAAGCTACTTGATGCTTGCCAGCTGAACAGAACCATGATCAATGGAAAAAAAAATACAGAAAATAAATGAATGGATGAATGATATGGTGAGTAGACCCAGAATCTAAAAGACAAAACAGCCAAAGTGGTGAGAAAAGGTAAGTTTTAGTAACAGAAAAACAAAAGAAAGAAGAAAGAAAAAAATGGAGTTGAAAAAACAACAACAAAAAGAACTTATAATATTCATAATCATAAATTGAATTTTTAAAAATAGCCTCATCCAGGACTGAAATATTATCAAGCATGAAATGAGAACCTTGGTAAAATGAAGTAATATAAAAAATACCTTCCAGTTTTAAGATGCTCAATATATTCCAGGCACTGCACTAAGACTCTAGATATAATTTTCTCGACCTGGTAACTAACATACAGGAATCTCCCTAGTCATTGCTTGCCTGACTAAAATGACCAAAGCAATATAAAAAGAGTGAACAATCTGAGTCACTGCTAAAAACAAGAAACTGTAATATGTAATAGCTTTGAGGACAAGATCCTCGAAATGGATTATAGTGCCAGACAAATTGTAGTCAATTTATGTACCCAATAGTACGAATAAGGGAGGAGACCACCCCTCATATTGTCTTAGCCCAATTTCTGCCTCCAAAGAAAGAAGAAGTAAAAACTAAAAAGCAGAAATGAAATCCACAGGCAGACAGCCTGGTGCCGTGCGCTGGACCTGGTTAAAGATCGACCCCTGACCTAACCGGTTATGTTATCTATAGATTCCAGGCATTGTATGGAAAAGCACTGTGAAAATCCTGCCCTGTTCTGTTCCATTCTAATTACTGGTGCATGCAGCCCCCAGTCATGTACCCCCAATTGCTCAATTGATCACAACCCTCTCACACGGACCCCCTCAGAGTTGTAAGCCCTTAAAAGGGACAGGAATTGCTCACGTGGGGAGCTAGGTTTTTGGAGACATGAGTCTTCCCAAAGTTCCTGGCTGAATGAAGCCCTTCATTCTTTAACTTGGTGTCTGAGGGGTTTTGTCTGTGGCTTGTCCTGCTACATTTCTTGGTCCCCTGACCAGGAAGCAAGGTGATTAACAGACGGCCAAGGCAGCCCCTTAGGCAGCTTAGGCCTGCCCTGTGGAGCATCCCTTTCAGAGGACTCCAGCCAGATCGAGCGATGGGGATCCTGAGAGTGCTCCTGGGTAGGCATTTGTCCTGCTGGAATGCTTCATCAGAGCAGTGCACGGCAGGCCCCCACGGAGGATCAACATAGTAGTTGAACACCGGGAAGGAACCGGCACTTGGAGTCCGGACATCTGAAACTTGGTAAGACTAGTCTTTGGAACTTGCTCACTCCATTCAAGTGGAAGTGTGGCCTGATCACCCATGACATGCCTGTACTGGCACTTTGGTTTTTGTTTTTGACTTGACTTGGATTGCTTGATACTTTGATTTTGGTTTTAACCTGGCTTGAATTTCTTGATACTCTGATTGTGGTTTTGATTCTGGTTTGGTGTAAACTATCAAAGTGTGTGTGTGCCTTTTTTGCCTGTTCTTTGTTTTGTGGTGTGCATGTGGTATGAGCTTGGTGTTTTGTCTCAAGGAAGCATGGATCAGGCACAAAGTAAACTCACCCCACCAGGAACTACGTTGACAATTTTCAAGAAAGGATTTAAGGGAGACTATGGAGTACTATGACACCAGGAAAACTTAAAACTTTGTGTAAGATAGACTGGCCAGCATTAGAGGGGGATTGGCCATCAGAAGAAAGCCTGGACAGGTCCCTTGTTTCAAAGGTATGGCACAAGGTAACCTGTAAGCCAGGGCACCCAGACCAGTTCCTGTACACAGACACTTGGTTACAGCTGGTTTTAGACTCCTCACCCCCACCAAGACACTGGTTGAGAGAACAGCAGCATAAGCAGTTGGCAGAGACAAGTAAAGACCAGCAGAAAGAGAGGAAAGAGACAGAGAGAAAAGGAGGCAAAGAGAGAGAGGAAAAGACAGAGAAGAAGAGAAAGAGAGACAAAGAGGGAGTTAAGAGAGGGAGAGAGAGAGAGAGGCAGAGAGAGAGGAAGAGACAGAGGCAAAAGGAAAGTCAAAGAGAGAGACAGAAAGTCAAAGCGAGAAAGATAGAGAGAAAGAGAAAAATATACAAGTAGTTAAGAAAACAAAAGCAATGTACCCCATTCCTTTAAAAAGCCAGGGTAAATTTAAAACCTATAATTGATAATTGAAGGTCTTCTCTGTGACCCTACAAAACTACAATACCACCTTGTTGTAAGTGTAAACAAGGGCGTAGCCTGAAAGCTCTGAGGCCCCTGACAACCTGTAGCCTTCCTATCAAAAATCCTTAACCCAGTAACCTACAGATGGCCCAAATGTGTTCAATCTGCAGCAGCAACTGCTTTGCTAACAGAAGAACATAGAAAAATAACTTTTAGAAGTAACCCCATTGTGAGCACACCTCACCAGTTCAGAAGTATCCCAAGTTAAAAAAAAAGAAAAAGAAAAAGAAAAAGAAAAGAAAAGAAAAAGATGATTTAACATTAACCACTGAAAATTTCATTAACCCAGCAGGTTTCCTAACAGGGAATTTAAATCTTAATTAACATACAAAGATCCAACCAGACTTAGGAGGAACTCCCTTCAAGACAGGATGATAGATGGTTCCCCCTGTAATTGAAGGAAAAAAAAAAAAACATCTAAAGTCATCTATACTAATTCTACGTTATTTTAGACTAAACAAGGTCTTATTAATATCAAAGGATAATTAAAATACCAAACTTACAAGGTTTTCAACAAAAGTAAAGTTTGCTAAAAGTTAACAGTGTAACATGGTAACATGTATTATAGTGACCTCTATTCTTGTGGCCTTAGACAGTCTAGTCCACAGAAATAAAGGAAATTCACTTTGGAAAAGAAGAGTTATCATCTTCGAAAAAGAAGGGGAAAAAAAGGGGTCAAAATTTATGTAAAAAGAATGTTATATGGTAAATTCTTGTCCTGAAATAAATTAACTGGTTGTTTAAAGAAAAAAAGGTTTGTAATAAGTCAGAAAGTTGAGACATGTCGAAGAATTGTCTGCGAAAGTGGTGAAAGAAACAAAAGGTTAGAAAAAATTGTATGTGAGAAATGTTGTATTGATATGCCCAGACCTTTTATTCCCCGAAGAAGTCCACCAGAGACCAGAGTCAAAGCCAAGCGGCAAGGATCTTTAATGCAAGTTCGAACTTGGTCCCTCCGTTTTACAACATACAAGAGGGTCCTGAACAATGCGTGCGCTTGCCTTTTATAGCCTAATGTAAACAGGACTTGTAAAGTTGCAGAGGAACAAGGGAATTCTCTAGGTTACAGCATTACAATTGGTTAACATTTTAAGTCTATACATTTAGCAGTTTTTTTACTGGTTCCCGTGCTCTCACAAACGACTGTGCTCTTATCGGGGACTTTCCAGGTGGTGTCTTTCTTTCTAAAGTTGAGATATATGGTAGTCTTTGAATTGAGAGATATATGGTGGGGAGACATGTGGTGGGATGAGCCCAGTAAGTTGAGAGATATATGGAGGGATATGTTTATACTGGGCTCAGGAAGTTTGAGAGATATATGGCAAGCACTAGTAATTAGAACAGAAAAAGAACAAGACAGGGACTTTCACAATGCTTGTCTATACAACATCTGAAATCTATAGATAACATTATCGGTTGGATCCGGGGTCAACTTGTTAACTAGGCTCAAGGCGCCGCCCGGGCTGTCTGCCTTTAGGGTCAACTTTTAGCTAGGCTCAAGGCGCCGCCCGGGCTGTCTGCCTGTGGATTTCATTATTTCATTTGATCTCTCTCAGTATAATTTAAAAGTAATAAGGCCTCCTAAGTACTATTGAAGAAACAGTTTATGTGAAAGGTATATAAGGAAAGCAAAATATACCTTTGGTAAAAGGATTATAAGGAGGTATAAGAATGTAAATTTTTACCTACATTAAAAAGTTTAAAAATGTTGTTTTGAAGGTTTAAGCAAGTTTTAAAACATTAATTGTAAAGGAAATTCTGTGTGTAAACATATTAGCTAAAGTTAAAGGAGTATCATTCAGTTTTTCTGGGGACTGGACATTAAAGTAAAAACACTACAGGTTTTTCTTAAAGCACTAACCTGCTCTTTAACAAAAATTATAAAAAGTTAAAAAGAGTCTATACAAACCTTACCTTATGGTCTGACATTAAAAAATGAACAAATATGTCTACAAAGTTTTATTAAAACTAGGTTTACACTAATAGCACACTAATATAAAGGTGAACTTTAGTTGATCTGGTATAAAAATCATACAGGAAGCATTGTCAAATACAAAATGGTGTTTGGCTTCTTTGGTCTAAAAATAGGTGCTAAAGGAAATTTATCAGTAGAAAGGCACCAAGGACTATAAAGTCCACTGCTGATGTCCCCACATTTAAAACAAAAGGTCAATTTCTTATAAATTATGTACTTGGTTTATCTTCCACTTTCCTTTCCCTCAAAACTAAGTCTTTTAGCACATGTACTATGCCTAGAATTTCTGGTAAACCAGCACCAGCCTGAGGATCACATTTTCATAAAATGTTGAAAAGAAAGGAAACTCGAACCAGCCTAGGAAGGACCTGACCTTGTGCTGCACTGAGACTGCTGTTCATACAACGAAAAAAGGATGGACTCATCACACCTGAGTCAGGAAAGCACCACTCCCTCCAGAGTCATGGGGCATCGTCCCTGGGGAAAACCCTACCTAACTAAAGCTAAGAAAATTTTAACTCTTTCATCTATTCTATTACTCTTTCTTCTTTCCTCTCTCTATTGCTGACCATCTAGTTATTAACATGACCAAGTCAATTTTGCCTCAAACTACTGCATTTAATGCTTACCTCGTTATATATTGTGGGGATTTGCCAAGTCAAAGACAGCTCTCTACTTCAGAAAATTACCTCTGTCCCTTCTGACTGTCAGGCTGGGCATTAGTAAATTAGGACTATTTAATCCAGGGAAATTTTGGTAAAGACTCCAGTATCAACTAGGAGTCTTGCTCCCCAATGTAGAGCTTTTATGCCATAGTTGGTCCAACGTTCTGTGGACCACTAAAGAGCAAGGATAGACTGTCCCAACCAGTTTTTGTAATTTCCTAAAATCATACATTCATTTTACTAGAGGATCATAGAAGTTAAAGACTTAAAACAAACTTTGGCAATTAAAACATGATACCAAGATGCAAATGCCTGGTTGAAATGGATCAAATATTCCATCCGTACATTAAACAAAAGCAATTGTTATGCTTGTGCACATGGCAGTCCAGAGGCCCAGACTGTCACCTTTCCACTAAGGTGGCCCTCCAGTCGACCAGGGGTGGGCTGCATGGTAGCACTTTTCCAGGATTCTACAGCCTGGAGTAATAAGTCGTGCCAAGCTCTCTCTGCTGTATCCCAAAGTCCGGCACCCTGTGGGTCAGCCCCCGAGGGCCATCCAGCTTCCATCTCCCAATGCTTAACCACTGAAGTTTGCAACACCCTAAACCCCGCCACCTTGCTCCTGGTATCAGAGAGCCCAGTTGAATATAACCATGTAGAGGTATTGGACTCAGTTTATTCTAGTGGGCCCAACCTCTGAGACCAACCTTGAACATCAGTAGACTCTAAGTGGTATGTGGGCAAGAGCAGCTTCACCAACCCCTGCAAAGTGACACTGAAGAAGAAAAGTCCCGTTCCAGCCACACCCAGAAGCTGACTGGTCCACGCATGGCTGAAGCATGAGAAAACTCATTGTGAGACTCATTTTCCTTAAAATTTGGACTTGCACAGTAAGGACTTCAACTGACCTTCCTCAGACTGAGGACTGTTCCCAGGGTATACATCAATTCACTGAGGTAGGGCAAAAAGTTGCTATGGTCCTATTATTTTATGATTATTATTAAGTGTACCAGGACTCTAAAAAGAACTTGTTTGTATAATGCTATTCTATACAAGGTATGTAGCCCAGGAAATGACCAACCTGATGTGTGTTATGACCCATATGAGCCTCCCATAATCACAGTTTTTAAAATAAGATTAAGGACTGAGGACTGGGGGGGCTAACAAATGATACGAGTAAAGTGTTAGCCAAAACAGAAGAAAAAGGAGTATCCAAACAAATCACCTTGAAATTTGATGCCTGTGCTGTCATTAATAGTAATAAGTTAGGAATAGGATGTGATTCTCTTAATTTAAAAAGAGACTGTATGGCAGAAAATAAGTACATTTGTCATAAATTAAGACTGTGTGGAAATAAATGTGAATACTGGTCTTGTGTCATTTAGGCTATTTGGATAAAAAAGAAAAAGAATCTTGTCCACCTTCAGAAAGGGAAAAGTGGCCCTTGCTATACCAGTGGTCAGTGTAACCCCTTAGAACTAGTAATAACCAATTCCCTTAATCATCACTGAAGAAAAGGGGAATGTGTAACCCTAGGAATCAGTAGGACTGGATTGGATCCTCGAGTAAATATTGTGGTTTATAAATGCTCTCTTGAGCCAGTATTTCAAACTTTCTATGATGAACTGAATGTGGCAGTACCAGAAATTCCAGGAAAAACAAGAAATTTGTTTTTGTAATTAGCCGAGCATGTAGCCCGGTCTCTCAATGTCATTTCATGTTTTGTATGTGGAGAAACTGTAATGTGAGATCAATGGTCATGGGAAGCCTGAGAATTAGTACCTACAGACCCAGCTCCTGATAAATTCCTGACTCAAAAGAATCACCCTGATAACTTCTGGGTCCTAAAAGCCTCAATCATTAGACAATACTGTATAGCAAGAGTGGGGAAGGACTTCAACCTTCCTGTGGGAAGTCTCAGCTGCCTTGGGCAAAAACTGTATAATAGTACTACAGAAACAGCCACCTAGTGGAGTTCAAACCACACTAAAAAAAATCCATTTAGTAAATTCCCAAAGTCGCAAACCGTGTGGACCCACCTGGAGTCCCACCAGGACTGGACAGCCCCCACTGGATTATACTGGATATGTGGGCATAGATTTTATTCCAAATTACCTGACCAGAGGACAGGTAGTTGTGTTATTGGCATTATTAAACCATCTTTCTTCCTACTGCTCACAAAGACAGGCAAACTCCTGGGTTTCCCTGTCTATGCTTCCCGCAAACAGAGAAGCATAGCTATAGAAAATTGGAAAGATAATGAATGGCCCCCTGAGAGAATCATACAATATTATGGGCCTGCAACTTGGGCACAAGATGGCTCGTGGGGATACTGGACTCACATTTACATGCTAAATTGAATCATACGGTTACAAGCTGTCTTAGAAATCATCACTAATAAGACCAGCAGAACTTTGACTATTCCGGCCCGGCAAGAAACTCAGATGAGAAATTGCTATCTATCAAAATAGATTTGCTCTTGACTACTTGCTAGCAGCTGAAGGAGGGGTCTGTGGGAAATTTAACCTTACTAATCGCTGTCTACACATAGATGATCAAGGGCAAATAGTTGAAGACATAGTTAGAAATATAACAAAACTAATACATGTGCCATGCAAGTGTGTCATGGATTTGATCCTGGGGCCATGCTTCAAAAATGGTTCTCAGCTCTAGAAAGATTTAAAATCCTTATGATAGAAGTTATAATAGTGATAGAAACCTGCTTACTGCTCCCTTGTTCCTACCTGTACTTCTTCAAATGATAAAAAGCTTCATCGTTACCTTAGTTCACCAAAATGCTTCAGCACAAGTGTACTATATGAATCACTATCAATCTGTCTTGCAAGAAGACATGGGTCATAAGAATGAAAGTGAGAACTCACACTAATGAGTGAGATTGTCAAAGGGGGGAATAAGGAGGAGACCACCCCTCATATTTTCTTATGCTCAATTTCTGCCTCTAAAGAAAGAAGAAGTAAAAATTAAAGGCAGAAATGAAATCCACAGGCAGACAGCCCAGCGCCATGCCCTAGGCCTGGTTAAAGATCAACCCCTGACCTAATTGGTTATGTCATTGATAGATTGCAGACATTGTATGGAAAAGCATTGTGAAAATCCCTGTCCTGTTCTGTTCCGTTCTGACTACTGGTACATGCAGCACCCGGTCACATACCCCCTGCTTGCTCAATTGATCATGACCCTCTCATGCGGACCCCTTTAGATTTGTAAACCCTCAAAAGGGACAGGAATTGCTCACTCAGGGTGTTTGGTTTTTGGATACCAAACACTTGCTGAAGCTCCCGGCCAAATAAAGTCCTTTCTTCTTTAACTCAGTGTCTAAAGTGTCTTTAACTCAGTGTCTGTGGCTTGTCCTGCTACATTACCTATGGAAGCAAACCCTCCATTCCCCTCAGATCAGGAAGGAAGGAAGGAAAGAAAGAAAGAAGGAAGGAAGGAAGAAAGGAAAGGAAAGATAAGGAAAGGAAAGGAAAGGAAAGGAAAGGAAAGGAAAGGAAAGGAAAGGAAAGGAAAGGAAAGGAAAGGAAAGGAAAGGAAAGGAAAGGAAAGGAAAGGAAAGGAAAGGAAAGGAAAGGAAACAGCACTTAAGATCTGAGAGGGGAATCCTAAAATCATAACAGGGCAATTAATCCACCCAGTTTGCAGGCAAATAATATCCCTGAGTAAGATAATTTTTTGCAAGGTTTAAATGGAAACACAACAACAGCAAACAATAATAACAACACAAAATAAATCAAGTATTTTTAAAATTATATAACATACAAAAATAGAATATAACACTAAAAAGAGGAAGAAGGAACATACCATATTTAGGACAAATAAACAACCAATACTGGTTAATTTTAGAAAATAAATCATAGAGGGCCTCAGCTTTTTACCTTTAAAAAATACGTAAACACTATGACACACAAATGTAAAGAAAAGATGAAAACACAGTACACTGAGATGAAAAGAGTTGAGCTTAACAGTAGGCAGATACAAAGAGGTAACAGAAACAAACTGAAAGAAAACACAAAATAAATATAAATATTAATATACCTAGGCAGGGAAAAGGCTCCCATGAGCATTCAAGAGCAGCTCCTTTGGGGAGAAAAGTGAAATAAACCTCTAAATACACAAGAGAAGAAAGAAAATATAAAAATCATAAAATCAGAAATGATAGAATCATACATGATTTTTGAAGATGGTATATAAAGCAAGTGAAATTATAGTGGAAAGTTTATCTGAGATAACAAATAAATTGGCAGCGGAAAGAAAGCAAAATGTGCACTCTTAATAGGAGACAAAAGTTCAAAAAATAAGCAAAAAGAGCAATTCATTGTATGAAGTTCGCAAGTCACAAAAAATAAATAACAGTGAGGACTATCTGTGCCTCAAACACGATCTCAGACCTCAAATAACTCAAATTCGGGTAGAAGCAATAAAAACTGGAATTAAACATTTAGAAAGCAATGAGACAATATATAAGTAAGAGCTGAATGGTATGTAAGGTTATAATGTAACCCCAGTGTGGAGATTGGAAGATCAGTGACATTTGCAGAAAAGAAAAAAAAAGGTCATTGCTATTCATCAGTTCCAACCATAATCAGCTATTCAAAACAAGAACTCAAATCCTGGAGTGGCTATACCACCTCTCTGGGACACAATGGATTTGTGGTTTTAGCATTTTTTATTGCCCATTTGTTTTGTTGTTTTTTATATTATAATATAGATAGACAAATAAATAAAATGTGATATACAAACACACACAAACACACACTTAAACACACATGGAGTATTATTATTCAGCTTTACAAAGTAAGAAAATTCAGACATTCACTACAACATTAATGAACCTTGAGGACCTTAGGCTAAGTGAAATAAATCAATCACAAAAACACAAATACATTATAATTCCACTTAACTGAGGTATCTAGAGTAGTCAAATTCATAGTGACAGAGAGTAGAATTGTGGTTGGCCAGGGCTGAGGGAAGAGGAAGTTGTTGTTTAATAGGCAGAGAGTTTCAGTTTTGCAAGATGAAAGAGTTTTGGTGATTTGTTGGGCAACAATATGGATGTATTTCATGCCACAGAACTGTACATTTAACTATGGTTAAAACGTTAAATTTTATGTTATGTATATTTTACCACAACGACACATATTTCAAAAGGAATCAACAGGCCAAAAACTTCAGTAACATTATCAATTGACAACCACTCTAAACAGTGTGTGGAAAAATAAGGCCACTTTCCTGGCCTGCATTCTATAATGTCTTGGGTCCTGGTTTTTTCTGTCACTCTCTCACATCTGCATTTTAAGCCACCTCTACGTAGCTCCATCACTTCATAGTTGATCACTTTGCATTTCGGGTAAGAGAGTCCTATTGTCTCCAGTCAACTGGGGTCATGTTTTTTCATCACTTGCCTCCTATTCCTGTTTCCCCAAACTTTGACAATCTTTGGTAATTCTATCCTTAGGGAATGGATTACCCTACAAATTACTGTCAACATGTACCCCAGCGTATCTGAGGTTATATCACAATTTTACACTCTGGATTAGATCCCTAGAATTTTGACCCTTGTCTAGAGTTCTGCTCGATTTTTTATGCACCTATCTAATACCTGTGGTTTTGCTTCTCATAAACTCAAGGTGTTTGATGAAACCATAATGTCTTTAGCTTCTCTCAATACTAGCTTGCTTTATGGTCTCCCTGAGAGGACAATGCATTTTAATAGGTTCCAAGAGTCTGCAATCAAGAACACCTAGAATTTGAGTAAGTGGGAACCAAAGAAAGGATTATCTGTTGTATGGCAAAGAAAAAAAGGAGAGATGAATTTTTATCAATTTTTAATATGAAATAATGTTGAATATGTAAGGCCTAGTGAGATTACATTTTGTACTGTAATAGCCACTACAATTTTACCCAGAGGTTCAATTCATCCATAAGTTATTAGTGCAGACAGAAGTGAATTAATTTAAATTAGAGAAAATAGGCCTCCCTAGCTTCCTACATCATTAAGTCAAATCTGTCATTTATTTTTAAGACAAAGCTTTAATCTAAGCAATTTTCTTTTAAAGTTTTCTCAAATAAAAGCACCAGCAGTTGAGAACAGAATAGTCACTACCTGAGTCATCCTTGCAAATTCCTTAGGACGACCACCTGAAGACAAGTGAGAATGGAAAGTCCTCCGGTTAGGGGATGTGCAACAGCAGGTGGCCCTCCTTGCCCATTCCTGAGGGCAAGGAATGCTGAGACTCTGCAGGGAGGGAAAGAGAGAAAAGAGGACAGGTTTGAAATGAAGACCACATGAAAATAATTAACCAGATGGGCAGCTGTGTCACAGCCGGGAACCAGAAAATGCATAGGAAATTGAAACTCTAAAATAATAAAAAATAATTACTTAAGAAAAAATCAGCTAAAGTGAAATTGAGACCTCTATTGTTAACAAAGCCCAGGAACTAAGAGAAGCTTCCAGTGTTGACTATAAAAATTGTGGGAACTGGATCAATGAAGAAAGGCCCTTTTGAGGCAGTTATCTGAGATTTCTCTTTTAACCCAAAACAGACTTCCTTCTGCTCCTCAGATGTCACTCAAGCCCTGATCAGATGATATTTCTGGATCAGTAGTAGGACCACACAATGATATTTCTCATTTGCCAAAGCTGCCTGGAGGTGTAGTCTAGTTGTCTTTTTCATTTCTCTTTTTTCTCTTTTTCTAATGCTGGCTAAAATAAAAACAATATAATAAAATGGAAAACATAGAAGCTAGGAGGCAAAGTTTTCCTTGTGGGAAGAAATGATAAGAGTTTCTCATATGATTGAGCTTTTGAAAAACTAAGAACAGCAAGAAAGTAACATTGTATTTAACATTATGACTCTGAAATCATACTGCTTGTATACATATTCTAGCTCTATCCCATCCTGGTTGTGTGACTTCTACCATTGTCTCATTCTCTGGTCTTCAGTCTTTCCCACTATAAAATGGGGATGAGAATTATAGTATCCACGTTAAAAGATTATTATGAGAATAAAATGAATGAATACATGTGAAACACTGAAAATAAAAATAGTACCTGGTAGACAATAAGCACTAAGCAAGTGTTCAGTATTAGAAGAAATTGTGAAAAGACAATTAGAATCTAAGGGTAAAAAAAGAGACAGGAAGGAAGGAAGAAAAGAAGAAAGGAAAAGAAAAAGAAGGAAAAAAAGAAAGAAATTATCATTTTTGGGCGTGTTCCAGTGATTAATTGTACATATCATAATAATAAGAATGCACTAAACCAAAATAAAGATACAATTAAAATAGGAGTATAGAAGAGAGATAAACAGTTGTTTCTTATTTTTCATAATATAAACAAATACTTAACAAATAGTTAACTAAAATTAGTAAATAATGAATATTTGGAGGTAATACTAAAAGCAACAGCTAAAATAGTTTAAAATACGGTGAGTGGAACTTAATGCTAAGAAGGTATTTATTACTTGATATTTTATCAGGTGCATGTCACTTTTATAAACTTTTTTATGTAAATGCATACACATACACACACATATGTATATATAGAGAGACATATGTATATGTACTTGAAAAACACAATGTACTTGAAAAACACAAAGGTTTAAAGTTGGAATCAGACTAAAATTTGGTTTGCTAATAATAGTGCATAAGGGCATAATGATGTACGAAATTTAAAAATCTATAAACGAGGACAAACGGTTTAAAGTATCATTGAAACACTATCTCCTAAATTGTTTGTAAAAGCAACTAACTGGAAAACAATCTAATTAGCTTGTGTACCAAAGTCATCAATTTCCCATGAAGTGTAAACTAGTTATCCTTGTTTCCTAGATGTTTGTAGGAGTTTCTATCAAAAAGAAAGCTGATAACTAGTTTGAAATGTTTCTCTATTTCTTGTAAAAAGCAACACGTGGAAGACACTTTCTCACTTCTGTATACTAGGCAGAAAGGGTAATCTCACAGCCACGCTGCTGTTCAGAAGTTGCCAACTCCTCATATCTTTGAATGTCTTATCATTATTATTAAATATTATTATTTTTTATTTTATTTTGTTTTTTTTTTTTTGAGACTGAGTCTCGCTCTGTCACCCAGGCTGGAGTGCAGTGGCATGATCGATCTCGGCTCACTGCAAGCTCCACATCCTGGGTTCAGGCCGTTCTCCTGCCTCAGCCTCTCCAGTAGCTGGGACTACAGGCTCCCGCCACCTCGCCCAGCTAATTTTTTGTACTTTTAGTAGACACGGGGTTTCACCCTGTTAGTCAGGATGGTCTTGATCTCCTGACCTCGTGATCCAAGTGGCCGGTGCTTCAGTCGCTGCCGTGATTGGTCCAAGAAGGTCGGAGGTCGGGTCCACTGGTTTGACGTGGGTGTAGTGGATCCACGACGCGATGCCTTCTACCTTTAGGATGGTGGGTGTGGTTAGGAGTACCTGGAGTGGTCCCTTCCACCTGGGTTCTAAGGTCTCTTGTCGGTGTCGCTTAACCAGGACCCAGTCTCCCGGCTGGTACGGATGGGGTGTCGGTGGGGGACCGGTCTCATATAGTTCCTTCAGCTTGGGCCAGATTTCTTGATGAATTTTCTGCAAGGCTTGCAGGGAAAATAAGAGTTCAGAGACATTTTCTGTTTCAGATTTGAGCAGATCATCCTTTAGGCTGGGAACCAGGGGTGGGGGTCTGCCATACATGATTTCATAAGGGGTAAGTTTTAAACTATAGGGGGTGTTACAAGCCCTAAACAGAGCGTAGGGGAGTAAGACTACCCAATTAGCGCCAGCCTCCATGGTCAATTTCATTAAGGTCTCTTTTAGGGTCCGATTCATTCTTTCTACCTGTCCCGAACTTTGGGGTCGGTAAGCACAATGTAATTTCCAATCAGCCCCAAGGATGGAAGCCAGGTCCTGACTTACCTTATCAATGAAGGCCGGCCCATTATCTGACCCTATCTGGATGGGGAAGCCATACCTGGGGAGGATGTCTTCCAGAATTTTCTTTGCTACAACCTGAGCGGTTTCTCTTTTGGTTGGGAATGCTTCAATCCACCCTGAAAAAGTATCTACAAAGACAAGTAAGTACCGATACCCGTATTTTCCTGGCTTTATCTCAGTAAAATCTACTTCCCAGTAAATACCGGGCCTGGTTCCCCTGAGCCTTGTTCCCATTGCAGCCTGGGATTGGGGGTAGGCGTTGTTAAGCTGGCAGACTTTGCAATTTGTCACGATGCTGCTGGCCGTCTCGGCTATATGTCTGATTCTCAAAATTGGAGCGTCTGATCAGGTCTATCATCCGCCGGGCACCCAGGTGGGTGGTTCGGTGGATGTGTTCTAACACTTGTTGTCCTAATTTTTCTGGTAGGATGGTTTGGTCATTAGTATCAGTCCACCACCCATTCTGGATCTGTTTCAGGGGAAGTTTGTCAATCCACTGGAGATCTCATTCCGAATAGTCGGGGAGATATGGCAAGTCCCGGGGGCCCGGATCAGGGAGCTGGAGTGCAAGGAGTTGGTTGGGAGCCTTTGCCACACTCCTTGCAGTTTGGTCTGCCGGAAAGTTGCCTTGAGCAATTGGAGTGGTTGGTTTCTGATGCCCTGGGCAATGTACAATAGCCATTTTTTCTGGTCTCCATAGGGCTGTTAACAGGGCTAGGATCTCTTGCTTGTTTTTTATCTCTTTTCCTTCAGCCATTAGTAACCCTCGCTCCCTGTAAATGGCCCCATGTATATGTGCTGTAGCAAAAGCATATTGGCTGTCTGTGTATACTGTCAGTTTCTTCCCTGCCTCTAAGGTAAGAGCTTGAGTGAGCGCTATCAGCTCGGCCTTCTGGGCCGATGTCCCCGGGGGCAGGGGTTCCACCCAGATTACCTTAGTCTCTGAAGTCACTGCTGCTCCTGCATACCTCTGGCCTTGGTGTATGAAGCTGCTCCCATCAGTGAACCAAACGAGGTCAGCGTCAGGAAGTGGGTGGTCCTGCAGGTCCTCTCGAGCTCCATGCACTTGAGCTAGTATCTCGGTGCAATCATGGAGCGGGGCGTCCAGGTCCAGGTTGGGCAGCAGCGAGGCAGGGTTTAAGGTTGTTGGGGGCAGGAAAGTGATCCTGAGGGGGTTTAGAAGTAGTCCTTGGTAGTGGGTGAGCCGGGCATTACTTATCCATCGATTAGGTGGCTGTTTGAGTACACCCTCGATGGCATGTGGGATAACGACCCATAATTCTTGTCCCATGACAAGTTTATCAGCATCTTGTACCATCAGGGCCGTGGCTGCAATCATTCAGAGACAAGGGGGCCACTCGGCAGCCACTGGGTCTAATTTCTTTGACAGGTAGGTAACTGGCCTCCGCCAGGGGCCTAAGTTCTGAGTTAGCACCGCCTTGGCGACACCCCTGCTCTCGTCCATGTATAAGTGGAAGGGCTTGGTGACATCAGGTAGTCCCAGGGTGGGCACAGAGAGTAGGGCAGTTTTAATCTGTTGAAAAGCTGACTCGGCTTCTTCTGTCCAATTAAATGGCTGTTGTCCCCGTGTTGCCTGATACAAGGGTTTAACCATCTCTGCGAACCCAGGGATCCATAATCTACAAAATCCCGCCGATCCCAGGAATTCCCTTACTTGTCGGGTGGATTGTGGCCTGGGGATCTGCAGAACAGTTTGCTTCCGGGCGTCTGTTAACCAGTGTTGCCCTCCTCTTAGCAGGTACCCCAGATGTGTTACTTCTGGTTTACAGATTTGAGCTTTCTTTGCCAAGGCTCGGTAGCCCAGATCCCCTAGAGCTTGTAAGAGACCCTTAGTCCCTTGGATACAAGCTTCCTGGGTCTCAGCAGCAATCAGGAGGTCATCAACATACTGTAGTAAGGTTATTTCAGGGTGTTTGCGTCGGTACTCACCCAGGTCTTCATGGAGGGCCTCATCGAACAGGGTAGGAGAGTTTTTGAATCCCTGCAGCAGTCTGGTCCATGTCAGTTGGCCACTTATGCCCCTCTCAGGGTCAGTCCACTCGAAGGCAAAGAGCTTTTGGCTCTGAGGGGCTAAAGGCAAACTGACGAAAGCATCTTTCAAATCCAAAACAGTGTACCATTGATGTTTAGGGTTTAGGGTACTCAGGAGGGTGTACGGGTTAGGCACAGTTGGATGTATGTCCATAACCCTCTTATTGACTTCTCTCAAGTCTTGTACAGGTCTGTACTCTCTGCTATTGGGTTTCCGTACCGGCAACAATGGAGTATTCCAGGGTGAGTGACATGGGCGAAGGACCCCTTGGTCGAGGAGCCGGCGTATATGTGGTGCAATTCCTTTCTTGGCCTCTGGGGACATTGGGTATTGACATACCCGAACGGGGTCTGCCCCAGGCTTGAGTTCAACAAACAAGGCAGAATGGTGTTTTGCTAGTCCTAAGCCCCCCGTTTCTGCCCAAGCTCCTGGATATTGTTGAAGCCAGGTTGCTATGTCCTGGTCAGGGGCTGCTTGCTCCTGGTGGAGCCGGTACTCATCTTCTAAGGTTATAGTCAGGACTGGCACAGGCTGATTTTGGGAATTGGTTACAATGGGCCCCTCAGGGAGGAAATGGATCTGTGCTCCCATTTTAGTCAGCAGGTCTCTCCCTAGTAAGGGACAGGGGCTCTCAGGGATGATGAGGAAAGAATGGGTTACATTCCTGACTCCGAGGTTTACTGTTCTTCATGTTGTCCAGGGGTATTTCTTAATCCCTGTGGCCCCTTGTACCCACGAGGACTTGGAGGATAATTTTCCATTAGTTTCAACTAGGACTGAGTGCTGTGCTCCCGTATCAACCAAGAACTGAACTGGGGACCCCTCCACTTGCAAAGTTACCCTAGGTTCGGGGAGGGGGTCCGAACCCCATCTTCCTTAGTCTTCGTCTTGAGTGACTAGTACGGGTGTAGACCTAGGGGGTCCCTGTCCTCTGCGTTGTTTCTTTTTAGGGCAGTCCTTTATCCAGTGGCCAGCCTTCTTACAGTAGGCACGTTGGTCTTTGCTTAGATTATCATGTCTGGGGGACCGCCTGATTTACAAAAGACATTACAACAGCTGCCTGACTTCCTGGGGCCTCTGGGTCTATGGGGGTGTACTGTCTAAAAGCTTCCATTAATCTTTCTAAATAGGTAGCTGGGCTTTCTGTCTTTCCCTGCAGAACAGAGTATACTTTAGCCAAATTAGTGGGCTTGCAAGCAGCTGCCCGGAGACCCGCCATTAGAGTCTGGCGATAAAGGTGTAGCTGTCCCCTACCTTCTGCCGTGTTGTAGTCCCACGCCGGCCTGGTCAGAGGAAAAGTCGCATTTATGAGGTCGGGGTTGGCAGTCGGTTGACTGTCGTCCCCTGGGACCAGCTTTCTAGCTTCTACCTGTATTCTCTCTCGCTCCTCCATTGTGAACAAGATTCGGAGGAGCTGCTGACAATCATCCCAAGTGGGCTGGTGGGTGAACATGACACTATCTAGTAAAGCCATTAAATCTTTGGGGTTGTCTGAAAACCGGGCACTCTGAGTCTTCCAGTTATACAGATCACTGGTGGAGAATGGCCAGTACTGGAACCTGGGGATTCCCGTGTCATCTGGGGGTCCTATTTCCCGAAGGGGTAGAGCCACCGTGGAGTCAGGCGGCTGGGGAGGGCTCATCCGCAAAGTGCGCCCTCGCATCTGCCCCGCCGGTCCTTCAGAGTTACTTTCACTTTCAGTGAGCTCGGGTGCGCCGGCCGCCTCCCATCCGCCTACTTCTTCCTGCTGCTCAGCCCGGGGGGCTGGGGCCTGGGGCCTGGTACAGAGGGGGATCTATGTACAGTGGGTTCCCGCTATCAGGTAAAACAGGATGGGGGGGCAGTCGGTTGCTTGGATTATAGCGGCCGAGCAACCAGTGCCTTGCATGGTTTGGGGGCTAGTAGGAAAGGGGACAGCCAAGGGGGCAGGTTCTCAACAAGGTCCTGCCATATGAGAATATATGGGATTTGATCCGAGTGGCCAGCACGCCCAGGTAGAAAAAACTTGGACTTTACTTTAGTAACGACAGGAAGACAGAATGTCCCTACATTAGGTGGCCACCCTACATTAAAGGCGGGCCATTCGGAGCGGCACAGAGTAATTAGCTTTCCCCTCCTGATTTCCACACTAAGATCATGGCCCCTCACTCTAACATCCTTGAAATTATTTATAAGGAGAGATAGGGGTGTGCTTTGGGTATTACCCATCTTAAACAGTAGCGCCCGGAGTGGTGTCTGGAACAGGTCCTGCAAGGGGAAGTGAGTTGCTGGAACAGATCCTGCAAGGGAAAGTGAGTTGCTGGAACAGGTCCTGCAAGGGAAAGTGAGTTGCTGGAACAGGTCCTGCAAGGGAAAGTGAGTTGCTGAATATCAACAACAAATTATGTCAGTCGCGAGTGCGCTCCAGAAATCTGGATCAGAATTAATTCAGTCAAGAATCAGATGAGAGCCAGGGGACGTCTCCCACCGGTCTCCGCTGGCCGTCCTATAGCGTGTCCGCCAGGACTATGTCAGCTTTCAGCTTCAGTTACAGACCTTGCGAGTCACAGATACAGGTTCAGAACAGACACAGACAGACAAACAGGGATGAGCCGGCTCACCTATCAGCAGATCGATCCTAGTAGATCCGTTGACTAGGGGTCTGGTGGGCTTGGGGAATCCCGGATGAGCCCCCAGATGTTATGCCCAGACCGTTTATTCCCCGAAGAAGACCACCAGAGTCCAGAGTCAAAGTCAAGCGGCAAGGATCTTTACTGCAAGTTCGAACTTGGTCCCTCCATTCCACAGCATATAAGAGGGCCCTGAACGAATGTTCGTACTGGGCCCAGGACTGAGATATATGGAGGAATGTTTGTACTGGGCCCAGGAAGTTGAGACAAATGGAGGAATGTTTGTACTGGGCCCAGGACTGAGATATATGTTTGATTTCTTACATGACCTCAATAAAATCAAATGCTTAGAAACAACAGATTTGGAGCCATAAGGCTTTCTCAGGACCTGGCTCTTCAGTTCTCTGAAGATGTGATAATGCCTATCTGGGTCTCTATTTCCCCATTTATATAATAGTGGTGATCTTACAAGGTTGAAGTCAATTTTGGATGAGATCCTATATGCTAAAATGTAAACCTGTGCTTATAATTAACATAATTACAGTCATAATAGTTATTTTTAAACTCTAACATAGGAGTTGAGCCATAAACTAGGTTTTATTGTGAAACGCATTTTGAATAAAGTATGCATATGCTGTGTGTGTTTGGCATACACAATGGGTTGGGGAGGGGAGCAAACTACAGTCATCAGGCCAAATCTGTCTGCCTCCTGCTTTGGAAATAAGGTTTTATTGGAATACAGGCATGCCCATTTGTTTGCATATTATGTATGACTGTGTTCAAACTACAGTGGTAGAGTTTGAATAGTTGCAACAGAAATCATATGGCCCTCAAAAACCTAAAATACTAAGATTAGGATTAACTGTTACCAATCAAAATATTTTTCTGAAAAAGCAAGTTGAAGTTATTTATTTTCCTAATTCTTTTACATTAATACCATGGTAATCAGGTCAAGTGGAACCATTGATAAAAACTGAGAAACTGGAATCTTTAAGCAACTGGCCAATAATATAGCATAGTGTTTCACAAAATTTGTCCAGCTTAACAGCAGTATCAGAATCAACAGGAATGCTTGTTCAAAAAAATTCAAATATTTTATTTCAGGACATTTACTAAGCAGAAGTCAAGGGATGCCTACAAGCCTACAACCTTGAACTCAAAGTATGATCAATTGACCAGCAGCATCTACATCACTTATAACTGATTACAAATGCAGCATCTCAAGCTCCACACCAAACCTACTGAATCAGACCCCACATTTTAAAGAGCCCCTTAATATGCATGTCAAATTTTGAAAGTCTATAATTTGGAACATATAAATATTTAGACTTGAAATCTACCTGGAGCTGTCAGGAAAAGTAAAAGCACATGAGAAATCTTAGTGAAAAATTACCCACAGCAGCTACAAAAATTAAGGGTCATGCAATATAAGATGGGAATCATGACTGGTGAGTCTTAACTAAGATCTCTACAGAGACATATATGGAATATAAATTGCAACTGGAACACTATTTCTGTAGATTGCAACAGACGTGTGCATGGAATAATGGTGACTACCACTGGTGTTCAAGAAAGAATTCAGGGAAGCTTTAACTTGGGCGAGTCTCATTCAGAGAAGAGCTGTAATTATAGATGCATAAAACTTAAAAATTATTAAGGTATTAAAAGTGTCTTTAAAATCAATATACATCAAAACAAGAAAGTAGAAAACACCTTACCTCTTACACAGCCAAACCTGGCAGTTACTATTCTTTGGAATTGTATCTACAGTACAGCATTAAACTAAATTCTTAAATTAAGTTTCTAAAGAAGTTTTATATTGAAATTGCTTTCTTTGCTCAAAAAATTCTGAAACTTTCTGCTCTCCACCTCAATTGATTTATGGAAAATGATCTTATTTACTATATCAGTGTATTCAGTTTATTTAAAATGAAGGCATGCAATATTGCAGTATTTTTATGAGGTTTTCTTTAAAGACCCTCTTTTGATACAGGAATATCCTTGCCCAGATATTTTTGATCCTTACTATGGAATGAATAACTTTACATATAATTCCAAAATTATTAAGTAGTTTGCATGCAATAGTTAAATACATTCACACAGCTAAAATAATTACACTATGTCTACCATTGTGTAGATTTTGTTCAAAATGAAATAAAGTCTTGTAGGCTACATTTTATATGCAATTAGTTTCATAAATTCGTTATACAAAATGATAGAGAATAAAATTAGCTTCACTCCTAAATTAACAAGATTTCCTGATTATTTTAACTATTGATTTTCAATTTAATTATGGTTTAACTAGATTCAAGTAAATTAAAGTTAAGACCAATTAGTACTTCCAATTCTGGCATTGTCGATAAATATTACTTTCTTGCCAAGAGCACTGAAAAGAGAAATGATTTGAAGTCATATATTTTTTAATGTTACTTTTACCTCTAATTAAAACCATTTAATTACTACTCAAAATTAATGCAATTCATTAATATAACTTTAACAGTTTCCTGGTTATTTAGTTTTCCCTAACAGGCTCTATTTAAATCTCAAAATTTACATTTAAGTCAAGTAACTTGATTGTAACTTTGGCAGAAAAAAAAACTCAATTTTTTCAATGGCAAAGTACTATAGTTGTGTAAACTATATCTAAGATAGAAAAAAATTCCAATCGAAATCTTATGCAGAATCCCAATAAAAAGACCTGAGTAAGGCAGTGCTGCCCTTTTCAAGGGTGTGTGTTGGGGAATACTATATATAAATCATTAACAATGTCCTCCCCCAAAGCCAAGGGCTATGCCTAAAATATCTCCACAAATAAAATGGGCCTACTAGAGTCAATGGTCACTAAGATACCATCTGTTAGATTCTATACATCTCCTTACCCCTAGCAGCATAAGAATGTTCTTTTACAGGAAAGAAAAATGAATATTCTGCTTGGAATAGGGAGCATGTCTATATCTAGATTTCATTATTTACTGAACAGAAACAACATGAATTTCAAAAATTTTTTCTTTGTTTTGAGATGGGCTGGTTTTGTTGTTCAGGCTGTAGTGCAGTGGCATGAACAATGTTCACTATAGTCTCTAACTCCTGTGCTTAAGTGATCTTCTGCCTCACGAGTAGCTGGGACTACAGGTGCACACTATCGTCATCGTTACTAGTATTTTTTTTTTTTTTTTTTTTTTTTTTTTTTTAGTAGAGACAAGGTGTTGCTATAATGCCAAGGCTGGTCTCAAACTCCAGACCTCAACTGATCCTCTCACCTTGACCTTCCAAAAGTTCTAGGATTACAGGCATGAGCTCCTAATTGAATTTCAACTTTGTATTTATGAAGTATAAACATAAATTTAATTTCTCATTGGGGAGGAAAATTATAGGGTGGGAAAGAATTATAAATAAAAACAAAAACAAAACCTATTCTATATACTTATCTGTGACAATTGCCCTGGTTGGATCTAGGTGAAGGGAGGATCTTGATGACTCACCTGATTATTCTGCACAAAGATGAGCACAGTAATATTCTTGAGAACTGGGCGTGTGCACAGAGGTCTATTTATTAGAATGTACTGATTGGAAATAGAAAATGCGTGTGGTAGGATGACATATGAAATTGTAATGTAGTTTTCTAAGATTGGAAATTCTTAGCATAATTGGTCACTTTAGGATTCAAGTTGGCACTCAGTCTTTTTGCCCAATGAGAAGAGAAGTCACTCACAAATACGATGGGGAAAAAAGGGTTAACTCTGGAATTTCAACATCCAAAAGCTAGGTCCTGACACAAAGAGTAGGATAGAAAGAATAATGTGCTAACCAGATTCCAATCCCCTTGCTTTCATAAAGTGGAACAATAAAATTATCTAATTTGGGACATGGTGAAATAGTATTTTATATAGAAAGTATTAGTTATGTTTGATTACGGGATAGTTTTGGTATACCCAGAATATAGAGGATTGTACTGTCATGTGTGTGTTTGGGTGACGGTGGTAGGTAGACCAGAAGAAGCTCCATGTGAAGTGTTCAGGGGATGACCTCACAGATCCAAGGGATCTTAGGGCGAGTGATGAGAAGATTAAACAAACATTTGAGCTAACCTTAGACATGAGCCAAAGAAGGAAAGTCAAGAGGTCATTTTATTGTCACTGCTGGAGCAAGAGGACTCTACACTACAGGATGCTGCTCAGATGCCTACTCTCAGTCTTGATTGGATTGCAAGGAACCATTTCAGTTGATGTCAATGCAGAGATGTGAGCACCTTAGGGCAAAAATGGATGAGCTACAGCACAGAAGGAATTAGTATGTATTGATACTGATAAAGATTGTCTACCCCACACAGTGACAGAAGGTATATCTCTACTGAACCCAGATGCCACTGGAAAAAAAAGGAAGGAAGAAAGAATCACAAAATGGAATTACATCAAAGATGGTAAGACTGATGAAAATTACCTAATTGATTAAGTGACAAGACCACATTTTCTGCATAAGTGGAAATGAACCTCAAAATAGAAATTAATCTCAGTCACAGAACAATTTAGAAAGGTTACATCTGAGTTTATAGTAGAAAGAATTTGATTTATTAGTTTTAAACGGTTTAGCCTTATAATATCCTTCTTCATTCTTCAACCAGAAAGATATTCCAAAACTCTTGACCTGATTCTTGTTGAATGCAGGAAATAGTGACAGTAACAGAATGAGCTTTGAACAAACCCATTTTGTTCACCCAATTGTTGCTGGGTATCCACATTATGTTTTGTGCAAAGGAGGCATCTGAGATCTGGATCAGGTCTCAGCCTGGGTATTATGAGTTACAAAACATTTTTTCCAAGGGCACCACCCACGTGCACTGGCTCGGGAGTTTAGGTCCTCAAGGCCTTTCTTCTTGACGCTGGAGAAGGTGACATTCTCAAGTAAGAAAGCTCATTGCCCTGGTCAAATGCAAATTTGAGGGAAGAGGTCTGTGTGGGTCAATTTGCAAATCCTGTCTTTCAGATTTATTTTGTTGTTTTTCATTTTTTGCTTAACAAAAATGCACCTATCACATCATTCTTTATATTTTTCTGCCAAGGATGTCTTAATTGTCTTTATTGTTCTCTTATAAATATTTACCCAATTCATGACCCCCACTTTATCTACCCAGCATGAAGCAAGTGCATTCCAAGGCATTATAATACAGAAGAAATGCAAGGATATGCTCACATCAAACATAGAATATTTCAGTACTAAGCAAGACAACAACTTTACAAGATATGCTTTGTTAAAAGGAAACAAAAAGATTTTCTAAATTTCTTTATCTCGTCCAACTAATATGTCCAAGGAATTTATCTAGTGATATATATCATAGAATGTAATAAAAGTGGTCACTAACAAAGAAGAGGAAGAGAAGAACGTCCACCCTTACAGACCTAAAGAGAAAAAGAGAAAAAGAAATGAATCAAGAAAATCAGAAGCCAAGGATCTTAACAACAAAAGACGATCTGTTTTAGGGTATAGGAAAAGTTGCTACAAAATAGAGACCTCAAAATAAAATATGCATGCATTTTTCATTTATATAATAACTATTTAAATATAAGACACCCAATGCTGCTGAGAAAGCCCTTCTGTTCTCAAAACATGACTTCCCATCTTTGGAGCCAAGATGACTACCCAGATGTCATCAATTCTCAGCTAGTGGAACGGAGAGTAAAGATAATGGAAGGTAGCACATTCTTTTTAAAAAACGTAATGCAAAAGTTTCACAAATCATTATTACTCACATTTCATTAGGCGGAATATATTTACATAGCCACACATAGCAGCAAAGCAGGCTGAAAAGTGTTTTTAGTTTGTTGCTATATGTCAAACTAAATCTCCATTATTTTTTAAAGGCGAGTATAAGCTTTGTGAGACAAATAGCAATCTCTCTGTCTCTCTTGCTCTCTCACTTTCTCTGTGTGTGTTTCTCTGTGTGTGTGTGTGTGTGTGTTTGTGTGTGTGTGTGTATGTATGTGTGTGACAATGCAAATCAAATTTCCAAATCTGGATATTTTATTGGGCCGGCCAACTTGTCCTGTTTGCGAGGAACTTTTCCACTTTTAAAACTGAAAGTCACCCACCCTGGAAACCCTCTTAGTCCCTGGCAAACTGGGGCATTTGGACATCCTATCAATATTATTAATAATTTTTTAAAAGAAATTTAATAGTATAAACTACTCCTGGTCCATTCTGCCCTATAAATTTTATAACCTTTTAGTGTTTATTTGGAATGTATTTCAGGGTGCTTAGAGTACAACAATTATTTCAACATGGAAATAAAAATCGCTGATGCAATTTATTGAAAGATTGAAAAGGAGAAAGGAATACAAAGAATAGTCTCCAAGAGGACATATTAAACAGACACCAGGGGATGTTACTAAGAAGTTCATTAAATTTAAATGTTTCCCAAGCAAATTTTTAGTTTACTTATCAATTATTTATCTCAGTTGAAACCATAAAAGATAATGACAAATGTTGATTTAAGGATAGAGATACTTATGTCGTCACTTCAGTGAGTAGAGTCATAGAAATTCAAATCCCCATTGTCAACTAGTATCTTAATTTTGAATTATCTACTGTGCAGTTATCTCCTATGAAAAGTTCAGTTGAAATACTCAGCAGTCCAATGGAGGAAACCCAAAGGAATCATTATTCATTTATTCCTTTTGGAAATCAGATCTCCAAAATGCTATGTAGCTGAGAAACCTTACTTGAGTTATCTAAATAAATGCCTTTACATAATTACAGTTTCACATTATGAAGCTCTATTTGTCAAGAGGCCACAAAAGAAAAGCTTGAAAGGGTGGCCATGCTTCTCAGCTGCCACTGGACTCTTCTGCCCATTTATCAAATGGCTCTCCAGGTGATAAGGTTTTGCTGTGTCCCCACTCAGATCTCATCTTGAAATGTAGTTCCCATAATCCTCATGTGTTGTGGGGGGGACTCAGGGGGAGGTAATTGAATTATGGGGGTGGTTACCTCTATGCTGTTCTCATGATAATGAGTGACTTCTCATAAGATCTGATGGTTTTATAAGAGACTTTCCCACATCCTTCACTCTGCAATTCTTGCTGCTGCCATGAGAAGGAGGACGTGTCTGCTTCTCCTTCTGCCATAACTGTAAGTTTTCTGAGGCCTCCCATGCCATATGAACTATGAGTAAATTAAACCTTTTTCCTTTATAAATTACCCAGTCTTGGGCATGAGAATGAACCAAAACACCAGGGTTTCATCAGGTACCCTTGTCTTTTTTCACTCCATATTATATTCTTGGTTTTCTCATTATTGTTGTGTTTTTAACTTCCCCTCTTCTCTGTACATGTATTGCTGATTTCCAAATTATTATCTCACATCTCAGACTTTTCCTAAGATATAAGTTTATGTATCCACTTATCTAACTGCTTGATGAAAATATATTCCTGAACGTATCTCAAAATGCAGTGTGTCTTCACTGTTGTTTCTCCTCTCTGTCTCTTTTTGGCTGATGTAAGTTTGTTTTTCACTCATTTTTCCCACTTCCACAATGTTGATAACATTCTAATTCCCACTGACCCTGAATATCTCTTTTATTCTTTCTCCTCAGTCACAACCAATGGCTGAGTTCAGACTCCTTTCATCTACTGATTTGATCAGCAGTTTTACTCAAGTATGTAGAATAGTTACCTGGAAAACGTATTAAATATGCAGATTCCTGGGCCAGTTGCTATAAATCCTGAAGCAGTATGTTGAGGGGAGACCAGTAAGCTGGCTGTCCAGGACTGAGCTGAGCCTGACTCAGCAGACTCCCCTGAGACTAGACTCCTTTGTGTTCCATTTTCCCTCCACGGAAGGGCACCAGTGGAGGGTCAGGTAGATCAGCACAGACATGGACATTCAGAATAAAAGGCTTCCACAGTTTTATGGACCCAGGGACTAGGTGGTAAGAGGAAACAACTAGGGGTGGCAGAGTGCTGAGTATTAAGTCAGAGTGGCCTCTGCTGAAGAGGATGGCCTCTACTGAGGATGGCCTCTGCTGAAGACTCCCAGTGCACTCCAAATGGTGGCACCTAGGCCAAGAACACAACTATGTTTAACGGCGTGGTTGTCTGGGGAGCCTGAACCTTTGACAGCAACTCCCGTGACAGCCTACAATGCATTGGCTGTGCACCATATCTGGTGGGGAAGAACAGTATTTCCCTGTGAAACTTGTTAGGTAAAGACTTTTTTATTGCTTATAGTCAAGCCTAAAAAAAATTGCACATACATTTCTTTCAAGGAGCCAGACTTCTCTCTGAATTCTTAGCAACAGATGTTTGTGATGCAGGCATCTGGGGATCCATATTTTGAGTAATTTTGGCCAATTTGAATATAGATTTTTGGATATATAATATTTGGAATAGATATCTAACTGGCTTTCCTGATTTCAGTTTCAGCATTTATCCAAACTATCCTTCATACATTGCCAGAATGAAATTATTTTAAAAATTCAATTTCAAATAAGCCTCTGATTAACTTAAGACTTTTCAGAAGTAATTGTCATTTTTGTAAAAACGTCTAACCTACTTACCTAGCACTTGCTTCAGTTACCACGTGCAAAACATTCTTATCTCTTTCTGAATCTTCCTTCCTCCCCCTTTAACAGCTTAAAATACTAAACTGTTGGTTTTTATAGCAAGATCTTGTATATATTTTTTCTGTATCTCACCCCCTATCCTAGTATAAAAATGGATATCAAAAAAAGTTTGTCAAATTAATTGAATCCAATTTTTCTATGAAACCCCTTTAAAAACACTATTTGGTTATTTAAAAGTTGATACAATAACTTCTTCAGTTCGGACCTACCAAAATACTTATGGACTCTAAATAGTTTTGATTTATATCTTATTTCATTAGCTAAGGAGACTGACATAACTAATGGTGCTTTCCTTTTCTTTTTAGCTGTCAAAAATCAGGAACTAAATTTTGTGCTGAATTGCACTAAAAACTTAAATACACACACACACACACAGAGAGAGACATATTTATCTCCAATTATTTGATTCAGTCTTTTAAAAAGCAAAATAGCTCTTTATGTAAATTATGATTAACCAAAACTCCAAATAGTTTTGAAAATTAAATATAGCTTTTCCCGGGAATAATGTAGTGAGAGTGTGGGATTTTGAATTATAATAGATACTATGTATGCTTTACAACCACAGCAGACATAATGGTCCTTAACATACATTAGTGGTATATGACTCTTGATTTTAAACCCTGAGTTAGGCTACTTGGTCTTCCCAATTTAACAATTCAAAATATATTTGAATATAAAAAGTAGGATATAAGAAATTACTAGAATTGTAAATTTACTAGGATGCAGTATAATATATTATTATTATATCTCTGTACTATAATCAAAACATTAAAATTAAAATTAAAAATTTATCCCTCCGAATTGATATTTTTGTTCCATCACAGAAAACTGGGTATGTGTATGTGTGTGTGTGTGTGTGTGTGTGTGTGTGTGTGTGTGTATTATGAATAATATTTATTTTATTTAAAAAATATTTTTCTTGATTATTTTATCAGGTGCATTTCTCATTCTGACAGTCTTATTAATATTTTCATACAAAGACTTTTTATACTACAGTCTTATAAGTAAACTGCTATATATGTCCAGAACTTTATTTACAGAAGATTTACTACAACTATGTTTTTATAGTTTAGCAAAAAGTTAAGGTTTATTTTTGTCTTATACTCCACAGTCAAGCCATCAGAAAATTCTGTAGGATCCCTTCAAAATAGATTCAGAATCTGACCTTGTTTCAACCACCTCCTTCTCCTGTTACACTGGCCCAGGCCATCCATGCCTTCTGCCTGTGTTATTGCAATAGCTTACTAACTGGTCCGTATTTGCCTGCCCTGATCCCCTTCTACTCCTAATTCCCAACACAGAAGCCAAAGTGAACCTTTTAAAGCAGGAATTAGAGCATGTTACTCTTCAACCAAAAAGTCTCCAACGGCTTCTCATCTTACTGAAAAACTAAAAATAAAAAAGCAGTAGTTCTTAGTGGCCTAGAAGGCCTAGCACAGCATGCCCCTGACCAATATTTCATCAACTTCTGCTCCTAAGACTCTGACCCTGGCTCACTCTGCTCAAGCACAACTGCCTCTCAGATGTTCTTTGGAACATGAACACTCCACATAGCTCTTTTATCAGGGTCTTTACACTCACTAGTTTCTCTCCCTAGAATTCTCTTCCCACAACTATCTGTGTAGCTTACCGTCATTCCCTTAGGATCTTTCCTCAAATGTCACCAAAAAGGCATTACTAGACTACTTTATTTAAAATATTACAATCCTTTTTCCTACAACCTTCACTTTTCCCTGCTTTATATCTATTTTCCCCATAGCGTTTATTAAACTTATACACATACAAATATATACACCATATATAGTGATAGTATGTACGTATATTTATATATGGTATTTTAAAATTTATGATTGTTGACAATCTTTTCTACTAAAATGTAAGCTCTATGAAGGCAAGAGGTTTTTAATGTTTTATTCATTTTCATATCCTAATGCCTATAATAGAATCTGGCATATAGTAAATATTCAGTGTTTACTATATGTTGGCAAGGGGAGACCAGTAAGCTGGCTGTCAAGGGCTGAGCTGAGCCTGACTAAATATTTGTAGAATAGATGAATAATTAAAACAATCAGAAAGTACATCATAGATTTATCAGAGAGCCTATAGAGACTTTGAGAAAATAGATGTAATTTTGATTTCATGTATTCTCTTTTCTCTCGTTCATCAGGAAAGACTCTCAAGTAGATAATATAGAAAGATAGCAATGCCTTCATGTAATAGAGAATAATCTTTAACATTTTTTAGCAAAAATTCTACAACCAATTTTTTGGGATATCATTCAGAGATCATTAGTTCCTTTTATTTCTCAACATCTGAAATCATTGTAGAAGAGAATAAAGATTATTCTTACAGCAAATAGAAAAATCAGAATTAACTTAAATAGAGTTCAATTTTTGAAGGTATATTTTTAGCTGTACCTGAAACTTTGAATTCACTTAAAGACTGTTATTTATGTTTCTACTTGAACAACTTGGTACCAGCCAGAAGTTATCAATGATCCATACCAGTGCTTTTTAAAGGAGTATCAGTGAGAGAGAAATGGCCCTGAGCCTCAATCCAAATGCTTGAATTAGGTTCTTTAACCCCAGTAGCCACTGTTATCTGTTGAACAAGGTAACTTTTGTATGAGATGACTTCAAAATTAAAAAAAAACCTTACACACAAAATTTGTAAACAGTATTGATCAATATTTTTAGTTTAAGAAATAATTATGAATGGAGTAGAAAAGTGTAATATTCCAAAGTTGTTTTCTATTTTATCTCTTACCTAAGCCAAGAATATATATACACTGAGCCTTTATACTAATTAAGGGCATAGCTGTGTCTCTGGGAGCAATTCACAAAATAGGAGACTTAATATTTAGCACAGAGGGTATGAACTTGATCTGCCTTTTTAAAACATTAAGTAACAGTAAATTTGATTTTTTTCTTTACAATGTCTTAGAGCCATTTTTTAGGCTACATTGGTTATTGATACTTAATATAAGGACATTAATGAAAACATTATAATTTCCAGTATAACACAGTTCATGTTTATGTTTCCAACAAATTATATTTCAAGCCACTTTTACAGAATATTTATCTGGCTACTATTATATGATAAATTTTGTTTCCACACAAAAATTATGATAAGTATATTTTTGTTCACATTCTACAATTAAGTCAATGTATATACTAATACTGCCAGAAGACTAAAGAAATTTAAGTAAACAGGATCATGACAAGAACGTGTAATAAGTTATAACTTATTTGATCTTATTAGAAAAAATGAGCTATAAAATAAAGTTTTTAGTTGCATCTAGAAAATACTTTTTAAAGCATGCATTTTGTAAAGCATATATTTATGCATTTGTTCATAAAACTTCCATTTTAAGAAAAGACGATGATGAAAAATATTCAATTCAGAGTCAGTGAATGAAATTTTTCTTTTAGCAAACAAAAACTAGCAATTTTCCAAGTAGTTTGATTCTTAATTTAATCATAAAGTGAAAATTTGTTTCTTAAATGCTGAAAGTCAATTAAGAATATTCTGTTGAATTCTATGAATTGTCTGATGACAAGTAGGAAATTATGGATGCAAAGTTAGACACTTTTAATCAAACTGACCAACACAGAAAAACTGTTACTCAGATTCTCATGTTGAAATTTCTCGGTCTATTTCTCTGCTCAGATCTGACTATAATACTCTTCAAAGGCTAAAACAATAGTGCAAAGTATAGCATTGCTTCTGCTTTTGCCTCTTTGGGCTAACAAACTGGCAAGGTAAAGATTTGATGGAAGAAGGCAGAGCCAGGGATTGCTTTAATGGCCTCTTGAATTATGGGGTAGAAAGAGTCTAGTTAGAGGTGATTGGATTATTTTACTTTGAGGCTGGTTTATAAATTTAAATTTAGACTCATATAATATTAGAACTAGATGTAAAGAACTAGATGTAATCTTTGGGTAATAGATCTGTTTGGAAACCTGATAAAACTATTGACATTTTCATGGTTATATAGATAGGCGCATCCATGTACAAAATTGTAGGTTATTCAGAGACTCCAAGAAACACAATCACAGACCACAGCAGGTGCTCAGTGACACCTCATGTTATCAAATAGGACAAGAGTTTCCATTTATTGATTGCACTAATACATATTTTATGCCTACATTAAGTAATATACTGTATTATTCAAGAAGATGAAGACAAGAGACGAAAACAAAACTGACAAAAATCTCACATTCCAAAATCTCAGTCTTTAAAGGGATACATACAGTTAAACATTATTAATGGTGGAATGATGGAGAATAAAAACAAAATGACTATCTAAAGGAATAGTTTATACAAAAAAAAAAAAATTGAGAACAGGGATGTAAGATGATTTCAATCTACCTATAATAAGATTTTTCTGAATGGGTCAGGGGAGACTCCACAGACAAAGTGGCTTTTAAATTGAGTCTTGAAGGATGAAAAACAATTTAGCAAGATAAATGTCAGAGGGGCATTATATGGAGAAGGAACAGGAAGCAGCGAGGTGTAAAAGGAGTGGCAGATAATTCTAGTGATTCCATGTGAGCTGATAGCTTGCTGCATATGTGGATTGATAGACTGGAGTATAAATGGGTGGGCAGAGACCAGGTCATGGGAGGCTTGCTGGCTTCAGTGAGAGGTCTACATGTATCTCATAGCTAACGGCATATCCTTGAAGCATCTGAATTGCTAAGTGAGATTTGCTGTATGGAAAAAAATTGTCCTGGTAGAGGTGTGAAAAACAGCAGCAGGACTGGGAGGAAGCACAGAGTTTGTGGTCCAAAGAAAGGCAGAGAGACAGAGGACTGAAGCCAGTGAAAGCAGCTATCAACCTGTTATCATATCGATATTAAAGATCCTTACAGGACTGAGAAATATTTGCTGAAAAGAATTAGTAGTACTTGGTGGGGACCAACTAAATTAAGTAACTTGCTCAAGGCCGTATGCTTAATTAGTAGCTGAGATGTATCTAGAATTAAGTTTTTTGACTCCCAGCCTATTTCTCTCTCTAGTACTCTATATTCATTTTTATTGTCTGATTAATTCAAACATTTCAAATTAGGAATTTTAAATGGCCTACTAATGTTGATGACCTTCCCTCAAAACCTTCTATTTTTCTTTTAAACAAGCAAATGTGGGCTAAGCACATTGCTATTGGTTTCCTTTTAACAAAAGTTTCAAGGTAATTAAAGTAAATCACTATTTTTCCCCTTACAAATAAATGCAGTTCACTAATATCAAGTTGAAATTTTGCCTTTGGTTACCAGCTGAGATGCGGCTAAACGAAGGTAAAAGGGTTGATTTGTTGACGTGTGTGTGTGTGTGTGTGTGTGTGTGTGTGTATGTATGAGAATTTTGCCAATTAATTTTGTAAGAAAATAAATTTATCTGTGAATATAATGTCCTCAGTATATGCCTTTTATATAAAAAACAGTTTATTGTTCCCATATTTCTTCATAGCAGAACATCTATGGTGAATTATTTTGCCTATAGACACCACTGAATATTGTTTGTATGTGACATGTCCTTCTTGCTCTGTTATCAGAAGGACTTTGGTTGGGGAAAGGGAATTTTATTGCTTTCCTTTGAAAGATCAAAGGAATAGAAGACTGTAATACCTGGTGTTTATTGTTTTCTTCTGTGTTTTTCTTAAGAACACACAATTAGGTTTTCTTCTGTCAGAATAATTGTTTTCACTTTATATGATAAGTTGGCATGTCTATTTTTGGTAAGTGTAAACAAGTGAATCACTAAACTTAAATTATTCTGTCAAATGGGAATGGGAATAATTCCAACTTAAGTAGAAACTCGGTATTTTTAAAATGTATGTTAGAAAGGAATTAGAAGCCAACATAAAATCAGAACAACATTAATAAATAAGGAAAGCTGGCTTCTTTAAGTATTATTCCAAGTTTCACTGTGTGAATATATAATTTTTTCTTATTCACCAAAATAATTATTGTAGATTATTAAACAGAAAAGTTTTGAAGAGCTCCTACTCTGTGCTGGGTGCTGTGCTAGACACTGGAGATAAATAGTTAATCAACCTTGTGCCAGTCCTCAAATAGCTCACGGTTGCTGGGAAAGTATAATCAAAGAAACAGACAATTGCAATAGTGACAATTTGATAAGTGACAAAGTGAGGGTATTGTGCAGTATCACTTTTTGATGATTCAAATGATGGACTGGAAATAAAATCGAAATAGCCAAGAGACTAGGCAACAATGGATGATGATTTCTATTCTCTGTCAGAGTCATGAGTAGGATTTAATTATACTGACATGTTTTTTTGACTCAGGTCTTTTAAAATTCAATATTTGACTCTTAGAAATCTGCATCTTATGTAAAGAGAATTAATCAATCTTCACAAAACAGCATAGGCACCAGTGATTAAGGATGGTAAACTGTACAGTTTTAGCTGTGCTGTGTGAATAATTCTTGTTCACTGGAACACAGCTGTAACCTTTTCTTGTAAGCAGGCTGAATGCATCACCTCATTAGTTACTGCAGTAGCCTCAGTTATTATCTTCCTGATAGTCATGAATTGAGAGGTACTGAGTAGCTAGCCTCAAAATACTCTTTGTATATTTATCATAATACCTGAAATGGCAGTGGAGATGTTTTCCTTTTTTATTAAATATCTGTGTACACAGAAAGCCTAATTAAAATATAAATATTGACTGTGTGAGGGATGACATATTTACTTATTGCTCATCTTATGGTATATGTTATTAGTTATTCATCACCTGGAGAATGAAAGGACAGGAAACTTATGAGGACATGTGGGGAACATAGATCTCAGGTGTGTTAGGTCTATCAGGGAACACTTGGTCTGGACACTGAGGCAAAACCTCTGCCAGGATTATCCAGGAAGGATTTTGTTTGATGCTCCTGTGTATTAGATGAAACTGTGATTTTTTTTTTCTTTAAGGAATTGTTTTAATTTCAACTTTGTTCTTTTCTATTAACTAGTCAATTGATCTAAGATATATATGTCAATTGGGTTGCTTTGGCCTCATTTTCTTAATCAATTAATCAAGGAATATTCTTAAAGAACTTTCAAGGCTCTTTCCAACTCTGAGTTTTGAATAATATAAAGATTATCATTAAGAACCAAGACAGCAAAGAGCTGTTGAAAATGGAGACATGAAATTGAGAATAGCTGCAAAGATAAGCTCTGATAACAAGTCTGGCCTACGGCCAGCCCCTCGTTCAAGGTGATTACTTCATTATTTTTAATAACCCTATAAAGTCGATTGTTTCCTCCTTATTGTATTTTTTAAAATAGATGACATTTTTAAAATACCAGGTTAATATAAATAGTGACTTAAGCAAAATTAGTGTGGCCAACTTATTTTATTATAATTACAGAAGCATCTGCTCTCCTATTTATATTCAATTGAATTTTATACTCTCTACTAGTAACTATAGATACGTTGTTATTTTAAATGTTTCTCAAAGCTAAAGCTTTTACATCACTTAACGCTCAGACCAGAGGAGAAAAACTGTATCATGCTTATTTTTTTAAAAAAGAAGAACATTATAGAAGTTTTAAGATTATCATCAACTCCCAGAACTGGTTTGTCTTCATTTCGTAAAACTTCCTTTTACATTCAATTTAATGCATTTAGGAGTAAATTATTCAGGAAGTTGATAAAGATTCATTACTTAACTACAGGGAAGTCTAAAAGAGTTGTTAGCAGCAGCTGTGTAGATTTGCTGCTCATTTACTCCATATATAGGGCATAATGGATTTCCAGCAATTTCAGTAATACAACATTATCTGTGTTGATTGTAGACATCATTGCAAGATATGCTTTTTAAGAGTGTTATAAACTGAAACAACTATAAGATGGTAAGAAGACAGTCTCAATCTAGGAGTAAAGTTTTCTTTGGAAGACCTCAAAATTTAAGTAACAGTAAGAGGAATCTGGGAACCTTTTCCTCAAGAAGGAGGACTGTGTAGGGGATTTAAAGGATCCAATGACAGGTGTTCTACATGAAATACATCCCTTTCATGACCGCAACAAATGGTAAATGTGGAAACAACCAGATGTTACACACTGGATTGACAGCCTGTGTTGATTTTGACTCTGAATTAGCTATGTTTTGTGCGAGGTGGTGAATGTGGGGGATATGTTTACATGAAAGAGTGGGAAGACTTTTATGTTGCCAAAGGATGAGTAATAATTATGAGATTAAAATCTAGCTTAATATTACAATTTCATCCAGCTCTCAAAAGAGTATGTATCCACATTTAAAATAACTAAGCACAAAGTGAGTTTTACAATCTACAATGAATTGAGATTTAAGATTTAAAATATGGCTGTAATTTACAATGTAAATCAAATTTGAACCAACAATTACTATAAACAATTTTGAACAAATCATCAAGAGCAGTTTTCTTTCTTGAATATTTTACAACTGAAGTTCTATGGAGTTATAAAGTTTTTGTGCTAAGAACAACTGACAACTATTATTTACTGAGTACTAAGTTTCACAACTCTGTGAGGTAGGTAATATTATTATGCCATCTTTACAGATAAGGACACCAAGAGATTAAAGAAATTGACCAAGTATGCAGTTTTAAGTGGCAGAGTTAAGATTTGAACCCAGGCAGATTTATTCCAGACTATAACATATATCCTTCACCAATAGAGCCTTTGGTTTCATTTATTTGACAGGTGCTTAATAACATCTCTAAGTTGAAGGCCTTGTGGCTGGTGGTGCAGAGAAACAGATAAATACCACATAGCTCTTGTTTTCAGGCAACTCACAACAACATTGACAACAGCTACAGGGCAATACCTTACAATTGTGTCTTACTGTAGCAAATGTTGTTATTAGTCTGGCCCATATTACCTTAGCCCAGCCCTGAGTTCATCTTCAGCTGCTATCAGCTGTGGAATTTGCATCTGTGACACTGCCTGAGACACAGAAGACCTAATATTGCTTCTACAAGACACAAAATAATAATGACATGAGAGGCAGAAAATATGTCTTTATGGTTCCTGGGCCAAATCTCTTGAACTTCTGATAATTTCATTTTAAGTTTTTATCCTTCTAAAGAATTATTTAATTCATTGAACATCATGATGTGACTGAAATAAAACTTCTTCCATAAAATAACCTAAAGTTTTGTAAGGGTCTATTGGAAAGAAATTAAGTATAGCTATGGGGATTTTGCCTTACTTAAATATGTTTCACAGTGGGGAAGAGAGCTAGAAGCAGTAGAATTTCCACTGGAATGAACACACAAACTAGTTTGTCACAGATCCATGACTGCTTGACAGAAGACGTGAGACTTCTGGATCAGAGACAAAGGATTTTATTCAGCATAGCAAAAGCAATAGCAAGCATATCAGCATATCTCTGATGGTTCCCCATACCCCAAAGTCCATGAGGCAATATGATGGGCCCAGATGGCTACGCAAACAAAGGATTGCACTGCAGCTGAAAACTTCAAGCTTAAGAAAACTGCCACTTTTATAGCAAGCAGTAAACAGGCCTGTTCTTTGTCCAAAGAGAGACTGAATACTTTGCAGGACAATGCAATTCAATCCTATGAGGCATTATTTCACTTTGCAGAATTGTCAGCTGCATAAACAATTTAGATAAATGGCCCGGGTGAAAGAATGCTCAGGATCTGGGAATTTTGGCATACGTAGCAAGACACGTAGAAGCACAAAAGCCTCATAGCAGACTGCCTCCCAACAATATTTGGGGCACAGTATAAAAGAAATGAGGTTTTGTGTGTGAGCCTAGGGCCTAAGACGGTACACACAAAATTTTATACCAAAATCATAGAAACTTTTCAATAACTTCCTGGTAATTTGGATTACCTAAATCTCTTTTTAACTCTAAAATGTGTTTTTAAATGTTTTATGAAATCACAAGCAGAATGCTTCTACTTGAGCCTAGGTTAGGCCTATAGTAATACATGCAAACATTTCTCAGGAAGCCTCATTTCACACAGGTAATCTCCTGGATAAGGATATTCTTCGTTAAGTGGTGAAAGGGCAGGGTTAGGAGTTCTGTGGCAGCCACTGTGCTCACGCTCTAAGGAAGCAGGCTAATGTTTCTTTTATTGCTGGCTCTCCCTGCTTCTCTATGACCCGAAGAAAGTCAATTAACTTCTACATGCCTGTACAATGAGGATAACACTACTTGGTCACACACCTTTGAGTGGTGTGGCAAGGAAAAACAAGGTAACGCTTACAAAGCATTTGTAGAAAGTTCAAAAGAAATGTAGAATGAGAGTACAATACATTCTTAAATTTGAAAAATGGCCTAATTCAAACTCTTTGACAGAGCTAGGCTAATAGGAAAAAGCATTTTTACCACTTTGCCAAACATAATTGGCTTCTAAGTACATGTCAGAAATATACTCCCCACCCAGATAGAGCTCCTTAAGCCATATTCAACTTTACTAAAGCAATAGTATAGTACCATTTAGCCAAGCGAGTGCACAAAATTCGTCTTAGTAGATAAGAAACCTTTCTTTCTGCCTCATCAGTGTGGAAAAGGTCTAAAAGCAGTTTAATCATGATGCTAAAACTGTTTGTTCAGTCATTCCACCTGTCATTTGACAGTGATGGTTTCTAAGGACCTACTGTGTCCCAGGGATGAGGCCAGGTGCTGTGCTAAAGTATCACACTGGAATACAAGCCTCCTTAACAGAAAATCCTAGAATTTCTAACTGTAAGTAAACACAAGCAGCCTGTACTTTAATAATTATTCTTCAGTACTCTGTGTTCTTATGAGGACACAAATCCTCTATGTGGTAATCCAGAGCATATCTGAGAGGTAATTAAAGATTGCAGTAATGAAATCTCAGACAAAATCCTTTCTAAGGAGGAATGCTAAACAGAACAGAGAACAGATAATTGTGAAAAAGAAGACAAGTGGGTCTCTAGGACATAGTACATAAACCATAATGAGGGATATGTATTCTCTGATCTCCTTAGACAAAAACTGCTAGTATCACAGCAACTTTTGTAAGCTATTTAGGCCAGTGCTACTCATACTATGGTCCATAGAAAACGACATCAGCATCATTTGAGATCTTACTAGAAATGCAAATTCTGGGGCCTTAGCCCAGATCTACTAAATCAAAAACTCCTAGGACCCTGTAATTTGTGTTATCAAGTATTACAGGGGCTCCTATGATCCCCCAAATTTGACAAACACTAGTCTACACTTCGCATCTCAATTCTAATCCGACCATGTTTATTCGAACTGTCACTTAGCCATTAGTATAAATTCACATCAATGAAATTCATCACATAAGACAAACACAAATGTAGACTGGCTCATGGACTGGCTTCCCCAGCCATGTGGAACTGTGATTTCAAAGCAATCTATTCCAATTTGGCTTCACACGTGGTTAATCTAACTTAGCACACAATCTCTTAATATGAGGCACTTATAAAGGGAGAAGAAGCACAGCATGTTTTCTTGGATGGTGTTTCATGTACACTTAGACCTGTCCTTTCTCCTCAGGAGGCGTCAGAGAAGTCAAGTCGAATTTCAAGAAGGCATTTTAACTAACATTACTATCTATTGAATATTTGTGTCCCCCCACAATGTGATGGTATTAGGAGGTGGAGCCTTTGGGAAGTCATGAGGACACAGCTAAAGAGAAATATGCCATATAATTATTATAAAAATATGCCAAATATATTATTTTTATGTTTATTTACCTCAACATTACATTCATAATTTATGTTTCTGCCCGGAAATTATAACACAGTTCTATTTGGAAAATGAAGATGGTACATTTATGACAAGAATGATCATCCCATTGTCTGATAATTATTGTCAATTATTTCATCAAGTGAAATTCTAAGAAGAGTAAAATGAGGGTATATGTGGCAAGCTGAACTACTGAGGAATTGGAAATACCAAGGCATCAATAGGTTAATTGGAGTGAGTTATTAAAAAAATAAATAGAAAGGACGTGGCTCTGATTTGCAGGAGTTCTTTTCCCACTGCTGCCCAGCTAAGCTTTTGCGTTGGCACCAGAGCCACAGAACTCATTGCAGAACGTCACACTAGGGATTCGCAACTGGTTCCTTGAATTCAGATGTTTGGTTAAGGAGACAATGTTGATTACCATGTATCACTATGGCCGCAAGAGCAACTGTATTAGTTCGTTCTCGTGCTCCTGTGAAGAAATACTTGATACTGGGTAATTTACAAAGAAAAGAGGTTTAATAACCTCACAGTTCCACATGGCTGGGGAGGCCTCAGGAAACTTATAATTATGGCAGAAGGCACCTCTTCACAGGGCTGCAGGAGAGAGAATGAGAGCAAGCATGGGAAATGCCAGACAATTATAAAACCATCAGGTATTGTGCGACTCACTAATTATCACAAAAACCTTCATGGGGGGAACCGCCCCCATCATTCAATTACTTCTACCTGGTCTCACCCTTACAGGTATGGATTATTATAATTCAAGGTGAGATACAGGTGGGGACACAGAGCCAAACCATATCAACCACTTAACAAATGGAGATCACTCCCTTTCTGAATATTCTGTGCAAAAATATATGACAAATCCTAAAAGAGAAGCCAAAAAGGATGACCCATTTAGAGTTGGAAAAATACATGTAAACACATTTCACTTTACAGGATCACAGTCAGTCTGTGTAAGTAGTATTATTTAACCCTAATTTTATAAGTAAAACTATTCCCTATGACTTCCATTGTGACAATAGAAATAATATTCCACAGGAAAAAGTCTTTGTAATGTCACAGAAGCACACAAAAGTATGTTAGGTTCCATAATGTGAAATTAACAAGATGAAAATAGAGTCAAGAGGCCCAGTCTATGTGACAAACTATGAGACTCTGGGTAAGTCTCAAACCACCTGAGCTACTATTTTCAATATGTAAAGTGAAAGGTGAGTGATTCCTGAGGTTTTGTTGTCGCTGTTTCCCAGTGTTTACTATTTATATTTTTAAAATCTTTTCTCGATTACCTGTTTTAAATAATAATCACATATCAATAATAATAATAGTAAGTTAACTAGACCGAAGAATATGTAATATTCTGTCCTATAGTTGTAGACAGTTTTGTAGTTGCTAGAGATATACTGGAGAAAAATGTCTCTAACCCTACAGGTAACATTCAGTGTTTTTACATTGTATATATCAAGAAAAAAAAAAAAGTCTCTAAAGAGAACTGACTTGGATTTGTTTTTCTCCTTAGAATTTTCCCTTTATTTTCTGGCATCACGCGAATATCCAGGATATTGATACCACTGTGGCTTTTAGTCCCAAGCCTTGCATTTACATAGCTCCTAGCAATGCATTTGCAATAAGGAAGTTCTTCCCCTTTAATAAGCTAGAATAATGTTACAGTTGAGCAAAGATTTACACTCTTGGCAAGGCAAAGTGTCACACAAAGAAGATTAAAGACACAGGAAACTTGGACACATTTTCATTATTCAACAAATGTTTTAGAGCACCTATTTACCAGGAAAAATGCTGGGTTCTTTGGATGTATTAAAGTACAAGATGATTCTTTTCCTCAGTAAGCTTTTAACCCTTTGGTTAAACAGACAAGTAAGTATACTTAGGAAGACTGGCAGTATGTAGCTTCTTTGGGAGGACCAGGATAGACACTAAAGAAAGTTAAGTGCATGGGTTCCTGACTCTTTCTGTGTAAAGGGTATTACACAGCATGAGTCCAAGGAAGTGAGACAAGGAGGAAGAAGAAAATAATATGAGGTCCAAGCATTGCAAAAGACTGGAGAGTTTTAGCCCTTCATGAAAGAAAACCTGCATTTTATTATTGAACAGAAACTCATTTTAAAAATCTAGTTGAATACTCTTATTTTACAAATGAACCCCAGGAATGTCTATGACTTCCTCATGCTACACAGAGTTACTGAAAGAAGTTAGAGCTCCCATCTCTCAATCCTCCTTTCTCTTTTTCATTTGGAAGACGAGACAGAGCAGCTGAAACACAAAAGCACAATTTATTTCTTTTCATCAGCATTAATGTATAAACAACTCATTATTTTATTATCTCATATATATAATGAATAGAAAAAGCCTAAAAAGTTATGAGAAGAATTTTTAGGTGTAACAGACTGTAGCATTGAAACTTTGTTTTGGGAAACAGTAACTTACCACTATGTATGAGCCATCAATTACATGATAAATCCAACCAAAACTTTACTTGATCAATAAGCTGATATGTCTGTGAAGTAAATTCATAACCTTGTAGACTGATCAGCAATATTCCTTTCCAAAAATATGACAGTGAAAAGTTGTTTAAAGTATATGCATTAAGTCCTCACTTGACATTGTCAATAGATTCTTGGAAACTATAATTTTAAGTGAAGTGATGTATGAAAAAGCCATTTTTTTTTCTCATCAACCTTAAAATAAAATAAAATTGAAGGGAAAAATGTTATTTGAGGACCGTCATTTCTCTTAGTTGAAATTTTCAAGAACCTATTGACAACGTTGAGAGCTTAGTATACAACCCTAGTTGAAGGACTTTAAATAGCTTAATAAGGAAAGCCTAGACTAAAACTTCATGAGCTTGTAATCTCTTCACTTTGTGCATTGTTCTTCATAGAGTATTTTTGAGATTGCTTTCTGACAATATAGAAATGCTGTGGTTATGTAATAACTTATAGATCTGTGAGAATTAAAATTTGTTCATCACAGTGGACAGGAAAAGTGTAGCACTTAATTTCATTTCCAGTAAATCATTGCATTTAAACATAATCTCACTTATGTACTCAAACCATAATCATGAATACAAAATGCCAGCTCTGAATTATCTAACAAATGGAGATTAGATAAACCAAAATGGTAGATAATTCAAAAGTAATTTAAATTCAATGTTTGGATTTTTTTAATTACATTTATATATGGCAGAGCAAATGTTCTTGGAATTGACTCAAGTAATGGTGCCTATTGAGAAACTAGATTACATTTTATAATGTTGATCTCCTGCTGATTCATCAAAATAACACATGCCTTGTGGGAAATAGGAAACATATCTTTGGACAATTGATGCCAACACCGAACTAAGTAGAAATGAATCGACCGAAAGAAACTTCCCTGGAAAAGGAGCAGTGTTTGCATGTAATGCATAATAATTGGTGAATTTATTTATCCAAGCTAGAATTTTTGAATCAGCTCATTTTAGTTGAATTCTGAGTGAATGTACTCAGTTTTTCACTGAGGCATAACTCCAACAACTATTTATCAATAGCTTATGTCAGACTCTACTTGATATTGGGTATCAAATCAAGAATTAACTTATGTTTTCTGGTGGATTTTTGCCACTGCAGAATGTAAAATGGAGAATGTTCTTATGGAACATTTAATCCATGAATAGAGTCATCTGATGAAATTGGACAGAAACTTCAGTTGAACTTAGTTAGAAATGAGAGAAAAATGTTTTCCATAAATTTCTGGTTTTGTTTGTTTGTGTTGTTGTTTTGCAATTTTCTATTATCTGAAAAATTGTCTCAGATTTTGAGATTTTGGGTATTAATTATAATTGCAGTGAAATGGATTTACAACATTGAGAACTATTGGGAGTGACTGGAAATACTGCAAATGACTAATGAATCAATCAATAAATAAATAAACTCAACTGGCAATCTCCATTTGGTGAAAATGTACTGTCTATTTGCACTGCTACAAACTGTACTATATTCTCTCCAGTGGTAGCTGATATTTCATTTGCCTTTATATCATCATTTGAGTAATGCTTTCTTTTATTACATTCTTGAATGACTATTTTATCTGTTATTACTGTCTGAAGAATGCTGAAATAGAAATACATCTGTGTATCTATGCAAGAAGGATGATGCAAGGATATTTAAAACACCAGATAAATCCTTTTGTTAGTGATGAAAAGTGTTTGTCTATCTGCAGAAGCAATGATTGCATTGTGGTCTTTTGTTGCCATTAGGCTACTAAAAGGCTCCACTGTGAGGCTTATTCTCCTGCACGTGAAAATCCACATTTTGTGCTCTGTGTTTTCTCTGTAGTTAAGCTAAGTAATACTGAGGGAAAGTTAATCATGATCAGTAATCTCTGGGTTACTCTAGAGAACTAAGGGAAAATAACTCCATATGAAGAATAGAAAAACACATTTATAAAAGTTTAGGTTTAAAAACTATTCACCATTTGTCACAGCTAACAGGGGGTATGAGAGTAAGTAAATACAATTCACATAGAAAGAACAAGCTTTCCTTATGGTTTCACCAAGCCAGCACCTAGCACATGGTAAGCATTGGATAAATAAGAACAAATTAAAAAATAAATATTTTGATGCCACCATTACAACAGCAATTCTCACATTCAAGTTTAGATAATCCAGAAAAATCCTAGTGATTATGATGGCAAAGTGAAGTTATTTTTCCTCTCATATCAAATAATATTTAATCAATGTTAAAACCCTCAAATATCAAAAATCAAGGGAAAAAAATCTGCAAATCAAGAAACCAAGCAGAGAACTACTAGTGCCACCTCTCAATAAACTGCTAAGCACAGCTTTATGCAGATTTTTTTGCTAATTGATATCTAACTGAATGTATATTCAGTGCAGTCTGGTTGGAAAAAGCCTAACTGAGCCAATCAGACTGAATCTAAGGAGCTTTTTGTGCCACTTGAAGTGAATAGTACTGAGACAATAAAGCAGTACTACAGTCATTAATCATGAACTGTTATACAGAAAAAAACCAAAGGAAAAGGGAGCAGAAGGTGGTGACAGAGAGAAAACATGATGTTTAAGAAAGAATGTCTTTTTATTCACCTTGATGATTATTTTCTGATAAATATCTTGCCCTTCTCTGTTCTTTCTAGCTGAAGGTCTGTTACACTGTGAAAAACTCTAATCCATTAAAATCATCTAATCGTGGGTGTCATTTAATAAAAAAGGAAAAGAACTTGATTTAATTTGCACAAATTAATGAGTATAAATAAAACATACATATAATAAACTCTAAAAAGTATAACCATGCCATTTTTATAATAAAAATGGAACTACTTTACAGAATTGATATTCATTTCACTTTAATGCAAAGAACTTTTCAGATGCCAAATCATTCATTTTGATTTGCATTCCAGATTATCAGTCTCGGCCGGGCGCAGTGGCTCAAGCCTGTAATCCCAGCACTTTGGGAGGCCGAGACGGGCGGATCACAAGGTCAGGAGATCGAGACCATCCTGGCTAACACGGTGAAACCCCGTCTCTACTAAAAAATACAAAAAACTAGCCGGGCGAGGTGGCGGGCGCCTGTAGTCCCAGCTACTCGGGAGGCTGAGGCAGGAGAATGGCGTGAACCCGGGAGGCGGAGCTTGCAGTGAGCTGAGATCCGGCCACTGCACTCCAGCCCGGGCGACAGAGCGAGACTCCGTCTCAAAAAAAAAAAAAAAAAAAAAAAAAAGATTATCAGTCTCAAATTCTGAACCACACATATAAACAATTTGAATGTAGATTACATATACCATTTCCTATGATAATCATCACGGGAGCAAAAAGTAGACACTAAAAAAAGTCAGCTAAACTCCTGATAATTTTTCTCTTGAAGAAAATGCAAACAAGCATGTGAGTCACTTTAATTTCTGCTTTGTAAATAGTCACTCAAGCACTTTCTTATGAAATGAAAGTAAAAAAGAGTGATGTCATTTTTCATAATAATGTACACCCAAAATAGCAATAAGCTTAAAAATATTGGTGAGGAGGAATATGACATATGTTTTATATATTATATGGGAGAGATGTTATTGTAATTGACCTTCAGAATTAATTTAGTAGACTACTTTGTGATTAACCTGTATTTGCCAAAAGTATCATTCATCTAAGGTCAAGGAAGACTTAACTGCTATCCTATACAATTTTAAATAAAACTTATATTCTTTAAAATGTTTAACACTATTTTAAGAACTCATTTTATTAAAATAATAATATAAGTGAACATCTATCCATTTTTATCATGCAATCATTTTTTAATAAATATAAATATTTATAATACAATCATGCCTTTAAAGCTAAGTTCCAGAATAAGAAATAAGTGATTCAGCTTCACCTTGGCGTTCGTCTCAGGCTATCCTCTGTCATGTGTCATCACATGAAAAAAAGAAGCATGTTCAAAAAGAATAATATGTGCATATATCTTCAAGACAAACCTCCAAATAACAGTGGTTTCAATTGTATTTACATGTGCACATCAACTAGATTAAATTCTTCCATTTGACCTATCAGACACTTTGTGCTTTTAAATGACATCCCAGAGAGACTAATATGCCATGGAAAATCAGAATAGCAATCTAAAACTTTAAATGTTTTAAACTTAGGAGATACTCATGAATCCTCAAATCAAGAATATTCTTTCATAAAGTCATACACCAAAATCTCACCACTTCTGACCATTTCCACCACTGCTGCCGCCTGTATAAGCTACAACCATGTCTTGCTATTGCCATAGGCTCCTAACATTGTTATCTGAATCTACTTTTTTCCATGAAGCATTCTTTTCACTTACCTCTTCAAACCTAAAAATGTCTGCCTATATCACTGCAGAACCTGGACCCTGGCTAATTCTCTTTATCTACACTCCTCTTATTCTAATTTAGCCACATTATCCCCCTACAAATACATGCACACACACACACACACACACACACACACACACACACCCATGCATAAGGGGTTACATGGTTCTCTCCCTTAATTCATTCAAGTTTCAGCCCAGAGCTAGAGAGCATCCTGCTCTACCCACTCTCCACTCTGTCAGCTTCTCTGGCTTATCTTCTCCCATCTGGCTGTATTTTGCCATGTACTATAACCTAAGATATGATTGAATTTTTGCCTGTCAATACTTGAATAAGAGAAATTGGGAATTTTTGTCTGTTTTGTTCATTGCTATATAGTGAGAACTTAGAACAGTGCCTAGTACATGATAAATGCCCTCTAAATATTTGTTGAATGAAGTAAGTTATCCTTTGGGATTCAAATTCAGCAATGATAGCCTAGATTTCAGGGTTCTCTACTTTTGTGACTCTATCAGTGGCGAGGGTATCTGTGTATATCCATTGAAAAAGCAATAGAATGTCTCTGTGCACAGAAAAATAAAAAGGAAAAGGCTGAAAAGCACGGAGAATAGAAATTACAACTACCACGAATTCTGCTACTTAGAAATAAGTACTATTAACATGTTAGTAAATATCCTACTAACCTGTTCATTTTTCTAAGAATATTCTGTCACAATCCAATCTATAGTTTATATTTAAGTTCTTATTTTTAAATGCACTTTCAGTAAATCAAGTTTCTTCTTCAGCTGTGTGGGTTGAAGAAGGTGTTTTTCAAGCCTCTACCACATATTGCCTAGATGCAAGAAAATATTTCAAAATATTACTAATGCTAATCAGTGGCCCAGAAAGCTTTCAAGTCACAATGTATACAAGCTCTCCAAACCAATACTCCCCTCTCATCTTTTCGGTTAGTTGGTCCAGATCTATTTGCTAAAATAAAAATGTTTTAAAATATTCTACTTTCATTTAAACTATTTGTAATATGCACTACAAAAACTATGAAGATTATTTACAGGCATACCTCATTTTACTATGCTTTGTTTTACTGCACTTTGCAGATATTATGATTTTTTTTTAAATTGAAGTTTTGTGGCAATGCTCTGTTGAGCAAGTCTGTTGGTGCCATTTTTCCAACAGCATGTGCTCACTTCATGTCTCTGACACATTTTGATAATTCATGCAATATCTTATACTTTTTCATTATTATTATTATATCTGTTTTGGCAATCTGAGGTCAGTGATCCTTGATGTTACCACTGTAATTGTTTTAGGATACCATAAACCATATGCATATAAGATGGCAAACTTTATTGATATATGTTGTATGTTTGCAGACTCCTTCACCAACTGGCCATCCTAAAGCATCCCCATTACATAAGACATACCAATATGGAAATTAAGCCAATTTATAGCCCTACAATGGCTGCTAAGTGTTGAAGTGAAAAGAAAGTCTCATGTCTCTCACTTTATATCCCAAGCTAGAAATGATTAAACTTAGTGAGGAAGGCATGTTGAAATCCACAATGGACCAAAACCTAGACCTCTTGTGTGAAACATTTAGGCAGGTTGTGAATGCAAAAAAGTTCTTAAAAGGAATTAAAAGTGACTACACAAATGATAAGAAATTGAAACAGCATTATTGCTGATAGAGAGAATGTTTTAGTGGTCTGGACAGAAGATCAAACCAGCTAAACATTTTCTTAAGCCAAAGCCTTAACCAGAGCAAGGCCATAACTCTACTCAATTATGTGAAGGTTGAGAGAGGTAGGGACATTTCAGAAGAAAAGTTGGAAGCTAGCAGAGGTTGGTTTATGAAGTTTAAGAAAAGAAGCCACTTCTATTATATAAACGTATAAGGTGAAGCAGTAAGTGCTGATGTAGAATCTACAGCAAGTTATCCAATAAACCTAGCTATCTATTACTGAATGTGGCTACACTAAACAAAAGATTATCAATGTAGACAGAACAGCCTTCTTTTAAAAGAAGATGACTTCTAGAACTTTCAGAGCTAGAGAGAAGAAGTCATGCCTGGCTTCAAAGTTTCAAAGTATAGTCTAACTCTCGTGCTAGAGGCTAATACAGCTAGTAACTAGATGGAAACCAATGCTAATTCAGCACCCCCAAAACCTTAGGGCCCTTAAGAATTTCACTAAATTCACTCTGTCTGTGCTCTATAAATAAAACAACAAAGTCTGGATGACAACACATCTGTTTATAGTAGTTTATTTAATACTTTAAGCCTATTGTTGACAACTACTGCTCAGAAAAAGACTCCTTTCAAAATGTTACTATTCACTTGACAATACACCAGGTCGTCCAATAACTCTGATGGAGATGTAAAAGATTAATGATGTTTGCATGCCTACTAATATACTTATTTTGCAGCCCACAAGTCAAGGAGTAATTCTGACTTTCAAGTTTTATTATTAAGGGGACATATTTTGTATGACTATCACTACTATAGATGGTAATTCCTCTGAGGATCTGGGAAAAGTAACTTGAAAATCTTCCGGAAAAGATTTATTATCCTTGATGCCATTAAGAACACTTTTAATTCATAAGAGGAGGTCAAAATATAAACATGATCAGGAGTTGGAAGGAAGTTGATTCCAACCATCATGGAAAACTTTGATGAGGTTAAGACTTCAGTGGGGGAAATCACTGCAAATGTGGTAGAAATAGCAAGAAAACTACAATTAGTAGTAAAGCCTAAAGATGTGACTGAATAGCTGCAATCTCATGATAAAATTTGAATGGATGAAGAATTGCTTCTTATGGAAGTGCAAAGAGAGTGGTTTCCTGCGATGGAATCTACTGCTGGTAAAGACACTGTGAGCACTGTGGAACTGACAACAAAGGATTTAGAATATTATAAAAATTTAGTTGTAAAAGCAATGGCAGGGTTTGAGAGGATTGGCTCCAATTTTGAAAGAAATTCTACTATGTGTAAAATGCTCTGAAATGGCATGTCGTACTACAGAGAAATCTTTAGTAAGAGAAAGAGTAAATCAATGCAGCAAATTTCTTGTCTTAAGAAATTGCCACAGTCACCCCAATCTTTAGCAACCACCACGTGATCAGTCAGTAGTCATCAACATCAAGTGAGGTAAGACCCTCCACCAGCAAAGAGATTATGATTCACTGAAGAATCAAATTATTGTTAGCATTTTTAGCAATAAAATACTTTTTAAATTAATACATGTACATTTTTTATGCATGACATCATGGTGCTATTGCAAACTTAATAGACGACAATATAGTGTGACCATTACTTACATGCGCCAGAAAACCAAAAAACGTGTGACTCACTTTATTGCAATATTCACTTTATTGCAGTGGTCTGGAATTGAACCCAGATCATCTCTGAGATATGCCTGTATTGATTTTATTATGTTATTGTTTTAAATAAAAGGCATTTTCATATGCAATAGAAATTTCTCTTTGAAAAAAATTTGCTTGTCAAAATGTTCAAAAGTTTCCTGTCCCCAATCCAGTATGGCAGACTTTAGTTAATTTCCACATTTTCAAGACAACAAAATGAAATGAAAAGGTATAACAAATAAAAAGGAAATAGAAAAACAGAAGATGGTAAGAAGAGAGGATGACAAAATATAATGCTTTTATTGTAAGGCATAAAAATCTCAAAATTAATATGACAAAATAATAAGCATTCACACTTACAGTAGGTATTTATAATTTGTGTGTGTGTGTGTGTATGTTCTGAAATGGTCAGTGATTTAAAAAATTATTTTCATTTTTAGAAAAAAGTCAACTCATATCCTTTTACATTGTGATGTTGAATGTAGCTGATTTTGTAGCTGCTAAAGCTGTACACATTCACAGTCTTTGGGGAAAACGTACTGCTCCTTAACATCCATTCCAGCCTCCTCCAGCAGTATTTGCTGAAGTCTATGGTGCAGAGGTGATTTCTTTGGAAATTTCAAAGATACACAGAAACAGTTTAACATGAAAGTGTGACAAAAGAAATGCAGAAATGATGACAAAGAACTATTTTTTGTGTTTAAAAGGTCAATGTGAAATTTGTATTTAAAGCTTGATAGCAGTAGCAAAGCGCCATAAAGCTCCACAGGAAAAGACGCTACCCCAGGAGAGTCTGGATCTCCACTCCCTCCTTTGGACCTTCACATTAAAATCACGTCTTCGTATTTTTCCCAACTCTCCCTGGTTCTAGGATAGGGCTGTTGACTTTACAAAAGAGACAGCCAACGTTTCCATAGAGTTCTTTTTCTTCGAAGGTGAACTCTTTCATTGAGTAACAATAAATTATATCTGCAACTTTAATTAATGTGGAAAAGAATATGAATGATACCCAGCTGTTATGATTGTGTTAGAATTAGGCCCCAACACCTTCATCAGTGCTTCTGAATCTATATCATGTTTTCAAATAGGATTGTGTCTGTTCCATCACAAACACATGCAACCTACCATATGATCAATTGTGTAACTGATTGTGAAAAATATCCAGCATTCACATTAAATATTTGATAGTTTAAAATTTTTTATTTTAAATTTTATATTAAAATAATGTTAAAATTGTCATAATTTTATTCTATTTAGTAGGGACAAGATATATAAGTTTGAGTGACCACACATCATAATGGTATAGCACATGAATTCTGGAGTCAGATTACTTGAATTTGATATCGAACACTGCCTCTTATTGACTGCTCAATATTGAATGAATTATTTAATCTCTCTGTTTCCACCATTGTAAAATGAGGATTATTAAGTACCTACTTGTAATGGTTTTTGTGAGAAGCTAATTAATAACTATATGTCAAGATATAGGAGACTACCTGACACACAGAAAGTTCTACATAAGTGCTTGCTTTTCAGGCATATTTGTATTAAATATATTTTAGGCATATTTGTATTAAATATATTAACTAATATAATCATTAGTTTAAAAAATATGCATCTGTATTTATTCAACAGTGTTTTCCTCTTCTCTATCTCAATACTTTATTTTAATTTATTTACTCTGCCTTATTTTAGTTTATTTTATTTTTTAATAACATTTATGTTACTTATATTTTTAAAGAAGAATAAACAAAAGTAAGAATAAATTAAGTATTTCAGATTTTAACTTTTTTCTTTTCTGATCAATAGTTTGGCTATACCTTTAAGGGTCTGACACACAGTTTAGTTGTATATATTTTTCCTAACTATTCTCTAACAATGATTTTTTAATTTCTTTTTGACTTAAGAATCATCTTTGAGGGCTTCTATTTTTTATATGGTATGATTTATTTTCAATTGGAGATGGCAGACGGTACAATTAGATTAAAAAATAAATGGCATAAAAATTGGAAAGAAAATGATAAATTACTGTAATGGAAATATCACATGCTAAAGATCAAATAAAATATATACCCTGAGAATTCAAAATCTTTGTATATAAACTACCATTAAAAACAAATAACAAACTCAGAAATATTATTATAAATAAGAAAATTTAATAAAATATATAATGAAAAATTATTAGAAAATTAATAATTTTTCTTATACAAATATCAACCAGATAATATAATTTTTAAAATAACAAAAGAGAGATGACGTCCTTAGAAATAAATTTAATAGAAAATAAGTAAAACCTAAAGAAGCTTTAAAACACTACCAAATAGAAGATTTGAAGAAATGAAAACACATACCATGTTTTTTGATAAACTCCCCGTCATAAAAATATTAACTTTTTGTTTTTCAATTTGTGAACGTGACATCTTAATGGAATCACAATGAAAATGCCATTAAGAATTTGCCATTAAAAAAATACTATTAAGAATTTTTATTTTCCTAGACAGGCTGACTCTAAATTTGTGTGAAAAATAAACATGCAAGATTAGTTAGAAAAACTCTAAAGGGAGACTGTGGGAAAACTAGCACTACCAGATGTTAAAACATATCACTAATCTGTAATCACTAATGCTCCAAAGTTGTGGAACACAAAGTCATATACATCGAATGAAACACAATATGCTATTTGAAAATAAATTCTAATATATTTAGCTAAGACAGTTAAAATTTCAAATCAGGTAGAAAAGATACATTGTTTCATAAATGGTGTTTGGACAAAGCAATAGCCACTTAGAAAAAAAAACTGAAATATATCTCACTTATTAAACCCAAATATATTTTAGATGAATTAAAATTTAAACCAAAAGAATGAAACCACAAAAGTTCTAGATTAAAATAAGAAATTTTTCTTTTGCACAGTTTATCTTTTCAGTGAGTAGTACTTTTCTAAATAACAAAACTTCAAAAGTTATAAAGAAAAATGTATAAATAAATTACATATTTTTTTTTTTTTTTTTTTTTTTTTTTTTGAGGCTGAGTCTCCCTCTGTCGCCCAGGCTGGAGTACAGTGGCCGGATCTCAGCTCACTGCAAGCTCCGCCTCCCGGGTTTACGCCATTCTCCTGCCTCAGCCTCCCGAGTAGCTGGGACTACAGGCGCCCGCCACCTCGCCCGGCTAGTTTTTTGTATTTTTTAGTAGAGACGGGGTTTCACCGTGTTAGCCAGGATGGTCTCGATCTCCTGACCTCGTGATCCGCCTGTCTCGGCCTCCCAAAGTGCTGGGATTACAGGCTTGAGCCACCGCGCCCGGCCAATTTTTTAAAACCTATGTTGAACAAATACCTACCATAAGGAAACTCAAAAGAAAAACTTAAAAGGTAAGAAAAATAACATCACAAAAGATTAATTTCCTAATTATATAAACAGATGAGAAAAATGCTAAAGTCCAATAAAATTGGGACATGATCTGACAGATATAGAAACCAGGCATACCTCAAAATAATAAGAACTATCTATGACAAACCCACAGCCAACACCACACTGGACAAAAGTTGAAAGTGCTACCTCTAAGAACTGGAACAAGGCAAGAACTGTCACGACTCTTACTCATCATAATACTGAAGTCCTAACTGGAGCAATTAGTCAAGAGAAAGAAATGAAAGAAAATGAAATAGGAAAAGAGGAAGTCAAATTATCTCTGTTCACTGATAAAATTATTCTATACCTAGAAAACCAAGAAGATTCCTCAAAAAGACTTTTAGACCTGATAAATAACTTTAGTGAAGTTTTGGGATGCAAAATTAATGTATAAAAATAAGTAGCATTTCTATACATCAATACAGTAAAAGTTGAGAGCCAAATCAAGAATGCAATCCCATTTGCAATAGCGACACACACACAAATAAAACACCTAAGAATACATCTAACCAAGGAAGTGAAGAACTCTACAAGGAGAACTATAAAACACTTCTAAAAGAAATCACAGATGACACAAACAAAAGGGAAAAGATTCCGTGCTTGTGGATTAGAATCATTAAAATGCCATACCGCCCAAAGTTATCTATAGATTCAACGCAGTTTCTATCAATTACCAATGTCATTTATCAGAAAATTAGAAATACTATTCTAAAATTCATATGGAACCAAAAAAGAGTCCAGATAACCAAAGCAATCCTAAGGAAAAAAAAAGAAGCAAAGCCAGAGGCATCACATTACTTGACCTCAAATTATACTATGGGGTGATAGTAACCAAAATAGCATGGTACTGTTACACATATGTAAACACATAGATCAAAGGAACTGCAGAGCGAATGCAGAAATATACCCATACACCAACAACAGACTTATCTTTGATAAAGTTGAAAAAATAAACAATGGGGAAAGGGAGCCCTATTTAATCAATGGTTCTGGGATAACTGACTAGCCACATGTAGAACATGGAAACTGGATCCCTACTTCTCACCATATACAAATGTTAACTCAATATTGATTAAAGATTTAAACTTTGTACCTCAAACTATAAAAATCCTAGCAAAAATCACAGGAAAATCTCTTCTGGTCATTAACAAATGCAACAAAACCAAAAATAAACAAATAGGACTAAAATAAGCTAACAGGCTTCTGCACAGCAAAAGAAGCAATGCACAGGGTAAACAGACAACCTCAAGAATGAGAGAAAATATTTGCAAACTATGCATCCTACAAAGGACTAATATATAGAAGTTATAAGAAAGTCAAATCAACAGGAAAAAAAATCAACTCCGTTAAATTGGCATAGGGCATGAACAGTCAATTCTCAAAAAAAGACATAAAAGCAGCCAACAAATATACGAAAAAAAGTTCAACTTCACTAGTCATCAAAGAACTGCAAATTAAAACCACAATGAGATGCCATCTCACACCAGTCAGAATGGCTGTTATAAAAAGTAAAAAAAAAAAAAAAAAAAAAATGTTGTTGAGGGTGAAAGAAAAGGGTCATGCTTGTACAATGTTCGATAGAACATAAAGTAGTTCAGCCCCTGTGGAAAGCATTATGAAGATTTCCCTAGAACTGAAGATTACCATTCACCCCAGCAATCCCTCTACTAGGTATCTACCCAAAGAAAAAGAAAAAGTTATATTCATAAGAAATCTACACTTGCATGTTTATCACAGCACTATTCACAATAGCAAAGTCATGGACTCAACCAAGGTGCCCACAAACAGTAGATTGAATAAAGAAAATGTGGTACAGAAATACCATGGAACACTATACAGTCATTACAAAGGATAACATTTTGTCCTTTGCAACAACATGGATGCAGCTGGAGGTCATTATCCTAAATGAATTATCACAGAAACAGAAAATCAAATAATGCATGTTCTCACTCATAATTAGCAGCTAAACAATGGGTACACATGGACATAAAGATAAAAACTGTAGACACCAGGTATGCCAAAATTGGGAGGAGAAAGCAAGATTAGAAAATCTATCTGTTGAATACTATGTTCACTACTTGAATGATGGGTTCCATAGAAACCCAATCCCCAGCATTATATAATATATCTATGTAACAAACCTGTACAAGCACCCTCTGAATCTAAAATGTAAAATAATAATAATTATGAAATTTAAAAATTAACTTTAAGGCCAGGCGCGGTGACACATGTATATAATCCCAGCACTTTGGGAGGGTGAGGAGGATGGATCATCTGACTTCAGGAGTTCTAGACCAGCCATGCCAACATGGTGAAACCCTATCTCTACTAAAAAAAAATTAAAAATAAAAAAATTTAGCTGAGCGTGTGGGCAGACACCTGCAATCCCAGCTACTTGGGAAGCTGCAGCAGAAGAATCCCTTGAACCCAGGAACCAGAGATTGTAGTGAGCTAGGATCACGCCACTGCACTCTAACCTGGGCAACAAGAGTGAAACTCCATCTCAAAAATCAATAAATAAATACATAAATAAATATTAAAAATAAAAATTAAATTTAAAAGAAAGCTGCTCCCACTGGCTCAGTGCAAAACAAGCAGGAGAAATCCTCAATTCCTGGATTCTCCGTAGTGAAAGAAAGAGATGGAGTATGTGTCCAATGTTTAGCCTTTTAGGCAGAGGGAGTTCCTACAGGACTCTTGCCCAATTAAGAGTGCTGACAAAACCCAGCATAATCTAGAAGTCTGGGACCTCTGAGAACAAAAGACAGCAGGGCAGCTTATGGCAGTTCCAGAGAACCTGGAGTGCCACAGAAAACAAGAGAGGGAAAAATATCATGAGCCCCTGAAAATAAGCCAGCATATTCTTCTCATTGGGAAATTGCATATGCAATTCTAGAGGAAATAAATTCACAGAAAAGGTCTGAGAGACCCTAAGACTCCCTGTCAGGACTGATTGATGAATGCCTTTCCCTCAATGAAGCTAGCCTACAAAAAAATGGGACAGGTGGCTATTTTTTTAAATGCACAGATTTTAACACAAAGTTATCAGACACATGAAAAAAATAGGCATGGCACAAGCAAAAATATAAAATAAACTTCCAGAATCCCACCCTAAAAAATTTATGTTTATGAATCACCTAACAAAAAAGTCAACATAACCATCATAAAGATTATCAACATGCTCAGGAGAGCAATGCAAGAACAAAGACACAGAAAATATTTTTACCATATTAAAATGAACCAAATAGATATGTGTGGCTTAAGTCTATAATAGCGGAATTGAAAAACTTCCTGAAGGGGTTCAACAGCTGACTTAATCAAGAAGAGAACTGAATCAGCGAAACTGAAGATAGGTCATTTTAAATCATTGCATCAGATGAGAAATAATAAAAAAATAAAGCCTACAGGACTTACAGAATACCATGAAGCTGACCAACATACAGTATTGGTGAGTATGGGATTCCCAGAAGAAGACAGAATGAAGCAGGAATCTTATTTAAATAAATAATTGTTGTATTAGTACATTTTCATACTACTATTAAAAAACTGCCCAAGATTGGCTAATTTGAAAAGGAACAAGGTTTAATTGTCTCATAGTTCAGCATGGCTAGGGAAGCCTCAGAAACTTACAATCACGGCAGAACGTGAAGAAGAAGCAAGGCACCTTCACAAGGCAGCAGGAAGGAGAAGTGCCAAACTAAGTGGGGAGAGCCCCTTATACAAACACCAGATCTCGTGAGAAATCACTATTATGAGCACAGCATGGGGGAAATCACCTCCATGATTCAATTACCTCCATCTGGTCTCTCCCTTGACACGTGGGGATTATGTGGATTATAATTCAAGATGAGATTTGGATGAGGATACAAAGTCTAAACTTACCAATTGTTAAACAAACTTTCCGAATCTGGGGAAAGAAATGGACATCATGATTCAAGAAGTCCAACAAAATTTTTTGTTTCTTCCAAGGTACTCTTTTACTTTCCTAATGATTACTTTGGGCCCTTTGGTTATTCAGAAATCTGATAGTTACTGTCCACATATTTGTGAATGTTACAATTTTCCTTCTGTTATTTCTAGTTTCATACCATTGTGGCAGGAAAATATAGTTGAGATGATTTTAATCTTAAGTTGGTTAAGACTTACTTGTTTTTTGACCTAACATATAATCTATCCTGGGGAGTGTTCCATATGCTGTTTTAAAAATTGTGTATTCTGTTGAAGGATGCAACTGATGTTTATGTATGTGTCTAGTAGGCCCAACTGATCTATAGTATGGCTTAAATCTACTGTTTTCTTATTAATTTTCTGTCTAGATGATCTATCCATTGGTGAAGGTGGGCTATTGAAGACCCTTAATATTATTGAATTATTATCAATTTCTCCTTTCAGCATTGTTAAAATTTGTTTCATATATTTTTAATACTTCCAATGTTCGGTGCATATATACATAAAATTATTATATGTTCTTGATGAATTGATCCCTTTATCATTATAACCTTCCAACAAAGATGAACTCAAGGATTATAACGTATCCTCACACAAGATACATCACAATCAAATTGTCAAAAGTCAAAGAACAAAGAGATAATTTTTAAAGCAGCAAGAAAACAGTGACATCACATACAAGGGAGGCAAATTAATACTATCGATGGCTTTCTGACCAGAAACATTGAAGGCCAGAAGGAGTGATATGATATATTCAAAGTGCTGAAAGAAAAAAGGTGCCAACCAAGAATATCACATGTAACAAAAGTGTCCTTCAAAAATGAGGGAGAAATAAAAACTTTCCCAGATAAATAAATGCTGGGGAAGTTAATCGTCACTTGATCTGGCTCATATGAAATAACAAGGGAAGTCCTTCAAGTTGAAATGAAAAGATACCAGACAGCAACACAAAAGTTTATGAAAGTATAATATTCAACGGTGAAGGTAAATATACAAATACAGAATGCTGTAATACTGTCACAATAGTGAGTAAACCATTTCTAGTACAGAAGTTAAAAGACAAAAATATAAAAATTAACTTTAACTAGAAAATATTAATACAGAACTTATAAAAGTATATAATTTGTTTCATCCACAAAATAAAGTATATGTGTGGTGGGGGAGAACTAAAAGAGTGCGGTTGTACATGATTAAAGTTAAGGCGTTACTAGTTTGAAATAGATTGCTGTAAGATGTTTTATGTAAGCTTCATAGTAACCTCAAATAAAAATCTATAGAAGATACACAAAATAAAATCAGAAAGGAATTAAAGTACATCTCAACAAAAACAACAAAAAATCTACATAAAATAATGAAGACAGTAAGAGTGGAAAATAAAGACAGAAAAAACAAAATACATACCAAATATAATTAATAAAATAACAATAGTAGGTCTTCTCTATCAGTAATTACTTTAAATGTAAATAGATTAAATTCTCCAATAAAAGATTTAGAGTGGCTGAATACATTAACGAAAAAACAAGATTCAATTATATACTATCTACAAGCTACTCGCTTTAGATTTAAGGACACACACAGGCTGAGATGAAAAAATATAAATATAAATGGATGAAAAAATATAAATCATTCAAATAACCAAAATAGGACAGGGGAGTGCTTACCCAAGGAAGCAAAAGATTCATACACTAAAAACTACAAAATGTTGCTAAAATAATTAAAGAAGACATAAATATAAACAAAAAGTCCTGTATTCATGGATTGGAAAGATTAATACTGTTAAAATCTCCACACTACCCCAAACAATCTACAGATTCCATGAAATCCATATTAAAATTCCAGTGTCGTTTTTACAAAAAAAGAAAACCAATAATAAAATGTTTGTGTAACCACCAAAGACTCTGAATAGCCAAAATAATATTGAGGAAGTACAGCTGGAGGCATCACACTTCCTATTTCAAGACATATGACAAAGCTACAATAATCAAAGTAGTGTAGTACTGGTCTAAAGTCAGACATACAGACCAAGGGAAGAGAATAGATATCCTATAAATAAACCCATGCATGTACTATCAGATGATCTTCCACAATGGTGCCAATAATACACACATGGAAAAGGATAGTCTCTTTAATAATGATAATGGGCAAACTGGATATCCAATACAAAAAATGGAAATTGTACCACACACCAAACTTAAATTTAAAATGAATTAAAGACTTACACATAGGACCTGAAACCATGAAACTCCTAGAACAAGAGAAAAACTCATAACTTTGGTCTTGGCAATGGTTTCTTGGATACAAAATCAAAAACATAGGCAAACAAAGCAAAAATAGACAAGTGGGGCTACATAAAACTAAAAAGTCTCTCCATAGCAAACAGAACAATCAGCAAAGGAAAAAAGCAAAGTACAGAATAAGATGAAATGTTGGCAAATCATATATCTGATAAATCATATATCTGATATATATCCAAAATATATAAAGAACCCAATTTTTTTAATGGATGAAGGACTTGAATTGACATTTCTTCAAATAAGACATATAAATTATCAACAAGTATATTAAAAGAGGCTCAATATCACTAATTATCAGAGAAACACAAATTAAAATGGCCATATTAATTCATACCTCATAGAATGGCCATTACCAAAATAATAGAAAATAACAAGTATTGGTGAGAATGTGGATAAAGTGGGACCCATGTGTCATGTTGGTGGGAATATACAATGGTATAACTGCTATGAAAAATAGTATGGAAGTTCCTCAAAATATTGATTTAGCAATCCAGCACTTAGGTACTTATCCAAAATAATTGAGATCAAGATTTCAAAGAGACATTTGCACATAGTTGAAGCAGTATTCAAAATAGCTAAGAGGTGAAAACAACCTAAATATCCATTGAAGGATAGATCGATAAATGTTTTATATATATATATATATATATATATATATATATATATATAAAAATAAAATTTTAAGGCTGTATATATATATATATATATATATATATATGTACACACACACACACACACACACACACACATACATACACACAGCCTTAAAAATTGAGAAAACCCTGCCAATTGCTACAATGCAAATAAACTTTGAGGATATTATGGGAAGTAAAATAAGCCAATCACAGTAAGACAAATACTGCATGTTTCCACTTATACAAGATACCTAAAGTAGTAAAATTCAGAAGCAAAAAGTAGAGTGGTAGTTGTCAGAGGATGGGAGGAAGAGAAAATAATGAGTTGCTGTTCAATGAGTATAGAGTTTTAGTTATTCAAGATAAAAAAAAAATTCTAGAAATTCTCTGTACAACAATGTGTATATAGTTAATAATAGACTAGTGTACACTTAATATATATTAGGGTAGATTTCATGTTGTGTTTATTTACCACAATAAATAAATAAAAAGAATGAACTAATGGTACACACAATAACATAGATGGATGAATCTCATAGACATGTAAGAAACCAAACAACAAAGAGTATATCTCATACCAATCATTTAAAGTAAAAATTGAGGTTGGGCCTGGTGGCTCATATCTGTTGTTCCAGCTCTTTAGAAGGCCAAAGCAGAAGAGTCGATTAAGCCCAGGAATTCAAGAACAGCCGGGGCAACACAGCAAGACCTCAGCTCTACAAAAATAAAAAATTAGCTGGGCATAGTGGTGCACACATGTAGTCCTGGCTACTAGTGAGGCTTAGATGGGGGGATTGGTTGAGTCCAGGAGCTGGAGGATGCAGTGAGCTATGATTGTGCCACTGGACTCCTGCACTCCAGCCAGGGAAACAGAGCAAGATTCTGTCTCTTTAAAAATAAGTAAAGTTAAGACAAAATAATTGATAAACCCAGAATAATGGTTATCTTTGGGAAATAGCAAAAGTGCATCTGGGAGCTTCTGGATTACTGGTAGTGTTTTTTTTAATCTTCATCTTATTAGTGATTGAATAGGCAAAACTAGTGATTGAATGGGCAAAACCAAGAGGCATAATTAACATTTTGTACTTCACTGTATATACATGAAACTAGAATAATGTTAATATAGTAGCTTTAAAAATACAATGTGCCCAATCCGAAAGAAAATGAACTGACTTATAAGCTGTTCTTTTCACAGACTTTTAGTTTAGTCAGTAGCTCAATGTAGAGATGACATTACATCATCTGCTAGCCTTACTAATCCAACTTTTTGTTTTATGATATGGGTATGACAGTGTCTTTTCAGTGTATGCACTTTTTTATCATAGAAACACCAAATATTTGACTAAAATTTTCCATTTTCATTAGGAAGTTTGGCACCATATAGATATGCATTTGTCAATGTGCTATTTATGTAGCAAATTCTAGGGATAACTTTCTTGTCTTTATCTCCAGTGACTATTGTTATTTGTGCATACTTCTTCAGATAAGTCATTTTTAGGCTTCAGTTTCTGGCATGTTAGCATTCTAGTGACCCTGCAAAGTAATTTACCAAGCCCACTTGTAAGAGCTAACAGAAGAGTGGCTGGAATGTACTTAAGCCTAAGCAGCTCTCTCACAGTAATTTTGGATGACATTTTCATCCTGAATATAAATCTGAGGAAATGCCATTCAGAGAAGCAATGGATACTGATTTGCCCAAATTTATAACAAAGAAAGCAAAGTTACTAACAATAAGTTCTTTTAATAGTTTTAGCTTTGAAAAACTTTCAGATCCTGCTAGGACATGAACAACACAATGTTATCTAAACAACAAAACACTACAGGTTATAAGGCTTGACAAGGAGCTTGATGACTGCCTTAGCTGAGGTCAGTTGAGAAGTGAGATTGCTCAAAGGATAATGCTATGGAAATTTAAGGTGTTTTTTTATTTTATTTTATTTTATTTTATTTTATTTTATTTTATTTTTTTTTTTTTTTTTTTCAGAGTTGAGTTTTCGCTCTGTCACCTGGGCTGGAGTACAGTGGTGCAATTATGGCTCACTGCAGCCTCAAACTCCTGGGCTCAAGTGATCCTCCCGCCTCAGTCTACCAAATAGCTGGGACTACAGGCTGGGATTGCCCCTCCTGGGGTGATTAAAACCAATTAAGAATTAAAACAAAACTTGCCCCCCAAATTGCTTATAAATAGTCAGGAACACAAAAGGCAATCATGGTGGGGGTACCTAGATGCAATAACAGGGAAGATGAAGACCACTCAACTTTCCCAATATGCACAGCCTGAAAATAGCTTTGTTTGCATTGACACAGGGAATTAGGTAGAATTTTGCTGTGAGTAGGTTTGTGAACTTTCTGGAAGTGATACATAATATCTCAGGAAGAATTCTCAGTTCCTTAATAGGCAACCTAAACTTAGGACACAAACTTAGAAAATTGCAGTTTTAAGGAATTTAACCATAATTTTGTAATCAGAGAGCTAGATAGAAGGTATTTTAATTTCAGCGTATCTTTAGGATTTGTGTCATTTTGAAAATAAAATTTTTCTGTTGCATTTTGTGGAGTGATGAATAAGTACCACAACAACTGTGTTGAGAGCCTCTAAAGACCTCTATTGCAGCCCTGTCCAAGGTGCCATCGTCTTTCCTTCAATCAGCTCTATCTTACTTTTTCATCAAGAGAATAAGGAGGACATAGTTTCCTGCTTGCTTGGAGGCACCATAATGTAGGACAATGATTTTATAACACTGACTGTACATCTGAGTTACCTAAGAAGCTTAAAAAAGTCCTGAGGACCAGGCCCATACACAGAGATCTGATTAAATTGTTCCAGGGTGGAAACTGGTCATTAATAGTTACAAAATATTTTCTAAGTTACTCCAATATTCATGGAGGATGGAAACTACTGGTATGATGGTTCAGAAAGCCAACTCAGAAGTCAGATTGCTTTAGTTCAGATCAGGAATCAGCAAACTTTGGCCCACATGCCAATTCTAGCCTTCCCCCTATAAATGCAGAGTAGAGTCCCTGCAACAGAGACAGTATAAACCGAAGTCAAATATATTTACTAATTAACTAGTCCATTACAGTTTACTGCCCTTTGGTTTAAATCCTGAATCCACTGCTTACATGTCTTGTATTCCTAAAAGAGCTAATATACAGTTGAGTGCTAGTAAAAGTTTAATAACCAGTTCCTAGAGAGTTAGAGAGGATGGAAGCCCTGATTTGCAGTTTGCCAGTTTCCATGGTGTAAGTGCTTACACTGTTGCCAATTTCAACCTATTGACAAGAATTACTAATATATTTATATTAGTAATAAAATAATATTTGGGAGATTTATTCAAGTTGTTATGTATAGAAATAGTGAATTATTTTTATTGTTGAGTGATGTTCTATTTATGAATATACCACAACATATTAATTATCTTAATAGAGGTTTGAATATTTCCAGTGCTTTACTATTATGAATATATAGGTTAGAAACATATTTGTACAATATTTCTGGAGACATGTGTTTTAATTATTTGGGTAAACACATAGGCATGGAATTGCTGGATCAGCGTATAGACATATGTTTAACAATATTAGAAAATAAGCTGTCACAATGTAAAGGAATTTATAGGCCAAATGTGAAAGCTCTGTCAAAACTGTCCTACCCTTTAAAAGCATATGCTATTTTGAAATTAAAACTTTAAACGAAATAAGTAAAATGTCATATAGAATTTTATAGTGTATAATTTAAAATAGTGGACAATAAAATTTTAACTTTGTAGATTAAAGGATATTGAATGTAATCAATGTAATCAATGTAATCAATGTATCAATTACCTAAATAAGATTAAAAGCAAAATAATTGAATGATCAAACAGCTAGTGAGAGCTCTCTCTAGATGTTCTTTTCAGATTTTTAGATTTTAAATTTTAAAAAATTCACATATTCCAAAATATGTTGTCACATCTATATTCATTATGATAATATTTTATTTACATGTTGTATATCTTATAATAGTGTTTGTAAGTCCTATTTTTAGCAAATCATCAAAATAAGTATGCTTATATGAACATTTCTAAATGTACAGTCCATTCACCATAGTAATTTAAAAAGGGCTTAATTTTGAGAAATTAACCATTCTTATCAGCGTTGTTCACTCCACCACTCTGCTCAATCCAAAAAGAGTTCAATAATTTTCTCTTTGTCTTTCACATTATTTAGTTTCACAATAAATCTGGTGGAGTAAGTGTAATAAAGAGGTTTAGTAAGCATGTTAGAGAAGTTGTTCTGGGTTTACATCCAGTTAAACTTATTCTTTCAAAAAATCATAAGAGGCTGGGTGCGGTGTCTCACGCTTGTAATCCCAGCACTTTGGGAGGCTGAGGCAGGCAGATTGCTTGAGGCCAGGAATTTGGGACCAGTCTGGTTAACATGGCAAAATCTAGTCTCTACCAAAAATATCAAAATTAGCTGGCCACGGTGACGCAAGCCTGTGATCTCAGCTACTCGAGATGCTAAGGTATGAAGGTATAAGAGTCACTTGAACCCAGGAGGCAGAGGTTGCAGTGAGCCAAGATTGTGCCACTACACTCCAGGCTGGGTGACAGAGTGAGACTCTGTCAAAAAAAAAAAAAAAAAAAAAAAAAAAAAAAAAATTCATAAGATTTCTCAACCAGAAGACTAGATTTTGAAATTCGAGAGAAAAAAATGTGTTATTAAAAATTACATCCTAATAAAAATTGTAATTGCATTTTGAGCCCATTATGAGGAAACTCGTCTTCACATAACGGTGCTCTGGAATCTTTAAACTCTACACAAAACTGTTGCACTTTCAAAGTTTAGCCTTTATGAAGTCAAAGAAAGAAAGGAAAAAATAAAAACATGCAATTTTTTGGAAAGAGATTGATTACTATATTATTTTAAAATATTTAATGGGGGAATACTCATGAGAAATCACTGCTGGAATTTATTTTTCTCCTCAAGAATGCAGGACTTCAGAATAGGAAAAATGATTTACAAAGCCAAGAAATACAGAAAAAGGACAAGAATGTAGAAAAGGCAGACTCAAATGGAAATAAAGCTAAAACAAGTTCGTATGTGTCAATATTGAGATGAGATAATCCTGACTTTTAGATAATATATCTAAAGAGTTGTGATACATCTTTTAGATAACAAATGAATCTATAAAACTATTCTAAACAAATATTTTTAAATGGAACCTAAAATAGTCTATGTGCAAGGGAACATAATTTTTTATATGATGTTTACTCTATTTTTGTTCTTTGAATACTGCATTTAGAAGTGAGACTGAATATAAAACATAGAGAACAACAAAGGTAAAAGTTCTAAGAAAGAGGTCTATGAAAATTTGCAAATTGTTCAGCAAAGTGAGGAAAGCTATCATATAATTACATAACAAAAGACAAAACAGAGAACAGTAAAAATGCAAAAATAAATTCATGGGTGAAAACTCATGAAATTTCATTTGTAAGAATAAATACTAGCTGGAGTAAAATACATCTGGATATTTTGGTGGCTTAATTAAGTCACTGAGTTAATTTCTGACTCTTATCACATTACAGTGCAATTTTGGGTGATTTGCACTATGCAGTGTTTCAGTAACCCAGGATGTTTTCTTCCTGTTCTGTCACCACCCTGAAGATCTACATATTTCCTTAATGGCTAGCAGGAGGAAAAAGAAGAGAGAGAGAGAGAGAGAGAGAGAGAGAGAGAGAGAGAGAGAGAGAGAGAGAGAGAGAGAGAGAGTAGATGGAGAGGAGGAGGGGCAAAGAATTGAGGGACTGTCTGGAAGGAACATACATGAATTCCACCCACATGCCATTGGCCAGAATTCAGTCAAGTGGCTCTGCTTCAATACAAAGATTTCAGAGAAATACAGTTTAGCTGGTTTCCCTGGAGGAAAGAGAAATGAAGTTTGGTGAAAACCTAGCGTTATCTCTGACTCGGACCATTGATACTGTCATTAAATATGTTTATTATTCCTCCCCTTAAAGAAATTGCAAAGTTTCATCTGTGATTCCTCATGATCCAGTGACTTGTCAATTAAAAAAAAAAAAAAAAAAAAAAAAAAAACAGTCTGCCTTCCAACTCTTCCTCCTGCCCTTGTCATCATCCCAATATATAGCAGTGGATCAAGCATAGAATAACCTCAATGAATAGAAAAAAATGCATCAGTCAGTAGTCTGCAGTGATACTGACTGACATTAACTGATAGTGATACCAGCTAACATTGAGAAGGCCCTCCAACATGGAAATGTAGGAAGATCCCTGATGATTCTGCGTGCTGAGAGAAATGCCTTTGTCACTGCTCTCTAAAATCCATAACTCTGACTCGAGGTGGATCCTTCTTATCTGAAATCTTCATGGTCACACCTGAAAGGCTTTAGGAAATTACATCCACCCTTGAGGACTACAGTTCTCTTCCTGCCTTCTTCCCACAGCGAATGCTTTTAAGGCTTGCAATGCATTTTTTGTTTGTTTGCTAGTCAATGTTTACACATTTCCTAGGAAACACAGTTATCTCAAAAACTTAGTAGGCCCTTAATGTAATTGCTTCCAATCAGCTCTATAACCTGGTAACCACATTCACGTTTCTTTTGTTAAGTATAATTTTCAAATATTCTCTATTCCTTTGCTTCATTACTCCATTCAGATGCCCATCTCTTTCAATTTAATGGTGACTACCTTGAGACTATCTGAAACAATAATCTTCAGTTAGAATGTAACACTATTGAATTAATTTGCTGCAGAGCTGAGTCACAGTTCAACTGAATAATCTCCTTGGGCCTTCATAACTCAGAGCTTTTTGAAAATCACAACCCTGACTATCTGTGATCTGGAAACTTTTATGACACTGAAAAACCTTGAATTTCTGGACACTATTTCCTTTCACCTCTGCTTGCAAATTGGCATAATCCTTCCTGAGCTCACTTAGATTTGGTAACACCTTGCCAATGACAGGCAATAGCAGCCAACACACATTTACGTTCTGATTATTATTATCCATTTCTCATAGACCTACTAGCATAAGAAGGCATAAGATCTGATTTCCAAGTTATTGTAGAAAATGCTTTTATGAAATATGATGCAGATAAACATATTGCCAGCCTCTGGTATTGGTTTTGGTGCAACTTATCACACCACAGCTAAACATGCCACATATTTTAGGTTTTATTATAATATCATCCTTCTGCCAGTACTAATTTCTGCATTGAAGTAGATGCTAGCTGCAGAAAACACACACACACACACACACACACACACACACACACACACATAATCTTAATCTTAAATTACATTTCTCAGTCATATTGCAATCCAACATGAAAGAGCACAGGGCTGTGGGATGAGACAGATAAAGGACTTTCTGCTCTCTTCAATTATTAAGGGATCTAGGCTCCCTTTATCTTGCATATCCACTATGCTCTTGGGAAAGGATCAGCAAATTTTCCTTAAAGCACCACATAGTAAATATTTGAGTCTTTGTGGGTGATACAGTTTCACTCATACTACACATCTCAGCCATTGTAGCAAGAAAGCAGCACTAATGAATGAACACGCATCTGTTTTAATGAAACATTATGAAAATATATTTATAATACAGTCTCAAATTTAAATCCAATAAAACATTTAGGCTAGCTAGATTTAGCCCATGGATTGTTCTACTCCAGGGCCTCAGAGACTTCTATTAAACTTTCTACATCTGTCTAGAGGGCAAAGAAACAAGCATTGCATGGGATATTTCATGAGAGATTTTTCAGGGCCAGATCTAGAAGTGGCATATATCTTTTAGGTCCATATTCTATTAGCCTTAATTCAGTATAATTGTTACCTAACTACATGCAAGATAGGCCAATGTCGTATACCATGTATTCAAAAGAAAAAGGAAATAGTGCAGAGTGAGCATAATTCTGCTGTGTAAATATAAAAAGAAAATATTAACATCCACTAATATAAGTTGGAATAATTGTAAATTTTAACATTTGAATAAATGACAATAGAAAGCAACATTAGATTGCTACTTGTGCAATTCCTGCTTCACAGGTCATTCTGGGCATGTGTCTGCTTTTTGTTACATGTCATTTCTCCCTCAAAAATAAAAAAGGGAATAGGATGTAAATTTATGTTTCTAGATACCATGTTTAGTGTTTTTTTCCTATATGGTCCTATATCACTAACAGCATTCCTGTGATGTAGACATGATTGTTACTATTATGTAGAGAAAACTTTAGCTCAAAGAAATTTAATAACTTGCACAAAATCAAAGCTAGTGATATAGCCAGTTAAGTTGCCTTTCCATAATTCTAAACCTAGTCTTCCTTACATTAACCCATAAACAGCTTCTATGAAAGTAAAAAGCACATTTCTGCCATTCCCCATGGTTTTACACAGGTAGGGCTTCTATTTTAATAGAGGAGATAATGAACAGCAGCAGATACTTACCATCAAATGTTTTCATTCAAATATATTTCTTTAAAAATAAATGAGAGAAGACTGTTCATTTGGGAAATAAAAAAATAATGAATATTTCAAAAGGAAGTATTTTAGTTTGGTTTGTATAAAAATGGTTAAAACCAAAGAAATTTCTCTGTTATTCAGACTTTTTCCTTCTGAATTACTGTTCATTTGAATCCATTGTCCTTCATAGTCAAATGACGTCTTCGGGATTTCATAAGGTAAGGTAAAACCTTGCCTTATGAAAATCTGGTATTACTATCAACTTTTCAAATATTTTTCCAAATGTCCTTAGTTCTAACAATGTCCATGGTGCAAGTTATAAAAGGGTGCATTGACCTCTGGATGGCACAGCTCATTAGACAGAAAAATGATTGGGTTCTTAGTCACCACCTGCCACTTTGGCCAGTCACAATGTGGGCTCATTGGTGGGCTTTAAAAGTATCAGGTTGTAGTTTCTGGAACTCCTAAATGTTATCTTAAATGGGAAGCTTTGCAAATGTAGTTAAATCAGGTTTTTAGATGAGGTGATTGCCCTGTATTATCTGGGTGGACCCTAAATGCCATCACAGGTATCATTATAAGTGGAAGGCAGAAGGAATTCAGCAAACACAGACAGAGGGAAAAACAATGGAAACAGAGGTAAAGATTGGAGTGATGTGGCCACAAGTCATGGAATACGAGTGGCCACCAATATCTAGAAGATGCAAGGAATGGACCCTATCCTAGAACCTTCCAAGGGATTGTAGCCCTGCTGATTTAATTTTTGATGTTTTAAGGTACTAGGTTGGTGGCAATTTGTTATAGCAGCTACAGGAACCTCATACAGATAATGTCCTAACTCTGCAACAATTTCCACTCTGCAAAAGCAGTGTAAGAGAAATATCTTCTCTCTTGAGAAAGTATCATTTTGCCCTCAAAAAGCATTCCACTTCCTTAATCTGTGGGTTAACCAATCATAATTTTTAATGCTTTTCTTGGTTACTCTTTAATGTTATGAAGAAATTTTGCCTTCCAATTTATCTTTAATATTATGAACAAAACAATATTCTGTCACCACCTATTGTTTATATATTTTATCAAAATCAATCCAATCATCAAACTAGAATTTTCCAATTATTAAATTTCTTCATGCCATCAACTTTCCCAATTTTTTAATTCTGCCTTTGTATTATCATCTACTTTCCTCCCTAGTCAGTTGACCAAGTTCTTTCTTACTGATTTCTAAGCTTTATTTCCCATATTCCCTAACTTTAGAAAAGGCTTTTTCATCATTTCTGTACAACAAAACACTCCAAATGTAGATCCCAATCTATATTCCCAAAATGCTTCTCTTTTTTTTTTTTTTTGTATTTTTTTATTATTATACTTTAAGTTCTAGGGTACATGTGCATAACGTGCAGGTTTGTTACATATGTATACTTATGCCATGTTGGTGTGCTGCACCCATCAACTCGTCAGCACCCATCAATTCATCATTTATATCATGTATAACTCCCCAATGCAATCCCTCCCTCCTCCCCCCTCCCCATGATAGGCCCCAGTGTGTGATGTTCCCCTTCCCGAGTCCAAGTGATCTCATTGTTCAGTTCCCACCTATGAGTGAGAACATGCGGTGTTTGGTTTTCTCTTCTTGTGATAGTTTGCTAAGAATGATGGTTTCCAGCTGCATCCATGTAAAAAACTTTCAGATCTAGGCAAACTGAGATTCCCACGTGAAGCCAGAAATAATCCGTGTATGTACGTAAAACAATGAGCATTATCAAATGTACGAAGTTGCTGAGTCAGAAGGGATCCACTTAAAATTCCCCTCTAAATGTCAACTTGGTACAAAGTTAACATGTATTTCATTATCAGAGTACAGAAAGCAGAGTAAAGAACCATGAGAAGACAGAAGAGAGATAATCCAATTTTTAATTTATCTCTGGATTTTTCCTTTCTGTCTCTCCGCCATTCTTCTTTTACTCTGTTTTCTGTTATGTCTCCACAGCTTTTATCACAGCTCTTATTTCCTCACAATTAACAAGGAATAAAACTAGGTCACTCAAAAATGCAAAGATATCAGAGGTATAAAGTGAATAGGGAAGAAATAAGGAAACTAGTAGCCAGTATTTATTTTTTATTGCTTCTCCTTTTTTCTTAGTATCAGATCTATTCTTCTTCAATAAAAAAGAAGCATTCCAAAGAATCAATGTTTATATCTTACATCTTAATCTCAATATTTATGTACCCACCTATACATATATTATACTTGCATGATTTGCATCACAAACTATGACATATTATAAACTTTCCTCAGGTAATCTAAAGAAAAAGAAAATGAGATCAAAATACTCATGTAAGAATTGATATAGAGATATGCAACAATAGGTGTTGTGCTGTTGCTAAGGACAGTGAAAATTTTAGGTCTAAATTTCTACCAAGGAACGTGAAGTGTCTGAGATTTTACCCTGCTTGCAGTCCCATAAATTGGTCTGCAACAATTTTATGGATATTGGCAGAAAACAACACAACAAGCAGCATGAGTTTCATTTTAGTATCTATTCACTTTGTCCTCCAAATCTCATTGGGTCAACACAGACCAAGCCAGATGAATGTTTTAGGTGGGTTGCATGCAGTAGTTTTGCTCATTCCTAAGAAAACTATCAAGCTCAGAAAATCCCAAGGTGTCATAATAGAAAGCAAGCAAATCTGCTTTACATTTACCCTAGAGAGACACATTATCTCCATTTTTTGGAGAGAAAAGAGATTTGCCCTTTGCTTCAAATTTTGCATTATTTTTATTGCTGTATTTTTATTTTCTATCATTTTCATTTTTTAATATTTTCTATCCACAGTTGGATCCCTGGATGCAGAACCCATGAATATGGTGGGTCCAGTGTATTTTGACATATATATCATCATCCCTTGGTATTTGTGGAAGATTGAGTCCAGGACTCCCATATATAACAAATCCATGCATATTCAAGTCCTGCAGTCGGCCTTGCAGAACACCTGAATATGAAAAGCCAGTCTTCCATACATTTCAGTTTTGTATCCCATGAATACTGTATTTTCTATCTGCATTTGGTGAAAAAAATACACTTATAAGTAGATCTTCACAGTTCAAACCTGTGTTGTTTAAGGACAATTGTATTATCAAGATAAAGGAGTTAAGGGTTCAAACATAATACTTCATATTTAGACTTGTATATTTTTCTGATACTGCAGAAATTTCACATTAGAATATTTGGTTGATTAGCTTTCTCCAAGCCCACCCTAGAGCAATGTATGTTATGGCATCTGTAATGCCATTGCCTTGAAGCAAGGCCAGAAAATGCGAGTGGCTCCCACAGCCTCGAAAGTGTTATGTTAAAAAATGGAAAGGTAGTTCAAAGACAAATTCAGTTAAGCCAACATGTAGTAAAGGAATGGTATTCGGAAAAGAGTAACATCTTCAGCCTTAACTTAAACTTTTTCAATTGTTTTCAAATCTAATGGACTATTTATTTCAAGTTATCAATGATACTTAATTCTGAACACCTTGAATTTTGTTCTACTGTGGTTTTATGTATTAATGCATAAAAGACATAAAAAGCAACTATCACATGCATGTTATTTTTACCAGTAACTACTTAGTGAATTTTAGTTCATGAAGCCTAGAAGCTAATATTGTCAAGCCAGTAAATCCATTACTGTTCTGACATGACAATGACTACAGACTGCTGTGGACATTTGCTTTGAAAAATTTGTGTTTCATCCATTATTTTATTCGGTTTTGGTAAATGCAATAAAAGCCCTTTTCATAGAAGAGAGAAAAGAAAAAATGTCTCCAATAAAATTAATGAGATTCTATATACATAAATACACATATATTCTATGAGAATGGAGAATATATTCTCCATATAGTCCATGATAATTTTGTTATATTTTTTCCCAATCTTATATTTCTATACATGTAAATATAGACATCAATTACCTTTTCCTCTTACAATGGTAAGTCTTTTAAAATTATTGCATAGAACTTTATACAATGGCTGTATTGTGATATATTTAAACAATTTTCTATCCTTAAACATAATTTTCCTATTTTTATTGTTTTTAGTGTTACTATTTAAAAATTATGCACAGACATCTGGTTGTATACTGTTTATGTTGACAATTATTCCATAGTATCAAATTTCAGAGCTGGAATTACTGTATTAAAGTTAAAAAAATGTATCATAAAATTATCAGAAGCTGCCCTTATATATTCTTTCTTTTTCCTCTAGACTCATCGTCCACACACACTAATTTTCATGGTCACTATCCTACATTAAGGTGAAAAAGGATACAGTTCTCTCCACTAGTTAGCTGGAAGAAATAATTCAAATAACAAACTCTTGAAGAAATTTCTTTTAATTTTATGATGGAAGAAAATTATTTTCCAGAAAGGATTTTTGTGTTTTAGCTTGTTGTAGTTTTAATTTCCATAATTGGCTAGAAGTTAAGTATAATTAACCTGATTTTATAAATAAAGAAGTTGTGTCTCAGAAAGGTTAGGTATTTTATCTAAAGCTACATCTAGTGAGTGACAGAGTTTGACTTCAAACCCAATTCTGTTTGACATTCTACTGCACTACTTTCTTTACAAAAATATTGAGGGCCCAAAGTATAGTCCTTCCTAAAATGAAGTTTTAGGCACCTATAAAAGATATTTTCATGACAGGAGTTATTCCTAGCAATCCTCAAATCTCACCTTTACACAACTATTTTCTCTGGTGAATTATAATGCTGGGACTGTCAAAGATTTTGATGATAAATAAATCACATTACAACTGTCTCATGCTCCAAGGTTATCATGGGATCAACCAATTTTATTTAATCCATTCTTAAACCTTTATAATTGAATCCATTTTAAAATTTCTGCAAATTTCCCATTTAACTACATATAAAAGCAGGTTTCTCCCAAATTATTTTCAGTTATAGTATATACAGCATTCTAATCTTGCCCCATATTATCTGTACATTTTCACTTAGCCAAAAGGGATACAAAAACTTGCTTTTATTTCCATTAAACTATATTTTCTTGGAAATGTTTCCAAAAATATTACAGTAGGAAAGTATTTTATAATGTTGACTCAATAGTTAGTAACATTTATTTGGAAAAAAAAAATGCCCCAAATTGGCTCCATATGATCAATCTCAGTGATTAGTATATGCCTCTCGCCCCAGAAGATCTAACACATGAATAATAGAAACAATTTTGTAATCTATCTCAATTTGCCTTTTAAAAAGGTTAATAGATTTGCTTCTAAGAATTCGCTTTTGAAACCTTTGTTTTTGTGATGTGCATCTAGTAAATTGTGAGGTCTACCCTTGTGCATTTGAATCTGGTGAGAAAAACAACAAATACAATACTCCCTTATTTTATCCGCCACCTTATATAAACCTCTGTTCCTAACATCAAATTCACTGAAAAATCCATATGAAAGACACATTGAGGTATAATTTTGAAAATCTACCAAAAGAATAATACATTTTAATACTATAATTTATAGTTACAATAGACAATTTTAGGTATTTTTATTGAGTAACTCAGCATAGAAAAATATTTTTAAAATACACACGAATCAAGTTGTGTGGACATTACAATGTTTCTTATTTTTGAAAATTGACTACTTTGTTTTAGTTTGTGAGCTCCTCAATAGAACAAGCTATTGTTAACTTCAAAGTTTTATCTCTAGGAAGCTACATGAACTATCTCAAACAACAGACCTAACTTCCATGCATGACAGGTATCCATGTAAATTAATACATAAAGTTAATAATAGTATTATTATTACATAACAGTAATAAGAAGAAAAATTTTGTTAGTATTAAGATAAATGGAAGTAACCAGGTAGGAATGTCATCAAAATGTCAGAGTAGACAGTATCCTTCTTACATCCCCCAAACAAGACTTGCACCCATCCACAGTCAAGTCTCTGCAAGAGCCTCAGGATTTAAGTAGAAGTTTTTGAAATCTCAGTGGAGCCCAGAACCTAGGAAGGTCATTTTGAGAGTGCAGACAACCAGGTGGCTGATCCATGAAGCTTGCTCCCGGATTCAAACCCAGTAAAGGCCCAGTTTTCCAAGGGGGTTTGCTATAATTCCATTTGGCCTTGAGACTGCAATCAAAGCCATCTGTCAAGGGGTGCAAAAGGAATCATGCACACTAGTGCCTTGGAGGAAAGGCTCATCTGTTCACTGACATTAGTCTCAGCAGTGAACCTGAAGCTTGCCCTGGGGTTTAGCTCTAGCTCCCCTGAGCTGAGGTGTAAACTCAGAGCTGCTCATGCAAGGACACAGAGTAAGCCTCACTTGTATCTTACAGGCCAGGAATCAGAGCCTCCCTGAAGGGCTCTCCTACCTCTGTCCCATAGCAGAATCCATGGGGACCCAGTCTCCTCTCTGGTCCCTTCTACTGAAGACAGGGAACTATCTCCCCAGACTCCATTCCCCAGTCTCAGTTCCAGCCCCTACTGTTGCAGTCAGAGAACTATCCTATCCATGCTGAGACCTCTGGGAGGTACATACTTCTATAAGCCAAGAAGATAGGCTCTCCAGCCTCTAACCCACAGCAGATCCTGAGGAGACACAGTCTCGGCTTTGGCACCTCCCAATACAATCATGGATTATCCTGTCTGTGTAGAAACTTGCTGGAAGGCATGCATCCTTTTGAGCTAGTGAGACTGGGCTCTCTAGCCTCTGCTCCACAGCACATCCAGAGGGGACCAGATCTCAACTCTGGCACCTCCCAGTGCACTCTGGGAACTGTCCCATCCATGCTAAGGCCTGCTGGGAGGTGCATGCCTATCTGAGTCAATGAGATGGACATTCCAGCATCTGTCCTACAGCAGATTCCAAGGGGGTCCAGTTTCTGTTCCAGCTCCTCCTGCTGCAATCAATGAACTATCTTATCTGTGCAGAAAATTGTTGGACAATGCACATATCTCTGAGCTGTGACTAGGCTCTCTGACCTATGTCTAACAGCAGATCCTCAGATGACCAGTCTCATCTCTAGCCCCTCCTGGTGTAGTTGAGAAACTACCCACTTGTTCAGGGACCTGCTGGATGATGCACATTGAGGGAGCTGCTGAGAGGAAGAATCATCAGGGCAACTGGGACAGTATGCTGGACTCAAGTCTCTGACCAGCATTCTCATAAAGCCCCAGTAGCCTCCCTGGGACATCCCCAGGTACATTTGGGACAGAAAGCCACATCAACCTTAGAGTCCTCGTGAGACTGTAAAAATGCATGGAAATTAAATAACATGCTCCTAAATGAACAATGGACCAATGAAGATATTAAGAAGAAAATTAAAACATTCTTTAAACTAATGAAAATAAAAACACAATGCATTCAGAATACATGTAGTACAGCAAAAGCAGTGCTAAGAGGGAAGTTTATAGCAGTAAATGCCTACCTCAAAAAAAGAGAAAGACTAAAAATAACCTAATAATGCAACTCATGGTAATAGAAAAGCAAGAATAAACCAAGCCTGAAATCAGTAGAAGAAAATAAATAATAAAAATCAGAACATAACTAAATGAAATTGAGACAAAAATACAAAATATCAACAAAATAAAAAGGGTTTTATGTGTGTGTGTGTGAGAGAGAGAGAGACGAGAGAGAGAGAGAGAGAGAGAGAGAGAGAGAGAGAGAGAGAGAGAGAGATGGAGTCTCACTCTGTTGCCCAGATTGGAGTGCAAAGTCCCAATATCAGCTCACTGTAACCTCTGCCTCCCAGGTTCAAGCAATTCTCCTGCCTCAACCTCCTGATTAGCTGGGACTATAGGTACACCACCACATTGGCTAATTTTTGTACTTTTTAGTAGAGACAGGGTTTCACCATTAGGCCAGGTTTGTCTCAAACTCCTGACTGCAAGTGATTCTCCTGCCTTGACCTTCCAAAGTGCTGAGATTTCAGGCATGAGCCACCATGACTGGGCAGTTATTTTTTTAAAAGGTAAAAAATTTGATGAACAAACTGATAAAATAGACTAAGAAAAATAAGACCCAAATAAAATCAGTGAAAAAAAAGAAACATTACAACTGATACAGAAATAGAAAGGGATCATTTGGTATTTTTGTAGAGACTAATATGAGCACCCATATGCCAAGAAACTGGAAAACCTAGAATAAATAGATAAATTCCTGGACACATATAGCCTACCAAGATTGAATCTTAAATAAACAGAAAATCTAAATAGATCAATAATAAGCAATGAGATCAAAGCTGTAATTTTTAAAATCTGGTAAATGAAAGCCCAGGACCAAATGTCTTCACTGCAGAATTTTATTAAACATTTAAAGAAGAAATAGTACCAATTCTGCTCAAACAATTTCAAAAAATTAAATAGGAGAATATAATTCCAATCTCATACAAGGTCAGCACTATCCTGGTATCAAAAGCCAATAAGGACACAACAAAGAAAGAAAACTACAGTCCAATAATAACCCTGATGAACATAGATGCAAAATTACTCAACACATTACTAGCAAACTGAATTCAACAATACATTAAAAAATCACTCATTATAATCAAGTAAGATTCATCTCAGGGATGTAAAAATGGTTCAACATATTATGTCAATAATTGTGACAGATCAACAGAATTGAGGATAAAGCCATATGATCATTTCAATAGAGGCTAAAAAACCATTCAATAGAATTTAATATCCCATCATGATGAAAACTATCAAAAATTTGGGTCTAGAAAAAACATACCTTAACACAGTAATGGCTATATATGACAAAACCATGACTAATATCATACTAAGCAGGAAAAAAATTAAAAGATTTTTCACTAAGCTCTGGAACAAAATGAGGATTCTCATTTTCACCACTTCTATTTAACATAGTTCTAGAAGTCCTACTGAGAGAAATTAGATGAAAAAATAGAAGGTATCCACACTGGAAAGGAGGAAGTCCAAGTATCCTTATTTGTAGATGTCATGATCTTATATTTAGAATAAACTGGATTTCACCACAAAATTCTTAGAACCAGACAATGAATTTAGTAAAGTAGCAGGATACAAAATCAACATACAAAAATTACTCATGTTTCTATAAACTAACAGTGATCAATATTAAAAGAAATCAAGAAAGAAATCCCATTTATAATAGCTACAAAAAAAACTGGCATAAATTTAACCAAAGAAGTGAAAATCTCCATAAGAAAAACTGAAACACTAATGAAAAAAATTCAAAGAGACAAATATTCCACAAATATTCCACAAAGCTGTAGTAACTAAAGCAGCATGGTACTGACATAAAAGGAGACATTTTGATCAATGGAACAGAATAGAGAATCCAGCAATAAATCCACACTTGTTCCTAACTCATTGTATTGTATGTTTTTAGTGCAGGAAAAGAAAGATTCTTTATAAAATGATGCTGCAAAAACTGGGTATCCATAGGCAAAATAATAAAATTGGATCCTCATCTCTGACTATACACAAAAATCAACCAAAAAAAATTTAAAGATGTAAATGTAAGACCTAAAACTGTGAAACTACTGAAAGAAAACATTGAGGAAATGCTATAAGTCATTGGTCTTGGCAACAATTTTTAGGGTAAGACCTCAGAAGCACAGTCAACAAAAGCAAAAATAAACAGATGAACAGATGGAATTTATAAGGTAAAAAGCTCCTGCATAGGAAACATTCAACAAAACATAAAGACAGACTACTGAATGGAAGAAAATATTTTCAAACTATCCATCTAACCAGGGATTAGTAACCAGAATATATAAATAATACAAACTACTCAATAGGAAGAAAAATAATCTGATGACAAAACAATTGTGAAGGACCTGAATAGACATTTTGATGGCTACAGTGGTCCATCTGGAGTGGCCTCTGTGAAGACACTGGCTGCAGCAGGGTAGGCACTGCAGTGGCAACATGCTCCATGGAGCTGACAGAAACTGGAATCAGGCAGGAGCCCCACCTACTTCTGAGTTGTGGGGTGGGAGTCCTGATTTCCTGGGCACAGCTGCAGCCACCAGCTATGGCTGTGGACCTGGGCATCTCTGTGATCTCAGGGGCCTAGGAAGCTCCCTACCCCCATAGGTTTGGAGATGCCTGCTTCTGCTGCCTGGCCCCTCCCTGCTCCCAGTGCCTGCTCCAATTTTGGAGTACAATTGAGGATGAGCCTCGGTGCGCTGTTGTGACCTGGGCAGGTTTGTGCATGCTCAGGGCAGCACTGACACACCAGACCCCTGCTATCTCAGAACCTTCTGGACTTCTCACACCAGTGAGCAAGGGAGGGAAGCCGAGTGGGGACTAAAGGCAGCTCAGAATGAGCCTGCAGGTGCACTCAGCACAAGCAGCCTGGGTGCCATGGGCACCATGGATGGCAAGTTGATAATGGCAGGAGGCAGACAGGCTCCTGAGCATATAGGAGCATGTCCCTAATGATGTCTCACCACCAAGCCAGGGACAGCCTGAACAATGGGGCTGGGCTATCAGTTCCTAGTGGAGTCTGTGGCCCGGAGTGAGAACTTATGGTGCTTTTTCCAGGGCCGCCCATGGTCACCCAGGGACCAATGAATGTGCACTTTATCCCTTTTGAAGCCCGTAAAATCCCTGGACTCAGCCAGATTTGGGCAGACATCAGGATTACTGACCTGTGAATAGTAGCTACCCACTCTAGGTCTCCTCTCTGCTGAGGGCTGCAGATGTCAGGACAACCTGCCTGTGGATAGAAGCTACTGACCTAGGGCCTCCTGAGAGCTGTACTGTTAATCAATAAAGCACCTCTTCATCTTACCCTCTGGTTGTCCACATACTTCATTCTTCCTAGATGTGGGACAATGACTTGGGACCTGCCAAATGGCAGAACTAAAAGAGCTATAACACAAACAAGACTGAAACACACGCACCCACTGGCCACATTGTGACCAATCAACAGTAACTAGAATATAAGTAACTCAAACAACTCAATAGGAAAAAAATAGTAATCTGAGGACAAAAAATGATGAAGCATCTGAGTAGACATTTTGATTGCAGCAGCAGCCCATCTGGAGTGACCACTGCCAAGACACAGTCTGCAGTGGGGAAAGCACTGCAGGAACAACATGCTCCATGGAGCTGGCCAGAGTAGGAATACTGACTTAGGGTCTCCTGAGAGCTGTACTGTCACTCAACAGCAAGCAGTGAGGAGAGAAGAGCTGCAGCCCTTTGGGGACTGCAGACCTAAGGGCTTTCTGAGCCAGGACAGTGATGTCCTCATGGAGGCTCTGCAGTTTCTGGCATCTCCCTGCTTCCAGGCACCAACTTGTTCCTTAGAGCCGACAGTGGAAGCTGCTTGTGGTATGCCTGGTCAAGCTGCAGCCTCACACAGAGCCGGTGCCTGTACTAGTGCCTGGTACTGCCCACCCTGTTGCAGTAACTGGTGTTCCTGGCTGTGCGCAGTGGTTGGACCCTGTGCTGGCTCACTCACACATCCCTCGTTGCACTGTTGGCAGGTATGGGATCTGGGCTAATAGCATGAACTGGGAACAGCTTGCCAGGCTGAGTGGGTACAATGAGTCCAGTGGGCCCAAGCAAAATGTTGGTGAAGGCACCACCAGCCACAGTGGCTTCTAGCTGGAAGAACAATAGCCCAGGGATCCTGTGACAGTTTTTATGGGTTCATCTGGGATCTGCAAAAATGTGAGTAAAAGTGGACTTGCTGCTTTCTATTCTTTTTTCAAAGTCCCTAAACTCCACAATGGCCAAAATGAAAGAAAAACATGGGCCTCTGTCATCCAGTTAAAAGTGACTAGAGTGGCTGCTGGACTTAAGACACAGAGGACAGGTTTGCTGGTGAGGACAATGCAATCTTCCATTACACTCAGGTATTGGGAATGTTGGCTTTGTTCCAATTCAGTTTTCTTTCATGGAGGTCTAACCATCATGTGAGATCAGAAGGAGCTCCTGGGGCAACCGAGGGTGTCTGGCCGAGGCTACACCTCAGTGTTATGTAAAGGCCCTTTAACTAACTGCAGACCCTGACCATAATAGAACACCCAGTCTTTCCAATCACTCTATTTATTTCTTCCAAGGCTGCCATTTTCTATCCTTTTCTTTACATACAATGTTAAGGGTGTCATTGGAGATCACAGAAATAATATTAATGGGTGAAATAAGCATTTAGCTTAGTCATCAGGAGTGTAAATCAGAACAATGTGGTGTCTGCCTATTATTAGAAGCAAGGAGTATGTAACAATTCAGAGTTTTCTTTCCCCTTGAAGGAACCCATTTGCATTGGGCAAGAGGCTTTTCCCCTCAGGATCCTTCTCCTCTCCTGCACTTTAGTTGTTTTGTTCTCTTTCACCTACCATGTCAAGAGTCAATAAAGTCCTGTAAATACGGAGAGCTTTTCCATTGATTTTTTTTTTCCTCTTGGGGGACACCTTGATAGGCCAGGTCCTGAATTCCAGGGACTCCCTTTCTCTCCCTTGTTTGAGGAGGACCTGGTCTTACAGCTTCACCTGCTTATGATAGGGAAGCAACAGAGGGGCTGCCCCACTGATTGCTGGCTGCAATTTGGTGAGGGTCATCTTGGATTTAATTTAATGATTTCAAACACTTTCCTGAGGCAATTACACACTTCAGGTTGAAGCCCTGGAAGGGAAAACTAGACCCAAGGGACTCAGGTAGGTGAGTGCAAATATGTATGCCAGCTATGCCACCCTGCTTCATGGGTGAAAGTCACACTTGCCCCCATGGTTGGCACCTGCAAAGGTCATCAGAATTCAGGGATACAAGGTCAGAAGGAGGAAGTGGATGCTTTTTTCTCCCTCATGTACCTCAGAAAGAGAAAGAGCAAAGGGATGCTTTTTCCCTCTTTCCAGATGGTTAACCAAACATCTTTAGCTTGCACTCCTCTTGAGTGTATCCTGAATCACTGGGACCACTTTGAGCCTCAGACTCTGGAGAGAGAAAAAACAAACAAACAAACAAAAAATGCTTTTTTCTTCCTCTAGCCTCTATTCCATATGGGTAACCAATCATCCTCAGTCTGCACTCCTCTAGAGTGTAGCCTGAATCACTGGGACTCCTTTGACCCTGAGACTCTAGAGAAATCATGCCTCATATTTCTTTGCACATTATATCCTGATTCTATCAAGGTACAACTAATCCTAAAGGATAAATTTATCACTCAGGCATGGTAAATTTACTACTCCTACATCAAGAGGAAGTTGCAAAAACAGGCTTTAGGACCAGACGGTACTTTAGAGAACCTCCTGAATGTGACCACATCAGCCTTTTACAATAGGGATCCAGAGGAAGTCCCAAAAAAGGAAAAGGAACACAAGAAAAAGGCAGAGGCTCAAATAGCTGTCTTGCAGGCTCACAAACACCAGAGTTCCCAAGATGCACATATTCACTGCTACAAAAATGGCAAGCCAGGGCACTTCAGGAAGGACTGCCCAGGCAACATGAAGAAGCCACCTTGACCCTATCCAATTTGTAATGGGGACTGTCCAGGAGACACAGGTCACTGGGTCCATCTGGATCCAGAGCCAGTCCCCCACAAATGGCCCAGAAGGACTGATAGGTCCCAGGACTCCTCTCCCTGGCTCCAGTGGTCCAGACAACCATTAACATCCAGGAGCCCTAGGTGATTCTGAATGTCAAAGGGAGTAAACTGAATCTCCTCCTGGACACTGGAGTGGGCCTTTCTGTTCTCCTTTCCAATCAGGGACTCCCTCCTTTCTTAGCATAACCGTGAGAGGCATCTCAGGAGAGCTTTTAATCCAATATTTTTTCCAGCCCCTTAGTTGTAGCTGGGGAGACCTCTTGTTTACTCATATCTTTTTAATCATGTCTAAAATCCCAACTCCTCTGTTGGGCAGTGATATCTTGATTTGTATCAAAACCAACATCCTTATCGTTTCAGGATACTCTTTCTCTCCCCCTAGTGGAGACTGATATTAACTCAGAAGTTTGGGCAACTCAAGGGAAAATTGAGCCACAACCACCGCACTGAATCCACTTTAAGGATCCTACCTCCTTCCTTAACCAGATACACTATCACATAAAACTAGAAGTTAGGAAAAGACTAGAAGCCATCACTGATAACTTGAGGATGCAAGTCCTCCTCATACCTTGCAGCAGCCCTTGAAATACCCTGATATTGGGGGTATGAAATCCCAATGGGGAATGAAGACTGGTCCAGGACCTCCACCTCATTAACGAGGTTGTGGTCACAATTCATCTGGTGGTTTCCAATCCCTATACCCTGCTAATTTGAATACCTGAGGGAACTAAGTGTTTCACAATCCTGGACCTAAATGATGCCTTTTTCTGCATACCATTGTGCCCTGACTCCCAGTATTTGTTTGCGTTCAGGAATCCCTCCAACCAGACCAGTCAGCTAAACTGGATGATGGTACCTCAGGTATTTTGAAACAGCTCCCACCTGTTTGGGCAGGAGTTGTTAAAAGATCTCTTTGCATTCCTTTATCTTCAGGTCAAAGTTTTACTATATGTAAATGACATTCTCCTTAGTGCCCCAACTGAGGAAATCTTTCTGGAGAAAAGTACAGCTCTTCTTAATTTTCTGGCTAACAGAGGATATAAGGTCTTAAAATCTAAGGCTCAACTCTGTCAGACTTCAGTGAACTAACTAGGTCTGGTCTTGTCAGAGGGGACCAGGACACTAGGCGAAGAAAGGATGAAACCCATCTCCTTTTGTCTCCCCCAAACCCCCAAACAACTCAGGGGATTTCTTGGACATTACAGAATTCTGCAAGCTATAGATACTTGGGTATGATGAAATAGCTCATCCCTTACATCACCCAATAAAGGAAACTCAGGCAGCTAAGACCCACTCCCTAACTTGGGAACCAGAGGCTAAAAGGGCCTTTGATCCGTTAAAATAAGCCTTGCTGAGGCATCAGGCCTTAGTCTTCCTACTGGGGAGACATTCAATCTTTTGTTTTAGAAAGGAAGGAAATGGCCCTGGGAATTCTAACCCATGCCTGAGGGTGAGCCCAGCAGCCTGTAGGCTACCTAAGCAAGGAGCTTGATTTGGTAGCTAAAGGATGGCCAGTCTGTCTCTGGGCAGTTGCAATGGTAGCTTTGCTGGTACTAGAGACTACTAAGTTAACCATGAGGAATAAGTTAACCATTTTTACCCCACATAATGTGGCAGGACTGCTGTCTTCTAATGGCAGTCTCTGGGGAATGGACAAGTGGCTTCTCAAATATCAAGCTCTGCTATTAGAGGGATCTGCAGTTCAGTTAAGACCCTGTCCCTTCCTAAACCCAGCCAGCTTCCTCCCAGAGGAAGCCAGGGAGCTTGAACATGACTGTGAGCAGATAGTAGTAGAAACCTATGCACCCAAAGAGGAACTCAAAGAAACCCCCTTAGAGAATCCAGACTAGACTCTCTTTACGGATGGAAGTTCCTTTGTAGAGCAAAAGATATATAAGGTAGAGTATGCAATAGTCACTCTGAATGATATTACTGACAGCATACCTCTCTCCTTGGTCACCAGTGCTCAACTAGCTAGTTGCCTTCATAAGGGTGTTTGAATTAAGCAAGGGGAAAGCAGTTAATATGTATACTGATTGTAAGTATGCTTTCCTAGTCTTCAATGCCCATGCCACTATCTAGAAAGAGAGGGACTTTCTCATGGCCAATTGTTCTCCCATTACCTACCATCAGGAAATTAACAGGCTATTATCCTCAGTCTTCCTTCCATGTGAAGTGGCAGTAATACTTTGTAAAGGCCACCAAAAGGAGACAGACAAAATAGCCAAGGAAATAGGATGGCAGACCAGCTAAATTGGCAGTGAAAGGGCCCTAGATTTCTGATTCCCTTGAGGCCCCTCTAATCTGGGAGGGCTCCATAAAAGAAATAAAATCTTAACCTTCCTCCATGGAGACAGAATGGGCTACCTCTTGGGGATACACACTTCAGTCCTTGAGATGGCTACAAGTGGAGGATGCAAAGCTTCATCTACCAGCTTTCAGCCAATGGAATGTTCTTAAAATCCTCCACCAGGCCTTCAATCTGGGTGAGAATAAAACCTATCAAGTGGCCCAAAGTTTATTCTCAGGTAAAAATCTGCAAAAAATGGGCAAATAAGTCATTAATGCTTGTGAGACATGCCATAAAATTAATCCCCTCAATAGACAGCTTCTCCCTACTGAAACCCAAAGAACAAGAGATGACCTAGGGGAAGACTGATAGACACATTTCACACATCTGCCAAAGACAAGGGGCGTCTAGCACCTCCTAGTATGGGTAGATACCTTCACTAACTAGGTAGAAGCTTTTCCATGTTGAACAGATAAAGCCTCTGAGGTGATAAAAGTAGTGATTAATAAAATAATTCCTTATTTTGGACTTCCTAAATACATCCAGAGTGATAATGCCCCCTTGCTCAAGGCAGCTGTCACCAAGGGGGTCTCAAAGGCACTGGGTATACAATACCATCTTTACTGTGCTTGGAGACCACATTCTTCAGGAAAGGTAGAAAAGACAAATTATATTATCAAAAGGCTCCTCAGAAAACTGTCTCAAGAGACTCATCTCCCCTGGATTACTCTTCTCCCCATAGCCCTACTACATGTTAGAAACACCCCTAAACAGCTGGATTTAAGTCCCTTCTAAATGATTTATGGATGGCCTTGTCTCAACAATGATCTCTCGCTAGCCCAAAAAAAACTCTGATTTAATTAACACATAACGTCTTTGGCCCATTTCCAACATGAACTGGAACAATGGTAGGCCCAGTCCCATGAAATAGAGTCACCTCTATTCAATCCAGGAGACTTAGTACTGCTAAAGGCACTTCCTTCCTTTTCTCCCTCTCTAGGCCTGGAATGGGAAAGACTTTACACTATACTTCTTTCTACTCCTATGGCAGTAAAGGTCACTGGAACACATTCTTGGATTAATTATACTCAAGTAAAGGCCTGAAAAACTGACAAGATTACCTCTGCTGATGCAGGAGAGCACCTGAAGTACCAGAGTGAAGAAATCAGGGACTTTAAGCAAAAATTCACAAAAGATAGCTGTTAATAGTTAACACTCTACGGATACCCTATGCTTACTGTTATCTTTGTTCTGTTCCTTATCATAAGGCATCTTTGTCAAGGACTCCTTAATCCTGAACTCTCAAGAGATTATCTACTCCCCTAAACAGTTATTTCTCTTTAAAACTTTGACTGCCCATATAAGATACAATTTCTTTCACCAGCATGAGACAGCAATAGCCACAACATTGTTTTCAGAATGATTAGTCTATTTTACCTCTTCCATTACCTTTGGCACTAAATTTTTTTGTTCGTATATTTAATCTCCTTGTAAAAATTATTTCTTCTTGCATAGAGGCCATCAAACTCCTAGCTGTCATGCAACTGGAGCCTCAGATCTTGGCTCCTTTTTTACTGGGGACCCTTAGATAGGACTCTGAGAGAGATCTGATTGCTGTTTCCCCCAAAGCAATGTCTCCTGTTAGCATGAAGTAGTTAAGAGCAGTCATTGTCCTCATCCTAATGACAGTTAGGTGTACCTCTTCGAGGTGGGATTGGTGTCTGCAGTGGCCTGTCTAGAGTGGCCATTGCAAAGACACTGGCTGCAGTTGGGGAGCCGTGTCCAGGGCTATGTACTCTAAAGAGCTGACGGGAGACCTACCACCTTCTGAGTTGGCAAGGCAGGAGCCTTGCCCTCCTGGGCACAGCTGCAGCTGCCCAGCTATGGTCACAGACCTGGGCATCCCTGAAATTTCAAGGTTCCAGGAAACCACTCTGCCCCCTCTAGCTTGGAAGTGCCTGCTCCCACTGCCTGGCCTCTCTGCGCTCCTGGCATCCACTCCTATTCTGGACCAAAGTTGAGGCCAAGCTTGGGCACTGTCACACAACTGAGCCAGTTATGCACGTGCTCTTGGAGCAGTGCTGACACACCAGGCCCCTGTTTCCTAGACCCACTCTAGATTTTGGGTGCCAACAATCTCTGGAGGGAGGCCAAGGAGGGCTGAGGGCAGCTCAATGCAGGCTTGAAGGTGCCACTCAGCTCGAACAGCCTGAGCACTGTGGGCATCATGGACAACAGGTTAATGATGGCAGGAGACTGACAGGTCCCTGGTTGGAAAGGGGCAGGTCCCAGGTGAAGACCCACCTTCAAGCCAGGGACATTCTTAAGCATGCGTACCAGGTTGTCAGTTCTTGGTGGAGTCTGTGGCCAAAAGTGAGAAATTATGGTGCTTTTCTGGGCTTACCCATGGCTGCCTATGGACCAATCAGCATGCACTTTCTTCCTTCTGAAGTCCATAAAAACCCTGGACTCAGCCAGACTCGAGCAGACGTCAGGACAACCTGCCTGCAGATAGGAGCTACCCACTTTGGGTCTCCTGAGAGCTGTATTGTTGTTCAACAAAGCACCTCTTTGCCTTGCTCACCCTCCAGTTGTCTGCATACCTCATTCTTTCTGAACACAAGACAAGAATTTGAGACCCACGAATGGCAGGACTAAAAGAGCTGTAACATAAAGAGGGCTGAAACACATCTCTCAGTTGCCATGTTTTGAGTGATGAAAAAGAGTGTAGATCTGCCACCCTTTGGGGAGCTCAGACCTACGGGTTTCCCAAGCCAAGGCTGTGACACCCTCTTTGGAGCTCTGCGGTTCCTGACTTTTCCAAGTTTCTGAGCACCATTGCATTCCCTGGAGTTCACAGTGAAAGCTGCTTGCAGTACACCTCATCCAGCCACAGCCTCGCAGAGGGCCAGGGCCTGTGCCAGTGCCTGGAGTTGCCCACCCCACCAAAATAATAAAGAATATTTCTGTTTAGGGGGAAGGCATTCTGTTCATTTTGGCATGCCTAGAAACACAATTTTGGTACATGGCAGGGTGTAAAATAACAAAATGGCAACAGCCAATCCTTAATCATACTTCTGCAGGAGGAGGCATAGTGCTGCACAGAGAACCCTAAATACAGAGCAATGGGGATGGGATCCAGTGCCTTCCACAGGCAGCAGAGGCCTCAGTGTTGTTAACAGTGAATGGGGACCAAAACAGATAATGAGGAAACTGTCAAAGACCACATAATAGCTGTCGGAATTTGATCATGGCCATTCAGTGAAATATTCTGAACAAAATAACCTAAACAAATTGTGAATAGCTGACAGTGAGGCTTGCCACAGGGAGGTCCTGAAGAGATCTTAACATGTAAGAAGGGCCTAGACCCAGACGGCAAGCTTAGCAAATCTATTTTAGCAAATCTATTTGTAGCCCATATTTGAAATAGAATGGAGAAGCATGTGTAGAGTGCTATCTAAGCTTAATGGCTATAGATATTAGTGTAAGTAAATAAGCACAAGAGAAATAATCTGAAAAATATACCCATAAGCACAGCAAGAATATACTTGATGTTTATTTTTTCTGTTTTATTATTACCTAAATAATACTGATTAGTACTGTAAATATAAGAGAATGGTAATGAGTTTTTCCTGACAAGCAGCATAATTTATAAAACAAACAAAAACATTAGGAGCCCATTTTAGCTAATCATACATAGGTATTAATAGTTAAGTTAAAAGGCTTTGAAATCAGGTAATCCCAAGCCTGAATCTCACTTCTGCTACTCACTAAACGTGCTACCTTGGACAAATTTTAGATCTTGGTGTCTCTTCTTCTGTAAAATAAAAATAATTACTCCAATCTCCTAGATTATTGAATCAATTAAATGAAATAATATACTTAAATCATTTAACACAGAAGGTGGCTCATATTGAGAACTCAATGAATGAGCACAATATATTACAATTTTCATATTTATAAGCAACTAAATATAAACAAGTTATCCAGGTAGATATTTATCAGTATTAGAGAATAATATTAAAACATTTTGGCTAGGAACTATTTTATTGTTGTACATTGTGGTTATCCCTTAGTCTATCTACCTTGGTTATTAAGAAAACTTAATGTAAGTACACATGCACACATGATCATAAATGTGTGCAATTCCAAAGCTGGCAATAAGGAACAGATTGAGTTCAAGACCTAATTTATAACTGGGCCAGCAGCCTGGAGAGTCTCCCATGTACAATTATTTCAACACCTCCTTTAGTTCTTCATCAAATTAATTATAAGGTTAATAATGCTACTTTATGCAAAGGCAAAGAGACATTGGTTAATATTTGTAAGGCACTCTGATATATTTTTAAAAACCTTACTATCCTAAGGAGGAGACAACTTAATTGTTTTACTTCTATAGCTTTTCATGGCATTTCGCTTTGTTCTCAGCTTTTTTGGTTTTTCAGAGTCAGCCTGCCAAGAAAGTAGCATTCTAAAATAACTGTTTTCCTTTTTTCATGTGTCAGTACCCTCCTCCTACAATTGGTCACTGTTCACAATACAGAAACAAACAGACATCTATCTGAACCTTAGTATGAAGCATATGCAGTATAATAAATGGAAACAACTTAAAAAGGTCCTATGACTTTTACTTCAAGTTAGCAAATAGACAAAGCAAGAATATTATTCCTGAAGCTTAGAACTTTTTCAAAAAAGAGCCATGTTTCATTTCATCAGTAAAAGAGAAAAAGATATTTTCTATTTACTGTTTTTATGCACAATCATAGTACAGTGGTTCAAGAGTTCACTGGTTATCAGGCAAATTCAATGTGAGTTTTGTAGAAGCAGCTTCCCTCTATGTACATGACTTGGAATTGGGCACTTACACAGGAAAGTGTATTTTCTCAATCATGGTAGCTTGAATAACTCATGTTTCTTTTATTGAGTTTTTTATGTTGAATGGAGCCTTTTATCATCAGCTTCCTCCGTCATTTCACAAGAGAGCTTTCCTTTTTCTCATTGGATTTCAGTATAGGTGAAAGTGGTAACTTAAATGTATTTAAATTGACTGTCAAAACATGATTTGGTAAAAATCCATTAAAATAATCTCCATAATGCCCTGATGCATTAAACATTTGCAGGTACACTTATATTGCAGGCAGGGAATGTGTTTATCTCCATTTTATGAATAGCCTTCAAAGGAGAAAAGGGAGCCTAGAAATTGACAGCTGGTCTAGAAGAATTTCCACATATTGAGTGTATGCTTGCACAAAGCTTTATTCTGTTTTTGTAGATAATAATGTGTCTCCTTAATTAGTTCTGGAAAGCATATATTGTAGACTGAATGTTACCTGGCAAGCATTCAAAAGATGTAAGTTTACATTTTATTTTTCTCTTTGGGGGAATATTCTTTAAGAAATGAAATTCATATATTAGAAAAACTATTCTCTTCATAAAACATTAAAGGATTGCAACAATGAAATCTCTTTTTTGCCATTCTGTTTAATTAAAACCTAGCTTTGGAAAGCACAAGTACATATAACTTAGGGTAGGTATGAAATTTCTAATAGACACACTAAAAAGTACTGAGTAAAACAAAATATCAAAGAACTACTAATAACCCAGGCTCTAGGAAATAGACCCATTACAATGTTTAGTTGTATGTTATGAATACCTCCCAGCCCCACTGTGAATATTTTCACATAATGTGATTTCTATATCTAATATCTGATGAAAGAAAATAGTTGTTAGAAAAATTTTAAAAGATCACTAGTCTTATTAGGGTCATTTACCAATTTGGATGAATGAAAAATAAACATTTTTCAGTCATTTGTGTCTTTAAGATGCCAGTAAATCACTACATCTGACAAAGGCGCACAAAGCTTACCTACTTTTCCTATGATGCATAATATATTCAGAATCATTTATATAGCATCCGTTATATTCATAATGATTTGGTTAAGTGCTATAGAAGTTGCAGAGGCAAATTGGAATTTGACTCTCGGTTTACATTTTATTAGAATGTATGACCACTATAATAAACAACAATAAAATGGACATTTTTTAAGACATAGTGGGTTACAGATGACAAGATAGTGAATATTTTCAACTAAGAATTATTGAACCTTTAGAAAGATAATTTAAAAAATCATTTAGAAAACAGGCAAAGAGCATTTAGCCTGACTGGATGTCATTGTTTTTGTTTGAGGAAGTGCAAGTAACTGAGTTTAACTCAAATATAAGAGCATGAGAAGGTGAATTGTGGAAAGTAATTTGGGAATGCAAGAGGGAGTTGGAAACTACATTTTAAAAAAAGCTTGAACACTTGACAAAGGCTTTAAAACTTTATTTCATGGAGGAAAAAGACCAAAAATGGTTGCTCCTAATGGTGTAGTCAATAATTACTTTTTTTCTATGTGTGGAAAGTAAAGTTTCTGAAAGGTTCCACTTAACTACAGTTGACCATTAAATAATATGGGTTTGAACTTTGAAAGTCCACTTATATGCAGACTTTTCAATAATATAGTCAGCCCTCTCTATCTCCATGCTCCATATCCATAACCATACGTGGATTGAAAATACTGTATTCGTGGGATGGGAAACATGCATCTATGGAGGGCTGACATTTTGTATTCATGCGTTCTACAGGACTGACTGCCAGATTTGAGTGTATGTGCAGATTTTGGTGTCCCCAGGGTGTTCTGGACCAAATCCCCTAGAGATTTTGAGGGACAACTGCATGCAGTGAATGAAACTCAAGCTTAGAAGGGAAAGCGAGCTTAGGTAAAATAAATTCGTTACTTAAAATATGCTCTATTTGTTTGGGTACAGTTCTCTAAATGTGTGAATTACACGATTATCACCTATATAAATAAACTGACAAAAGAAAATACAAGTACAGAACTTTTTGCAAAGACTATCACCATGCAATCATCTGTACTCTAAAAACAGAAGTATTTGAAAGAAAAATAACAAAACAAGAGAAAGCACTACTCAAAACACACAGATTGTAGATTATTATAACAACTACAAATGATGCTTGCAATTTTTTCTTTAGGAAAAAGAAAGGGATGAAGTGCAATAAAGGAGCAATTATTTATAGGCAGAGTACCACTCAACCTTTCAATTACAAGTTATATCGTATGTGGTGTTCATAAGGAGGTGGATTCATATTTTAGATGCCTGAGCTCCACAATCTCAAGTGTAACTCTTTGAGTACGGGAATCAGGTTTCATATTTCCTCATATTTTGCAGCTATGACTAGTTTAACATTTTCACAAAGTTTATTATCCATAAACTTTCCATGAATTGAATTACCGTGATTTTTAAGAACATCAGAAGTCCTACCCACTCTAAAATCTGAAGGCCTTGCTGCACTGACTGTTATAATTACTTAATTCTTACATGCTTACAAACATGCAATTGCCATCTGGGAGGTGTGATACAGTTACTTCTATAGAATGCAAGCTCCACAAATTATTTTGGGAAAAAAAGATTCTGTGGTCATAATGAGTTTAGAGAATGCTATGTATAATGTTTTCATTCTGGTGGCAATATTTACCTTATCAATAGTAAGGTATGGTTTTCTTTAAATTCATATATTTCCAAATTATTTAAAGTTCATCTTTTTCAACTTTCATACTGATCCATAAAAACACATTAGGAAATATTCCAATCCAATGTCTTGTGGTACTGGGAAATAGAGTATAATCTGATGGTTAAGAACTCAGGGTTTACAAGCAGATGGGTCTGCTAGTCACAAGCTCTGCAACTTTGGACAAGTTATAATGATTTTACTAAGCATCAGTTTCCTCACTTCACAATGTTGATAATATCTGTAACTGTCCAATAAGGTTGTTATGAGTATTAAATATAATATGTTTCCCAACTACAGGTACAGATTGACACTCAGTTGCATCCGATATGATTGTTTTAACAATGAGATAGATAAGTCCAGAGAGAGGAAGCAAATTCACCCAAGTTGCTAGTGTGTGCTCACCAACATAACCTTTGCCTCCCTTTGTTGACCAATTGGTTTGCTTGTGGTCATAATCAATTATGTAATCCATTGTCTAAGAGGGCTTTGAAACAATAAAAAAGAAGACAGCTTATTGGTTATGGGGCACAGGGAAATATAAAAATATGACTCATAAATTAAGAGGGTAAGTCTGGATGGGATATCCCCTGGGTGAGGTGGATAGTAGAAGACAATTATTAGGTGACATAAATATTTTGAGAGGTTGGTTGTCTGGAATAAGTTTTAGATAGAATTGAAGGAAAAAAAATAGGCTAGAAGCATACTGAAGACAATTTTTGCATTCTTCAAATTTTTATCTATGTCTAACTCCATTATATATTTGCCTTTTAAAAAATTCACAATATAATCCTTCTTATTTCTGGCTCTCTCTTTTCCAAATGCATTGCTTCTCATTGCTCTTCTCTTTCTTTTCCTTTTTTCTCAACTTCACTGATTCCCTGGCTACTTCAGGGTGGTGTGGTAGGACCTAGGTTACTCACACCTGAGATGTATCTGAGTTCAGGCCTGCTTTAGCTCCTCAGTTATGATGGCCTATCATACTGTGACTAGCAATGGGTGACACTTGGTCTCACTGAGATTCTGGCCCAACTATCAAGCAGTATACTATCTTCTAGCCGTCTACAGAGATTAACTAAATTAGAGCAAGGCACTTACAAAGAGCTTGTACAACACAAGGTAAACACTTGAGTGTATACATGCACACACTCACACATACACTAAGGTGTTGTAGAGAAAAAAAGAGTATAAGAAAATTAAACTCTATATGGCAATAGAAATACACAAAAGATAAAACCTCAGATATATTTATAGATTGTACACATTAATATTAAATGAGTTACCTAGAATCTTCTGAACAACATTAGACAGAAAAAAATTGCCATACTGGCTTCCATCTTTGACTGCCACATTGAAAGAAGGTTGGGACACCATATGTGTTACCTTTTTTATTAACTATGAACTAAATGTGAATATATTAAACAGTATTGTATTTAAATAATCTTTCTAGGTTTTCAGTTTACAAAGTCTCCTGAAGTAATTAGTCCCAAATTTTCTATTACATGTATAAGCAGAACTTTAAAAAATTGTCTTTTATTGACTAAAACTAGTATATTCGAAAATTCTGAAAAGTTTTTATTCACTCTACATAAAATGTTTTATATTCTATAAAAATGATTTAAAGTCTTAATCTTTAGATATTTTAGGTCTAATAAATTTTTGATAGAAATACAATTCTATCACATTTTTCATATGCAGGTGTCTCAGCTCGAAGCATTTACTTTAGTAAGGTGTAGCATTACATAACACAGAAAGAAACCTTTAAGAATTTTTCTCTTCATCTCTTTCCTCAAATTCCTGCTCTTCCAAAAAAACTGCCTCCATAAAGCTTTCACTTTCTGCATTGGAAAACTCTAGCCCTTCCCAAGCTTCTTTCCTCAATAATCCCTTTCTTCTCAAATTTGATTCTTCTTTCATCAGAATTACTTAATGCCATCAAACTTATTGTTTCCATTTGTTTTAAGATATTAGATTGTATTTTAAATAAATCTTTCTTTTTCCAAAACCACTGTACCCAACATCCTTTATTGAAACATGAACATAGTTTTACAATAGCAAAATTCCATGACTTTGCTATGTCACATGCTCAATTAAACAAGTTTCTGCATATGCATGATCTAATTAAGTCTTCCATTCTATTCAAATATTCTACTTTTGTATCCCAGCACTTTTTAAATTGCTATAGTTTTATGGTATGTTTTAACATATGATAGAACTAGGCTATTTTTTTTCTCATGACTTTAACAGTTTAGATTCATGTATTTTAAGGCTGTGTTGTTAAGTGCATCCAAGTTCATGATGGTTACATCTTGTTTTAAATTATTATATGGGGCACATCTTGACAAACTTAGATTCTGTTTTATCTGATACATGAGCTGACTGTTATTAAGAAATAATATAACATCATTTTACTTGCCAAAGTTTCAATATTTTGGTGTGATTTATTTATAGAAGTGTCATTTATAGACAACATATTAGTGAATTTTAAAAAGCCAATTTGATGATCTTTAATAAATTAGTGTTTACTGATTACATTTAACATTTTCATTATTACAATATAACTTTTAGTTACTTAGAATTTAGTATTTTATTTTAACCTTTTAAATTTTGACAAAAATAATATTATTAATACCATCCTTTAATAATTGCTTAGTGACTACCCAGAGTATAAAAACTCAGTCTTTATAAGCTTAAAACTATGATACATTTTCCCTTGGATTTTTTTTTTTTTTTTTTTGCTTTGAGCTTATTAAAAAAAAAAAACTTAGTTGGGAAAAAAATTCTAACTTGGCAATTACCTTCCTTCAGCACTTGAAAAAGAGTGATTTTTTTTCTAGTTTTTACACTTGTTGAAGAAATGCCTAGTATCAATGTAAATGCTACTTCTTTGCAAGAAATGTCTTTCTCTCTGGGAGATAATTGTAGTCACGAAATTTTTCTGTCATAATTTGTAATTTTGGAATGATTTGTCGAGTTGTGGGTTTATTTTTTATTTATTTTGCAAAGTATTCAAAGTGTTCTTTTATATGAAGTTTCTTGTTTTTCTTCCATTCTGAAAAACTGTCTGCTGTTATCTCCTCAAATATTTACTTCTCTAACCTTACCTCTATTTTCTACATCTGTTTTTTGCCAGACTTTGTCCCTCCATCTGTCTTCTATGTTTCTTAAAACTAGTGTACATTTTGTCTTGTTCTCGCCTTAACTTGCATCCTGGATGAATTCTGAGAACTATACTTTGCTTCACTAATTATTTTTTTTAATGATGTCTACTTTAGAGTTTACTTTTTATTTATTTCTTTAGGTTCTAAATATGATTAATTTCATTCTAAAGATGTGTAGATATGCATAGACATAGATATAAATATGACTATAGATACACACAAATATATGCTATGTATATGTGTATAAATGGCATACATGTATATACATACATGCATATGTGTGTATGTATGTTATACACATATATCCATATTCTTGTCTGATTTTTGCTTGTTTTGCATCTTTATTTTTCTAGCAAATAAAATTCATATTTCATTTACCTTTCTGAGTATTCTAAATATACTTATTTTAACTTTTTGCTGTCTTTTCTATAAAATTACTTTCATCTGGAATGAATTTAAGTACAGCTTGTCTATTTTGTTGGTAACTTTTGTCAATCGGTATATTTACGCACTTCGGAATTTGGAATTGCAGCCTTATTTTTAATTTGTAATGCCTTTTCAATTGTTTTTGATTTTTTTTGTTTTACTATCCTATCATATGGCCCTGTAAATTAGTTTTGTGGTTTTATCTTACAATGTCATTCTAGATTTCTTTTTCCACAATATTCTATAGCATATCTCATATCCAGTTGCTGGGGATTACAAAAGGAGGGCCACAATTTGTACCTAGATGCAGAGCTACATCTTTGTCCTCCCACATCCTTAGGTCCATAGCTATCTATAAATCTGTAGCCCAAGAAAACATGTTAACAAGTTTTTAAAGTCACCATTTCTACAGATTTCCACTCAACCCCTGACTTTCACCAGTGAGACCTGATCTAGTTTGTAGTATTACAAAAAGTACTTTTTAGTGTTCCTTATCCTAAAGAGTTGGTTTCCAGATTCACCCTTCTTCTGAATCCATATCCACCAACTGTAAAGTTTCTGCCTACTCAGCACTTTGTGAGTCTGTTCTGTTTCGAGTACATGTAAGTGTTTATTTTGATTTTGGGCTGTTATGTTTTGTCTTTTTATTCTTAGATTTTATCTATCATTGCTACGGGTTTGAAGTAAGAATGCATCTGAGCATAAACTAAGCCATGTTGTCCAGAAGAAATGGCCTTTCTAATGCATCTTAATCTACCATCTTTCTTGTTTTTAGTTTTTTTTTTTTTTTTTTTCAATTTTAAGTTGGATAATGCCTAACTGAAACAAAACACCACCAACAACAACAAAATAGAAACATGTCTCCTTACAAGGTGTATTTTCATTCTCATACTGCTAATATTTACTGAAGACGGGATAATTTATAAAGAAAAGAGGTTTAATTGACTCACAGTTCAGCACAGCTGGGGAGCCCTCAGGAAATTTACAATGATAGCAGAAAGAGAAGAAAACATATCCTTCTTCACATGGAGACAGCAAGGAGAAGTGGCAAGCAAAGGATAAAATCCCCTTATAAAACCATCAGATCTCATGAGAACTCACTCAGTATCACAAGAACAGCATGATGGTAACTGTCCCCATGATTAAATTACCTTCCACTGGGTCCCTCCCATGACATGTTAGGATCATGAGGATTACAATTCAAAATGAAATTTGGGTGGGAACACAGCCATATCATTCTGTCCCTGGCTGCTTCAAGATCTCATGTCCTCATATTTCAAAACACAATTATGCCCTTTCCAACAGTTTCCTAACTTCTTAGCTAATTTCAGCATTAAACAAAGGTCTAAGTCCATAGTCTTAGCTGAGATAAGGCAAGTCACTTTCAACTATGAGCCTGTAAAATTAAAAGCAAGTTAGTTACTTCCTAGATACAATGGAGGTACATGCATTGGGTAAATAGACTCATTCTATAAGGGGAAATTGGCCAAAACAAAGGGACCACATGCCTCATCCAAGTCTGAAATCCAGTGGGAAGTCAAATCTTAAAGCTCCAAAATGATCTCCTTTGACTCCATGTCTCACATTTCACTCCATGTGGATGCAAGAGATGGGCTCCCACTGCCTTGGACAGCTCTAGCCTTGTGACTTTGCAGGGTACAGCCCCCGCTCCTGGCTGCTTTCATGGGCTAGTGTTAATTATCTGCAGCTTTTATAGGTGCATGGTGCAAGCTATTGGTGGATCTACCATTCTGAGGTCTGGAGGATGGTGGCTCTCTTCTCACAGCTCCACCAGGGCAGTGAGTGCCCCAGTGGGGTCTCTACATGGGGGCTTCAATACCACTTTTCCCTTCTGCACTGCCCCAGCAGAGGTTCTCCATGAGGGCTCTACCCCTGCAGCAAACTTCTGCCTGGACATTCAGGCATTTCCATACATTCTCTGAAATGTAGGTGGATGTCCCGACCTGCAGGACAGTCGAACGGACCCTGGAAGGGGGAGTGGGAATGGAGGAGATAAGAAAACATGAGAATTACTCAAATTACAATTGCACATGCGCCGTTGGTTGATAATTTTCCCGGGCGCGGGATTGCGCCTGCGCTGTAGGCTGCATATCTTCCTGGGCGGGAAAAATGTTTGCGCGTGCGTGGGAAATGTTTGTGCGTGCACGGGAAATGTTTGCGCACACACGGGAATGGTTTAGGCACGCGCAGGAAAGGTTTGCAATGAGGACCCCGGAAATGTGCCATCTTGTCTCCACTTTGCGGAGATCAAGCAACAGAGGTCGGCTAATTCCGGGCCTCATGGCTCCAGACAGGTCCCCCTTTTTTATACATAATTTTGGCTAGAAGATTGTCCCTCGGGAGCTGCACCTGTCCTAGGTTGGAGTAATACATCTCATCACTGGTACCCATCATGGGATTAGGCAGTAGCTTATGATGGCCCTCCTGTCTTAGGTTAGTGAGAGATGATACTCTCTTACCCGTCATTGGCTGTCCAGTTCAGCGCATAGGGAAGGTGGTCATAATGGGTGTGAGTATGAACCACCGCGATCTTCTTGTTCTAGGCAATGATAATGGACCTGCATAGGTTTCGCTTGGATAGCCTCGGCCTGTTGCTTAATGAATGTCATGAGCTTATTGAAGACCAAAGGTCCTACAGAGAGTAAGAGCAATAGACAAAGCAGGGGGCCCAGGAATGGCATAAGATAGGGAAGGAGTCCATGGAACCCAGTCCAAAACGGGTTATCGGTTATTTCTTTTCATCGTTTTTCTAGGTCTTCTTGTAGACGCCTGATTTTATCTCTGACGATCCGGATTTGTTGGCATAGAAACAGCACTTCTCCTGTAAAGCCAAGCAGATGCCTCCCTGTTCTGCAGTTAGTAAATCTAGGTCTCTTCTATTTTGGAGCACTACTTTTGCCAGAGAATCTACCTGATCTTGTAAATCTTGTATAGTACGTGAGATGGCCTGCATATCTGAGATCAATTGGCGAGACAATTTGGTGTATTGAGTAACAGAAAGCCCTAGGCCTTTAGCCCCAGTTGCTATGGCAGTAGTTATGCCTAATCCTGCAAGTAAGGGGATAAATTGTATTGCCCTTTTGTTTCTTCCTAAAAAGTGATCTATAGCTGGGATAGGTACAGGTTCATCTCCAGGGATAATGTCTATGTCTGGCAAAAGTGTGGCTAAGACACAGCATCCTGTCCAGTTAGTAGGTAAATAGGTATAAGCCCTATTATTGCCACATATAAAAACTGAGCTGTTTGGGGCACACAACGATTGGGAAATATTTGCTATGGTGGAGCAATTATTGAATTCATTGAATCCTACATCGAGGTCGTAAATGTTATTAAGGGGAGGGGAGTAAATGCAAAAGGAACTAGGAAATTCTAAAGGCTGTAATTTAAGGGGAGGAATTATGGTGCAAGGGGTATTGGACGTATAATTTAAGTCATTGCTGGCTATGGCAAGAGGAACGGGATCTCCTGATTGCAGACACAGCCAGCAGTCATTAGCTAGACTAGAATTGGAATTGTTAAGCAGGTTATGAGTAGCAGTGAGGAGGTCAAAGGTCTGGGCATCAATTTTCTCTTTCCCTCGGGCTTTGGGCAAGGCCAAGGGGTGGTATTGAATTTCCGGGTACAGGGACCTTTGCAACTCCTCAAGTTTTTTGTATACCATAATTTCTCGGACCTTGTCTTGTGGTCCTCCTCCATCAGAGATATGAAGAGGGGGGCGAATATTCCAGCAGACAGGCTGTCCTACAATTCCAGTACAGCCAGCTGATATAAGGTTATTGGCATTTCCTAAAACTGTAGGGACATTACCGGCCCCTATAGTAGGGGTTCTAGATCTTGTTAAGATAGCAGTATAGTATGTTTTACCACCAGAGGTACATTCTAAATAAGTATTGTAGCAGGAACTATGCATAGCAGCCTTAAATGTGTCACAAGGGCAGGTTGTGGTACCCCCTCCGCTAGATATTCTTGGGGTTGGCAGACACCTCCACTTAAGAGAGTTACTAGGCAGGTATGCTGTGTAAGCAGAGCAGGACACGGTTGAGATGTATGTATTTGGAGAGGAGGTCACATATCCCCCCAAACAATCACAGGGCTTACCGTGTCATTGTTGTATATATGTAAGGGCCTCATGGGGATTACCGAAGCCGGCATAAACCTGGAATGCTTGGCAAATCAGCACCATGGTCCAGAGGGGCTTGTAGTTGGAGTTCATCTCTGCAATAGAGAAAAAGAGTACTCTCAGGGAGAAAATTACTCCCTGGATTGGCTATTGTTAGGTACTTGTCTTACCAGTCGCTCTGGTAGCCATCTGGCTGTATCATGAGTTTGAGAAAAAACACAAACTGAGCCTCTTCCCCAGATTAACACTGAGTCTGGACCATGCCATGTGTTGTCTAAGGGGTCTTTCCACTTAACCATGGCAAATTGTTTTTTGGACTCAGAATGCCAAAATCGATCAGCTGCTGATCTGTTCAGGTTATCCAAATTTAAAAAATTTAAAATAAAAAGTATGTGATTAAGGATATTTCTAGGGGTGCCCTTAGTAGGGTACCATTCTCCCTTTTTTATTTTGTCAATGGTGGTTTTTAAGGATAGGTGTGCTGTTTCAACTATTCCTTGTCCTTGAGGGTTATATGGAATTCCAGTAATGTGTTTTATTTGTAATTTAAGACAGAAGTCTTGAAAGGCTTTGGATGTATAGCCAGGACCATTGTCTGTTTTTAGTTGTTTAGGCTTTCCAACTATGGAAAAACAGTGCAGTAAATGAGCTATGACATGTTTGGTAGCTTCTCCTGTTTGTAAGGTGGCTAGTATAAATCCACTAAATGTATCTATACATACATGGACGTATTTTAAGTTACCGAATTCTGAATAATGAGTGACATCCATTTGCCAGATCATGTTAGGAACTGGTCCTCTTGGGTTAATTCCTAAATGAGGGACTGGCAGGTATGTTATACAGGTCTGACATTGTTTAACTATTTGTCTTGCTTGTTCTCTAGTTATTTTAAACATCGGTCTCAAAGTTTGAGCATTAAGATGGTGTAAGGCATGAGTAGCCTGTGCTTGGGCTAGGTTTGTATTTGTAGCTATGGCTACCATCTTGGTTGCCATATCAGCCAGTTGGTTGCCCTGGGACAGAGGTCCTGGTAATCCTGAATGAGCTCTAATGTGTCCAAGAAAGAAGGGTGTTGTTCTATTATGTATTAATTGTTGGCATTATAAAATAACTCGGCTATATGTGACACATGCTTAATTTGTGCTACTGTCTCAAGTAGAGGTATTGAGTGAACTAAGTATGCACTGTTGGTATAAATATTAAGAGGCTGATTAGGGAAGGCTAACAGCACCACGATTAGGGCTTGCAATTCTACTAGCTGAGCAGAAGTATGGCTGGTTTTGAATTTAACAGTGGTGTCAGCAAAGGTATATGAAGCAGTTCCTGTGGATGACCCATCAGTGAATACTAATAAGGCATTGTCTGAAGGTGTTTTACTGATGACATGAGGGAAGACAAAAGCATGTAGCTTACAAAATTGAATAAGCTTGTTTGGCGGGTAATGGTTATCTAAGTTACCGGCATAAGAGGTGCAAGCAATTGGCCACGTTTCAGTATTTTGCATCAACAAATGGATTTGTGGCTTAGAATAAGGTTGTATGATTGTAAAAGGTTCAATTCCAAAATATTTTTTGCCATTGTCTCTACCTAAGATGATTAAATCGGCTATGGCATCATAATAGGGGAGTAATACCTTTTTGGGAGATGAAGGCAAATGGACCCACATAATAGGGTTATTTTGCCAGAATAAACCAGTAGGTGTCAGTGTTGTGTTAAAGATTAAAAAGGTTAATGACTGGGAATAGTCTATGTTAGTAACAAATTGTTCAGCAATGGCTGCCTCTACCTTATTAAGTGATAAAAGAGCTTCTTTTGATAATGACCTAAGGGACTTAGGTTTGGGGTCACCTCTCAGGGTGTCGAATAAAGGTTTTAAGTCTCCCATGGTGAGTTTTAAGTATGGCCAGAGCCAATTTATGTCTCCAAGGAGCTTTTGGAAATCATTGAGGGTTTGTAACTTATCTTTATGGATAACTGCCTTTTGATTGGTAATTTTAGGTCCATTTATTTGAAAACCTAAATATGTATAAGGGTCTTGTAGTTGTATTTTTTCTGGAGCTATTTGTAACCCCGCTGTGGTTAGTTCTTCCTTGAGTTGCACAAAACACTGTAAAACTTGTTTTCCCATTTTTCCTGCTATGAGGATATCATCCATGTAATGTATAATGTATATTTGTTTCCATGTCTCTCTAACTGAGTGTATGGCTGTAGCCACATATTTTTGACACAAGGTGGGACTGTTGGCCATACCTTGAGGTAACACTTTCCATTGGTATTGCTTCATTGGTTCTTTAAAATTTATAGATGGTAAGCTAAAGGCGAATCGTTTTTGGTCAGTAGGATGAAGGGAAATTGTAAAAAAGCAATCTTTAAGGTCCATGATAATTTTAAAATATCCTTGAGAGATTGCTACCAGAGAGGGTAGTCCAGGCTGCAGAGCACCCATAAGTATCATGGTAGTATTTATTGCTCTTAGATCTTGTAAGAGTCTCCACTTTCCAGATTTCTTTTTTATGACAAATATGGGGGTGTTCCAAGGAGAGTTGCTTTCTATAATGTGTCCTGCCTCTAATTGTTCCTGCACTAACTGTTGGGCAGCGGCAAGCTTCTCATTGGTTAGTGGCCATTGATCAACCCAAACGGGTTCATCTGACTTCCAAGTGATTGGGTCAGCACTTTTTTTGGGGTGCAGGCATGTCAATGGCCACAGTTAAAAATTTCCAAGCCCCCTTTTATCCAATTTTCCTATGGCTGGGATTGACTGTAAAATGCCATCTTCTCTTTTTCCTAACCCTTTCCCAGGGTGGTAGCCCTGAGCCAACATTTGTGCAGTGACTACATCATTTGGGCTACACATCATGACCCTCATTTGGGAGAGAAGATCTCTACCCCAAAGGTTAACAGGCAAATCAGGGATAACAAATGGCTTAATGAGACCGAAATTACTTTCCTGATCTCTCCAGGTGAGATATTTGGAACTTTGTCTAGGGTTATTACTTTGCCTGATTCCTCGTAAATTTGTTAAGGTCTCTGAAGTGGGCCAACTGGTGGGCCAATCTTGTTGTTTAATAATTGTTACATCGGCCCCTGTGTCTATCAGTCCTGCAAATAACTTTCCGTCTAGCCATAAGGTGAGAGAGGGTTTTTGATTAGTAATGGACTGTACCCAGTAGATGTCTGAGGATCTGGATCCTCCCTTTCCCTTAGGGGCGATTGGACTTTATTAGCTGTTTTTAGCAATGGCAATAGGAGTAACTGCACTATTCTATCCCCTTGAGGAATGACAATGATGTTGTCAATAGCCTTGGCCATGATTTTGATTTCTCCTATATAATCACTATCAACTATTCCCAGAAAGACCTGTAGGCCTTTCATGGTGACGCTGCTTCTCCCTAGGATTAATCCAAACATGTTTGAGGGTAGGGGTCCATATACCCCAGTACCTAAGGCTTGGGGTCCCATTTCATGGGTTAATACTGTCTGGGAGGTGGAACAGAGGTCCAATCCTGTGCTTCCTGGGGTTGCTCTACTATGCTGTGAAATGGATTGTTGTTGGTTGGTACAAAACTGACAGCCCCATAAGCTTGTTTTGGGGCCTGGGACCGGCCCCTCAATCCATTTCCCTGTTGAGGTGTTAGGGGATTTCCTTGATTGTCAATTTTAGATTTACATTCATTGGCCCAATCTTTTCCTCTTTTACATCTAGGGCAGAGGCCTGGAGCTTTTGCCTCTAAGGTCTTAGCTAGCTCTCCCTTACAATCCTTAGCAAAGTGTCCCATTTTTCCGCACTTGAAGCACCCCTTGCTATTCTTATTTTTACTAGCGAGGAAGTCTTTTACGGTTTGTCCACTAAAGGCAGCAGCCATAGACAAGCCTTGTTGATATGAGGGCCCTATGTCTGAACAGAGGCAGATGTAGCCTGTTAAGTCTGTTTTCTTTCTATAAGGTCTGATTGCTGCCTGACAAGCCGGGTTAGCATTTTCGTAAGCTAATTGTTTTACATAATCCACCCCTGCCTCGGCATTTCCAAATATTCTGCTAGCCGTGGTTAAAAGTCTATGTACAAAGTCTGCAAAGGGCTCATCAGGCCCCTGTTTGACCCCCATGAGCGAGGCTCCTGGATCCCCTTTAACAGGGAGTTTTCTCCAGGCTTTGGTAGCCGCTGCTTGGATTTGAGAAAACAGTCCAGGATCATACTGCATCTGAGCATCGGTTTCTGTGTAGTTACCCGAGCCAGTTAGCATATCAAAATCCCAACCATTTCTGGCTTGTTGGTTTCTCTTGGCCGTATCTCTACAATTTTCATAAAATTCTGACTTCCAAATCAGATGGTCGCCTCCGGAAAGAACTGCTCTAACTAAGGTATTCCAATCTATGGGAGTGAGGCAATTTTTGGCCACAGATTCGACTATGGCCAGGGTGTATGGGGCAGTAGCTCTGTATTGCGAGACAGCAGTTTTTAGTTCTTTTATTACAGTAAACTCAAACCCATTGTGGTGTCTCCAGGCTCGGCCCTGCTCATCTGTAGTTTCCGTTACTGGAAAAACGTCTCGAGGAGAGGAATCCTCCCTATCTCTACTACCAAGCGACTTTCCTTTTGGGCCATGCCATCCGGGTCTCTGAGGGTGAGAGGGTTTCTCTATTCCTTTAGGGTATTGAACGCTCTCACTCCCTGTCCTTAATTTCTGCAATCTAGTGATTAAAGACTGATGTAGTTCTTCGAGCTTTATTTGCTATTCAAGTTGTGCAATTTTTTCTCTAAGCTCCTCTTTTGGGTCTATTACCGCCATAACTGGGGGGGCAGAAGCCTTAATATAGGGAGGGGGATAAGTAAGAGTTTGTGGCCAGTCAGAATTAGGATATTTTGCTGCCTCTTCCTTTAAATTATCCCAGTCTACTTCTGAAGGGTTAAGGTTATTTTCACTTTTGCTTTCATTAGTTGTAGGTAAAACTGGGTATTTTTTGGCCTTTTCCTTATTTGATGTTTCTATATTTGCTATTGAGGGGACCCCAGCCTCTTCCTCATCGCTTTGTAGCAATATAAGGTCTATTTCTTTGTTAGGTGTGGATTTTTTGAGGTCGGTCTGGGAGCTGCCTTTTAATATTTCCTCAGTCTGAGTAACCACCGCCATTACCTCAGGATCTTTTTCTTTTTCCTTTTTATCTACTATATCTCTGATTAAGTTCCAATAAGAAAAGGTTGTTATCGGAAACTTTTCTGGTCAAAAAGTACTATAGCAATCTTGAAAACAATCTCCCACCCTACACCACCTCTTTTCGTCAATGGTTCCCTCTTGTGGAAACCAAGGGCAGGTATCTTTTATGAAATCAAAAAACTTAAATAAATCATTACTTTTAACCTTTACTCGTGTTTTTAAGGCCTCTTTTAATTGCCCTACATAAATTTGATGTTGGCTCAATTCTTGTCCCATAATCAGACACTGTTACTCACCTCTGGTTCCAATGCAGCAGGCTCCCACGATGTCCGGAGGAATTTCTTCCACTTTTACTTTTGGCAGACTTTAGTGCCTTCTTCCTCACTTCTTCCCCCATGTCCAGGTCCCTGTTCGGGCTCCAGGTGTCCTGACCTGCAGGACAGTCGAACAGACCCTGGAAGGGGGAGTGGGAATGGAGGAGACCAGAAAACACGAGAAATGGAGACAAGACAAATAGCCTGATCAAGTCTCGTTTAATGGTGGTGGTGCAATGCCTTATATAGGCTGGCAGAGGAAGAGGTTGGGCCAGGGCGGTGACAGGAGGCTGGGTTTACTCAAATTACAATTGTGCATGCGCAGTTGGTTGATAATTTTCCCGGGCACGGGATTGCGCCTGCGCTGTAGGCTGCATATCTTCCTGGGCGGGAAAAATGTTTGCGCGCGCGGGAAAGGTTTGCACGCACGCGGGAAAGGTTTAGGCACGCGCAGGAAAGGTTTTTAAAGAAGAACCCGGAAATGTGCCATCTTGTCTCAGCTTTGCGGAGATCAAGCAACAGAGGTCGGCTAATTCCGGGCCTCATGGCTCCGGACACGTGGAGGTTCTCGAACATCGGTTATTGACTATATGCACCAGCAATATCAATGCCATATGTATGGCACCAAGGCTTGGGGCTTGTGCCCTCTGAAGCAATGGCCTGAGCTGTACATTAGCCCCTTTTAGCCATGGCTGGAGCTGAAAACACTGGGATGCAGGGCACCATGCCTGGAGGCTGCATAGAACAGGGGGAGCCTGGGCCTGACGCATAAAACCATTTGTCCCTTTTAGTCCTACAGACCTGTGATGGGAGGGACTGCTGTGAATGTCTCTGACATGCCCTGGTGACATCTTCCCCATTGTCTTGATGATTAACATTTGGCTCTTACTTATACAAATTTCTGCAGCAGGTTTGAATTTCTCCCCCCAAAAATGAGGTTTTCTTTTCTATCACATCATCAGACTGCAAATTTTTCAAACTTTTTATGGCCTGCTTCTTCTTGAATGCTTTGCATCTCAGAAATTTCTTCCACTAGATATGCGAAATCATCTCTCTCAAGTTCCTAGTTCCACAGATCTCTAGGACAGTAGTAAAATGCTGCCAGTGTCTTTGCATATCAAGAGTGACATCTACTCCAATTCCCAACAAGTTCCTCATCTCCATCTGAGACCACCTCAGCCTGGACTTCATTGTCCACATCACTATCAGCAATTTTGTCAAAGCCATTCAACAAGTCTCTAGATAGTCTCAAAGTTTCCCACATCTTCCTGTCTACTTCTGAGCCCTCCAAGCTGTTCCAAACTCTGCCTATTAACGAGGTCAAAAGTTGCTTCCACATTTTCATGTGTCTTTAGAGCAGCACCCCACTCTCCGCAGTACTAGTTTACTGTATTATTCTGTTCTCATAATGTTAATAAAAACATACCCAAGACTGAGTAATTTCTAAGGGAAAGAGGCTTAATTTACTCACAGCACAGTTGGGGAGCCCTCAGGAAACTTCCAATATTGGCATAAGGGGAAGAAAACACATCCTTCACATGGCAGCAGCAAAAATAAGTGGCAAGCAAAGGGGAAAAAATCCCTCATAAAACCGTCAGATCTCATGAGAACTCACTCACTATCATGAGAACAGCATGAGGGCAACCACTCCCATGATTAAATTACCTCCCACTGGGTCCCTTCCAGGGCACATGAATGTTACAGGAACTACAATTCAAGATGAGATTTGGGTGGGAACACAACCAAACAGTATCACAAGGTAAAGGAAAGGAGAAAGTAATGTGTATTTTTTTAAATGTGTTTGTCCAAGTACATGAGAGTAATAAGAGTCATTACATCTCACTGATTGGTTGTCAGAGGAAATGTGATAATGGAGCTCAGCATCTCATACAGGCTTACCATATATTAAGCACTAACTAAAGTTAGGTCATTATTATTAACCTTTCAACTTGGTTTGCCTCTTAGTGGTTCAAAATATTCTCACTGCTCTATATAAGTAGACAACATGCATCCAGCTCACTATTAGAAACAGAGTCTGAGAGTTGAGAATTCCCAAATGCTTCCTCGTGAACAACAAAAGAAAAAGTCGCTCATTCCTTTGGTCTTGCACTTTATTCTCATGGGTACCTTGTGAACTATAACTTACAAGTATGGTTTTCCCTCTTTTAATCATAGAACTACAAAGTATTCACATTGGAATCTTTTTAAAGATCATCTATTTGTACCCTATCAGTTGGCAGGTAAGATTGTTCCCCTTAAAATAAACTATTTTGGCCCAGTTTATCCAGATAATGAGTGACATAATGTATCTCAAATTCTGGCTTTCTGTCTGTAGACTCCTATTTTTATATTAGTTCGTCTTTATTCTTTAAAAATTATTGTAATTCTTACTAAAATCCATTATTTTAAGAGCTGTATATAATAAGGATTTATAATAAAGATTAATGTCAGAATATGTGGATACAAAATGATACCACCACACTTTTCTCATTTCCCTAATTTAAACTTACAACCTCATCATAAATTTTTTTCTGTGTAAAGAGAATACTTAATTCCTGCTTTCCAAACCATGCTAATATTTCTAAGTATATCATAATTCTATTAAGAATAATGGACAGTAAGACTTCATTAATATTTATTATGAGGCACAAATAGATCATATTCATATTGCCTAGAATTTGCACTATACACAGTAATCAAACTATTATTGTAAAGCTCTTAAATGCTAAATTAGAGAGAAAGTGCAAGATACATTTTTATTCACTGATGTCTCTCCCGTGTTTGTGTGATAAGAAAAACCCCATAAGGTACACACTGCAGATGGATCAACAGTAGCTATTGTTATAAAAATATCTGCATATATTTGACACCAATTTTGTATAGACCTAAATCTGTTAGTCCAAGTTCTCAGGTAACGGAATCTCCAATAGTTTCTTTCCCAGGAGAGTTGTCTCTGTTGACTGGCACTAATTATTATAATCATCCTACATAAAAAGCATAGCATTGCTGCCATTATGTTACCTCCCTGTCACAAGCAGATCCTGATTTTGGGATTGATGAGCATACAGCAGAAAATTGTCTCAGGGAAGCTCATAAAACTTCAACAAACATAAATAATTTGATTTTTGCTATTTCCACAGGCATTATAAGGCATTTGGGAGGACAAAACTTCTAAAGTCTAAAAATGTAAACATATAACTCTCATGTAACCATAAGAAGTAATTATCTTGGCAGCTGAAAGAAGACAATGATAGACTTAAAAGAGAATATGCAGAGGCATAGAAATCCTGACCCTACATATCCTAAGTTCTTATCCTCAGAGATCCATTCAGATCATGACTGGCCCTACGTAAGTTTAAGAAATGGATAATGCCATTTTCACAATACCCAGTCCTATTTCTAAGAATTTTTCCTCATTTCAAGACACCAGTTTTCTATACAACCAAGAACTCATTGCCCAAAACTTCTCTCCTATTCCAGAAGTCAGACTTGTGTCAGATTGCTCATATTGGGGATTTGGGGGGAACCTCTGCAGAGATTGTATTAGCCATATAAACTTAAAGTTACTTTGTTTCTTCGATTCTTAATCTACAAAAACTAGGTAAGATCTACTTCACTGAGAGGTACTGAGAGGTTACTGAGAGGGTTTGTACAGAGGATATATATGAAAGAGTATTATACAAACTGTGAAGCAGTATGACATTATATTTGTCATGTATATACCAGTATGGGTTTCATGTAGTATACTATCTCTGTACATTGAACATTTTCTCAAATTATGAATGTCAATATTTTTAAGATGTCAAAGACTAGCAAAAAAAAATGGGATAGTTTGAGAGCCCAGAGAGGCTTTTCTGTTACCACAGAAATAGGTAGCTGTCTTCTGTACCTGAAAGTCTAACATCGTCCTTAGCCAACTCCAGCACAAAGAATGCCATAGTTAGCAAGGCAGGATTTTTTCCAGTGTTAGGCTGACATATCTCAACATATCTATGGTTACCTAGAGCCCAGAACTACTTTCTCTAAGTCACTGAATTTTCTATAGTTGCACTATGAAAGATGACATGAAATAGCCAGAATTCTTTCGTTAACAAGTAGAGAAACCCAACTTAAATTGATTTAAGCACAAGTAATTTATTAGAGCAAAACACAAACTGGCTTCAGGCATAGATGAATCAATATATTCAAATGATGTCAGAAACCTATCTCTTTCTGTCTCTCATTTCTGCTCGCTTCTGTATGGGCTTCTTTCTTAGGAATTACCTCTGTGTGTGGTGGAATTATGGCCAGGCTTTCATCCTCCTAGATCAGCTATCCTGCCAGAATGAGAGCTTGCATTTTTCCAATGGTTTCAGAAAAATCCCCAGAAATAATGCTCATTGAAGAAGGTTGGAAGGCCTGGTTTGGATTTGAGCCAAAATGGAATAATTTGGAATGGAAAAAAGATGATTCTCCAGAGAAAATCAAGTTGTTGTTATGAGAAGAATGGAAAATGGATGTTGGTTTGGCAAAAACAACAGATGTCCACTACATGCCCACGCTCCATCACTGAAGACATCCTGGGAACAGTCCACTGAAGTTTTATCCCTCTTAGGGGCTACTTTGTATTTGGAGATTGCTGTTTTCAAAAATCATATTTGACTGCCAAGTGTACAATTACTTTTATACTCAACTCAGAGAGGGCTATATTAAACAATTTATACAGCAGCAGGTGTTGCATCTTATGAATAGAATAAATTAATCCTACAGATAAAATCTGACCTTGCCAGATCCCACAGGAAAAGAAATCTGCTTTATGCACAGTTGAGGTTGAGTTGCATGATAATCACGTATTATGCAATTTCATGTGAGCTGTGCTAAATGCCAGGTTTTACAAAAATCAGTGTGATATTTCTTCTAGAAATGGAGCTAACAATTATTTTCAAATTCAGAGCTACTTAAAATTGATTGATACAGGACAATTTCTCTGGGTAGAATTGAAAATAAATGTGTGTTTCTTTGTAATAATAATCTTATATAAGACCAGTGTATTTCTACATTTTAAGTTAATTTTCCATCAGTAAATGGCTTTGTGAAACTTTGGAAAAGGCAGACAAATGTCAAATCCTCATGGTATGACCTTGCAACATTTCTTAACTACCATGGCCTCAGTGAGTTTATTTGCAAAACAGTAATATCAACTAATTGCCTGAGTGCAGGAGATTTAACCAGGGGATCCTTTGAGCATTTTTAATATGAGCAAAGCAAAAAGGTACAAAATGCAAAATAAATCGAAGGACATAAAAATATCTGTAAATATCAATGAAACTTTGATGAAATGAGATAAAATTTCATATAAATATTAATAGCATTGTAGAGTAATATTGACCATATCATTGTTACCAAATGTTTTAGAAGAAAAAATAAGTACCTTTTTTTTTTTACAAAAAATTACGATAATGGGTTAAATAGCTTACAAATATTGTCAGGATTTTTCACATATAATGGACATACATATGGACCAAAGCCAAGAATATTAGGTTTAGAACTGTTTTTATCTACAACTTTTAGGAAAACTTGGAAAATAATTTTCATTGTAAATGTACTAGAAATAATATTCCCTATGTTCTCATACACTGAGCTGATAGAAAAATCCCAGTAATTATATACTGTTCTATAAGCTAAATGTAAAGAAAAAATATATTATAAATAAAAGAGAATTTTTGGGATGGGTGATGTTTTCCTTTGAAACTCAAGCTATTTGCTTTTTAAAATATTCTTATCTTCTAATTCCTTGAATCTTGCCACATTAGAGATTTTGTATTAAAGTTTTTCTCTCAGTTCGTGTATTGCCACTGCTTTGGAGTTCGTTTGTATATAAATCTAGTAAAGTGGCTAAGGATGCAAGCTTTGTTATAAGGTAAACCTGAATTCCAATCTCAACTACATCATTTCTCAAATGTGAGGCTGCAGGCAGATTGAATAACCATTGTACCTCTATTTCTTCATCTGGAAAAGGAGGATAACATGTTTACTTCAGAGAATTCTTATAGGGATAAAATAAGGTAACATATAAAGTTGTTTACAAAAAACTTCACGCAAGATAAATATTATGTGTGGTATTATCGTTATTATTTCAATTTGTTATAATCACTGTTTCAATGTTTGCATAAAACAATAGATTCAATTAATCTACTGCATAAATGAGATCATCATTTAATAGTTGATGCTGCCACTAAATAGATACAAATATATGCAGCTTAGAATAAAGAAAAAGTGAATCTTAACTCTCCCTCCAAGATAAAAGATGCTCATGGATAAAAATGTACATTTTTTTGATGAAGGAAAACAAAGTCTCATTTGTTAACCAAACTCAAGAAAAATCACGGATATTTCATTTTTTTCTAGCACACACAGGTCCTATCTGTGATCAGCATGAAATGCTGGAAGGAATGATAGCAGTTTATGTAATGAACCTGCCTCTCTATTCAAATATTCTTTCCTGCTCTTCTCAATTTACTCCTCTTGAACGCTCTATCTTGTGAATGTCTTTGTTAGAGGATTTACCACATTACATTGCAATTTTTTCGGTCATGTCTGTCTTTCTTATTTGACTAAGAACTCTTTAAGGATGTCTAAATGATAATCATCTATTTCTAGAGCTTAGCCTGCTGCTTGGTAAATAATAGGCAAACAGTAAAAGTTTATCAAATTTAGTTTAATTCACTCTTGGAATTTTCAAAGCATCTTTAACTTACATATGAGTGATTTATTTTTTTGGAAACATTACATCTCAAGTCATTATTGAAACCAAATATTCTCCCTCTTTAGATGTTAAATGACAAATGTAATCAGATTTCTATATGAAGTACATGAACATGTGAAAACCCCTGATTCTGATGCACTTATGTATATTTTTTTCAAATAGGTTTCAGACCATCTCAATCAGATTATATAAATAATAATTTTACTGTTTTATGGAAATTCAAAACACTAGGATTTGAAATCATGTGTGAGACATTTGTATTAGTAAATTAGTCACAGTTTTGCATATGAATAGACCTTATGATCCATCTTTGAGATCCTATCATACACCGTAGTAATCTGCTTCTAAATGCATGTCTGGATTTCTCTTCAATCATTAGTATTTCCTGTAAAAATATTAAAATATAGTCCTGATACAAATGTTTCTTGATGTGGGGTTTAAATTTTTAGCTTCAAAATATTTCAAGTTTCAAAGCAGAAACACTTATATGAAACATTACCTTTATAAATTTGATGAGACTACACAAATTTGTGATTTCTTTTCATTAGGCTTCTACCATCTTGGCAAAATGTGTTATCATTGTTTACCTCTGAGATTGTCCTGGGACCTCCCACTTGAAATATTTTTCATTCTAACTTCCAAATGCCAATAAATGAAACAGAAATGTATATCTCTTAGGCTGATGGAAAGTTAAAGCCTAAGTATTTAATTATGACATGAATTACAGACAGAATACATTTGCTTTCAACCTCAAAACGGGTCCTTTTTCCTAAAAAGTGTAGCCTCTCTTTCTCTAATTTTAAGTATTAGTCATTTCTAATACTTTATAGTTTTGAAAGCATTTTGACATTTTAACTCATACTGTACTATGTCAGAACTCATGTGCTTCCCCTGTGGTTAGTACAAGGAGACAGAAAACAGCCAAGGAAGTAAAACCCTGACTTTTATTCCAGATCACAGTTTTTCTGGTCTCATTACACATTCGTCCAGCCACTGCTGTCCTCTACTATAGCTCTCGCTCTTGCAAGGATTTTAGTGATCTTTCTTTATATCAACTTTGTATCCAGTATCAACTTATAAGTCAACAGGCACATCCATACAGGAGAGGCACAGAATCATATTCTATGGAAGCTTGCATACATTTTCTTTATGTCAAAAATTTAATTTCACTAATTTATTTGCTATACTTCCTTTATAGCCATAATATGCCAGTACCACATTTTAAAACCTGTGAATTGGAACAAATTAAAACCTATTAATGCTAAGATTCACTTAGCATTTATTAAGAAAAGCATAAAACCTATAAATAGATAAGACAATGTATTTTAAAAGTTGTCTAAGTTGTGATTCCTACACATTTGTTCATGGACCTTGAAATTCATGGAGATGCTTCAGCTTATGATTGTGAGGCTCTAAACTGCTCGCGTGTCATCTTCCCTTCTTTAATCTCTGCCTGACAGATTTCAGGCTTGCTTAGCAAGCCTCCACAATTGCTTTAACCAGTTCCTTGTAAAGATTTCTACTGGTTCTGCACTCATGTTAAATTCTAATACAGAATCTGATATCATCAATGCATTACTATATATTATGTATAAAAATCAAAACAATGCTAGAACCATATGTATTTCAAGATCCGACCCAATGTGGGAATGACTTGTATAGGATGCCTGAGTGTCCATCAGTCTACCAGTTTCAGGGATTTTATTAATCAAGACTCCTTCCTGCTTTTAATAAGAGGAATATAAAATTAAGAACTGAGAGAGTTCTAGATTTAAGCCTTAACTCTGCATCCACAGAACTGGGCAATTCAGGAGAATTATATAATGTCCATCATACTGTAAAAAGGCACTAGATATATAATGAACTCCAAGGGGTTTGATTGCCAGGTCTCCTACACTCCAAGAAATGCTGGGAACTCCATCTTTTTATGTTTATTTACCTATTCAAAAATCACATTACCTTATTACTTTAGGAATAACCAAAGATAGATAGATAGATAGATAGATAGATAGATAGATAGATAGAGAGACAGATAGATAGACAGACAGATAGATATAGATAGACTCTCTGTGTCACCCAGGCTGGAGTGCAGTGACACTATCTTGGCTCATAGCAATCTTTGTCTCCTGGGTTCAAGCAATTCTTGAGCCTCAGCCTCCCAAGTATCTGGGATTGCAGGCATGCAGCACTGAGCCCGTCTGATTTTTCTATATTTAGTAGAGACAAGGTTTTTCTGTGTCAGCCAGGCTGGTCTCTAACTCCTACCCTCAAGTGATCCACCCATCTTGGCCTCCCAAAGTGCTGGGATTACAGGCATCAGCCACTGCACCCAGCCAAAATAACATTTTTAAATCAGAACTCATTCTATAAGGCCAATTAAACTGGATATTGTCATATGTTGGTTCTAGAAATGATGTGAACTATTTGGCATTTTTATTTGCTAATCTTGGTAACTTTGTTCTATAGCAATTTTAGGATTGTTTTTCTACAACACATTATGACTACAAAGAATTGATAAAGCGACACATTCACTTTACCAATGTTTACACATTTTTTGAAAGTTATTCTATGAGAAAAAAAAAACCTGATCATTTTAAATGTAGTGAAGCAGGTGTGTTAGAACAGATATTAAACATTCTTCAATTTTACATTCTTAGGATCTACTACCCATACGTGCTCTTTTTAAAATTTATTATTATTATTCAGATTTTCTGTGGATCAAGAGTAGGTGTATAAACTTATGGGGTACATAAGTTGTTTTGATACAGGCATGCAATGTGAAATAACAGCAAACCAAAGCAAAAATGGACAGATGGGATCACATCAAGTTAGAAAGCTTTTGTGCAGCAAAGGAAGCAACAAAGTGAAGAGACAACCTACAGAATGTGAGAAAATATTTGCAAACTGCCCATCTGACAAAGAATTAATAACTAGAATATATAAAGAGTTCAAACAGCTCTATTGAAAAAAAAAATCTAATAATCTGATTTAAAAAAAATGGGTTTGAGGCCAGGTGGAGTGGCTCATGCCTGTAATCCCAGCACTTTGGAAGGCTGAGGTGGGCGGATCAGCTGAGGTTGGGAGTTCCAGAGCAGCCTAACCAACATGGAGAAACCTGGTCTCTACTAAAAATACAAAAATTAGCCAAGCATGGTGGCTCATGCCTGTAATCCCAGCTACCAAGAGGCTGAGGCAGGAGACTCACTTGAACCCGGGAGGCCGAGGTTGCAGTGAGCGGAGATCGTGCCATTGCACTCCAGCCTGGGCAACAGGAATACACCTCCATCTCAAAAAAGAAGGGGGTTAAAATATTTGAATAGACATTTCTCAAAAGACATACAAATGGCAAACAGGCACATGAAAAGGTGCTCAACATCATTGATTGAGAGAAATGCAAATCAAAACTACAATGAGAAATCATCACACCACAGTTAAAATGCTTCCAAGTGCTCTTGAGGGTTCAAGAACTGTAGTAATTTATAATTTTCCTAAAGGACACAGTTTAACTATATCATTTACAAATTTGTCATACAGGAGCTAGGAAGTCAACCAAGCAAACAACAACCACACCTGAAAGACCCTTCACTATGGTTTACTTGTAAGAAAAAAGCTGGGGAAAGGAACCAAATTATTTGGTGAAGCATAAACTAGAGCTTTCTTAAAGTATCCGCTATAATTCAACCTTTTCAAATGTCAAGCATCTAAATGTACTTCTGATTTTGTCAGTTTCTTGGTGTATTGACTGGCTTTGTTAAGAGCTACATTTTGTTAATGAGCTATAGCATGACTATCTTTTGATAATGGAAGTTTTAGATTACTCAAGTGATTACAAGCATTTGGTAGACAATTTTGTCCATCATCCCTAATTGCCAGCACCCTGACTGATTTGAAAAACTAGAGAAGTAATTTGTATTCTTTGTTTTTTTGTTTGTTTGTTTGCTTTTTTGCATCAATTTATTTTAACTGTGTTTTCAGCTTCCTGACTTATAAATTGAAAATCTAATATTATGGATGAAATGTATTTGTAATGGAAGGGGGAGGGAAGTGAAGAGATGGGTGTGGGGAGAAACAGAAAAAGATAAAGAGGTGAGGATGCAATATTTTCTTTTCACAGGAGAAAAAAAAATGCAGTCATTTCTTCCCATAGATACTAATACTGTTTTTGTGTTTCTTTTCTTCGTGCAATAAATCAACGGTGTCATTTTCTAACTGGTGCATACAATAGTAAAAGCATCACAGTGGCTTCCCTGTTATTTTCTCGGGATATTGACAGAAGAAAGTGTGGCCTGATGGAAACAAGACAGAAGTCAGAAGTCCAAAGCTCCAATTTCATTTCTGCCTCATACTAACAAAGTAATAACCAACAAATTCATCACCCTGCTGTTTCCCCGCCCCAAATGCTTACCACAAAATTTTTGTGGCAGTAAAAGAAAATAATCCATACAAAATATATGTAAACACTGGAAGATGTTACAAATGAATGTTAAAGGAAAATTTTTCTTTCTTTTTCTATATTTAAGAGACACAAGTTTTAATTTTTTTTTAATTTTTATGGGTACATAGTAGGTGCATATATTTATGGGTTACCTGAGATATCTTGATACAGGCATACAATATGCAATACTCACATCAGGGAAAATGAGATATCCATCACCTCAAGCATTTATCATTTCTTTACGTCACAGTCATTCCAATTATACTCTTCTGGTTATTTAAAAATGTACAATGAAGATCATTTCTATCCTCTTTCTTCCTCAAAACGTTTTATATTTAGATGTTTTGCCAAAAACCAACCAAATAAAAAAGCCCTCCTTATTGTACAGGAGGCAACAACTAACTCACTAGTCATCAGTTTCCAACTCTGCTCCTGACCAATTTTAATAATACAGAGTACACCAGTGGCTTCTTTCTTGCTAAATCTGTATGTCTCTTTAAAATTTCCATCTTTTGAGGTCACGGAGCAAGATGGCCGAATAGGAACAGCTCCAGTCTCCAACTCACAGCGTGAGCGACACAGAAGACCGGTGATTTCTGCATCTTCAACTGAGGTACTGGGGTCATCTCACTAGGGAGTGCCAGACAATCGGTGCTGGTCAGCTGCTGCAGCCTGACCAGTGAGAGCTGAAGCAGGGCAAGGCATCACCTCACCTGAGAAGCACAAGGGGGAAGGGAATCCCTTTTCCTAGCCAGGGGAACTGAGACACACAACACCTGGAAAATCGGGTACCTCCCACCCCAATACCGCGCTCTAAGCAAACGGGCACACCAGAAGAATATATCCATCACCTGGCCGGGAGGGTCCCACGCCCACGGAGCCTCCCTCGTTGTCAACACAGCAGTCTGCGGCAATCTAACCGCGAGGCAGCAGCGAGGCTGGGGGAGGGGCGCCCGCCATTGATGAGGCTTAAGTAGTTAAACAAAGCCGCTGGGAAGCTCGAACTGGGTGGAGCTCACAGCAGCTCAAGAAAACCAGCCTGTCTCTATAGACTCCACCTCTGGGGGCAGGGCTCAGCTAAAAAAACAACAGGGGAAGCAACAGAGGCCTGAGCAGACGCGAACGACTCTGTCTGACAGCTTTGAAGAGAGCAGTGGATCTCCCAACATGGAGGTTGAGATCTGAGAAGGGACAGACTGCCTGCTCAAGTGGATCCCTGACCCCTGAGTAGCCTAACAGGGAGACATCCCCCACTAGGGGCAGTCTGACACCCCACACCTCACAGGGTGGAGTACACCCCTGAGAGGAAGCTTCCAAAGTAAGAATCAGACAGGTACACTCGCTGTTCAGCAATATTCTATCTTCTGCAACCTCTGCTGCTGATACCCAGGCAAACAAGGTCTGGAGTGGACCTCAAGCAATCTCCAACAGACCTATAGCTGAGGGTCCTGACGTCAGAAGGAAAACTATCAAACAGGAAGGACACCTATACCAAAACCCCATCAGTACGTCACCATCATCAAAGACGAGAGGCAGATAAAACCACAAAGATGGGGAAAAAGCAGGGCAGAAAAGCTGGAAATTCAAAAAATAAGAGCGCATCTCCCCCTGCAAAGGAGTGCAGCCCATCGCCAGCAACGGATCGAAGCTGGTCAGAGAATGACTTTGGCAAGATGAGAGAAGAAGGCTTCAGTCCATCAAACTTCTCAGAGCTAAAGGAGGAATTACATACCCAGTGCAAAGAAACTAAAAATATTGAAAAAAGAGTGGAAGAATTGACAGCTAGATTAATTAATGCAGAGAAGGTCATAAACGAAATGACAGAAATGAAAACCATGACACGAGAAATACATGACAAATGCACAAGCTTCAGTAACCGACTCGATCAACTGGAAGAAAGAGTATCAGCGATTGAGGATCAAATGAATGAAATGAAGCAAGAAGAGAAACCAAAAGAAAACAGAAGAAAAAGAAATGAACAAAGCCTGCAAGAAGTATGGGATTATGTAAAAAGACCAAATCTACGTCTGATTGGGGTGCCTGAAAGTGAAGGGGAAAATGGAACCAAGTTGGAAAACACTCTTCAGGATATCATCCAGGAGAACTTCCCCAACCTAGTAGGGCAGGCCAACATTCAAATTCAGGAAATACAGAGAACGCCACAAAGATACTCCTCGAGAAGAGCAATTCCAAGACACATAATTGCCAGATTCACCAAAGTTGAAATGAAGGAAAGAATCTTAAGGGCAGCCAGAGACAAAGGTCGGGTTACCCACAAAGGGAAGCCCATCAGACTAACAGCAGACCTCTTGGCAGAAACGCTACAAGCCAGAAGAGAGTGAGGGCCAATATTCAACATTCTTAAAGAAAAGAATTTTAAACCCAGAATTTCATATCCAGCCAAACTAAGTTTCATAAGTGAAGGAGAAATAAAATCCTTTACAGATAAGCAAATGCTTAGAGATTTTGTCACCACCAGGCCTGCCTTACAAGAGACCCTGAAGGAAGCCCTAAACATGGAAAGGAACAACCAGTACCAGCCATTGCAAAAACATGCCAAAGTGTAAAGACCATCGAGGCTAGGAAAAAACTGCATCAACTAACAAGCAAAATAACCAGTTAATATCATAATGGCAGGATCAAGTTAACACATAACAATATTAACCTTAAATGTAAATGGACTAAATGCTCCAATTAAAAGACACAGACTGGCAAACTGGATAAAGAGTCAAGACCCATCAGTCTGCTGTATTCAGGAGACCCATCTCACACGCAGAGACATACATAGGCTCAAAATAAAGGTATGGAGGAAGATCTACCAAGCAAATGGAGAACAAAAAAAAGCAGGGGTTGCAATCCTAGTCTCTGATAAAATAGACTTTAAACCATCAAAGATCACAAGAGAAAAAGAAGGCCATTACATAATGGTAAAGGGATCAATTCAACAGGAAGAGCTAACTATCCTAAATATATATGCATCCAATACAGGAGCACCCAGATTCATAAAGCAAGTCCTTAGAGACTTACAAAGAGACTTAGACTCCCATACAATAATAATGGGAGACTTCAACACTCCACTGTCAACATTAGACAGATCAACGAGACAGAAAGTTAACAAGAATGTCCAGGAATTGAACTCATCTCTGCAGCAAGCAGACCTAATAGACATCTATAGAATTCTCCACCCCAAATCAACAGAATATACATTCTTCTCAGCACCACATTGCACTTATTCCAAAATTGACCACATAATTGGAAGTAAAGCACTCCTCAGCAAACGTACAAGAATAGAAATTATAACAAACTGTCTCTCAGACCACAGTGCAATCAAACTAGAGCTCAGGACTAAGAAACTCAATCAAAACTGCTCAACTACATGGAAACTGAACAACCTGCTCCTGAATGACTACTGGGTACATAATGAAATGAAGGCAGAAATAAAGATGTTCTTTGAAACCAATGAGAACAAAGATACAACATACCAGAATCTCTGGGACACATTTAAAGCAGTGTGTAGAGGGAAATTTATAGCACTAAATGCCCACAAGAGAAAGCAGGAAAGATCTAAAATTGACACTCTAACATCACAATTAAAAGAACTAGAGAGGCAAGAGCAAACACATTCAAAGGCTAGCAGAAGGCAAGAAATAACTAAGATCAGAGCAGAAATGAAGGAGATAGAGACACAAAAAACCCTCCAAAAAATCAATGAATCCAGCAGTTGGTTTTTTGAAAAGATCAACAAAATTGATAGACCACTAGCAAGACTAATAAAGAAGAAAAGAGAGAAGAATCAAATAGATGCAATAAAAAATGATAAAGGGGATATCACCACTGACCCCACAGAAATACAAACCACCATCAGAGAATACTATAAACACCTCTACGCAAATCAACTAGAAAATCTAGAAGAAATGGATAATTTCCTGGACACGTACACTCTCCCAAGACTAAACCAGGTAGAAGCTGAATCCCTGAATAGACCAATAGCAGGCTCTGAAATTGAGGCAATAATTAATAGCCTACCCACCAAAAAAAGTCCAGGACCAGATGGATTCACAGCTGAATTCTACCAGAGGTACAAGGAGGAGCTGGTACCATTCCTTCTGAAACTATTCCAGTCAATAGAAAAAGAGGGAATCCTCCCTAACTCATTTTATGAGGCCAACATCATCCTGATACCAAAGCCTGGCAGAGACACAACAAAAAAAGAGAATTTTAGACCAATATCCCTGATGAACATCGATGCAAAAATCCTCAATAAAATACTGGCAAACCGGATTCAGCAGCACATCCAAAAGCTTATCCACCATGATCAAGTGGGCTTCATCCCTGGGATGCAAGGCTGGTTCAACATTCGCAAATCAATAAACATAATCCAGCATATAAACAGAACCAAAGTCAAGAACCACATGATTATCTCAATAGATGCAGAAAAGGCTTCTGACAAAATTCAATGGCCCTTCATGCTAAAAATGCTCAATAAGTTTGGTATTGATGGAACGTACCTCAAAATAATAAGAGCTATTTATGACAAACCCACAGCTAGTATCATACTGAATGGGCAAAAACTGGAAAAATTCCCTTTGAAAACTGGCACAAGACAGGGATGCCCTCTCTCACCACTCCTATTCAACATAGTGCTGGAAGTTCTGGCTAGGGCAATCAGGCAAGAGAAAGAAATCAAGGGTATTCAGTTAGGAAAAGAAGAAGTCAAATTGTCCCTGTTTGCAGATGACATGATTGTATATTTAGAAAACCCCATCGTCTCAGCCCAAAATCTGCTTAAGCTGATAAGCAACTTCAGCAAAGTCTCAGGATACATAATTAATGTGCAAAAATCACAAGCATTCTTATACACCAGTAACAGACAAGCAGAGAGCCAAATCAGGAATGAACTTCCATTCACAATTGCTTCAAAGAGAATAAAATACCTAGGAATCCAACTTACAAGGGATGTCAAGGACCTCTTCAAGGAGAACTACAAACCACTGCTCAGTGAAATCAAAGAGGACACAAACAAATGCAAGAACATACCATGCTCAGGGATAGGAAGAATCAATATCATGAAAATGGCCATACTGCCCAAGGTTATTTATAGATTCAATGCCATCCCCATCAAGCTACCAATGAGTTTCTTCACAGAATTGGAAAAAACTGCTTTAAAGTTCATATGGAAGCAAAAAAGAGCCCGCATTGCCAAGACAATCCTAAGTCAAAAAGACAAAGCTGGAGGCGTCACGCTACCTGACTTCAAAATATACTACAAGGCTACAGTAAGCAAAACAGCATTGTACTGGTACCAAAACAGAGATATAGACCAATGGAACAGAACAGAGTCCTCAGAAATAATACCACACATCTACAGCCATCTGATCTTTGACAAACCTGAGAGAAACAAGAAATGGGGAAAGGATTCCCTATTTAATAAATGGTGCTGGGAAAATTGGCTAGCCATAAGTAGAAAGCTGAAACTGGATCTTTTCCTTACTCCTTATATGAAGATTAATTCAAGATGGATTAGAGACTTAAATGTTAGACCTAATACCATGAAAACCCTAGAAGAAAATCTAAGTAGTACCATTCAGGACATAGGCATGGGCAAGGACTTCATGTCTAAAACACCAAAAGCAACGGCAGCAAAAGCAAAAATTGACAAATGGGATCTAATTAAACTAAAGAGCTTTTGCACAGCAAAAGAAACTACCATCAGAGTGAACGGGCAACCTACAGAATGGGAGAAAATTTTTGCAATCTACTCATCTGACAAAGGGCTAATAACCAGAATCTACAAAGAACTCAAACAAATATACAAGAAAAAAACAAACAACCCCATCAAAAAGTGGGGAAAGCATATGAACAGACATTTCTCAAAAGAAGACATTCATACAGCCAACAGACACATGAAAAAATGCTCATCATCACTCGCCATCAGAGAAATGCAAATCAAAACCACAATGAGATACCATCTCACACCAGCTAGAATGGCAATCATTAAAAAATCAGGAAACAACAGTTGTTGGAGAGGATGTGGAGAAATAGGAACACTTTTACACTGTTGGTGGGATTGTAAACTAGTTCAACCATTATGGAAAACAGTATGGCAATTCCTCAAGGATCTAGAACTAGATGTACCATATGACCCAGCCATCCCACTACTGGGTATATACCCAAAGGATTATAAATTATTCTACTACAAAGACACATGCACATGTATGTTTATTGCGGCACTATTCACAATAGCAAAGACTTGGAATCAACCCAAATGTCCATCTGTGACAGACTGGATTAAGAAAATGTGGCACATATACACCATGGAATACTATGCAGCCATAAAAAAGGATGAGTTTGCGTCCTTTGTAGGGACAGGGATGCAGCTGGAAACCATCATTCTTAGCAAACTATCACAAGAAGAGAAAACCAAACACCGCATGTTCTTACTCAGAGGTGGGAACTGAACAATGAGATCACTTGGACTCGGGAAGGGGAACATCACACACTGGGGCCTATCATGGGGAGGGGGGAGGGGGGAGGGATTGCATTGGGGAGTTATACACGATATAAATGATGAATTGATGGGTGCTGACGAGTTGATGGGTGCAGCACACCAACATGGCACAAATATACATATGTAACAAACCTGCACGTTATGCACATGTACCCTAGAACTTAAAGTATGATAAAAAATTTAAAAAAAAAATTAAAAAAAAACACTAAAATGGCACTTTTGCAATTGAAAAAAAAAAAATTTCCATCTTTTTTGACGATTTAACACTGCTAAGCCTGTTGTTATTCTTGAAACATTTTATTCCTGTGGCTTCTACAATAGCATTTCCTCCTTCTTTTTCCTGCTACTACTATTGCTGCCTCTTTAATTCTTTTCCATCAGTATCCCTTTTTATACTGACCTTCCAAGTCATGGTTTCTCTGTGGTTCATTGAATTATCTTCATTCATCTGTTTGACACAAATTGTTAACCCTATTTTCTAGGCCCCAGAAATACAACAGTGAATAAAAAAGACATACTTCTTCCTGAACCTTCTGACTAATGGTGGCAAAATAATTAGACAAGCATCTACAATAAAGCATGATAGAGAAAGCCCATGGCGGAAAATGCTACCCTTGGTTTTCTATCCTGTATGTCACTGTTTCCAAATTTGTATCTCTGGTGCCAAACTTTCTCCTCATTTTCACACTATGTAAGGGTCATCTCACATTTCCCTGCCTCCTGGTCAACCATAAATGTCTGTAGACCTCACAAAATCAGTATTCAAAAATCAAACTCACCATATTAAGCTGATGGCAGTTCTCATCAATCATTATCTCTCAGATCCGATGTCTTTGTCCTTTTCTCAGTGTTCATCTATGAACATTTCATAAGCTTACATTCCACACTTCTGTTTTGAGTCTGTCCTTGTTTCTAATGAAGTTATTAATTCAATGTTTCTTTCTTATTTTTAAGATATATTCGTCCTCTTCTAGTTGTTTGTTTTTCTTTTCTTCTCTTTAAGCCAGCTCCCATTTGTATCTCTGCTTGTTTTCTTGTTATATCATCTAGTATATCATTACATAAAATATATTTTATTTAATTTTTAAAGATGTAAACTCATCTTGAATTTTCTCCTATTTCCCGTAGGGGGAAAAAAACTTCATTTTTCAAATTATGCTTTTCTTCTCTCTTTTGAATGCAATGTGTCTGTTTTCGTATGTTGCAATAACTGAGTAGGCTCCATATAGAAGACCTTGTCACTACTCATGTATGAAAAAGAATTTATTCAGAACTGGCATTTATCCAAAACTAGTGTGGGTGGATTATCATTGACTCCCCTTATTGTTCATTTAAGCTCATTAGAACTTTCTTCTCAGCTCTGAAGCAGAGGCAACTGACATGATTGTAATAGCAAGACCATCAGTGAGGTGTCCTGTGTGGAGTGGAGAATATGCTGGCACTAAAAGTCCTAGTATCGGAGAGTCTCCTTTGAAAGTTTTTATTTCCCTCTGAGTTCTGTTAAGCTTCTTTGGCAAAAGTGTAAACTTTCTCAGCCAGTTTGGCTCAGTTTCTATTCCAAGAATCAAAGTGTGGTAATACCCAACTTCTTTTCTTTCTCTTCTTCTTTTATTCCTTACCACATTAAGAAAGATCCCAGCTGCTTCAGGGTGAAGCTACTTTAGAGGGAAACCCCATTGCCTAAAGATTTCCTGCTAATGTAGCCACAATCACCCTTGGACACTTGCACATATCCCATCCTAAAACTAGTAACTGTAGTGAAAAAGAGGTTGATACGGTTAGCCTTTGTGTCGCCGACCCAAATCTCATCTTGAATTGTAATCCCCAGGTGTTATGGGTGCGCCCTGCTGGGAGGTGATTGCATCATGGGTGCTGTTCCCCCCATGCTGTTCTAGAGATAGTGAGTGAGTTCACACAAGATCTGATGGTTTTATAAGTGATAGATCCTCTATTGCTTGCTGCTTCTCTCTCTTGCCGCTCTGTGAAGAGGTGACTTCCGCCACAATTATAAGTTTCCTGAGGCCTCCCCATCCATTCAGAACTGTAAGTCAATTAAACTTATTTTCTTTATATATAACCCAGTCCCAGGAAGTTCTTTATAGCAGTGTGAGAACAGACTAATACAGAGACCCTGTACATTTGGTGGCATTCAAATGGCTCATTGTTTTCTGAAATTCTCTTTCCCTCTGTAAAAAAAAAAAAAAAAAAAAAAAAGATGAAAAGATGGACTTATAAAGAGAGAGAGAGAAAGAGAGAGAGAACTCCTTTCTGAACCATTCTCAACACATGTGCCCTGAGTTTTCTCTTATATAATAACATAGAGGACTTACATAAAAATGATTAGGTAACCTAAGTGTCTGACTCACTGTCCCTTTCAATAAATCCAAATACAGAAATACAAGGGATGTCAAAATGTGTGAAAATTATGTAAGTACCCTTAGCTACAGAGAATGTCCTAATGGGCACTATACAAAGAGAACTAGGCTGTCACTGTAAACAAACACAGGCAACATCACTAAAAACAAACACTTTCAATGCAAATAATTTATCCACTCAATGCTAAAGCAACAGAATGAAACATGGAATTTTCAATTCAATATTAGGTTACCCTAATGTCTTTAATTTTAATAAAATAATTATAAGTCCACAATCAGCTAGAAACAAAACTGTCCTATTTCTAAGTAATCTTCAATGTTTTAAGAAATTTCTCAATAATTGATACTTCATGCATTAAAAGCTTATTTGTCTGTATATTTCAAGATGAAAAAGCACATGAGATGTTTACTAAATAATAAAGTATGATTGCTGGGAAAGTGGGTGGATATGTAAACCAGAAATGCATATAAAGAAATTGACATTAAATCAGAAATAGCATGACTATGGTTTCATGTAATTTTAATATTTGATGGCTGGATGTTTATTACATTCTTGATCAGAGACTCTCAAATTTGGCTGCAACTTTAAGTCAGCTAGCTAGTTTTGAAAACTAACACCCTATCATGGATGTGCTGACTTATTTGTTCAGGAATATAGCCTAGGCATTGGAATTTTTTAAACCTCCCTCAAATAATTCTAACATGCAACATGATTGAGAATCACTCTTTTAGAAGGCACAAAAAGAAAGGTGGCTGGCTAAAAAAATGCAGACAGCAGAAAAGAGAAGGTGAAGAAGCTTTCAAATAACCTCTGAAGAATGCTAGAAAGAGAGTTTCTACAGAAAGATAATAGTTAGGCAGTTGTATAAGCTCAATAGAGGGGAATCAACTTTAGAATTGTTCTAGTCTATCCAGCTTGATTTTTTTGTGAAGTGCTTTCCTACAACATTGGAACTCAAAGTGTATTCTGTGACCTCACTTGGGAGCTTATTAAAAATACAAAACCTGAGGCCCACCCCAGATGTCCTGAATCATGTTTTGCATTTTAAAAAGATCCCCAGGTAGTCTGAATCCTGAAGAAATATGCAGATCTTAAAATGACCCATCAATATGTTCCTCAAATGCCTATTTCTTATAAAAGGGTAAAATGAAAGGATAGGAAACTAGAGAATTCAGAGACTTGTAGAGAGTGAATTGGTCAACATTATCAGGAATGTGACCTAGGTAGTTGCAGAAGTCAAGAAAGGAAAAGACATATGTTATAAAGAAAATATCAAAATCTATGTGCTAGATGTACTGATATGGTTAAAGTTTAGTGAGTGGGAAGAACTCATGCATATGATCTTGCTGAGGACAATAAGAGTTATTAAATCACTGAAACATGGAAAGGTCTGCTTTGCACTGTAGTAGTTAGCTAGGTAAAATGGAGAAAAGAGACAAGGTGGCTAGTGCTGACAGGCTCTTGGACAATTAGCACTTAGGTTTGATAATCTGGTAGCTTTATTGCAGAGCCCAATATTCACTCTGGGTAAGAAAATCTAATTTATGAGTGTCTTTTGATCTTTGAATCCTTCACTTATTAGCTTATGATAATAAGCTATATATTTTTGGATCTATTACCAGATATATCTAAAACGGTAGCTTTTTCCTTGATGTCTGTAAACAAAAAGAATAAAAGTTACATGACCTTCAGAGGATGCCTTTCTTAGGAGGAGCTAGTGTTAGGTTTTAGTTAGAGCTGTAGTTGATTTTTTAGCAATTTCATTGCAACTTAATTCATGTACGATATAATTCACCAGTTTACATGGCACAACTCAATGGCTTTTGGTACATTCACCAAATTGTGTACCCATCACCACAATTTTAGAACATTTTAATAATTCCAAAAAAAAAAAAAACCCTCATATAGATTTATTTTCACTTCACATTTCCTCCAAACTCTACCCCCACATCTAGTCCCAGGTAACCACTAATCTTCATTCTGTTTGTATCATTATCCTATACTGGATATTTTATACAAATAAAATCATACAGTATAGGGTATTTTGTGACTGACTTCCTTAGTATGTTTTCAAGGTTAATCCTTTTTGTGTCCAAGTAATATTCCATTGTATGAATATACAACATTTTGTATTTGTTCATCAGTTGATGGACATTTGGATTGTTTCCACTTGTTGATTAGTATGAATAATGCTGCTATAAACATTTGAACACAAGTTTGTATGTAAACATGTGTTTTCAATTATCTTGAGTATACACCTAGGAGTGGAATTGTTAAGTCATATGGTAAGTATATTATTAACTTTTGAGAACTGTCAAACAGTTTTCTACAGTGAGTGCACCATTTTACGTTCTCAGCAGCCGCTTCAACAAACCTTGTTTTGTCTGCCTTTTTTATTCTAGACATGCTAGTCGACACGATGCGGTATCTTATTGTGGTTTTGATTTGCATTTCCCTTATTATTAATGATGATAAACACCTTTTCATGTGCTTATAGGCCAATTGTACAACTTCTTTGGAGAACTGTCTACTCAGATCATTTTTCATATTTTAATTTTGTTGTCTTTTATTATGCAGTTACGAGTGTTCTTTATGCATTCTGAATACCAATCTCCCATGAGAAGTATTAATTTGAAATATTTTCTCTTACTCTGAGTTGTCTTTCTCACTTTCTTTATGGTGTCCTTTGAAACACACAAGTTTTTAATTCTGATGAATTCTAATTTATTTTTCTTTTGTCTGTTGTGCTTTGCTGTCATAGATAGGGAGTCATGTTTCAACTTAAGGTCGCAAAGATTTACTCCTGTGTTTTCTTCTAAGTTAAAGTGTTAAGTTAAACACTATATTAACTATTATACTTAAGTCTATGATCTATTTTGAATTAATTTTTATATATGACACGAGGAAGGGGTACAAGTTTGTTCTTTAATATGCAGATATTCAGTTGACCCAGCACTATGCTTTGAAGAGTGCTTTCCCTATTGAATTGTTCTGGAAACCTTGTCTAAATCAATTTACCATAAATATATGGGTTGATTTCTGGAATCTCAATTTTATTACATGAATCTATATGCCTATCATTATGCCAAACACCACACTGTCTGAGTTACTATAATTTTGTATTAAGTGTTGAAATTGAAACACGTGAGTGTTTCAACCTTGTTCCTCTTATTTTTTTCAAGAGTGCTGTGGTTATTTTAGATCCTTTGCATTTCTGTATGAATTTTAGGATCAGCTTGTCAATTTCTGCTAAAAAAAAAACTGTTGGAATTTTAATAGTGATTATACAAGATCTGTAAACAAACTTGGGGAGTGTATTCATTTCCTGTGTCTGCTGTAACAAATTACCACAAATTTGGTGGCTTAAACCTATAAAATGTTGTTGTATCACAGTCCTTTCTTTTTTTTTTTTTTAAATATACTTTAAGTTCTAGGGTACATGTGCACAATGTGCAGGTTTGTTACGTATGTATACATGTGCCATGTTGGTGTGCTGCATCCATTAACTTGTCATTTACATTAGGTGTATCTCCTAATACTGTCCCTCCCCCACTTCCCACCCTATGACAGGTCCCAGTGTGTGATGTTCCCCTTCCTGTATCCAAGTGTTCTCATTGTTCAATTCCCACCTATGAGCGAGAACATGCGGTGTTTGGTTCCTTTGTCCTTGCGATAGTTTGCTGAGAATGATGGTTTCCAGCTTCATCCATGTCCCTACAAAGTACATGAACTCATCCTTTTTCATGGCTGCATAGTATTCCATGGTGTATATGTGCCACATTTTCTTAATCCAGTCTATCATTGATGGACGCAAATTGTAAAGACCATCAATGCTAGGAAGAAAATGTATTGCAGTTCTGAAGGCAGGAATTCACAATGTCAGAGCCACACCACCTCTACAGTTTCCTGTTGTCACTTTAGGAGTCAGTTAAGGAAATTGGAGATAGGGATAATATGTTATTTCTCTCTTTCAGCTTCTAGTGGCTTTTGGCATTCCTTGACTTGTGGCCACATCACTCTAGTCTCTGCTTCTGTGATGATATTGCTCCCTCCTCTTTGACCTGTGTCAATTCTTCCTCTGACTCACGCTTCTAAGGATACATGTCATTTCATTTAGGACCAATCTAGATAATACAGATGATCTCCTCATCAGAAGATCCTTACATAATTACATATGCAAAGAACATATGTTTTACCAAATAAAGTAACATTAGGAGGGACCAGGGATTAGGAAATGGGCATATCGTTTGAGGGGGCCACAAATTTAGCCCGATACAAAGAGTATTTTCATCTTAAAAATAGTATCTTCTATTCCATGCACACGGATGTCCTTCCATGTATTTAGGTCCTCTTTAATTTCTTTCAACAATGTTTTGTAGTTTTCAGTGCAAAAGTATTACACTACTTTTGTTAAACTTATTCCTAATTATATTATTTTAATGCTATAATACATAGAATCATTTTATTTTCAGATTATTCATTTTTATATAATATACATACATTTTGAAGTCTCTGAAACTTAACACTGTTTCAGGGCTATCAGTGACTTCTTCTCCTTAGGAGCTGTGCTTAGAGAATATGTATCATATGTCCTCATGCAAAGGACAAGTTCATTGGGTTACATACTCATAAACTCAACATAACCAGTAGTGTTTCTTTACATTAACAATGAGCTATCAGAAAAGGAAGTAAAGAAAACAATATCACTTAAAATCACATTTAAAAGAACAAAACACTTAGGCATAAACAGCCAAGAGACTGAAATACTTGTACACTGAAAACTGTAAAACACTGATGAAAGACATTGGAAAAGACATAAATAAATGGAAACATATCACATGTCCATGGACTGAAAGAATTAATATTGTCAAAATTTCCCTACTACCCAAAGCAATCTACAGATCAAATAATTCCCTATCAAAATTCCAGTCACATATTTTTACAGAAATAGAAAACAAAAGCAATATTATAATTCCTGGGATACCACAGAAACCCCACATAGCAAAAGCAATATTCAGCAAGAAGAGCAAAGCAGGAGGCATCACACTTTCTGATTTCCAAATAAATTACAAAACTATAGTCATCAAAACAGTATGTTACTAGCATTAAAACAGAAATATCCACAATGAAACACAATAGAAAGCCCAGAAATAAGCCCAGATATTTACAGGGGACTGATCTTTGACAAGGAGGGCAAGAATACACAATAGGGAATAATAATTTCTTTAATAAATGGTGCTGGGAAACTGAATATCCACATGTAGACAAAAAGAAATTAAACTCTATTTTTTGTTTGTTTGTTTGTTTTTGAGACAGAGTTTCACTCTTGTTGCCCAGGCTGGAGTACAATGGCATGCTCTTGGCTCACTGCCATCTCTGCCTCCTGGGCTCAAGCAATTCTCCTGCCTCAGACTCTACGCCCAGCTAATTTTGTATTTTTAGTAGAGATGAGGTTTCTCTATGTTGGTCAAGCTGGTCTTGAACTCCCAACCTCAGGTGATCTGCCCACCTCAGCCTCCCAAAGTGCTGGGATTACAGGTGTGAGCCACCATGCCCAGTCAACTCTATCTTACACTATGTACAAAAATCAACTCAAAATGAGATAAAGACTTAAACATAAGGCATGACATTGTACAAATCCTAGAAGAAAGTGTAAGAAAAAAGTTTCTTGACACTGGTCTTGGCAATGATTTATTGAATAATGATACAAATGTATAGGCAACAAAAGTAAATCCAAACAAGTGAGACTACATCAAATAATCTATTTTTCATAGCAAGGGAAACAATCAGCAAAGTGAAAAGGCAATCTACAGAATGGGAGAAAATATTTGCAAATTATATATTAGACAAATGGTTAATATACAAAATATACAAGGAACTCCTATAACTCAATACCAAAAATATCAAATAACTCAATTTAAAAATGGGCAAAAAGCATGAATAAGTCAAAGAAGACATATAAATGGCCAACAGGTATATAGAAAGGTAGTAAACATCACTAATCATCAGAGAAATGCAAATCAAAATTACAGTGAGCTATCACTTCACATTTGTTAGAATTGCAACCATCAAAAACAAAATTCAGTACTGGTGAGGTTGTGGAGAAAAGAGATCCCTTACAAATTGTAGCTAGGAATGTAAATTAGCTGAGAATGTAAAAATGAATAAGGGAGGAGACCACCCCTCATATTGTCTTATGCCCAATTTCTGCTTCCAAAGAAAGAAGAAGTAAAAACTACAAGGCAGAAATGAAATCCACAGGCAGATAACCTGGCACCGCTCCCTGGGCCTGGTTAAAGATTGACCCCTGCCCTAACCAGTTATTTTGTCTATAGATTCCAGACATTGTGTTGAAAAACTTTGTGAAAATCCCTGTCCTGTTTTGTTCCATTCTGATTACCGGTACATGCAGTCCCCAGTCACGTAACCCCTGCTTGCTCAATCGATCACAAGCCTTTCACGTGGACCGCCTTACAGTTGTGAGCCCTTAAAAGGGACAGGAATTGCTCACTCGGGGAGCTCAGTTTTTGGAGACGTGAGTCTGTCAGTGCTCCCAGCTGAATAAAACCCTTCCTTCTACAACTTGGTGTATGAGGGATTTTGTCTACGGCTCATCCTGCTACATAGCCACTATGAAAATAGTGTGGCAGTTCCTCAAACAATGAAAAGATTGAACTACCACTTGATCTACCAATATAACTTCTAGGTATATACCCAAAAGATTTGTAATCAGGATCTCAAAGATATATCTGCACTCCCATGTTCATTACAGCATTATCTACAATAGTAAAGACATGGAAATGCTAAATGCTCATCAACAAATAAATGATAAATAAAATGTAATATATACATACAACGAAATATTATTGAGTCATAAAAAAGAAGGAAATTATGCCATTTGCAACAACATGCATAAACGTGAAGGGCACTATACTAAGTGAAATAAGCTAGACACAGAAAAACAAATATTACATGATTCTACTTATATTGAGCATCTAAAACAGTGAGACTCACAGAAGCAGAGAGTAAAATGGTGGTTACCTTGGTCTGGAAGGCGGGGGAATCAGTAAGGTATTGCTCAAAGGGTACATAGTTTCGGTTATGCAAAATGAGTAACTCCCAGAGTCCTACTATACAGCATATGGCTAACAACACTGTACAGTTTGCTTAAAAATTTGTTAAGAGGGAAGATTTTATGTTATCATAAAAAAAGGTGGAGAGGATAGGAAATCTTTAGAGGTGATGGTTTTGTTTATGATTATGTTTATTTATGATGACTGTCTCACAGGTGTACAATAATCTTTAAAAAATGTATTAAGATGTATACATCAAATGTGTGCAGGGAATTTTGTACATTAATCATGCCTCAATAAAAAAGTAAGTATAAATAAAAATACAGATCATTTGCCATTACCTAACTTTGTAACTTTAGACAAATAACTGTCTGACTTCAGTTTTCTGGGGTTGGTTAAAGATTAAATGAAAGTATAAAGATCAAGTGCTTCACATAGAACCAGATATATAGGTGGTGCCTAATAATTGATATCTTTTTGCTTTTAAAGGTAGTTAGAAATAGATGGAAAATATTTAGCAAAGTATGTAGGACATAGAAAGACTGATAACTACTGAAAACATGTTGGTCTTGTTGCTGTGATGATGATAATTATGATGAGATTGAAGATACTAAATCCACAATCTAATGTTCAGATCCTACGCCTACTACTTATTACTTGCTTGCTGTCTGTTGGAGGCTGATCATGTCTCTGAGCTTTACTTTCTTCATCTGTAAATGCAGATGTTGCTGCCCACTTCCCAAGACTGCTGGGAGGATCGAATGTGATTATATTTATGATGGTGCTGTTGATATTGTAAAGCCTTGTGCCAATGGTTTTAATCGGCATAACTGATGGCGCTGTGCCTACACATGACAACCATCTAGTAAACTTTGAATTAAAGACCATTGAATTTTAATATATCACTGGATGGATGTGGACATAGTTTGTCTTGTGAGAACTATTCAGCTATCAGTAATATCCACTTAAATAGTTAAGTGTTTAGAGTAGAGAAATAATCTCTTATTGAAATATCACCTAGTGAAAAGCATTTAGAAAGTACTTTTGGACAATAATTTTTAAACTCAAATTTTATGTGGAAGAATCTATATGTATATAACAGCTTTAAAAGCAAGGAATTTAGGGTGGAAGGCAAAGAATTTCAACTGTTAAGGGAGAGAATAAGATGAAGGGGATCAAGATCAAAGAAACAAAATTGTTCTGGTTCCTGTCTCTCCGCTAACTGAAACATCTTCATTAAGATGTTGTTAGCAAAATGGCCAGCCTAACCCGTAACTAGCATCCTAACTTTTCCTGTACACGGGAAATCTCAGGGACCAAATTCCAACCTGTAGCTACTTTATAGCTTCTCTACAGTACAGCTGCAATGCTTTTCAGAAGCAACTTCTAAACAAATAAGAAACACAGAATGAGCCCTGTGTGACCCCAAGCAAATCATTTAACCCTGCTGAGCCTTATTTTTTCCATCAGCAAAATAATACTACCCCTTATCCACCTCTAAAATGTTGTCAAGATAAAAGAGTTGATTCTCTAAAAGCTGAGGCAGTTCCTGAGATGAAACATGCTCTATAAACTTAGGTTTATAGAGTGCAATCACTTCATAATGTATAGGTTTTTGTTTTGGTTTTGGTTTGGTTTGGTTTTGATACTGAGACCTCGAGTGGTTATTTTAGAGAATTTTTTCTCCCCTGTTATATCCTTTACTTACACAAGAAGGAGCTGAATAAGGGAAAGTCCTTGCTATAACTTCAGAGTCCACAGCACCCAAGATAGTAGCTATGGGGAAACTTTTGGAAATATCTACCATCACTAGGGACTGAGACTTATCTTTTTCCTATTGTGATAGAGACATAAAATTTCTATCCATTCAATAAGTATTTATTGAGCCTAGGCTTCCTTTCAGAAAATGTTCAAGCACTGGGAATACCGAAAAGAGTAAAAGAGGTCCCACCTCAGGGACAACCTAATTAGGAAGACAGACACATAAATAGTTAAAATGTGGCAAATGTTACAACTATTTTCAAGGTGATGTTAAAACATGACAATGGAAGTGACTAATTTGTTGTTTGGATGGTTTGACTTGTTTTAATTCCTTCATATACCAATCACACCTGCTGGCAGTTTTTTCGGAGCATTTAATGAACAAAAGTTGGTAATGAAAAAACAGGAATATTAGTCAATGAGTTAGAAGACCTAATCCTTGAGCCCATTTCCATCAGTAATTTACAGAGCGAGCCGCGTGCACATAATGATTTAGTTTGCTATGTGATTTCTAATGTTGCTTTTATATTTTATGAAATCTTTCAATACTGTATTTCTTGCTATTCATCTTCCCTTCTATTCCTTAGTCCTGTGTCTTTAAATCATTGAAAGTTAAGATAAAATGTTACTGTTTTCTTTTCTTGTGGAAAATTAATGCTATTGTTAGGTCATGTGAGAGGCTCACAGACCACTCACTGTCCAGAAATTGCGATTTCAGATTAACCCTTTGTAAGCCAGCAAACACCTGCCTGCATTTATGCTTTTCTGCTTTCTGGAAGATGCTTCAGCCCTGTCAAATGTTTTTATAAGGTTACAAAATAAATTAGCGTAAGTGGAATGACAGAGCCAACAACATTACAGTATGTAAATGGAGGGCCATGAAAAAGCTTCCTGAAGGAAAATGGATAAACAAGTCGGCTAAATCGGCTATGTATGAAAAATTGATCAACAAAGTACAAAATAATGAACAGCCCTGGGATATTTCTACTGCTTGAGAAAAGAAAATAGATTATTTTTCATTTCAAAATCTCTGTCGTTAACACTGAAAATACTTAGGCCTCTATGACCCTGAAGAATTTTCAAGTCAAGACTTTGTAACATAACAGAGCTCACAATGAAATATTTCAGACTGACAGAAAAGGGCTGAGAAACTGACAAGAAACAAACTGCTTGCTGGGTTGAGAACTGTCAAAACTTCACAAAAAAAATAGATATTTTAAATAAGCCGTTATTTGAGGGTGACAAGAGAAGGGGGGAATACTTGGGTTCCTCCCTACCCTGCAATTCAACTTTGGATTTTGGAAGAGTAAAGGCAGCTTTATTTAGAATAATGTTTTAATCAAAGCCCACATTTCTGTGAGTTCATGTCACTTTTCCTTTGCAGCCAGTTAGCTTCTAGCATGCCAGAAACAAAAGGCTCTTCTGGCACAACGGTCCTGACACAGTGTAGCTATTGCTCTTCTAAGGCATCCTGTAAAACCCCGCCTTCTGTTTATGGGGATCAAGTAACCCCCAAACCCACACACAAGCACACACCATCAGATAAGGGTAAACCCCCACCCCAGGGGATTCTTCCCCTCTTACCACATTATCATTGCACTGCTTCTAATTTCCCTTCCAAGGGTTTTTAATGGCCATTTCAAGTAACATCAGACTAAAACTTGGTTTGTCAGCATGAATGTGCTTTGCTTTCTTTTAAAAGAAAAGCTTAAAGCTCAGTAATTAAAATGCTGATTAACTTTTAAATACCGAAGTGTTTTATTCTGCTTCTGAGAACTTCATGCTTCAAGCTGTGATTTTTTTTTTCATGTGGGGCCGACGAGTGTTCTTATTTTCAAATGTGTAGCATTAAGAAAAAGGGCAAGTGAAGCTCAATTGAATGCACCAGGGATGTTATGAACACAAATGAACCCCAAGGAGGAGTGTTAGCTCTGTGGAGCATAAACCTTTACAAATGTCAATATCTAGGAGAGATTGGAGCACTGACCTTCAGGGATGGTAAGGGGGAGAATGGTAGAGAGATGAGACCAGAGAACTAGGAAGGAGGCATATCATGGAAAGGAGTTAGATTTCTTTTCAAGAGTAATATAGGAAGTATTACTCAAGGTTTTTAAGTAGGGGACTGATGTGATCTAATATGAATTTAAAAGAACACATATTTTAAAATTTGGAATGAATATCAATGTGTATATCTGCATGGAATAGCTAACATATATTGAATGTTTACTATGTGCTAGATAATATTCTAAGACGTTTGCATAGTACCCCCTGAAGTAGGTACTATTGCTGTCTCTCTTTACAGATAAGAAAATGGAGGCACAGAAAGTTAAGTAACTTGCCCAAAGTAACACACCTTGTAAGTGGCAGAGCTGTGATTTAAACCCAAACAAGATAATCGAAGCACTCATGCCTTTCAACTACTATGCTGTATAGCATTAACTCAATGACCAGTTACTCTAAGGTTGCTGATGTTATCCCTACACCCACAGCACAATTTTTATTCCAAAAAATCGATATAGAATTTTCTCTACTACTTAGTCTTACAGATAGACACTGATGCCATTATTAAGTATGAAGCATTCTGGATTTTCTACTATTTTTAAATTTCCCAGTGAATAAGGGAATTTTCAGATATTTGTGGTAGGTGTACACTCGTACTGTACAGAATTCTTTCTAGGAAGCACTTCAGAATAATGATAACAAAAGAAATGATAACACAAATAATGATAACAAAAACAACTAACATACTGAAAAATCCCATTTATTCTTAAGTGTTCCCTTTTACTTTCTGCTTTAGTTGATACACAGATATTCCCCGAGGGCATTTCTTTCTTTTCAGTCATTGCAACTGTTATTTTCTATCCTAAAAGTAGGTGTCTATTTTGATCCTTTATGTCACTCTTAGACCAAATCTTCTCTTATTTCTCAAATCCCCAGTTCCTTCGAAGTTGAGCAAGCAGGTATCAATCACCACTTGTAATTCTTCCTTGTTGAGTCATTTAATGACTTACCCGAGACCTCTCATCCAGTAACCCCTTCCCCCACTTTCTTATAGGCTACCAGATACTTGTGTATTCCTTCCTTTTCCAGCTTCGATTCCATTACTCATTGTAGTAATCATGCTCTTGTAAATACCACATTTGACCCTCTCTCTCCCCATCATAATTGCCTAGTAAAGGCCCTGAATAATCTCAATTATTTGCTTTTTCAGTTCCTGATTCTTGAAACTAGAGAAAGGGTTTGTCACTACAAATCTGTAATTACCAACATCAAATGCACTTCAAAGTTCACTTGTGCCACAAGTAGGTGTGTACCCTAGCCCTAAGTAGACTATTTGGGAAATTTTAAAGATACCGGAGCCCTACCCCAGAACAATTAAACCAGTCCTTAGGGGTTAGGCACAGTTTTATGTGTCTTTAAACTGCTTGGATGATTCTCATGTGTAGCCAAGGTTAAAGAACCACTACCTTTATCACTTTCAGCTGCTGACTTTGTTTCATACATCTTTGAAAAACAGAAATCATTAGATAAGAATTTTTTCATCTTCCTACCACAATTCCACAAAACTCTGTTAATACTGCCTGTACCGTATACTTCAAATCTGTTTATGTCTCATCATCTTCACTGCTGCAACCCTGGCCCACACCATCATCATGTCACATCTAACCACTAGAACTTCCTATTTGCCTCCCTAATTCCGTGCACTTCCTTATTAAATCAATCTCCTCATGCATCTAGGGTGATTTCAATATTAAAAACATCCTACTACTTCTCATCCCATTAAAAAGGTAATCCAAGTTCTTTGCCAAGACCTTTAAGATTTGTTTGGTCTATCTCCTGTTTAATTACCACATCTCATTCATTGCGTGTTTCTCTTCTCCTCTCACAAGATAATTCAAACACTGGCTTCTATGATGCCACAGATCAGGTGTCTCCCATAGCTGCTGCTTCTGGCTGGAGTGATCTCTGGCCTACTGTTATCCCCACCTTTTACTCAGTTAATTCCTACTCATATTTGACATTTCCCTCCAAATATCTCTTCCACAGAGAATATTTCTATAATTGCTCCCCAATAAGTCTCTGTTCTCTCTTATTTTATTTTCTCATACCACTTTTCATTTTCTGCCATAATACTTTTAACCTTTTGTAACTAGATTTTAAATTTATATTTAGACATTTAATGGCTACAAGCTCCATGAGATCAATAACCATATTTGAATTTTTTTCACTATATACAAAGTGCCTAGTTTGGTCCCTGTCACAAAGCAAAAAAACAGTATCTATCTGCTGATTATTTGCCGTATTTAAAAAAAATATATAAATCACCCCCAGCTTGTTTTAGAGATTCTTGGCAATTTAATAGGGCATTTCTATTGATTTCTATTTTTTTAATTAAGCCAAAACAATAATTTCTCTAATATGATTACAATGTCAAACTATATTAGAACTATTTCAGGTTGGCACATAGCCTCAACTGGGACATGTGTAGTGTTATTTCTCAAATAATTCACACATAATTATGTTCCCTGACACCCAGGTTATATTCTATTTCACAATTACAATACATCTCGGATTGAATGCACATCAGAATATGTTTCCATCTTATAAATGTATTATTCTTATCTGTCATTTCCTACTTTGTCATTTTGATAAATTAAATAGACATATACTAATTCAATTGTATTAGTTAATTCAATAAACCACCTTTTGGATTTACCAATCTTTGTAGTGAATGTATTTTCAATTTACTCTTATCTGTATATTTCATTGTCTATTTGATTTGCTCTTTTATTAATTTTTAAGCTGGATGCAGAGCTTATTAATTTTCAGTCATTGTCCTTTTTTGCTATAGAAATTAAACCTGTATGTATAAACTTCTAAATCAGGGATTGGTAAACTACAGCCTCTAGGTCAAATCCAGCCATGTTCTATGTCCTCAAAAATAAGAATGGTTTTTACATTTTTAAAAGTTTATAAAATTATATAAAAATAATAAGCGACAAAGACCAAATGAAGCTCACAAAGCTTGAAATATCTACCCCGACCCTTTACCTAACCCTGATTTAAATATTGCTCTAGCTGTATCCTATAATTTTCTTATAAAGAAATGTCATCGTTAGTTAATTGTAAGTACATCTATTTGCCATTATAATTTCTTTTTTGACCTATGAATTATTTCAAGGTGCGTTTGTTGATATCCCAATAAATGCCATTTTGTATCTTGTTTCATTGTTGACGGTAACTTAATTAATTTGTGGTAAAATGACTTGGCATGAATACTGGCAAATATTTGATGGAAGCCCAGATTTGTTTTATGATTTACAACATTACCAATGTTTTTGTATCATCCATGTGTGCTTGAAAGAATTCTTTATTTTCCAAATGCTGGTTGTGTGATTAGATTTACATATAATGAACACAGTTACTTAAATAGTTTGCTCAAATCATCCAGATCCATATTGACATTTTATTCATTAATTTATTAACTAATAAGGAATATGGGCTAATATCACTCACAACAATGGTAAATTTATTATTTTTGCTTTACATATTTTAATGCTATATTATTAGTTACATGCAAGTTTAAAATCTTATATTTCTTGATTTATTTGAATATTAATCTTTAATATATAGTATATAGTAGGCTTCTATCATTAGCAATGCTTTTTGCCTTCACAATAATTGTATCTGATATAGTATGTCTATAGCAATATTATTCTGATTAATATTTGCTTTTATTTTTCTATATATCACTGTACTTTCAACCTTACTGTTTCACTATAAATATAAGTTAATTGGAGTTTTAAAAATATAGGTAAATTTTACAGTTTTTTTAGCTGGAAAGAGTACTTTATTTAAATTTATTTTGATCACTGATATATTTGAATTCCTTTCTACCATCTTATTTTACGCTTTCTATTTTTCTACTACTTTTAGAAATTATTCTATTTCAAACCAATTTCTGAATTCTTTTTACTTTTTTCTAGCAGAAAAAAAGTAATACACTCAAATTATCATAGAAATATTCAAATGCATATTTAACCTGACAAAAGCTATGATTAATTAATATGCTTACTTTTCTCCTTAACAAGGATACTACATGGTTTTAACTGCAGTTACTCCACTGTAAGTACTATGGATTAGTAGTAAGTTTCATCTTGCTTATTTTATGTTATTTCAAATTGGACTGTACTATTAATGTTATAAATATTCGTTTTTTGCCTAGAAAGTCATCCACATGTTTGCTATGACTATTTGCTTCTCAAGTATTCTTTACAGTCAGTTCTCACTATTCATATATTCCATATTTGTGAATTTGCTATGTGCTAAAATTTGTTATCCCAAAATCAATATGCTTGGCATTTTCACACTCATTCATGGATATACAAATGCTCAGAACAGCAAAAAAATTTAGTCTCATAAGTATGCATTCCCAGCTGAGGTTGAACAAGGTAATACTCTGCCTTGTTTCAGCTCTCATTCTGTAAACAAGTACCCTTTTCACGGTCCATTTAATGTTATACTTTTCACATTTTTGTGCTTTTATTTGGTGATTTCACTGTTTAAAGGACCCCAAGAAAAATGGTAAAGTGTAGTGTAGTGTTCCTAAGTGCAAGGAGGCGATGATATACTTTATGAGGAAAATACATGTGTTAGATAAGCTTTGGGCATGAGTTACAGTGCTATTGACTATGAGTTCAGTGTTAATGAAGGTATAATATACATTTACCAGCACTTTGGGTGGCCAGGGCTGGCGGATTAGCAGAGGCCAGGAGTTTGAGACCAGTCTGGCCAATATGACAAAACCCTGTCTCTACAAAAATACAAAAATTAGCCAGGTGTGGTGTGTACACCTGTAATCCCAGCTACACTGGAGGCTGAGGCAGCAGCATCACTTGAACCTGGGAGACGGAGGTTGCAGTCAGCCGATATCGTGCCACTGCACTCCAGCCTGGGTGACAGAGCAAGATTTTGTAAAAAACATACAAACAAACAACATACACACACACACACACACACACGCATACACACACACACTCACACATATATATACACATATATATATAGTTAAGTAAAGTATCCTTAAGCAGAAACATTTATAAAACAAGATTACATATTAACTTGCTGGTGAAACTCTTATAATCAGAAGTTTGCAAGGCCTAACTTTGTATTTTCCCTAGAAAACATGATTCAGTATTTGCTAATTCAGTTTTCATGGCAACTTCATGGAACATAACTACAGTGACTAACAAGAATCAACTGTACTATAATTCTTCTTCCCAGAATAGATTTTTTAAAACTCCCTTAATGAGGTCTGTTGATTATACACTGTTTTTATTTATTTTATTATATATTTATTTTATTTTCATCCTTGAAAGATAGTTCACTAGGTGTAAAGTCTCAAATAGATAACTACTTTGGCACATTGAAATGCTTTTTCACTGTTTTCTGGCATCCATTATTACTACTAAGAAATCAGCTATTAGGCTAATTGTTGTTCCTTGGTAAGAAATAGCTCTTTGATCACTTTTTGACATTCTCTTTGCTTTTCTGAAGTTCATTAAACTTCTTAATTGGTGTTTTTTAATCAGTTCTAGAAAACGTACATTGTTTTTCACCCTTTGAGTTTATGTGTCCTTCATTCTCTCTTTTTGGGAGACTGGAGATAAATCTTAGGTCTTCTCAATCCATTCTCTACATCTCTATAACCATTTAACATTTTTTTATTTATTCGATTATCTTGTGCTTACTTGTAAACATTTTCTTCAAATTGGTTTTCGGATCACTATTCTCTTTATCTGTGCTATTTTGAATGTTAACAATCCACCGAATTTCTAATTTTAATTATTATTTATAAGATGTTCTAATATTAAAGTTTTACTTGACTGTTTTCTTAACACTACCTTGTCAATTTTTATATTCTCTTGTTTTTTAGTTACTTTTGATATCTTATTTTATCCCAAACATAAACACTTTATATTTTCTGCCTGTTATTTCTGTTATCTGTTACTTATTTAGCCCAAATTATCCTGTTTGCTATTCCTGCTGATGCTTCTGTATGATTATTCATTCTTACACCTTATGATTTTTGAATTTACTTTCATAATCCTATTTATTTAATCGGTGATAAATTTTTGAAGTCTGGACTTTACTTGTTTCCTTCTAGGCAAAATTTGTATTTGTTTTTTCCAGGCATCTGGGAGCACATCTAACTGAAGACAAATTTAAACTAAATTTCCAGCTACATTCATGTCTTTGTTTTGGCTACAATAACAAAGAACCAGAAAAGGTCGTCAGTGATCAATAGATATTCCCAGGATGCTGCTTACAGTACTTTAAGTTCTCACAATATTTTTCTGAATTCAAATTTTCTTATCTTTATGCTCCCCAAAGCATGCATTTAAGATGTTTTTAAAATATTTTTGTACATCACTTCTGCTAGATAGCCAAAACAGAAAATCTAAATCAATGTCTCTGTTTAACAGAATTTTCTTTTACATTTTTTTGATTACACTAAAAAAATAAATCCCTTTGACTTTTTCTTATGCTCTTATATTAACCTCATTCTCAAACCAATAAAATTACAAATAGAAAATAAAATAGATAATATAAAGTATAACAATTAGAATGCATTAATTAATGTAGGCTGTGTTACTATAGTAAGACAATAGTGATGTGTTTCACACTAGATAATATAATGAGACAGTAGTTTCCACTTATCTGCCATTTTACTTTCTTTTGACTGGTGGGCAACCACAGTCTAAAAATAGGTGAGTACAGTACAACAAGATATTTTGACACACCGAGAGAGAGAGAGACCATTTTCAAATACCTTTTATGCAGTATATTGTTATAATTGTTCTATTGTGCTATTTGTTATTATTAACAATCTATTACTGTACCTAAATCATAAATTAAACTTTATCATAGGTATGTGTGTGTATATATATACATATATATGTATATCCTTATGTATATCCATATATATATACACACACATATATATCTCCTTTCATATATATACATGAAAAAGGATAGTATATGTAGGGTCTGTACTATCCATAGTTTTAGGTATGCACTGAAGGTCTTGAAACTTATTCCTAATGGATAAAAAAGGACTTCTATATATGTTTTATGGACGGAATTGTGTCCTCCAAAAATTCATATATTGAAGCCCTAATTCCAACGTGTATTTGGAGATGGGGCCTTTAAGCAGATAATTATGTTTAAATGAAGTAATTTGGGTGGGGTCATAATCCAATAGTATTAATATTCTTACTTTAATCCAATAGTATTAGTTTTCTTATAAAAAGTAGAGACACCAGGAGTGTGTGCACACAGAGGAAAGTTATGTTGTTCAAGGCACCCAGTCTGTGGTATTTTATTATGGCTGCTCTAGAAGACTAATACAACATACATATGTATTAGTTCAGTTTCACACTGCTATGAAGAAGTACCTGAGACTGAGTAATCTATAAAGAAAAAAAGGTGTAATTGACTCACAGTTCTGCGTGGCTGGGGAGGCCTCAGGAAATTTACAATCATGGTGGAAGGCACCTCTTCACAGGGCTGCAGGAGAGAGAGTGAGTGCCAGCAGGAAAAATGCCAGATGTTTATAAAACCATCAGCAATCATGAGAACTCATGCACTATCAAAATAACAGAATGGGGGAAATTGTCCCCATGATTCATTACCTCCCACTGGGTCTCTCTCACAACATGTGGGGATTATGGGGATTATAATTCAAGATGAGATTTGAGTGGGGACACAGCCAAACCATATCATTCTGCCCCCAGCCCCTCCCAAATCTCATGTTCTCACATGTCAAAACACAATCATGCCTTCCCAACAGTCTTCCAAAGTCTTAACTCATTCTAGCTTTCACCCAAAAGGCCAAGTCCCAAGTCTCATCTGAGACAAGGCAAGTTCCTTCTGCTTAAGAGACTGTAAAATCAAAAGCAAGTTAGTTACTACTCAGATACAATGATGATATGGGCATTTGGTAAATACACCCATTCCAAATGGGGGAAATTGGCTAAAACAAAGGGGCTACAGGCCTCATGCAAGTCTAAAATCTAATAGAGCAGTCATTATAACTTAAAGTTCCAAAGTGATCTCCTTTGACTCCATGTCTCACATCCAGGTCATGCTGATGCAAGAAGTGGGTTCCCACAGTCTTAGGCAGATTGGCCCCTTTGGTTTTGCGGGGTACAGACCCCTTCCCAGCTGCTTTTGCAGACTGGCATTGAGTGTCTGCAACTTTTTCAGGTATACAGTGCAAGTTGTCAGTGGATCTACCACTCTTGGGTCTATAGGATAGTGGCCCTCTTCTCACAACTCCACTAGGCAATGCCCCAGTGGGGACTTTGTGTGGGGGTTCCAACCCCATATTTCCCTTTTGCACTGCCCTAGCAGAGGTTCTCCATGGGGGCAGTGCCCCTGCAGTGAACTTCTGCCTGGACGTCCAGGTATTTCTATACATCCTCTGAAATCTAAGCAGAGGTTCCCAAACCTCAATTCTTGACTTCTTAGCACCTGCACGCTCAATACCACATGTAAGCCATCAAAACTTAGGGCTTGCACCCTCTGAAGCAAGGGCCTGAGCTGGACCTTGACTTCTTTTAGCTGTGGCTGGAGCAGCTGGGATGCAGGGCACCAAGTCATGTACAGTGCTCTGTTTTTTTTTGTTTGTTTGTTTGTTTCTTTGTTTGTTTTTACTTATGCACAACATTTATTACCAAAGTCCTGACATTTATTTTTGAATAGCTGCTTAGAGGGAAACTCTTACCCTGTTATAAAATATTCAAAATGCAGGTTCACATTGTAGCAGTTGACAGCATCTCCCTCTTGTGGTTCAAAGCATTAATTTCAAACATGAATATATTAAGCACAGAATTGCAATTGCTTAGTTTGAAATTATGCTGTGAAAGTTTGGTTCATACTTGGTGAATTGTTTTGGAGTAAAGAGTGAAGATTTAGGAACACGAAGACAAACAGAATATTCACTTTTCTTAGCTAGTTCCAGAATCCCAATATCTCAGGCCTGAGCCCAGTTCACTAAATCATTTTTCCCTCCTATGCCTCTAGGCCTGTGATGGCAGGGGCTGCTGTGAAGGTCTCTGACGTGCCCTAGAGACATTTTTCACATTGTTTTGGTGACTAACATTTGCTCCTCGCTACTTATGCAAGATTTCTGCAGTGGACTTGAATTTCTCCCCAGAAAGTGGGTTTTTCTTTTTTTTTTTTTTTTTTTTTTTTTTTTTTTTTTTAATTGAGACGGAGTCTCACTCTGTCACCCAGGCTGGAGTGCAGTGGAGTGATCTCGGCTCATTGCAAGCTCTGCCTCCTGGGTTCACACCATCTTCCTGCCTCAGCCTCCTGAGTAGCTGGAACTATAGGCACCCGCCACCATGCCTGGCTAATTTTTTTTTGTATTTTTAGTAGAGATGAGGTTTCACCATGTTCGCCAGGATGGTCTCAATCTCTTGACCTCGTGATCCGCCCACCTCAGCCTCCCAAAGTGCTGGGATTACAGGCGTGAATCTCCGTGCCCGGCCAGGTTTTTCTTTTTTATCACGTTGTCAGTCTGCAAATTTTCCAAACTTTTATGTTCTGCTAACTCTCGATTGCTTTGTACTTAGAAATTTCTTTCACCAGATACCCTAAATCATCTCTCTCAAGTTCAAAGTTCCACAGATCTCTAGAACAGGAGCAAAATGCTTCAGTCTCTCTGCTAAAGCATAGTACCTCAGCCTGGACTTCATTATACATATCACTATTAGCATTTTGGTTAAAGCCGTTCAACAAATCTCTAGGAAGTTCCAAATTTTCTCACAGCTTCCTATCTTCTTCTGAGCTCTCTCAACTGTTACAACCTCTCTCTGTTAACCAGTTCCAAAGTCAATTCCACATTCTCAACACTCCTGGTACCAATTTACTGTATTAGTCCATTCTCTTGCTGCTATAAAGAAATATTCAAGACTGAGTAATTTATAAAGAAAAGAAGTTTAATTGACTCACAGTTCCACAAGGCAGGGGAGGCCTCAGGAAACTTAGAATCATGATGAAAGGCATCTCTTGACAGGGTGGCAAGAGAGAGAATGAGTGCCAGCAGAGGAAATGCCAGATGCTTGTAAAACCATAAGGTCTCATGAGAACTCACTCACTATCACAAGAACAGCATGGGAAAAATGCCCCCATGATTCAGTTACCTACCATTGGGTCTCTCTTACAACACATGGAGATTACGGGGATTATAATTCAAGACGAGATTTGGGTGGGGACATAACCAAACTGTATCAATACATAGACATTTAAAATTCTTTAAAAATAAATGCATACTCATAATGAAAAGATATATTTATGTTAATTTTAATACTGCTTTATTACATTTAATAAATGTAATAAACATTTAATAACATAATAAACATTTAATTTATTACATTTAATAAATGTAATAAATGTGTTTTCTGAAACAACACAAAATACAAACCAAACAAGCCTTCCCAGTGTCAGTATAACTTTGCTGACAAGTAAAAAATATCATAGTTTATACTATGTAATATATGTCACTTATTTACTGATTCCTGCTACAAAAATTTTGATTGCCATGTCATCTAGAAAATCATAATGACTTCAATAATAATAAACTACACTTGTTCAAGCAGGAAAACATGTATTACAAATGGTTTATTAACACTTTGTCAAACAGGTAGAGAAAGAAAAATTAGGAGCAAAAATGAACTAAAACAATTTTTGGATGGAAAATTGATGTAATTTTTAAAAATATTTTTAACACAGCTGGGTGTGGTGGCTCATGCCTGTATTCCCAGCACTTGTAGAGGCTGAGGTGGGAGAATTTTGGGTCCAGGAGTTTGAGACCAGCCTGAGCAACATAGTGAGACACCATCTGTACAAAAATGAAAAAAAAAAAATTAGCTGAGCATGGCGATGCACACCTGCGGTCCCACCCACTCAGGAGGCTGAGGCAGGTGGATAGCTTTAGTCAAGGTCAAGGTTGCAGTGAGCCATAATTCCACCACTGTACTCCCATCTGGATACCAGCAAAATAAGTCAAAAAACTCAAAGGATAATGAGTATATAACATACTAAGAATTGTGAGATACAGTTAAAGCAGTGATGAAGGAAAACATAACAGAGTTAACTGCATATATAAGAAAGGAAGAAAAGGCTAAAATTTCAAAAATCTAAGCTTCTATTGCAAGAAGTTAGAACTGGAGCAACAAATCAAACCTTAAGAAATAGAAAAAGGAAAACAAGAAAGGGAAAACCAGTAATCCATTAAATACATAATTAACATAATATTTGAAAGTTTAAAAAATAGTTGATTATTTTAAAAGATCAATAAAATTTAGAAATTAGTCATAAGATTGATCAAGAAGAAAAGAATGAAGGTACAAGTTACCAATATAAAGAAGACACAAGGGAATTATAGACTTTAAAAGGAAAGTAAACATATTACAAATAATTTTACACCAATAAATTTGAAAATTGGAGGAAATAGACAAAATCTTTTAAAAATACAACTTACTAAAACTGACCAAATAGAAAGTAGAAAATGCCAATCTAACATAAATCCTTTTAATAATAAAGAAAGGAAAGAAAAAGTTCCTCAACATATTTGTAAGAAAGCACATCTTGATTTCACAACCTGATAGGGATCAAAGAAAGTATAATTATAGATGAGTCTCTTTCATGAACATAGTTGCAAAACTTACAAATAAGATGTTAGTAAACATAATGGAGTAATACATACATATATCATGATCAAGTGAAGTTTACTGAAAGAATGAAAGCTTGATAAATCAACTTAAAGAAAAGATAAATAATAGGAAATGCATTGTATACCTGACTTTTGGGATTGAGATATTTACCACGTAATTTTTTCTTTTAATCTTAAAAATCTGTCTTTCTGAGTCAACTTAAGATAAAAAGGCAACAGGGCCAGGCGCGGTGGCTCACTCCCGTAATCCCAGTACTTTGGGAGGCCGAGGGGGGCAGATCAAGAGGTCAGGAAATCGAGACCATCCTGGCTAACACGGTGAAACCCCGTCTCAACTAACAGTACACAACGCACACAAAAACTAACCGGGCATGGTGGCAGGTGCCTAGAGTCCAAGGTACTCAGGAGGCTGAGGCAGGAGAAGGGCGTGAACCCGGAAGGCGGAGCTTGCAGTGAATTGAGATTGCACCACTGCACACCAGCCTGGGTGACAGAGCGAGACTCTGTCTCACAAAAAAAGATAAAAAGCCAAATTAAATCAGAACATGAAATCACTTTAAAATACTCACAGTATTTTTACAAATGTAATGAACCAAAATTTGCTAACATGAAATCCCAAATTCAGATATAACTTGAGTTTGCTATTGCATTTTATCTCAGGAAGCAAAAGTAACTGATATAGTATTTCTCCGAAGTATTCTATGTTCCTCTCTAATAAATCTTTTTTAGTACAATCCAATGATTAGGTCATCTTTGTAAATAATATTTATAGATTTATAAATCCCAATGAATTACGAATTGTTCTAGGCCATTGTCCACAGAAAGGATGTTGGCACTTTCACGTTACCTGAGAGAAATACATCTAATTTTTAGTGTAAGTCAATGACCAAGATATCATCAGCTTTTGCATAGACAGAATTTACTATCTATCAACATGATAACAATGCCACTTTTAAACCTGTTAACATCAGGTAGTTTCAACATGTCTGTCATTAGAAATATGCTGAGTTTATATTTCAAGCAAATATGTTATAAACTTAATTTAGCTGTAAACTAAATTTCATTGCTTTCAAAAGGGGTTACTTCTATAATAAAACAAACTTTATCTCTCTGGAGTTAATTAATTGAATGATATACCATGTAATCAAATTTTAACACAGTCATTAAAATTTTCAAGTAGGTTATTCTAAATATGAGTCCTCAAAGTAATAAATTATACTTAAGACCAATTTAATAGCATATCCCACTAAGATTTTTGAATGAACTATTCATTGCAACTTTGTAACTAACAAATTGAAAGTTTTATGGCTATATACTGTTGTTAATCAAGTTTTATTTTCTTTATTGGTCATAATAACATAATAAGACTGTCCCTTTAAATGTTCATAAACCTAATTCGTACTTTTACTTGAAATATTTGTTCAGTCATCTTGGGAAAGTCACAGACACACACTGTGAATAGATTTAAGTATCATATTTTTTCAGTCTCTCAAAACAATAAAAACCTTAAATATTAGGGTAATATATTGTCAAGCAGACAAATGCGGTGCTTATGATTAGGATACAACTTTCTTAAATACCAGGAAAAATTTTAAAAATCAATATATTTAACACCAGTTAAAGTTAATTTTGTACCCAGTTCATTTTGCTCTTTGTAGAAGAAACAAATCAAGTGATATTTATTTGTCTGGAGAAATAAATGAATAATAAATTCTTCAATAGTCTTAGGAGAATACATTTACTAATATGGATGCAGAGGTTATCTTTAAATATGTCAGAGGATAGACTACAGGTGAAGCATCAAGGCCATGAGAGAAGAAGGCGCACTTACTGAGAGATTAGAAGAAAACAGCAACAAGAGGGGCACTGGATCCACCTGTATTGGGAGTGACATATATCTGAAAATAGAAAAGTATAAAAGTGGAGACAGGATCAAAGAGAACATCAAAGGAAGAACCTAAGTCAGTGCCACTGAAAGATTGTACATTCATTAGATATCTGTTCAATAAACATTTGCTGAATAGATGTTTGTTTAACAAATGAATGAATAAATGCACTAACACCACTCCTGCTTCCTGGGATATCAGGGTGCAAGGAAACAAGGTTATAGTCAAAGCAAAAAAAAAAAAAAAAAAAAAAAAAAAACTGTAAGGTCCTCAAAGAAGAGTTAGATGTTTGTTAAGTCAGGAAAGCAAGAGCACTTTCTAAAAAGACAGGAATTTGAGAATAGTAGAGGCATTATAGAATAATGGGAAAGGAGGCAGATCATCAATGTCTAGAATGTTAATAAGCTTGCAATTAGTGCCCAGTAAATTTTTGTTGATGAAATTAATGGAACCCAAGAGGAAATGACTATTGAAATACAAGGGGATGGTTCTTATTTTTTTCTTTTAATACCTTTATATTTTTACTTCAACTTTTATATTAGATACAGGGGATATAAACACAGGTTTGCTGCATGGAAATACTGTGTAATGCTGAGGTTTGGAGTATAGATCTTGTCACCCTGTTAGTGAGCATAGTACCCAACAGGTAGTTTTTAAATCCCCTGTCCCTCCAACTTCTAGTAGTCCACAGTGTTTATTGTTCCGATATTTATGTCCATGTGTGTTCAGTGCTTAGCTCTCACTTAAAAGTGAGAAGATGCAGTATTTGGTTTTCTGTTCCTGTGTTCATTCATTTCAGAATGACGGCCTCCTGCTCTATCAATGGTGCTGTAAAAGACATTTTTTTTTTTTTTTTTTGTGCCTGAATGGTATACCATATTATATATGCACCAAATTTTATTTATCCAGTGTACCACTGATGGGCATGTGGGTTCATTCCATGTCTTTGCTATTGTGAGCAGTGCTGAGATGAGATATGAGTGCATGTATCTTTTTGATAGAATAATTAATTTTCTTTTGGATATATACCCAGGAATGGGATTACTGGATCAAATGGTAGCTCTCTTTTAAGCTCTTGAGAAATCTCCAAACTGTTTTCCATGGTGGCGAGACTAATTTACATTCACTGTTGGAATGTGTGAGCATTCCAACAGCATTTGTTTTTGTTTTTTCAGACTTTATAATAATAGCTATTCTGACTGGTATGAGATGGTAATCTCATTATGGTATTGACTTGCATTTCTCTATGATTAGTGATGCTGAGCATTTTTCATATGTTTGTTGGCCACTTGTATATCTTCTTTTGAGAAGTATCTATCTGTTCATGTCCTTTGTTCATATTTTAATGGGGTTATTTGTTTTGTGCTTGTTGATTTGTTTAAGATCCCTACAGGTTCTGGATATTAGGCCTTTGTTAAGTGCATAGTTTGCTAATATCCTCTCCCATTCTGTAGGTTGTCTTTTTGCTCTGTTCATAATTTCTTTCGCTGTGTAGAAGCTCTTTACTTTAATTAGGTCCTGTATTAGTCTGTTCTCACACAGTTATAGAGACATACCTGATACTGGGTAATTTATAAAGAAAATAGGCTTAATCAGCTCATGGTTATATGGGCCGCACAGGCTTCTGCTTCTGGGGAGACCTCAGAAAATTTATAATCATGGCAAAAGGTGCAGACAAAGCAAGCACATATTCACATGGTGGGTAGGAGAGATAGAGAAGGAGGAGGTACTACACACTTCCAAACATCCAGATTTTGTGAGAACTCTATCACCAGACAGCACTAGGGGAATGCTGCTAAACCATTAGAAACCACTCCCATAATCCAACCACCTCCCACCAAGCCTCACCTCCAAAACTTGGGATTACAATTCAACATGATATTTGGGTAGGAACATGGAGCCAAATCATGTCAGGTCCCACTTGTCTATTTTTGCTTTGACTGCAATTACTTTAGGGGACTTAGCCAAAAATTCTTTGCCAAGGCTGATATTGAGAAGACTGTTTCCTAGGTTGTCTTCCAGGGTTTTCGTAGTTTGACGTCTTACATTGAAATCTTTAATTCAATCATGTCATCTGCAAACAGGGACAATTTGACTTCTTCTTTTCCTAACTGAATACCATTGATTTCTTTCTCTTGCCTGATTGTCCTAGCCAGAACTTCCAACACTATGTTGAATAGGAGTGGTGAGAGAGGGCATCCCTGTCTTGTACCAGTTTTCAAAGGGAATTTTTCCAGTTTTTGCCCATTCAGTATGATATTAGCTATGGGTTTGTCATAAATAGCTCTTATTATTTTGAGGTACGTTCCATCAATACCGAATTTATTGAGTGTTTTTAGCATGAAGGGCTGTTGAATTTTGTCAAAAGCCTTTTCTGCATCTATTGAGATAATCATGTGGTTCTTGACTTTGGTTCTGTTTATATGCTGGATTATGTTTATTGATTTGCGAATGTTGAACCTGCCTTGCATTCCAGGGATGAAGCCCACTTGATCATGGTGGATAAGCTTTTTGATATGCTGCTGAATCCGGTTTGCCAGTATTTTATTGAGGATTTTTGCATCGATGTTCATCAGGGATATTGGTATAAAAACCCCATCGTCTCAGCCCAAAATCTCCTTAAGCTGATAAGCAACTTCAGCAAAGTCTCAGGATACAAAATTAATGTGCAAAAATCACAACCATTCTTATACACCAATAACAGACAAGCAGAGAGCCAAGTCAGGAATGAATTTCCATTCACAATTGCTTCAAAGAGAATAAAATACCTAGGAATCCAACTTACAAGGGATGTAAAAGACCTCTTCAAGGAGAACTACAAACCACTGCTCGGTGAAATCAAAGAGGACACAAACAAATGGAAGAACATACCATGCTCATGGATAGGAAGAATCAATATCATGAAAATGGCCATACTGCCCAAGGTTATTTATAGATTCAATGCCATCCCCATCAAGCTACCAATGAGTTTCTTCACAGAATTGGAAAAAACTGCTTTAAAGTTCATATGGAACCAAAAAAGAGCCTGCATTGCCAAGACAATCCTAAGTCAAAAGGACAAAGCTGGAGGCGTCAGGCTACCTGACTTCAAACTATACTACAAGGCTACAGTAACCAAAACAGCATGGTACTGGTACCAAAACAGAGCTATAGACCAATGGAACAGAACAGAGTCCTCAGAAATAATACCACACATCTACAGCCATCTGATCTTTGACAAACCTGAGAGAAACAAGAAATGGGGAAAGGATTCCCTATTTAATAAATGGTGCTGGGAAAATTGGCTAGCCATAAGTAGAAAGCTGAAACTGGATCCTTTCCTTATTCCTTATATGAAGATTAATTCAAGATGGATTAGAGACTTAAATGTTAAACCTAATACCATAAAAACCCTAGAAGAAAATCTAGGTAGTACCATTCAGGACATAGGCATGGGCAAGGACTTCATGTCTAAAACACCAAAAGCAACGGCAGCAAAAGCAAAAATTGACAAATGGGATCTAATTAAACTAAAGAGCTTTTGCACAGCAAAAGAAACTACCATCAGAGTGAACAGGCAACCTACAGAATGGGAGAAAATTTTTGCAATCTACTCATCTGACAAAGGGCTAATATCCAGAATCTACAAAGAACTCAAACAAATATATGAGAAAAAAACAAACAACCCCATCAAAAAGTGGGGAAAGGATATGAACAGACATTTCTCAAAAGAAGATATTCATACAGCCAACAGACACATGAAAAAATGCTCATCATCACTCGCCATCAGAGAAATGCAAATCAAAACCACAATGAGATACCATCTCACACCAGTTAGAATGGCAATCATTAAAAAATCAGGAACCAACAATTGTTGGAGAGGATGTGGAGAAATAGGAACACTTTTACACTGTTGGTGGGATTGTAAACTAGATCAACCATTATGGAAAACAGTATGGCGATTCCTCAAGGATCTAGAACTTGATGTACCATATGACCCAGCCATCCCACTACTGGGTATATACCCAAAGGATTATAAATTATTCTACTACAAAGACACATGCACATGTATGTTTATTGCAGCACTATTCACAATAGCAAAGACTTGGAATCAACCCAAATGTCCATCTGTGACAGACTGGATTAAGAAAATGTGGCACATATACACCATGGAATACTATGCAGCCATAAAAAAGGATGAGTTTGCGTCCTTTGTAGGGACATGGATGCAGCTGAAAACCATCATTCTTAGCAAACTATCACAAGAAGAGAAAACCAAACACCGCATGTTCTCACTCATAGGTGGGAACTGAACAATGAGATCACTTGGACTCGGGAAGGGGAACATCACACACTGGGGTCTATCATAGGGAGGGGGGAGGGGGGAGGGATTGCATTGGGGAGTTATACATGATATAAATGATGAATTGATGGGTGCTGACGAGTTGATGGGTGCAGCACACCAACATGGCACAAATATACATATGTAACAAACCTGCACGTTATGCACATGTACCCTAGAACTTAAAGTATAATAAAAAAAAAAAAAGAAATCTTTAATTCATTTTGAGTTAGTTTTTTTATAGGGTGAAAGGTAGGGATCCAATCTCGTTATTCTGCACATGGCTAGCCAATTATCCTAGCACCATTTATTAAATATGGTGTCCTTTCCCCATTGCTTACTTTGTCAGTCTTGTTGAAGATCAGATGGTTGTAGGTGTGTGGCTTTATTTCTGGGTTCTCTATTCTGTTGCATTGGTTTGCATGTCTGTTTTTGTACCAATACCAATATGTTTTGGTTACTGTGGTTTTATAGTATAGTTTGAAGTCAGACGATGTGATGCCTCCAGTTTTTTTTTTTTTTTTTTCCTTCTTGGTTAGGATTTCTTTGGCTATTCAAACTCTTTTTTTTAGTTCCATGTGAATTTTAGAATAGTCTTTTCTAATTATGGGGAGAATGATTTTGGTGGTTTGATAGAAATAGCATTGAATCTGTAAATTGCTTTGAGCAGTATGGCCATTTTTATGATATTGATTCTTTCAATTCATGAGTTAATCCACCACAACCAACTAGGCTTTATTCCTGAAATGAAGGCTGGTTCCACATACGTAAATCAATAAATGTGATCACCATATAAACATAATCAAAAGCAAGACCAATTTGATCATCTCAATAGACATAGAAAAGCTTTTGATAAAATGCAATATCCTTTCATGATAAAAAGCACGTAACACACTAGGCCATTGTAGAAACATACCTCAAAATAATAAAAGCCATCTATGACAGCCCCACAGCCAACGTCATACTGAATGGGCAAAAGCTCAAACCATTACCCTTGAGAACTGGAACAAGACAAGGAAGCCTTCTCTTCCCAATCCTATTCAACATCACACTGGAAGTCCTAGCCAGAGCAATCAAGCAAGAAAAATAAAAGGCATCCAAATAGGAAAAGGAAAAGCCAAATTATCTTTCTTCCCTGATGATATGATTATATACCTAGATGATCCCAAAGACTTGGTCAAATGGCTCCTAGAATTAGTAAGTGACTTTAGCAAAGTTTCAGGATACAAAATCAATGTGCAAAGATCGATAGAATTCTACATACCAACAACGTTCAGGCTGGGAGAAAAATCAATAAAACAATCCCACTTACAATGCCATAAAGAAAATGAAATACCTAGGGCTACAGCTAACCAAAGAGGTGAAATATCTCTACAAGGAGAACTACAAAATATTTCTGAAAGAAATTAGAGACAACACAGACACAGCTATATGGAAAAATATTGAAGTAGTGCATTTTTGTTGTTGTTGTTGTTGTTTTTGTTTTTGTTTTCATTTTTGTTTTAGAGACGAGTCTCACTCTGTAACCCAGACTGGAGTGCAATGGCATGATCTCAGCTCACTGCAACCTCCGCCTCCTGGGTTCAAGAGATTCTTGTGCCTCAGCCTCCTGAGTAACTGGGATTACAGGCACCCGCCATCATGCCTGGCTAATTTTTGTATTTTTGTAGAGACAGGGTTTCATCATGTTGGCCAGGCTGGTCTTGAACTCCTGACCTCAGGTGATCCGCCCACCTTGGCCTCTGAAAGTGCTGGGATTACAGGTGTGAGTCACCACACCCAGCCTCACCTTTTTAAAACTTGTTAACAGCCTGCCCTTCCAACATGACTGTACATTTCATGATTGAAGGAACTATGCCTAACATTTCACCACTTATCCCTAGAATTTACTTAGCAGTATATATATATGTATATCCCTATATTTACTCAGCAGTATATATATCCCTAGCATATATACTGGTGCTTGTATAATGTGCTTGTATAATGGCTATACTGCCCAAATATATATATATATATACACACACACACACACCCCTAGCATATATATATATACCTAGCATATATATATATATATATATATATATATATATCCCTAGCATATATATATATATATATATATATATATATATATATATATATATATATATCCTTAGCATATATGTATTTACTTAGCAAGGTGTGTGTGTGTGTGTGTTTGTGTATATATCTCCCTAGCATATATACTGGTGCTTGGCACACAGTATATATGAATAAAATGTGAATGAAAACAGAAGGAAAGAAGGGATAAAGAAAGAAAAAAGTGTGGATAATGGAGGATATGGATAATGAAAGTAACAATCACTGACACTACTCCAGTTTTTGGCAAAATGCAATCTTGCTGTCTCAATTCAAAACAATACAACAATCATATTTCCAAGGTTTCTGGATCAGTATGATTTAAAAATTTATTCTCCCATTTTTTCCCGTAAATGAATTCTTTCCTGACAGATGTGGTATCTCAATTAATGTTCTAAAATTTTTATCCATCTACATCATAATTGAAAAACAAGAATTTTATTAATTTTACTTACACTGTCTTACCTTAAAAGTGATAAAGTCTTACCTTTAAGAAGAGCTTTAGTGCATTTTCTCACCTAAAGCAAGAGACCTTTTGACAATATTTAAGAGTTGTAGCTTCTGTATAAACTCCTGTAATCCCAGGAGCTTAGTAACCTAAATTTAGTAACCTAAAGTTAATTACCAATCCCTTCAGCACATTAATAATTATTCTTTATAAACATGCCAGTTTGTTAATGTCTTTGGAATAAAATAATAACTGAAGTATGGAAATTATATGTCAACCTTATTCCAACTTTACATTTATTTATTAGTAAATGGAGAAAAATGCAACTCAAAGACCATTCTCTGTGTCTTTGTGATGATGAAGCATGGCATTAGTCTTCCCTAGACTATGTCAACTTGAAAACCTACCCCATCCTCCTGCAAGTCTGACTGTGCATGTGCTCCTATTAGATATTCCTTTGGCTGTCTTGGAATCCTTCTTATAGGCTACTGGAAGAGGTCCATAGCATTTTGAGTCACAGCAGTATCTCAGAAGAGGAAAAGTAGGTCCTCACATCTGGTTTAAGTTGCCTTCAAATATGATCACATAAAATAAACTGAACTATGAATACAACTTTTAAGTAAAGCTATGCATTTGTGCAAGGTGAACTTTCTATGCTATGGTGAACATTTAGGAAAAATATAAAAGATTACTTAAAAATACTTGTGCTTATTTAACATAAGGAAAGTACAGCCAAAATAAAAGTTTTCTTAAAATCTCAGAGTCTATGGTATGATGGCTTTCCTTTGGATTCTTGAAAGCTAAGATTTTAGAAAGAACAGTATGAAAATATTTGACCTACTGTTACATTTAATGATTATTCTTGAGCATAAACTCTTATTCATTTTATGTGAACTCTTTTATATTTCCTAGAAACATTTTAGGACATTTCTTGGTCTGCTGCATCAAGTGATATCCTCTAAAACATTTACAGCTCTGAAGGAGACAATTTACTAAACAGTGAAGTAGTGTCTGCAGTAAAGAAAGATGTGATTAAGTAGAAAGCCATCTTTTTCAAATGTATTTTCTGTTAGAAAACTGTACCCACTTGTTATATAATCTTTTGCTTCAATGACTAGATTGATTTCCCTATTTCTTTCTAAGGACTTCTAGCTTATAAACTTACAGGAATCTGATTATCTTTTAAAAAGCAGTTATAATGCCAGGATTGCTCAATTTAAAATTTTAAAGTTATGAATCCTTCTTTCTTAAAAATAATTATCAGCAAGAATTAATTTATATTATTAGTGCTAAATAAAACACAATGAATAACTTTTTGTACCTATAAATACAGATACTCAAATCAATGCATCTTTTCTCTCATCTCCAAATTTTTGACATCTCTATAGCATGCCTTTATTCTAAACAGAGGGAAAAATTTTATTGTTTGAACTACTAATGTCATTCCTCTTAGACCTACCTTTGTTCATTTCTGTTCTGGTCTTCTTTTTTAGAACTTTGCATTTAGGATTCAACAGAGCTTTCAAAAAGGGAAAATTTGTGTCTGAACAGTGGGCCCCTTCTTCAACCTGGTTGATGGGCTACAGGAATATTTAAAAGGAGTTTGCCTAGTAAATATGTTTCTCATTGCATTTGGCAACAGTTCACAATTCAAATGCCAGCTACTCCCCATGAGCCTTGGATTTGTCAGCTAATTTCAACTAAAAATGATTCCTGCAATGGGTTTCTTCCAGCAATTATGCTTAAAAATCAGTTGTCAGAAGGTGTTAAACTTTTTCCAAAGATTTCTCAGTTGCCTGAAAGCCCATTTGCACTTCACTGTCACTGAAAAGCTATGATACTCACTCCACTGAGGTGCTCATCAGCAGCCTGTCTCCTGTCTTCCATGGCAGCTGATCTGTGTACTGAAATGACAACGCTGTGCAGCAATCCCAGCCTTTCTAAGAACCATCTTGCTTGATTTCTTTTTATTTTTCAAGATAAGGCCCTAGGGAGGGAACTATTGGCAGAACTCTTTGTTATCATCATTATTATGACCATTTTCAAACTCTGATAATTAAGCTATGTATGTTTTTCTGAGTTTTCTTCCCCTAACCAAAAAGAAAACAAACCAAAAACAAAAGCAAAAAGGCCGTGGCTTGACATCCACATCAGCACTTTTAATATAACTCAAATTAGTTTAGCTATAGCTCAAAAAAAAAAAAAAAATACTTCATTGTTTCAGGTTGTTAACCACAGTGTCTTATAAAAAGAAGCATGTTTACTGTCATTTTGCAAAAGTCATTTCTTCCTTTATGAATTTGGCAACGAAGAATCTCAAAGATACCAGTATGAGTTTGTTATCATGCACCAGCCAAAGGTGTCAGGCCTCATTACCTCCAACACAAAAATTACAGACTAATGTATTAAATGCTTGAATAGCACCACGCCGTGCACCATCTTCATTCTGTGGTAATGGGATGACACCAGCAGCCTGTAGGCTGAACTACAGCTGTCTCCCCTCCCCGTTCGCATTGCGGTGCACAGAAGGGGAGAGATAATAAACATCAGAGTAAAATCGAATTGCTGGATTAATTGCCAGCAGGACCCAGAAGCGCTTCTGTTCCTGCGAATGCAGTGCATTCATTTTAACAAACCCCGTTTCAAGGGATCTGTCACAAAGCAAACACACTTCTTATCTGGCTGAATATTTAACACAGAAGCTTCCGGTCCCAATTTATCTCCTTTAAAATGGAAACTAGAAGTCAGTTTGAGGGGTTTGTTTGGATTTTTTAAAATAAATTGGTTTCAATGATTACATAATGATGTCATCCTGGCTGAAGTGGATTGATTTTTTTAAATATTTCTAATACTCCAGTCACTTTTTAAAAAAGTCACCTTTGTTTTTCTATGAGGTTTATACTTTCAGACATTATAGATAAGTCTTTGAACACATTTTACATCCCCAGAATGGAATAATGAGGTCGCACTTTAAAATCTACCACACTGACAGTGATGATGAATTTTCCCTTTTCTTGATTATTAACCTATCATGCACATCTGGCAAACAAAGAACCCCAAATTATTGTTTCTTGGTTGAATTTAAGCTGCAAACTCCAGCCTTATTGTTCTACTTTGTTAATGTTTATGGTAAAATGAAGCAATGGAGCTTAAATGCACAGGAGACAAATAGGTTGGTCTGTCTGTGGTGCATAGGGACTATGAACTTCACCCTAAACTGGAAAATGACTCATTTCCTGGTCTTCACCAGGCAGATGCCTTAGCATGGCTCTCAACTTGAAAATTTCTAAAACTGAAAAACTATGGAAAACTGATGGGGAAATAGATCATTTGGGAAGGAATAAAATAAAATAGGAAGAGCATGAGTTCTGGAGCAAGACTGACCCAGGTGTGAATCTGGCTCAACTAATTACCCACTGGGAAGCTTAACCTCAGTTTTTTTTTCTATAAAATGGGGGGAAATAATGCCTACATCACAGGGCTTTTTGAAGATTAAGAGATATAATGCATGCAGTTTACTTAGAGCATGGCACATTGAAAAAATTCAATGAGTGTTAGTTATTATTATTATGTGACTTTGAATAATTGTTTTAATTCATCTATTAAATATTTTCTTTGCCAAAATACTGAACTTTCTAATAATAGAATAAAAATCTGGCCTATTATACGTACTTATAGCAATTGTTTTTAGTTTAAGATTGTCTTCCTGTCTCTGTCTCTGTCTCTCTCTGTCTCTCTTTTTCTCCCTCTCTCTATACTGATTAATTATACTAAATGTCTGTTCAGCTGTGAACAGCTTCCAAGTCATGAGGCTTTGTGTATGCAACACTGAGTTCTTATGGATATATGTTTCACTTTTTCTCAAGTACCCTTCTCCCTACTTCTATGACTCTACCATGGCTGGTTATGAATCGATCAAAATGAAAATAAACACTTTATTGTCCATTTATGTTTTAGTTCAGTAAATAGAGTGTAGTTTAACCTAACAGTTTTTTTTTAATTGAGCACTTATGATAATCCACTGTATGTCAGGTGCTAGAAGAGAGCATCAGAACACTGTCTCTACCTTCCAAGAGGGTGCATTTCAGAAGGGTGAAATAAAATGATAACCAAATGATTAAAATATAAAATGAAATGGCACAAGTGCCGTGTGGAAAAAAAAAAAAAAAAAAGTCTTAAGGAAATTTTACGTATTGTGGGGATCAGAAACAGCTTCTATGAGATGGCATTTGGCATGAGCCTTGATGTTGGCACAGCCTCCCTTTAAGCTGAAAAAAATGGGGTCGGTTAGGGGAAGAATGAGTAAAAAAGAAAGGGGAACAATTTAAGCAGAGAAAAATTATGTATATGGAGTAGTAGATATAAATCGTATTATAGAGGATCTTGAATTCTTAGGTAAGATTTTTTTTGTTAAATTATAAGCAATGGGCAAACACTGAAAATGTTTGAACAAGGAAATAATATGACTTTACAAAATCTGCCTTGAAAGGATAAATCTAGCAGCAATGTGAAGGCAATACGGTAATGGATAAAGAGATATTGGGACATCAGTAGAATCCTATTTCAGAAAATAATTAATGAGGGCCTGAACCATAAGTCTCTAGGTGGTACTACACAGTTATTCTGGTAAAATACCTATTACAGAACTTTGTTCAATTAGGTACTTAGCAATTGTGAAGGGGATGGATGGTCTTGTATGAAATCACTAGATAATCTCTTCTTTTTCTGCATGCCAACTCATTATCATATCTACTTCCCACATACGAGTAGAAAAGACAAAGACGGCAACTCCCTCTTACCTGATCCTTTCAGGGCAGCATTAGAAACAGGGCATAGTATCCTCTTTTTTTGCACTCTAGAGAAAAAAAGTGATGAGTGTAACTGACTCCATTCCTGGAGTGCTCTTTTCTGAGAAGCTATTACAGGCCATGTAAGGGACCAAGCAGGATTGGAATTTGTCTCCTTTTCCTCATTCCTGAAAAATAAGTAAAATTTTCTCCAATACGCTCAATATGGTCTTTTAATAATCCTTTCAACAGCCCTCTGAAGAAAAACTTTTTACAAGAATTATCATCCTGTCCTTATAGACAGGGTAAACTGAGACAGGGAGATTGAAGATCTTGCCTGGGGTCCTGTAGCAAGTCAATTTAGAGGCAGAAATAGTCATCTTTACTGCAACTCCAACGCCTTGGTATAATGTTACATATCATTGTGCATATGCTTCTTGTGAGTTGTGTGAATGGCACTAAGTTTTAAAGTGATACCCACATTTTAGGTGCTGATAAAGACACTTCAATATTATGAATGTCACAGAAGAAATCTAAGCTGTCTAAGAGTTAGATCGTTGGATTATACTCCCATCTCTCCCTCTTCCTCATATTTATAACTTATTTATAAGTTTCTAATGTAATTTATACTTAGCCTTTAAGGTTTTACTTTATCAATTTCTCCCAAAAGCTGAAGTTTATGTAGTGTAAGATTCTGCCCAGTATGATAGCATGCTTTGCAGAATCATATAATACATATTTCTTATGGATCTCACAATTATGTTGTAATAATAATATACACAAAAAGGCTGAAACTCCAGATAGGATATTTAGTGATTTCTGTACTTACATTTGTTAGAAATGTTTTAGTCTACAAATAACAGAAAACCAAACTACCAGGGACTTAAATGATAAAGATAATTATTGCTCATTTATTAAGAACTCTGGGCAGGGTGTGGTGGCTCACACCTGTAATCCTAGCACTTTGAGAGGTCAAGGCAGGTGGATCACGATATCAAGAGATTTAAACCATCCTGGCCAAAATGGTGAAACTCCGCCTCTACTAAAAATACAAAAATTATCTGGGCGCTGGGTGTGGTGGCATGCACCTATGGTCCCGGATACTTGAGAGGCTGAGGCAGGAGAATCACTGGAACCCAGGAGGCAGTGGTTGCCATGAGCCGAGATTGTGCCACTGCACTCCAGCCTAAGTGACAGAGCCACTCACCGTCAAAAAGAAAAAAGAAAAAAAAGAAATCTGGAGGTAGGTGGTCTCTGGATTGATTTAGCAAGATAACGATGTCATCAAATACCCTTCTGTTCTGCAACTTTTTCCATAATGACCCTTTTCCTTACCTCATGGCAATGAGGGCTACTGGAGATCAGTCATCACACCTTTGTTAAAGAAGAGAAGTGATAAGTTACAGTACCAGCAAGCAACTGTGAGCTGCCTATCTCTTATCTGGAAACAAAAATATTTACCAGAAGCTTTCTAGAAGAATTTTATTTATAAATAATTGACCAGAACTAGATTACAAAGCCATGTCTAGCTGCAAGACAAGCTAGAAAGAATGATGTTTTCATGCCTTTACTGGCTGAAGAAGAAAGGGAGATGGGCATAGAAACCAAGGGTCAGCAAGAATTCTTTCATCAATAAATGGCAATTTTTGAGGCATGTATACATTTCTTCATTTAATTTATTTTGTAAAGCTACTCTTTGGGCAAGGCAAAATAATTGGAAAGAAATCATGGAGATGAAGGAGATAAGGGTAATAAACGGAGGAGAAGTGTTGGAGGAAAATGATGTAAAAAGAGAGAGAATGAAAACTTTGGTGTGATTGAACAAGTTAAAAGGTGTCTTTTATATGAAAAATCTCTACACATTTTTGAAATACACTGTGAAAATCACCCAGAAAAATGGGTCACGGGACTCAGCTTATCTGAGCTTACATTTGAGTTCTTAAGTTTCTACCTCTTTAATAATAATGTCACGACCAGGATTATTTTCCAAAGAGAGTTTTACATGGCATTGCTCACACCATTTCAGCAAAATAACCTTGAACTTTCCAAACATTCTGTAAACAGTGGAAATGAATATAGGAAAGCTCACTTGCTTTTCTTACTTATTTCCAACACCTGCTTCCAGTATACCTATGAGATTCTTGATATCTGTGCATGATTAAGGCCGCAGCAGATAATTGAGTTTTCTGCCTACAGAACCTGGGATCAGAAATTGTCCTCTAGGTGACCCTAGCTCAAGGATTCGGGATTCAACAAAACTCCAATTGACAAATATGCAAAGTATAGTACAAGAAAGCATTTGAAATTTCACCTCAGAGCTGATCATGTAACAATTTCCAATTGCTACTGCCATTCCGCTTCCTGAGTTTTAATAAAAGTATTTTATCTTCCAGCCATGCCCTGAGGCAAGTCAATCAAGAGTGGCACCAGGTTTAAATTTAATAAATAAAATAATGTTATTCATTGTGATATCTTTATGCCAGGCTTTTTCTCCTCATACCCCTAATCTCCAATATACGCTAAATATTCTCATTGGTAAGGACAGAGCTGGGCTGAGCTGCTGTTCCTCTCTACTGTTCATATTTATTCTCCTGATAATAACACAGTGGTAACAAACCTTTACTGAGCAAATGTAATGTGGTAGGCCCTGTGCTAAGCCTTTACATGTCTCTCTTAATTTAGTCCTCATGATAATCCTGTGAAGGAGGCAACATTAGTCCATGTTATAAGTAAGGAAACTGAGAGTCAGAGATCTTAAGAAACTTGTTTAGGATAACATACCTTGTCATTGGTTTGTGGCCAGTTTTGTACTAGTTATACAATCAGCCCATTTCTGCCAAAGCTACTCCAGTTCGTATTAATACTCTATAAGAGACCATTTTCTTCACACGCTAGCATTCTAGGGATATTATAAACCTCTCAATCTAGTAAATTACAGTATTTGTAATATTAGGGTATGTTTCAAATAGTATTGGGCTTGCCATACAGAAGATTCTCAATAAATGGTTATTGAATTAAAATGCACACTTCATTTGCTTGTACAACTTCCTCTGTTTTTTAAGGAGCATTGCTTTATAAAAATAAAAATAAATGCAATGAATTTTTTTTAAAAAGCAGGGGTTGGGGAGTCAAGTTGCTGCCACTAGAAAGCCTTAACATACCATCTGCCATGTGGAGTATTCTCTAACAAGGCAGACCCAGTGCTTACAAGCAACCGATGAAGTCAAACAGTTCACAGCTTAATTGCCTTCTAAGTTTTTATAGCACCAAGAAAAGTCTTGACCCCACCCAGCAAGCTGGCAGAAAAATATGTCTTCTTAAAGCCTTCTGACCTTGAAACGCTCATCTCAAGAAACTTCCTCCACCACAGGCAGATATGTTTATCCATCATCCTATGTGTGAAAAAAAATCAGTCTATTGAGATGAGCGTCACCAAAAGAATACTAGATTTAAACAAAAATACTTAGATGCATTTGTAGCATGTGTCTTACTTCCAAAGTAATCTCATGAGAAAAAAACTGTAGAAAATGCCACAGTGATAGTATCTCCAGGATGTAACTCCCTGACTACACGTCTAAGGGATACCTGGCTATCAAAAAATATCCGAGTGCCAAACAGTGATTAACAAACATTTATTTACCAAAGAGTATAAAAGCCCACAACAAATATTGACTCAGCTTTACTTAAATAATACTAACCTATTGATAGGTATCCATTCTTTATTTTTATAAGATTTGATATCTTTTATTCTTCACCTTTAAAAAAAATTTTTTTAACACTGCTATGCCCCTGAATATCACTATACACATACACATGTATGCACACAACACACACACACCAATCACACACAAAGGAATTTGTGGTAGTTAAAATAGCAATATTTTGGATGTCTTAGTTACCATTTCTGGTGGCATAATCTCTTGTCAGCCACTACTTACCTGATTGGACTCCATTTCCTCTTGTGTAAAATTGAGATTGTAATGATAACATCTACAATCAATTCTCATTATTCATGGTAGGTATGTTCTATAAAGCCACTACAAACACTGAATTAGAAAATACTGAACCATTGTCCTTAAGGGGAAATACAGAGTTAGGTTCCTCTGAACCTCAGGTCACAACATTTTTGTCTTTTTTTTTTTTATTTTTTTTGGAGTACAGTGGTATGATCATGGCTCACTGCAGCCTTGACCTCCCAGGCTCTAGCGATCCTCCCACCCAAGCCACCTGAGTAACTGGGACTAGGGGTGTGTACCACCACGCTCAGCTATTTTGTTTGTTTGTTTGTTTTTAGAGATGGGTTTTTGTCTTGTTGCCCAGGCTAGCCTCAAACTCCTGGACTTAAGTGATCCACCCACCTTGACCTCCCAAAGTGCTAGGATTATAGATGTGAGCCACCATGCCTGGCCGCAACATTTTTATGCAATGAATATATGAGGATTTTCATATGTGTTTCTGTGTAAAGACACTTTAATGTGTATTTGTGATTCATATTAAACTCAGGGCCAACAGCACTCTTAACTCATGCCTAAACAAAGTTTACTTAACCCATGGTTTTTCTCAGTAAGGCATATCACAGCCTTTTTGTGTGTAGAAACACCAGTGAGCACTTTGGCATTATGCTAAGGGACCATTTTAAATAGTGGAATTATCAACAAAAAGTACAAATACGCCAAAAAAAAAAAAAAAAAAAAAAAAGCAGTACTAAATAGATCATGAAAAAGACACTTGCTGAAACAAAAAGGCAGTGCGTAACCTTGCTCTGTCTCAACTGTGAATGTGTGCATTGGGAGAATCAAATTTGCACTTTTCTGTGCATGTTTGCGAATGATCTTAAAAGCTTGCCTAGGGTATTGATGTGGGGGTTGCAAATAAATTTTAGCAAATAGGCCAGTTTGCAAATATAGAATCCATGAATAATGAGGATCAACTGTACTTGTGAATATTAAAGATAAAATTCTAATATCATTAGATAAAATTATTTATATTAAGCAGAGGTCCCAGAATTTATTTTTCATTAACATGTCAAGGGTATGTAGACTGCCTACTCTAACTTTTGCAAGATCCTAGGCCTTGGAGGATGAAGAGATGGCAGTGTTCCAACAAAGTAAGATGAAGATGCTGATTTGCAAGGTTCCGAAGAACCAAGGCAAGAAAGGAAAGGCTACTCTTAAATTGTATGTGTAATGTAGTTTATAATGATTTTTACTCATGCATTTGTTTAGCAAATAATTTAATATCATAGGAACTTCGCCAATTAGTGGATACCCAAAGCAGAATGCAATATAGTCACTCCTATCCAAGAGCTTTTCAACTTTTTAAGGAATGCATATAGGCTAGATTTTTGTAGCTCTGTTTGCTCATGCAGGTAATAGCAACACAGACTTGTGTTTGCTCTCCTTTGTATTTTCTCAAACTAGTCTGCTCTCCTGAATTGATGACAGCAGGAAAGCGGGATGAAGATTAAGCAAAACAATACATATTTCCCATTCCCTTAGGGTTAGTATAAGGTTGAAATGCATATGAGAGCAAGATGGAAATTGTCAAAAGAATATATTCATATTTCTGTTATTATTGATGATGGCAACAAAGTTATGTCATTATCATAAGTCACTGGCTTCATAAGGTAGCTGTTTGTTTTCACTGAAGGAACAACTATTTTGAAGAAACATCTCAGGTTGTTTTATAGAAGGCTGTTTTTTGTTTGTTTGTTTGTTTTTGTTTTTGTTTTTTTGAGACAGTCTCACTCTGTCACCCAGGCTGGAGGGCAGTGTCATGATCTCAGCTCATTACAACCTCTGCCTCCCAGGTTCAAGCGATTCTTGTGCCTTAGCCTCCCAAGTAGATGGGATTACAGGGATGCACCATAGCACCAGTTAATTTTCTTTTGTTGTTTGTTTGTAGAGACAGGGTTTCACCATTTAGAAGGCTGTTTTTAAAGACTTGCCAGAAACTGCTGGTATGTGCTCTCCTCTATCATTTAAGGATTTCAGACCAGCAATACAACTATGTAACACAGCATTTATCATGCCTCTGCTAACAGAAAGTAAGTTGAAATTCAATGGTACAAATAATTTATATTCCTGGAATTGATATTTTTAATGTATAAAATGAGGAAGTAGCAATACAGGTTCATTTGTAGATGATCTGAGTCTGAACCTACACCATTAAAAGTGACTCACCTCTTCTCAAACTCTCATTGTCAATGGTGGTAGCATCATCAATCATTCCAGTCAGAATGTGACAGAAAGAGTTTTAAATAATGTCTTAAAGTCAGTTTTTCATCATCCTTTTCTTAACCATAACTATCCAATTCTCAAGAGTTAGATATTGTGCATATTTTTATCCTCATTTGTACTTCATTTTAATAGGTTCTAAGATGTTCATTGTAATGTTTCATTATTTTTTTCTTTATTACGTAAAAGGTGAATTGGTAAGAGAGAAGGTAATTGTCCTATTTCTTCTCATGTTAAGAGTGTACTAGAGTATTTGTAGGTTCTTGGCACAAGCAAGGGAATAACATTTACCACATTTGTAAATATCAAAATTCGGAGTGGAAGAGTTCAATATCAGGAAGCGCTTGACTATAAGTTTTTGATAGCATTACCATTAGCACAACTCTACACATTTCTGGCTAATTTACTAATACTTCATCAATAATCATTTTTTTAAGATCAACAGTTGCTTCAACAATCTACCCAAACTAGCCAAATTGTATTTGAGTGAAATAATAGTGCCCAGGAGAGTTTTTACCTTTCTTTATATATCTTCTACACATTCCATTGGCTGTTTCTTATTTTTAGGGTGTCATTCTTGATTGCTCCTGATTATGAAGTGAAGGAGAGGTCACAAAAGAGAGTACCTAGTTAAGGAAATGTGATTCAGAAATACAGCCATGGCCCAGAGCTGTAAATGAAAATCTGAGTATAGTCCTACATGTCAAAAAATATAGCCATCAATTTTTCCTCAATTTTCAGAAAACCAGTGGGAGTTAGGAAAATGTGAGGATGGTAAATTAGTACCTAGAATGCTATTACAGAAAAAAATGAGGGTGAAAAATTTTTAAAAATAAAGATCAGCATCCTGGCATTTTATGATAAACACCAAATTGTTGCATAAATCTCATAAAACTCATTTCAGAGTTCTTACCTTACAGTTTTATATTAAAATATTATTAGACTATTTCCCCAAACCTTGAAGTTGCTTCTTTATTTACTCAAAAATAAAGTTGAGCATTTACTTTTTATTTTTTTTTATTTTTTTTTATACTTTAAGTTCTAGGGTACATGTGCATAACGTGCAGGTTTGTTACATATGTATACTTGTGCCATGTTGCTGTGCTGCACCCATCAACTCGTCAGCACCCATCAATTCATTATTTATATGAGGTATAACTCCCAATGCAATCCCTCCCCCGTCCCCCCTCCCCATGATAGGCCCCAATGTGTGATGGCTGCATAATATTCCATGGTGTATATGTGCCATATTTTCTTAATCCAGTCTGTCACAGATGGACATTTGGGTTGATTCCAAGTCTTTGCTATTGTGAATAGAGCCGCAATAAACATAGATATGCATGTGTCTTTATAGCAGCATGATTTATAAACCTTTGGGTATATACCCAGTAGTGGGATGGCTGGGTCATATGGTACATCTAGTTCTAGATCCTTGAGGAATCGCCATACTGTTTTCCATAATGGTTGAACTAGTTTACAATCCCACCAACAGTGTAAAAGTCTTCCTATTTCTCCACATCCTCTCCAGCACCTGTTGTTTCCTGATTTTTTAATGATTGCCATTCTAACTGGTATGAGATGGTATCTCATTGTGGTTTTGATTTGCATTTCTCTGATGGCCAGTGATGATGAGCATTTTTTCATGTGTCTGTTGGCTGTATCAATGTCTTCTTCTGATAAATGTCTGTTCATATCCTTTGTCCACTTTTTGATGGGGTTGTTTGTTTTTTTCTTGTAAATTTGTTTGAGTTCTGTGTAGGTTCTGGATATTAGCCCTTTGTAAGATGAGCAGATTGCAAAAATTTTCTCCCATTCTGTAGGTTGCCTGTTCACTCTGATGGTAGTTTCTTTTGCTGTGCAGAAGCTCTTTAGTTTAATTAGATCCCATTTGTCAATTTTGGCTTTTGCTGCCATTGCTTTTGGTGTTTTAGACATGAAGTCCTTGCCCATTCCTATGTCCTGAATGGTACTACCTAGATTTTCTTCTAGGATTTTTATGGTATTAGGTCTAACATTTAAGTCTCTAATCCATCTTGAATTAATTTTCATATAAGGAATAAGGAAAGGATCCAGCTTCAGCTTTCTACTTATGACTAGCCAATTTTCCCAACACCATTTATTAAATAGGGAATCCTTTCCCCATTTCTTGTTCCTCTCAGGTTTGTCAAAGATCAGATGGTTGTAGATGTGTGGTATTATTTCTGAGGACTCTGTTCTGTTCCGATCGTCTATATCTCAGTTTTGGTACCAGTACCATGCTGTTTTGATTACTGTAGCCTTGTAGTATAGTTTGAAGTCAGGTAGCGTGATGCCTCCAGCTATGTCCTTTTGACTTAGGATTGTCTTGGCAATGCGGGCTCTTTTTTGGTTCCATATGAACTTTAAAGCAGATTTTTCCAATTCTGTGAAGAAACTCATTGGTAGCTTGATGGGGATGGCATTGAATCTATAATAACCTTGGGCAGTATGGCCATTTTCATGATATTGATTCTTCCAATCCATGAGCATGGTATGTTCTTCCATTTGTTTGTGTCCTCTTTGATTTCACTGAGCAGTGGTTTGTAGTTCTCCTTGAAGAGGTCCTTTACATCCCTTGTAAGTTGGATTCCTAGGTATTTTATTCTCTTTGAAGCAATTGTGAATAGAAGTTCATTCATGATTTGGCTCTCTGTGTGTCTATTACTGGTGTATAAGAATGCTTGTGATTTTTGCACATTAATTTTGTATCCTGAGACTTTGCTGAAACTTCTTATCAGCTTAAGGAGATTTTGGGCTGAGACGATGGGGTTTTCTAAATATACAATCATGTCATCTGCGAACAGGGACAATTTGACTTCTTCTTTTCCTAACTGGATACCCTTGATTTCTTTCTCTTGCCTGATTGCCCTAGCCAGAACTTCCAACACTATGTTGAATAGGAGTGGTGAGAGAGGGCATCCCTGTCTTGTGCCAGTTTTCAAAGGGAATTTTTCCATTTTTTGCCCATTCAGTATTATATTGGCTGTGGGTTTCTCATAAATAGCTCTTATTATTTTCAGGTACGTTCCATCAATACCGAATTTATTGAGGGTTTTTAGCATGAAGGGCTGTTGAATTTTGTCAAAAGCCTTTTCTGCATCTATTGAGATAACCATGTGGTTCTTGTCTTTGGTTCTGTTTATATGCTGGATTACGTTTATTGATTTGCGAATGTTGAACCAGCCTTGCATCCCAGGGATGAAGCCCACTTGATCATGGTGGATAAGCTTTTTGATGTGCTGCTGAATCTGGTTTGCCAGTATTTTATTGAGGATTTTTGCATCGATGTTCATCAGTGATATTGGTCTAAAATTTTCTTTTTTTGTTGTGTCTCTGCCAGGCTTTGGTATCAGGATGATGTTGGCCACATAAAATGAGTTAGGGAAGATTCCATCTTTTTCTATTGATTGGAATAGTTTCAGAAGGAATGGTACCAGCTCCTCCTTGTACCTCTGGTAGAATTCAGCTGGAATCCATCTGGTCCTGGACTTTTTTTGGTGGGTAGGCTATTAATTATTGCCTCAATTTCAGAGCCTGCTATTGGTCTATTCAGGGATTCAACTTCTTCCTGGTTTAGTCTTGGAAGAGTGTAAGTGTCCAGGAAATTATCCATTTCTTCTAGATTTTCTAGTTTATTTGCGGAGATGTGTTTATAGTATTCTCTGATGGTAGTTTGTATTTCTGTGGGGTCCGTGGTGATATCCCCTTTATCATTTCTTATTGTGTCTATTTGATTCTTCTCTCTTTTCTTCTTTATTAGTCTTGCTAGCGGTCTGTCAATTTTGTTGATTTTTTCAAAAAACCAACTCCTGGATTCATTGATTTTTTGGAGGGTTTTTTGTGTCTCTGTCTCCTTCAGTTCTTCTCTGATCTTAGTTATTTCTTGCCTTCTGCTAGCTTTTGAATGTGTTTGCTCTTGCTTCTCCAGTTCTTTTAATTGTGATCTTAGAGTGTCAATTTTAGATCTTTCCAGCTTTCTCTTGTGGACATTTAGTGCTATAAATTTCCCTCTACACACTGCTTTAAATGTGTCCCAGAGATTTTGGTATGTTGTATCTTTGTTCTCCTTGGTTTCGAAGAACATCTTTATTTCTGCCTTCATTTCGTTATGTACCCAGTAGTCATTCAGGAGCAGGTTGTTCAGTTTCCATGTAGTTGAGCAGTTTTGATTGAGTTTCTTAGTCCTGAGTTCTAGTTTGATTGCACTGTGGTCTGAGAGACAGTTTGTTGTAATTTCTGTTCTTGTACATTTGCTAAGGAGTGCTTTACTTCCAATTATGTGGTCAATTTTGGAATAAGTGTGGTGTGGTGCTGAGAAGAATGTATATTCTGTTGATTTGGGTGGAGAGTTCTATAGATGTCTATTAGGTCTGCTTGGTGCAGAGATGAGTTCAATTCCTGGATATCCTTGTTAACTTTCTGTCTCGTTGATCTGTCTAATGTTGACAGCGGAGTGTTGAAGTCTCCCATTATTATTGTATGGGAATCTAAGTCTCTTTGTAAGTCTCTAAGGACTTGCTTCATGAATCTCGGTGCTCCTGTATTGGGTGCATTTATATTTAGGATAGTTAGCTCTTCCTGTTGAATTGATCCCTTTACCATTATGTAATGGCCTTCTTTGTCTCTTTTGATCTTTGATGGTTTAAAGTCTATTTTATCAGAGACTAGGATTGCAACCCCTGCTTTTTTTTGTTCTCCATTTGCTTGATAGATCTTCCTCCATCCCTTTATTTTGAGCCTATGTATGTCTCTGCATGTGAGATGGGTCTCCTGAATACAGCAGACTGATGGGTCTTGACTCTTTATCCAGTTTGCCAGGCTGTGTCTTTTAATTGGAGCATTAATCCATTTACATTTAAGATTAATATTGTTATGTGTGAACTTCATCCTTTCATTATGATATTAACTGGTTATTTTTCTCATTAGTTGATGCAGTTTCTTCCTAGCCTCGATGGTCTTTACACTTTGGCACGTTTTTGCAATGGCTGGTACTGGTTGTTCCTTTCCATGTTTAGGGCTTCCTTCAGGGTCTCTTGTAAGGCAGGCCTGGTGGTGACAAAATCTCTAAGCATTTGCTTATCTGTAAAGCATTTTATTTCTCCTTCACTTATGAAACTTAGTTTGGCTGGATATGAAATTCTGGGTTTAAAATTCTTTTCTTTAAGAATGTTGAATATTGGCCTCCACTCTCTTCTGGCTTGTAGAGTTTCTGCCGAGCGGTCTGCTGTTAGTCTAATGGGTTTCCCTTTGTGGGTAACCTGACCTTTCTCTCTGGCTGCCCTTAAGATTCTTTCCTTCATTTCAACTTTGGTGAATCTGGCAATTATGTGTCTTGGAGTTGCTCTTCTGGAGGATTATCTTTGTGGTGTTCTCTGTATTTCCTGAATTTGAATGTTGGCTTGCCCTACTAGGTTGGGGAAGTTCTCCTGGATGATATCCTGAAGAGTGTTTTCCAACTTGGTTCCATTTTCCCCTTCACTTTCAGGCACCCCAATCAGACGTAGATTTGGTCTTTTTACATAATCCCATACTTCTTGCAGGCTTTGTTCATTTCTTTTTCTTCTTTTTGCTTTTGGTTTCTCTTCTCGCTTCATTTCATTCATTTGATCCTCGATCACTGATACTCTTTCTTCCAGTTGATCGAGTCGGTTACTGAAGCTTGTGCATTTGTCACTTATTTCTCGTGTCATGGTTTTCATCTCTGTCATTTCGTTTATGACCTTCTCTGCATTAATTATTCTAGCTATCAATTCTTCCACTCTTTTTTCAAGATTTTTAGTTTCTTTGCACTGGGTACGTAATTCCTCCTTTAGCTCTGAGAAGTTTGATGGACTGAAGCCTTCTTCTCTCATCTCGTCAAAGTCATTCTCTGACCAGCTTTGATCCGTTGCTGGCGATGGGCTGGGCTCCTTTGCAGGGGGAGATGCGCTCTTATTTTTTGAATTTCCAGCTTTTCTGTCCTGCTTTTTCCCCGTCTTTGTGGTTTTATCTGCCTCTGGTCTTTGATGATGGGGACATACTGATAGGCTTTTGGTAGAGGTGTTCTTCCTGTTTGATAATTTTCCTTCTAATAGTCAGGACCCTCAGCTGTAGGTCTGTTGGAGATTTCTTGAGGTCCACTCCAGACCCTGTTTGCCTGGGTATCAGCAGCAGAGGTTGCAGAAGATAGAATATTGCTGAACAGCGAGTGTACCTGTCTGATTCTTACTTTGGAAGCTTCCTCTCAGGGGTGTACTCCACCATGTGAGGTGTGGGGTGTCAGTCTGCCCCAGTGGGGGATGTCTCCCAGTGAGGCTACTCAGGGGTCAGGGACCCACTTGAGCAGGCAGTCTGTCCGTTCTCAGATCTCAACCTCTGTGTTGGGAGATCCACTGCTCTCTTCAAAGCTGTCAGACAGAGTCGTTTGCGTCTGCACAGGGTTCTGCTGCTTTTTTTGTTGTTATTATTTGGCTGTGCCCTGTCCCCAGAGGTGGATTCTACAGAGACAGGCAGGTTTCCTTGAGCTGCTGTGAGCTCCACCCAGTTCGAGCTTCCCAGCAGCTTTATTTACCTACTTAAGCCTCAGCAATGGCAGGCGCCCCTCCCCCAGCCTCGCTGCTGCCTTGCGGTTAGATCGCAGACTGCTGTGCTAGCAATGAGGGAGGCTCCGTGGCCGTGGGACCCTCCCGGCCAGGTGTGGGTATAATCTCCTGGTGTGCCCGTTTGCTTAAAGCGCAGTATTGGGGTGGAGTTACCCGATTTTCCAGGTGTTGTGTGTCTCAGTTCCCCTGGCTAGGAAAAGGGATTCCCTTCCCCCTTGCGCTTCCCAGGTGAGGCGATGCCTCGCCCTGCTTCAGCTCTCGCTGGTCGGGCTGCAGCAGCTGACCAACACCAATTGTCCGGCACTCCCTAGGGAGATGACCCCAGTACCTCAGTTGAAAATGCAGAAATCACTGGTCTTCTGTGTCACTTGCGCTGGGAGTTGGAGACTGGAGCTGTTCCTATTCGGCCATCTTGCTTCTCTGCCCAAGTATTTACTTTTAAAATTGACTTCCAGGCAATTGTTTTTAGAAATCTAACTGTGGGATAATATTTGCACAAGAAAACGGTCGACTGGCTTTTTACAGGTTGTCTACATGGAAAATAAGGTAATGTGTCTGTCCTGTGGATGGTGAGACCTGAGAAATGGTCACATACAATTATGAGTTGCACCTGTCTAATCCTGAGGCATGCTCCAAGGATGTCAAGGCCAGTCACTCAGACTCAGTCATTCAGTCTTTAAGCACTTTTGAAAAGTCTGCTGTTTTCTAGGCACTGTGCTGAAAAAAAAAAAAAAAAAAAGAAGAAGAAAGAAAGAAAAAAAAAGAGGACTGCTATTTGGAAATCACTGGCTCACATTGTCAAAGTTAAATGGATACTAGGTGGGGTTCTGTTCTATGTTTAATAATTAATTCTGCCACATGTTACCTCACCTTCTAATGAAGGTTTGCAAAGTCACATTTCTGAGTTCCCACTGTGTTGGGCATCATACCAGAAATTTTTACAACTGATCTCATTTAATCCTCATATCAACCCTGAAAGAAAGATCATCCCATTTTTACAGATGAGGAAGTTGAGGTTCAAAGAGGACACAGAAATTTAACAAATAACACACAATTTTAAAATGATAAAGCTAAAAATGGAATCCAGTTAAATCTGAACTCCAAACTATACTGCTCTGCTTTGGTCTTTGTGGTTATGAAGACTTTTCTATCTTTAGTAATCTATTATACTAAAACAAACACCCTTGAGGGGATTGTACTTAATGTTTCTATCAGGGAGATGATTCCTTCATTTTCACTCAGTGCTTCAAGAAGATTCCTTTGTCTCCTCTATGCTACAATAAAACCACAGAATGGCATCGTAGCAGAACAGATCAAGGGCATAGGGTAAAGAAAAGAGGGAGGCAAAATGTAGGCTTCTCTTATTTTCAGTTTTATCCAGTGCCAGTCTGGTCTGTAAATCCTTCTTCCCTGATATTTTGTTATAGTGGATTTACTAGAAACAGACACACTCATGAGCTACATAAACCTAAAAAATCTAGAAAAATAAAGGTGGAGGGGGGTTTCCTCTTTTGGGATGCTAGTATACACAGCTCCCACAGTCCCTGGAAAATAATAGGTGATGTTATTTCTCACATGTTTATATCTTTTATTTCAGTGCTTACAATTGACTTTGAGTGTAGACTCCTCAATGTATTCCCCAAGTGTTTTTCTTCTGCATAAAACATGAAATTGTCAAGTGTGGAGGTCTACACAGTTCACTGCAGCCACCAGAAGTCATTGATTTCTGCATTTATTTCTTCTAGATTTCAATTTTTATTTCTTCTAGTTTTTCATGCTGGTTGTCATATGGCGTTGACCTGTGTCACAAGATGCAACTACATACTGAAATGATGCATAACCATTACATAAAGTTTTCAAATAATATATTTTCAATTCTTCTATACTCAGATAATTACCAAAAATCAACATTGATGAGAGTAATATAAATAAATGGAGTTATTTCTCAATTAGAACCAGAAAAGCTAATGAACAACACAAATCAAAGACAGGGAGCTTCCAACTGCATTTTTTCGCTGAACTTAAATGCAAAAAATTAACAATGTTTATTAACATTGTTTCACTGATAACCTTTCAACTCTCTTGTTGATATTTCAGAGTCTTGGATTGTAGCCCCTAGGATTCTCATCGAATTGTAGTACTGATTTTCGCTGAGCTCTCTGGAAATCCCTTCATTAATGAAGGAACAATTTTTCTCATCATCTTTTAAATCTTGCTTCTCTCAAAATTATCACTGGCTAAAGGAAATGAGGACTAGAAGAGGAAAAAGTCATTTCCATCTTACAGTACAACATTTATTTAAGTATTCCTATAATAAGGTGAATACACACACACACACACACACACACACACACTCCGTTTATAGTTGGAGCAATATTACTGAGTAATGCCAATAGAATGACATTAGCATAGCATATAAGTGGCAGGGCTTGCTATAGGAAGGTGACCCATGTTCTATGTGGGAAATCTGGATAGATTACAGGTCAAGAGGACTAAATTACCACCTACTATCTCTGCTTTACTGTGAAAATGTATGAAGTAAAAATAAATACTCAACATGCCATATTCTCTGTTTGTTTCTTAATACATATAGATGCAAATGTACACACACAGACACACTCACCTCAAGTCTTATACAGAAGCATATGAATATATTGTGCAGACTGGACACAGTGGAATAATACAAAGATGAGTTAAATATTGATAAGATTTAACAAATTGCATTCCTTGTGGCAAAATATTGGATGCTGTTTTTCTACATTGTTAGAGTGTTCCTAGTTGACATGGGCTTTAAGTTGTTCAGAAAGAGATCTATGTTATTCGTCCATTCCACATGGTTTACATGGCTCTGTATTTGGTGCTTTCTAATCTCTTTTATCTCAATTCTTGCCGCTTAATCTCATTATTTCTGCTATACAATTATAACCTATTAGGCCGAAATATTTTTGCCAATATTTAATGTTTTAGACCTATCAAATGTCAATTTCATGTGCTATAACTTTAGTTAGCCAGGATCCCCATGTTATCCCTCTCTGGACTCTGGTCTTTGCTGAAGTTAGCCCCTCTTCACTTGCTTTGCCACACCCAGTCCCTTCCTACCTTTACTTGGTTAACTTTGACTCATCTTTATATCACTGCTGCTTTGCCTGTTTCTCTAGCAAACTTTTAACTGGGAAAAAAAAATGGTTCAGCACTCTTTCTAAGCAGAAGAAAAAAGGTAGTGTCCAATCTTCCTTATTCTCACATCTAGCTATCTACAGCATTCACTGTTTGAAATATAGCTCCATTGAATCTTTCTATTTGCTTTGTTTGTTGTTCTGTTTCTGACAATTCTCCCCACTGTAGAAATACTTGCATAGGTTGAGGATTTATTTATTCTTCATAGTAATTAAAGCTTATTTCTATGGCATTCACCTTCCTCGGCCAGATAAGCAATCACATCGACCTGCTGCAAATGTGTTATTCTCTAAATTGGATAAATGCCTCAATCGGTACATTTTCTGCTAAAAACTAGGGACAGTAGCTTTTATTACAGTCTTAGCGAAAGCTATATTTTTTACCTTTTAGTAACCCAATACAATTCCAGGTGCGTCCAGTCTTTAATCTGATTCTTATTGATATGGATTGAGTATCTGTTCTGACATTAGGATGCTTCAGAAAAAGAGCCCCACAAGATGCTATTATAGATCAAAAATATTACTCCTACTGAAGCCTGAGCTTGAATCTTTTTGAAGTGGTTAAAACTTTCCTAACTGAGCAAAAAATCTATGGCTGATTTTAAGGGAACATTTCTAATACACTTTCAGTAGGTCAACAATAATATAGGCACTTTTTATTTTTATTGTTTTTTGAGGAAGAGAGATGACCACAGGAGTATGAATATGGCAATCATTGAAGTAGAAAGAAAAAGGCCTACAAGTTTTTCCTTTAGAAAAATATCCCTTGACACTATAATCTAATTATTACCAGATGAGAGCTATATTATGAAGCAAAGAAGCAGGAAAATACTTAAATTTAGACAATAAAAAAATTGGACTACAAACAATTAATTTTGGTTGTTTAAAGTGATTTCTGAAAAAAATTAAGGTCTAAGGCAAAATAGCCACTGAATTTAGTAATTATAAACAAAATATAGTACCCAGAAGAAAAAAAAGTGAAATAAAGTCAAATGATCGGGGCAATAACATTTGGCCAGACTAGAGAGTTTAGGCTTTTGTTTGTTGTTGTTCGGTTTCATTGCTCTTGTGGTTTGTTTGTTTGTTTGTTTGTTTGTTTGTTTTTGAGACAGAGTTTTGCTCTTGTTGCCCAGGCTGGAGTGCAATGGCATGATCTCAGCTCATCACAGCCTCCGCCTCCTGGTTTCAAGCAATTCTTCTGCCTCAGCCTCCCAAGTAGCTGGGATTACAGGCATGCACCACCACACCCAGCTAATTTTTTGTATTTTTAGTAGAGACGAGGTTTCTCCATACTGGTCAGACTGGTCTCAAACTCCTGACCTCAGGTGATCCACCCACCTCGGCCTCCCAAATCACTGGGATTACAGGCTTGAACCACCGCACCCAGCCTGCTTTTGTTTATAATAACTTTATGATCAATTAGCCACAGAGATGCAGCATGGTGGACAAACGCTAGAGAGATTTACGCTCACCAGGCTTCTACTTTATAAAGTTTTGTGCCAATTTTCTGTTTGTCCAACCCCAACTCCTCCACCATGTACACTCAAAGAGTTTAAAATTTAAAAGACTTTGATGTGGTAGTGAATAAAAACAATAATGATCAAAATAAGCAGGCTGTCCAAAAGAGATAATTAAAAAGGATTACTGTACTATAATATAACAAAAGGAAGCAACAGACAAAGAAAAATAAATAGGAGACTTTGGTATAATGTTTTAACCAAAAACAAGATTGATTTATTCCCCCCGCCCCACCCCGCCGCCCTGTGGAACTAAAGTTTTTGAGATAAAGTTAATTCTGACACAGAAAATTACAGACTAAGAAAGAGATTTCTTAACACTGGGGAGAACTATTTTTTATCAGGGGGACTTTGAAATTATTGAGTTCAAGTGGAGTCAATTCCGTTGCACCTTCAAAGCAGATTTGGGTCATTTTTCAATTTGAAGGAAGCACTTACCTTTAACACTAGTAGCTACCCATAATGTGGAGTGGGATTTTGCCCAAAGGGTGAAATAAGAAATCCTAAATTTTATACACTTTGAGGGTAAAATCCTGCCTTTATCATCTATTTTATATTTTAGGTGTCTATTTATACATATTTTATGTTTTCAAAAAAATAAAAATGTGTGAGATCACTATTTGGAGAAGAGACAATCCCCTTGCCAACAGTATAAAATTAAAACAAAATTTTATATGTGAGATTATCCTGGCTGATGTACTAAATTGTTATACATTTAGAACTTACAATGTGAACTTCTTCTTGCTAAAATAGAATAAAAGGAACCTTATTTACCTTCACAACTAAAACACTAAAAAATAAAGATTGAATATTTAAAAGAATCATTTTTAGATATTAGACAACAGGTAGCACATAACTGTGATTCCAAAGAAAGAAAAAAATAAAGTGAGCCCTGTAATTGCTTGTTATGGATCAAAAACCCATAATCAGAAGAAAAAGATAAGCTAATAGAAATAGACCCAGAAATTACACAAATGACAAAGTGTGTAGACATTCAGCTAGTTATTAAACAGCTGTTATAACTATATTGCATATATTCTAAGAGACAGAAGGAAGAATAAACATATTAGGTAGAGATATACAGCCAAATAAAATTTCTAATAATAAAAACTACAATATCTGAAATAAAAAATATATTGGGTGGTATTAGCAGCAGATTAGACACTACAGATAAGAAGATTAACCTAAAAACAAAGCAATAGAAACTATTCAAAATAAAACATAGATAGGAAAATATATATATATAGAATGTAAAACAAAAAGAACAATAGTGAGCTGTGAAGCCATTTCAGGCAGTCTACTAAACATGTAATTGGAGTGCCCAAGAGGGAAAGGTGAAAGATAAAAAAGTATTTGAAGAAATAATGGCTAAAATTTTTCCTAATTTTATGAAAGCTATAAACCCACTGATCCAAAAATGCCAACAAATCCCTAGTATTTGAAACAAGAGTACTATAATCAAATTGCTGGAAATGTGACAGAGAAAATTTAAAAGCATATATTTTGTGCAGATGAACAAAGAATAATAGCATATTTCCCATTTGAAGCAACATAATCCAAAATACAGTGGAACAGAACATACAAAATACTGAAAGAAAAATCTATCATCTTAGAATTCTACTCAAGGTCAAATTATTTTTCAAAAATGAAGGAGAAGTAATTGTTATCTCAGACATCAAACTGTTGAAAGAATTCATCACCAACAGATTTGCACTGCAACTAATGTTAAAGGAAATTCTCTAAACTAAAAGAAAATTATATCAAACTGAAATAAGTATCTATGCAAATGAATGAAGAACACTGGAAATGGAATATGCCCTTTGGATCAATAAAGGGAAGGTAAAATTGAGACGCCAATACAACAGTTTAATACTGAAGAAGTAGACAAGTTCCCATGTGCAACATTTGTAATGCAAATGGTTTAGAATTTCTTTTATGATTCTTGCACTCTCAGCCAGGTAAGATATAAGAAGTAATCAGAAACTTAAAAGATTTGCTAAAGATTTTTTTGATAGGAAATGTTTGCCACTCAGATGTTCCCATCACATCTTTTGGTGGAGAAGATGGAACACATTCTGCTTCACTTCAAGCCTGGGATATGATGACTTTTGGGAACACTATAACTGCTCAAGGGGTTCACCTTGCCCACTGATTAGACAGAGACAATTCATCAAGACAGGGAAAACATAGAGAAAGAGTAATTCATGCAGAGCCAGCTGTGCAGGAGATAAGAGTTTTAGACCAGAATTTTATTACTGAAATCAGTCTTCCTAACCATTTGGGGAACAGAGTTTTTAAGGATAACTTGGTGGGTTGCAGGAAGCCAGTGAGCCAGGAGTGCTGACTGGTCAGAGATGAAATCAGAGAGTTGAAACTGTCTTGTTGCACCAAATCAGCTCCTAGGTTGGGGGCCACAAGTTCAGATGGGCCAGTCTATTGATCTGGGTGGTGCCAGCTGATCCATCAAGTGCAGGGTCTGCAATATATCTCAAGCACTGATCTTAGGAGCAGTATAGGGAGGGTTATAATCTTGTAGCTTCCAGCTGCATGACTCCTAAACCATAATTCCTAATCTTGTGGCTAATGTTAGTCCTACAAATGCAATCTAGTCCCCAGGCAAGAAGGAGCTCTGCTTTGGGAAACGACTGTTATCATCTTTGTTTAAACTATAAACTATGAACTATAAACTAAAGTTTCTCCAAAAGTTAGTTCATCCGATGCCCAGAAGTGAACAAGGACAGCTTGGACGTTAGAAGTATGATGGAGTCGGTTAAATTAGATCTCCTTCACTGTCTCAGTCATAACTTTGCAAAGGCAGTTTCAACACTTGGAGAGTTTATAGTTAGAGCATTAAGGACTTGTCCCTGAATCACATCTGAGAAAATGTATGTTGCCTGTTGCTGCAGAAAACAAGTAAATATATACTTCGTCTGATTCTTTCAAGTTTCTAAGAAGCAAGTAACATCTAGATGTTTTCTATGGTAAGCATTGGCTGTAGAAAGTCTAAGTATGACTTGATCTTATCTGTAGTCCAATAGAACAACGTAAAGGAATGGTGAGACCATGTAGTAAGTACATGAAAGTGAAAGCCAGATTCCAGAAAAAGGTGTTGCAATCAGCTAGCTAAAATACAGGCATCTGTCCAGGTCAAGAGAATTGCAGGGAAGCAGTGCAGCAGTGGGAACTCATGAAATGTGCCCCAAGAATCGTCTTTTACCATTTGCTAAACTCAAAGCGCATATAGCCAATAGTTGTCCTGTCTCCTTTCTCTTATCAACTTTCCCAATCTTCTTAGATGTTGTCAAAGCACAAAACAATAGTTATCAAGTAGGGGAGGCATTGTGTGGGGAGAGAAAGCAAAAATCAACCACACTTCTTTCTGAAAGACAGAAAAACATTGGCTGCAGCTTAACCTGGGAAAGGGAAGATGTATCTTTGAATAAAGATTGAGTTGAAGTCCCCAAAATATCAATAGACATCCTGTTAAAACAGCAAACCTGAGTTTATTCAAGGGGAAAATCATACTTTGCATCATTTAAAAAATGTTGTTTTGAAATCTGTTGAGGTTTAAAAGAAAAAAATATACATATACATTTGTAGGTTTACAGACAAATTTTTGGAGGAACACACAAGAAATCATGAGTGTGTAACTGCCCAAGGGGTTCACCTTGTCCACTCCCTAGACAGCCGATTTTTCAAGACAGTGGAATTGTGATGGGGAAAGAGTAATTCATGCAGAGGCAACTGTGCGGGAGACCTGAGTTTTATTATTACTCAAATCAATCTCCCCAAAAACTTGAGGATCCGAGTTTCTAAGGATAATTTGATGGGTAGGGAGCCAATGAATCAGGAGTGCTGACTGGTTGACTGGGGGATGAAATCATAGGGAATCAAAGCTGTTCTCTTACGTCAAATCAATTCCTGGGTGGGGGCCACAGAACTGGTTGTCAGGTCCAGATGGGGCTATCCGGTTGTTAGAAATGCAAAAATTTGAAAAGACATTTCAAAGGGCTGATCTTAGGTTCACAATAGTGATGTTACCTTCAAGAGTAATTGGGGAAGTTGCAAGTCTTATAACCTCCAGAATAATGGATTGTAATATTTAGAATTTCAGCTCCTCTTGACTTGGTGCCTGGTAGCCTTCCATTTGTTTTCTAAGAACAGTTTAGCCTTTTGGGAAGGGCTATTACTTAAACTATGCACTAAATTGCTTACCAAAGCTAGTTCAGCCTATGCCCAGGAATGAACAAGGACAGTTTAGGGTTAGAAGCAAGATGGGGTCAGCTAGGTCTAATATCTTTTACTGTATAATTTTCTCAGTTATGATTTTTGCAAAGGCGTTTTCATGTTCATTGTGGTGGGCATTGTTAATTGCTGTCTAATACCCATTCACTCCTTCCTAAAAGGACACCTTGATTTTGTTCAGGATAGCAACGTGCCTAGCCTAAAGTGAGGATCTTAAATGATCTACACCAGTCATGACAATCATGTCTCCCGATTTCCTAGTCCCCCTAAGAATAAGCGGGTATGTAATTCATTTCTTTTTTCTTTTTTTTTTTTTAAGAAAGAAAAAAAAAAGTCGTTTAGAGATAGATTGCATGGCACTGACCTTACCCTTTCTCCTCTCTTCCTGCCATAAATGCAGATCGATGGCTAGAGCTGGAGTAAACATCTTATAGCCACTTGGAAAGAGCAAAAGAATCACAGAGACTCTGATTCTGACATTGTGGAGTGAGCAAATCAAAGCCAAAGCCTTGACCTCTTGTTAGCTAAGATCTCTCCCAAATATGTAACTACCAGCAGGAGCAGCATCACTTGATAGCTTATAGAAATGCAGAAACTCAGGCCTATCCCTAGACCTACTGAATCTGAATCAGCGTCTTGGTATGGTCTGTAGGGAATTCATATACATATTAAAATGTGAGACTCATTTGTCTACAAAAAGTATCCCCTTAGTTGATTAAGTTGTCATGTTTTATGTTAACTGGCTCTGAAATCATTCATACCCACATATATATGTGTTGCATTCTCACTTAAAACACTAATTACCTAAAAATCAGAAATAAATGTGTGATACAATAATAAAAATATTTACACAAACTTTTAAAAATGCTTACAGGCTATTTATTTACTTTTAGCACAGGTACAGAACAAACAATTAATTATAAAATATTATCAAAATTTCTAACAAATATTTTTTGAAATTAAAAATAATTTCTAATTAATCCCAAATGCCAAAGATTTTTTCGGTGGACCACCCTATATAGAAACTATGACTTACTATTTAAAAGGCTTAATAATGAGATGATATAAATGTAGGTATAAATATAGCTATAGAAATATATTAATCAACCTTTTAAAGTTTTGTTAAATTATTATTGTTTACTTGAGAGCTGAATTTTACCAAATGTATGCTCTGCAATAACTGTATCCATGAAAGTAGACTGTGCATATGCAGAATTTTTTTACTTGTGTAGACCCCAAATGCTAGCTAAAAGCCCAGACTGAAATCACCTGCACTTGATAAAAAAAAAAAAAAAAAAGCTCCCACACTAGCATTTTTTTATTTCTGCTCACTGCTCAATTGAACTGCTTATGTATCCTGGCTCTGCTGTAAAGAAATTTTGGGCTCAAATCCCAAGATTGATTCCACTGCAACAGGATCGTCAGCTACAGAGATATGTACAATTTTCCTTCCTTTTACATTTGTTTAGCCAGAAGTATTTGAAGTCTTGGTCACCAAAAGTTTGGCACTAATAAAAATCTCACAGGATAACTAAAAGCAGCAGAAAGTGGTGGCTGAATTAATCAGTTTTTTGCCCATATTATAAACATATTTGTAGAATACAAAATGTATTTACTTGATAAACCAAAGAACTATAAAGTATATTCTATAAATATATCTTGCTAAATGTCCATGCAAGGTTGAAGTGAAAAAAGACTCAGAGAAATCACTTATGCATGTAGTTTCCACTAAATGGGTCACAACATCACTGCAATTGAGATTACATAACCACATTTTCTATAAAGGGAAGAGGAAAAGGATATTAAAGTAGCTACACTTTGTTTTCAGTCTAATACTGAAAATATCAGAATGGCTAGCACTCTATAAAAACCCAACAAACTAGTTGTACATTTTTTTAAAAATGTGTGTCTTACTTCAACTTATGAGAACCTTCAATACCTACTTGTAGTCGCTATTCTTTAATAGGCAAAGTCTCCAAGCTATTTTTCATCTTGCAGTACTCTACATTTTTCAATATTTTCATATCTACATCTATATCTCCTGCTTGACTATGAGCCACATCCCTAAAACTTTGCCAGGCTCATAGTAAGCACTCAGGATTTTTTTTTTTTTTTTCATTTGGTTATCTGTTGGTCTTACTCCATTTTTAGTGTTTATAGAAATACAGATGCTCTGTTGTGCTTACAATATTCCATTTCATCCATGAATGTGCATAAATTATTTTGCTTGCTTCTGAGAGACTAGTTTTTCAGGAGGAAACCAGGACTGAAATAATATATTTGCCCTGGGGCTGAGTAGGATTAAAACATATGACCTTGGATTCCTGTCTACAAATAATTAGCTGAATTGATAATTTCCTAACCTCTCTGGACTTCTTGTCCTCAGTAAAGTGAGAGAGTTTTTCTCCAGAGATGCCTGTCTCCATCCAAGGTTCCCTCCATCTATAACCGTTCTGAGTTCTCTGTTTTTCCAATCTTCCTACTCCTCCCTCACCACTCTTCATTCCCACACAATGGGATGAGAAAAAGTTTAGATGTGGTCAGGGTATGGGGTCATAACACTGAAAATCTAATTGTTCAGGCTTTTGTAACATTATTATTCTTAAAACTATAGATAAGGAGTAGAAGCCCAAGTACAACTTTTAATGAGCAGACACTAAATTGAAATACCTTTAAGCGATGCTCCAATTCAGAAACCGGTTTCTCCGCCAAGTTTAATTACCACTGTCTGACACTATTACCCATTGAAATGTTTTATAAGCCCACGATACCAAAAGTTTCAAAAAGTGTCACACACCAGCAATTTCTATTACTGAAAACATGAATATGACAACTGAATACAATGTTTGGGGGGGTAGAGTTGGCCCAAGGCAGTTTTACCTGGCCCAGTTTGCACTTCTGGAGGGAATGATGAAAGCTGGCACTAACTTTGGCAGGACTACCTAGGACCTCTTTCTATTAGGTTAAGGTTTCTTTTAAAATGCTTTGAAACACAGAGAGTAAAGAGAAATTGTGTTGTCAACAACCAAATGTGGCTGCTTAGTGTCACCTTTTCTATTTTCTGTCACACACATTTGCATAGCAATTGCCAGAGAAAATCTCTCTTTTCCCTTCTAATTGGATTGAATTGCTCCTGGATCTGTCTTCTAGTTCTGAAAAGCAATAATGAGGGGGTGGAATTCCTTAAGCTAAAAGGTTGAATTATTTAAAATACTCACAAACCAACTTTAATCCCAAAGTAGGTGTTCCCTCTCTCTCTCTCTTCATTCTTTCTTTTCTTTCCCTCCTTTTTTTTTTTTTTTTTTTTTTTGTGTGTGTGTGAATTGGTTATATTTTTGCTTATAGACCTCAAGTTATTTTATTCACTATGTCATTGGGTGTGTAACCATGTGTATGTGTGGCATTCAACTGCGCTAAGGTACAGGTCACTAGGAGCCCCTACGTTAGGAGAGTCTTGCTGTACTTTTTGCTAAGTATTTTAACCCCATCCATTGGCTACACAAACCATGAATATGGAGAGGAGAAAAGGAGAAAACTACCTTGAGACAGAACCTATTCTCGGCAAATTTAGGTAGGCTTTCTCAGGACTCTCCATTTGCCTCTGATGCCTTTTCAACATTATTTCTCATTCCTTTCTTTTTCCTCTCTTCCCCTTGCCTATCCTCTTATTCCCTTTCCTCTCTAGCCCTTTCTCCTTACCCTTTTCCACCCCTTCCTCCACTCTCTATCGAAGATTTTTTTATGAAATTCCTCTTGTAAGTGAGGAAAATTATGAACACATATATTTTAGGAGAAAAAATATGTAATTCATTGTCTTTCCCAAAGGCATTTTCAATATTTGAACTAATTAAATAAACCACTAATGGTGAAGTTTAAGATTCTTCTTTATATATATTTTTGAAAGATTCTTGGGAACAGGATGCCTATCTATCTGCTCTTAGTTCACTCTACAGAAACAGCTATCTACTCTTCTTCTGACCAGAACTGGAGTAGTGGATGGTACCTAGAACCTCTACCTCTATATTATTTTCTTCACTAACTCCCCACAAGTATCCACACTACTCACACATTGATATACACAGATGTAACTCCATCTTCTGTTTATTGGCTAGTTCCTCATTAGCTCTCACTTATGTTGAACTTGTAACCACCCAATGGGTTCTCTTTGCCTGTTGTCTAGACAGAGCTGATTTATCAAGATAGAGGAATTGCAAAAATAGTTTAATTTATTCAAAGCCAACTGTATGAGAGACAAAAGCTTTATTATTACTCAAATCAGTGTCTCTGAAGGCTTGGAAGTTAGGGTTTTTTCAAAGATAGTTTGGTGGGTAGGGGGGAAGAGTAGGGGGCATATTGGTTGATTGAGTTGGAGATTAAATCATAGGGAATCAAAGCTGTCCCCTTATATTGAATCTGTTCCTGGTGAGAGTTAGGGAATGGGACTGGTTGACAGGTCTAAATGAGGCCATCCAGGTGTCATAAATGTAAAAATCTGAAAAAACATCTCAAAAGATCAATTTAGGCTCTATAATTATGATGTTGTCTTCAAGGGCACTGGGGAAGTTGCAAATCTTATGGCCTCTGGAATAATGGCTGGTAGTTATTTAGAATTCAAAACCCTCTCATCCTAACTTGGTGGCCTTTCATTAATTTTAGAAGAACAGTTTAGTTTTGGGTAAGCGCTGTTATCATTTAAACTATAAATTAAATTTCTCCCAAAGTTAGTTTGGTCCACACACAGCGATGAGCAAAGACAGCCAACCTGTAAGGCTAGAGACAAGATGGAGTCAGTCATGTCAGATTTCTCTCACTATGATAATTTTCTCAGTTACAATTTTTGCAAAGGCAGTTTTAGTTTTGGTTTCTCTGCCAGAGCAAGAGGGAAACATAGAACAATGATATCCATCGTAAAGAGTTTTATTTAAAAGGGCCACAGAATTCTGTTATTAACAGTACAGTGAAGATGTCATGCCACCCGTGTACTATTGCTTATTGGTGACTCTGAGATCCTTTGTAAGTGGCATGAATGCAGTGAACGCATTGAATTTAGATAAAAGTGAATGTGTCATATAGGCAGTTTACTATGGAGTTTTAAAGTTCTAAGAAGAAGTTAGACCTAGAGATTGGAAGTTGAAGAAGCCCTGGTAAGGGAAGAGGAGTTAAGAAATTGGGGAATGCTAAAAAGAAATAATCCTAAATAAGGATATATGCAAATTAATGGGGTTAAGCTGAAAATTTGTGGAGGAGAACTTAGTACAGAAAGGGTTAGACTTTCTAGGGAGAAATTGATACACGCAGCTACACACTCTGTTAGGGAACATTCCAAGGCAGTGGGAAGAAAATCACCATAAACAGGAACCAGAATTTTGTATTTTTTTCTGTACCTCACAAAAAGTAAAACAGCACCATCCACAAAGTAGGAGCTCAATAAAGAAAGAAATATAGGAATAAAGAAAGGACAAAAAGAGGCTAATTTGACAGGTGATTCTTAACCAGGCGTTGAAGAAACAACTTTTCACTTAATTCAAATGTGTATTTTTTCTCTATGTTAATAAAAGACCCTTGCGGATGATCTGTGTAACCTGAAGTGGTACAGTACATTCATTCATCTCTAATTAACACAATAACTACTCTTTTAACCATTTGACAGGATGTCAAGAAATACATCAGGGGAAAGTTTAGTTTCAGGAAACTATTAATTTTATTATAGATAATATGAATAAAATAAATATATTTCCTCAAATATAAAAAGAAATACATAAGCCTCAGTTCATTTTATTTATAAGTTAATCATTTACCATAAAATATCAATGCGCTAAATATGTTTAAATAAAATCCAGTTACCATGTCCCTTCAGTAAGGTTTCTGTCTTATATTCCACTGGAAAGCTTATACTATCATTCAAGAATTCTATTAGAACAATAGACAAGAAAACACTCTTTTAGAAGAAGACTGATAGACTCTATCTTTCTGAAAAAAAAATTAGATTTTTTTTTTTAAAGGGAAAATGTCTTTGCTTAGCTTCTTTTAAATATTCTACTCATTCTTTAAAAATTACCTTTAAAAACAAAATGCATTTCTTACCTTAGCTGATAGCTTTTAGACATCCTCCCCAAATCCCATGTTTTAGTAAAATGTTGAACATGGGAGGTGTTTGGATCATAAGGCCAGTTCCCTCATGGCTTAGTGCTAGCCTTGCATTTGTGGTCTCGATGTTTAAAGTGTATGGCACCTCCCCTCACTCTTTCTTGCTCCCGTTCTTGCCATGTGAGATACTGGCTCCCCGTTTTTCTTCTTTCATGACTTAAAGCTTCCTGAGGCCTCACCAGAAGCCAAGCAAGTGCTGGTGCCAGGCTGATGCCTGAAGAACCATGAGCTAATTTAACCTCTTTCCTTTACAGATTACCCAGTCTTGAGTATTTCTTTATAGCAACGTGAGAACAGCCTATTATATTACCTATATATACTTTGTGCATATTCTAATTGAAATACAACATTAACATTATTCAATGCCACTAAAATGAAGGTAACATGCATACATTTTTGCATAGGTCACCATATATATATATATATATATATATATATATATATATATATATATATATACACACACACACACACACATATGTGGCCACTCTGTTATCATCTATGTCACTTTTCTCCCTCCAGACTACTCTGTGGACAATTGGCCAAGGCAATTGTATTGCCATTGACAACATTACTAGGATGGAATTGAAAAATGTTATGTAACGAAAAGTTTTTATTTGGAAAACTATGGCCACTAATTTCATATTCATCCAGCACCTAATCTTTTCCATTTTTTAATGTATGATATTAGTTTTCCTTTAATTTAACCTCCTACTTGTGAATATTTTTCATCTTTTCTACTTTCTGCAGTATTTGGCACAATATGTGCTCACAGTAGGTGTTCAATAAATAATGCCGTATGTGTGTGCCTATGTGCACTTAGATTAAAAGTTATTATTATATACTATAATAAGAAAACAAAGACAGTAAAACCTTGATTTAGACCTTCAATAATAGATTTAAAAGTTGAGGTTTAATACTGTAAGTAGAAGGTTACTATTGGACCTTGAATAATGAAGTTTTATAGCAAATTCACTTTGTGAAAGACATTTTCTTCCACAGATCATAGGTGTAGTTTAAAAAAAATACTTTTGAAGAATCATGATCATTTTTAAAAGTTTCCTGTTAGTTATTTCCTTTCTTCAAGAATCAACCATATTCAAAGGGCTTGAAAAAAAATCAACATTCAGCCAATAACTGTAACAAGAGAAGATTGCTTTCATTATATAGAGCAATAGAGCAAAACAAAGTCTGCCTCTGTCTTGACTCTCCCCTCCACCATGACACAGACACATTTGTGCCCTCACCACAGCTTCTCAGGAGATTAGGCAGACCAAATCTAAGTAAGCCTGACCTGAGCATACTATCTCAGGAGCCGAGCTCAGTTACCTCATCTAAAACAAATACTATGGGGTCTCATGTTAGACTGTTCTTGCACTGCTATAAGGAAACATCTGAGACTGGTTAATTACAAGAAAAGTGGTTTAATTGGCTCATGGTTCTGCAAGATTTTCAGGAAGCATGGTCTTGGCATCTGCTCTGCTTCCAAGGAGATCTCAGAAATGTTACAATCGTAGTGGAAAATGGAGGGGAAGCAAGCATATCACATGGCAAAAACAGGAAAAAGTGAGACAGTGGGGAGGAGGTACCATACACTTTTAAATGACAAGATCTCATGGGAACTCACTGACTATTGCAAGGACAGCACCAAACCATGAGGAATCCACCCCCATGACCCAGTGACCCAAACACCTTCCACTAGGCTCAACCTCCAACATTGGAGATTATATTTCAACATGAGATTTGGGCGGGGGCATACATCCAAACCTATATCATTTTGCCCTTAGCCCCTCCCAAATCTCATGTCCTTCTCACATTGATTGCAAAATACAATCATGCCTTCCCAATAGTCCTCCAAATCTTAACTCACTCTAGCATTAACTCAAAAGTTTGAAGTCCAAAGTTTCATCTGAGATAAAGAAAGGCAGGTCTCTTCCTTCCATAAGCCTATAAAATCAAACAAGTTATTTACTTCCAAGATACGAGGGGTACAAGCATTAGGTAAACATTCCCACTTCAAAAGGGAGAGATCAGTCAAAAGAAAGGCTACAGGCTCCATGCAAGTTCAAAATCCAGCAGGGCAATCATTAAATCTTAAAGCTCCAAAATAATCTCCTTTGACACCACATCCCACATCTAGGCCATACGGGTGAAAGAGGTCAGCTCCCAAGGCCTTGGCCAGTTCCACCCCTGTGGTTTTGCAGGGTTCGGCCCTCATGATTGCTCTCACTAGTTGTTGAGTGCCTGTGGCTTTCCAGATGCAGGATGCAAGTTGCCAGTGGATCTAAAATTTTAGGGGCTAGAGGGCAGTGACCCCCTTCTCACAGATCCACTAGTCAGTGTCCCAGTGGGGACTCTTTGTGGGGTCTCTGACTCCACATTTCCTCTTGGCACTGCCTTAGTAGAGTTTCTCTGTGAGGGCTCTGCCCCTGCAGCAAGCTTCTGCCTGGGCACCCAGGCTTCCTCATACATCCGATGAAATCTAGATGGAGACTGTGGAGCATTCTTCACTCTTGCATTCTGCAAACCTACAGGCTCAATAGCATATGGAAGACACCAAAGCTTATGGTTTGCATCTTCTAAAGGGGCACACTGAGCTGTACCTAGGCCCCTTTGAGTCAAAGCTGGATCTGGAGCAGCCAGGATTCTGGGAGCATTGTTTTGAGGCTATGCATGTGTGTGAGGCCCTGGTCCAGGAAACCATTTTACCCTCCTGGTCCACTGGGCCTGTGGCAGGAGCACCAGTCGAGGCCTTTTCTCCATTGTCTTGGTTGTCAGCACCTGGATCCCTTCTATTTATGCTAATTTCTCTAGCAAGTAGTTTCTCCACAGCTTCACTACATTCCTCTCCCAAAAAAGCTTTTTCTGTCTCTGCCACCTGACAAGGTTGCAAAATTTTCAAACTTTTACACTTTTCTTTCTTTTTAAATATAAGTTCTAACTTCTTTGCTCCTGCATCTGAGGTAGGCTATTAAAAGCAGTCACGCCTCTTCTTAAACACTTTGCTGCTTAGAAATTTCTCCCAACAGAATGGCGTGAACCCAGGAGGTGGAGCGTTCAGTGAGTCGAGATCACGCCACTGCACTCCAGCCTGGGTGACAGAGCAAGACTCTGTCTCAAAATAAAAAAAAATAAAAAAGAAAAAGAAAAGAAAAGAAATTTCTCCCACCAGATACCCTAAATCTTCACTTTGAAGTCCACAAACTTCAACAGATCTCTAGGGCTTGAACAGAATGCAGCCAAATTCTTTGCTAAGGCATATTATACATGTGTGACTTTTGCTTCAGTTTCCAGTAAGTTCCACGTTTTGATCTGAGGCCTTGTCAGCCCAGGCTTCCTTGTCCACATCACTATCAACATTTTTGTAACGACCATCTAAACAGTCTCAAAGAAATTCCAAACTTTCCCTCATCTTCCTGTCTTCTGTGCCCTCCAAACCCTTCCAAACTCTTCCAAACTCTGTTTGTTACCTATCTCCAAAGTCATTTCCACATCTTCAGGTATCTTTTTGCCCCACTCCTCAGTACCAGTTTTCTGCATTAAGCCATTCTTGTACTGCTATAAAGAAATAACTGAGACTGGGTAATTTATTAAAATAAAAGGTTTAATTGGCTCATGGTTCTGCAGACTTTTCAGGAAGCTTGGTGCTAGCATCTGTTCTGCTTCTAGGGAGGCTTCAGGAAGTTTACAATCAGGGTGGAAGGCAAAGGGGAAGTAGGCACATCACATATGGCTAAAGCAGGAGAAAATGAGAGCGGGAAAAGGGGGCCAAATACCTTTAAATGACCAGATATCATGAGAACTCACTCAATATCACAAAGTTAGCTCCAAGCCATGAGGTATCAGTCCTCATTACCTAAACATTTCCCACCAGGCCACAACTCCAACATTGGGGATTGCGTTTCCCCATGAGATTTGAGTGGAGACAAATATCCAAACTATATCAGATGGAATACAAATGATCAAAAACTGGAAAATAGCAAAAATAATAATAATAAGAATTCCTCCTGGATGGAAAATTCAGGTAGGAATTATCTGAGACAAGATTTCTACTTTGGGTTCTTGGTTATATTGATCACAGTATGAGAAAGGAAGTTTTAAAATGAAGAGGCTGGGCACGGTGGCTCGTGCCTGTAATCTCAGCACTTTGGGAGGCCAAGGAGGGTGGATCACAAGGTCAGTAGATCAAGACCATCCTGGCTAACACGGTGAAACCACGTCTCTACTAAAAATACAAAAAAATTAGCCGGGTGTGGTGGCACATAAGTTTAGCCCCAGCTACTCAGGAGGCTGAGGCAGGAGAATGGCCTGAACCCAGGAGGCGGAGCTCATAGTGAGCCAAGATCTTGCCACTGCACTCCAGCCTGGGTGACATAGCGAGACTCCATCTCAAAAAAAATAAAAGAAAATAAAAGAAAAAGAAAAAAAAAAGAAAAGAAGATACATGTAGCATATGTGTACCTAGAAAAGTAAGTTTTATTTTTGTAATAACACACCATTTCTTATAAAAACCAATACATCTGAAAAACAAAATATTAAGGAATGTTGCATAGTAAAGAACTTGTCTGGCATTTGTCCTAGATTCATGCAAGGACATCAAAAACTTCTCCTTTGGGATTTTCCAAGATATCATCTTCTGTGTCTCTTCATTTGGCTGGTCCTGATTTGTATCCTTTTAATAATAAAACTGTGATTATAAGTATAGCCCTTTCCTGAGTCACGTGAGTCATTTTAGTGAATTATTAAATCTAAGGGGGTAGTGGAGACCTCTGAATTTGCAGCCAGTTAGCCACAATTGCGTGTGGCCTACAGACACTTGGTGCTTGTGGTAGGGGTCTGAAGACAGAGAAGTCTTGTGGAGGATGACAGTTCCCTCAACCTGTGGAGTCTGTGCTAACTACATGTAACTAATGCCAGAACTACATTGCAGGCTAACTAGCTAAGTTAGGGGAATATACTAGCAGTTTAATTATTAATTTCTATTCATGAAGATTTTAATTAAAATTTTTAAAAGAATCCACACATAAAGGAGTACTTTAGCTATAGCATTTATTCCATTACCACTTGCTGTGTCAGGCTGTGTTACTCATGTCACTTCATATTTTTTCTTCCCCTGCCTCCCTCGTGAAAATGGAATAAATAACTCAAACAATCTGAATTATGGTCATTTTGTGATAAGGTGTGCTTATAACTGTGACTGCGAGCATTGACCATTTATAACCAAACAAAAAAAAAAAATGTCAGCCTGACCTAAGCCATGGAAAAGAAAGAACAACTTTCTTTAACTGATAATTCTTGATCTTCCCATTCCTTTATTGGAAAAGAGCAATCTCTTATTTTCTTAGATAATCCTCTCCAATGCTCCATGATTATTTTTAATTTATGCAGTAAATTCAGCCTTCATCATAAAGTTAACCAAAACCAAATTTTGAATAAGTAATCATATCCTAACATTTCCAGATTTGATTTAGGCCATTATCCATGTGTATCATTTGCATTGCCTGAAATTAAAATGATCAATACAGTTTTCAAACTTCTTATTCACAGCTGAGTAAAACAGCAAAATGTCTTTCTCCATTGACTTATACCAATATAAGTGAACAATAGTTGAATAATCTATTCCAAACCATATTTTTATTGTTTTCTTCATGGTAAACATAACTTACTTTTAAATTAATGCAATTAACCAATAATGACTAATATGTACATCATACAAATTTCAAGTGTTACCGTTTTTCCTGATACAATTCTTATTGACTTTTTTCTCCCTGCAACAAATCTTTAACTTATAACCTTCAAAGTCTTTTTAACTATGTGCATGTATATGCTTGTGCACACACCTGCCCATTTCAATTCCAATTTCCTAAGCCATGAACCTGCTACATCACTTGAATGTACTTGGTAAAGGAAGTTCAAAACAAATCTTCTAAGTTATTAAGATAGCAAGATCCCCCATGTCTTAATACAAGGTCCCTCCCTGTAGCAAGACTGAAAAAATAATAATAATGAAATCGACTGTCCTCTTTAATACCCCAAAGCCTGGGTCTTGAAATACAACAAATCACTGATTCTGAATAAGAACATGGTCACCTACAAAGGATCCCTGATAAATAATTTGTCCCTTACTAGCATTTCCTTTTCTCAGGCTTCCCCGTTTCTCAGAGAAATGGCCTTAAAAATACAGCTAACAACTTATAAAAAATTCTTCTTTAAGCCTCCAAACATTTCAGTAATTGTACATTCTTCATCAAATTACTCTGACACAATTGCTCTGATGATCTTTTCATTTCAATGGCAAAAAACCACGAGTTTATCTTGCAATTATATGGAAACATACAACTATGGAAAACGCAGGGATGTGAATACAGAGGTAGATTATACAATAGGTGTAAGATCAGGGATTGTCCATAAACAAATTGTCCAGCTTTTGGAGAATTTGATGGTAAGAAAGCTTAAGTAATTATCTGTTACTACAAAGCCATGGTGGCAGACACTAAGCCCAAATGTCAGCATATTTTCCTTTAAGTCTCAGTTTAAAAATAAATTTTATCAGTAACCAAGAGTAAGGAATGGGCACATGTATATAAAAAGTTAAAATGATATCTTGACATTTATTTTTTATATGATGAAGATATCATTAGCCAACTGCCATAAAATAATGCGTTGCACTATCTATATGAGGTGACAGCCCTATGTAGCTTTGATTCTGAAGGTCTTAAGAGTGAACTATCACACAAAGTTTTGAAAATTTCTAATTAAAGAGAAATAAATATCAGACATTCTTACACTATTCTGATTTGCACATAGTGGTAGCATCAAAAATGTTACCTTAATACAATATAAACTATTGTATATTTATGACATGAAAGTCCATAATATTCAGAAAACATTAGTAATTAAAACTAAATTACAAACCATTCTGATTTAGGAAAATATAAAGTTTATAAATTACCATCTAAAGTTAGACAGTTAAAATAAATCTTAAAGAGGGAAAATGCTATATTTTCTAGGTCTCTGGAAGGCTTGTTTTAATAAATTCCCAGAACAAAGTTAGAAGGAAGTTCCAAGACCACCATCAATTCTGATACTAACTACAGGTTCACGATCTTCAAGACCATCTTTGGGTTTGATAATTTGTTAGAAGGATTCACAGAAATCACTGAAAGTTGTTACACTGATCATTATAGTTTATTGCAGAGAAAAAATACCAGTTAAAATCAGTCATGAGAAGAAAAGCATGGGACAGAATCCATAAAAGTTCCATATTCAGAGTTTCCCACTGTCCTCTTCCAGTGGAGCCATGGACAACCTAACTTTTTGCAGCAATGATGTGTGACAACATACATAAAGTATTGACAGCAAGGCAACTCATCTGAGCTTTGAGTCTACAGTTTTTATTAGAGCTTCTGCACATGGACATGGTTTGGGCTGACCTCTAATCTCCTGATCAAGCTGACACCATGTGGCCCAAAGCCCTCATTATAAATCACATCATCAGACTATCTTGTGTGGCCCCAGGACCCCAGGTAAAAAAAAAAAAAAGACACTTTTAAAAAGAATTTTAACTTTTATTTTAGATTCACAGGTACATGTGCAGGTTTGCTACATGCACATATTACATGATGCTGAGGTTTGGGGTGTGACTGATCCCACCACACAGGTACTGAGCATAGTATTCAATAGTTCATTTTTCACCCCATGTCCCCTTCCTACCTCCCCCGTCTAGTGGTCCCTAGTTTCTATTGTTACCATTTTTAGGTCTATTTGTTACCCAATGCTTAGCTCCCACTTGTAAGTGAGAACATATATTTTGTTTTCTGTTCCTGCATTAATTTGTTTAGCATAATGGTCTCCAGCTTCTCTTATGTTGTTGCAAAGGACATAATTTTGTTTTATTCTATGGCTGTGTAGTATTCCATATGTACCACATTTTCTCAAGGCAATCCACCATTGCACCTAGGTTGATTTCATGTCTTTTTATTGGGAAAAGTGCTACAATGAACATGTGAGTACATGTATCTTTTTTAGTAGAACAATTTGTTTTCTTTTGGATATACACCAAGTAATGAGATTGCTGGGTCACGGGATAGTTCTAAGTTCTTTGTGAAATCTTCAAACTGCTTTGCACAGTGGCTGAACTAATTTACATTCTTACCAACAGTGTGTAAGCATTCTCTTTTCTCCACAGCCTCACTAGCATCTGTAGTTTTTTGAGGTTTTAGTAATAGGCATTTCAGACTGGTGTCAGATGGTATCTCACTGTGGTTTTGATTTGCATTTCTCTGATGATTAGTGACATGGAACATGTTTTCATATGTTTCTTGGCCACTTGTATGTCTTCTCTGGAGAAGTGTCTGTTCATGTCTTCTGCCCATTTTAATGGGATTGTTTTTTGCTTATTGAATTAAATTATTTAAGTCTCTCTCTCTCTCTCTCTCTTTTTTTTTTTTTTTTTTTTTTTTTTTTTTGACACAGAGTTTTGCTCTTGTTGCCCAGGCTGGAGTGCAGTGGCACAATCTCAGCTCACCACAACCTCTGCCTCACGGGTTCAAGAGATTCTCCTGCCCCAGCCTCCCTAGTAGCTGGGATTACAGGTGGCTGCAACCATATCTGGCTAATTTTTTGTATTTTTAGTAGAGATGAGGTTTCGCCATTTTGGACAGGCTGGTCTCAGACTCCTGACTTAAGGTGATCTGCCCACTTCAGCCTCCCAAAGTGCTGGGATTACGGGCGTGAGCCCCCATGCCTGGCCTTAAGTTTCTTATAGATTCTAGATGTTAGACCTTTGTTGTTGGGAGCAGGCCCCCCCAAAATCTGGCCATAAAACTGGCCCCAAAACTGGCCATAAACAAAATCTCTGCAGCACTATAATATGTTCATAATGGCCCTAACACCCAAGCTGGAAGGTTGTGGGTTTACGGGAATAGGGCAAGGAATGCCTGGCCAGCCCAGGGCAGAAAACTGCTTAAAGGCATTCTTAAGCCACAAACTATAGCATGAGTGATCTGTGCCTTAAGGACATGCTCCTACTGCAGTTAACTAGCCCAACCTATTCCTTTAATTCAGCCCATCCCTTGGTTTCCCATAAGGGTTACCTTTTAGCTAATTTAATATCTATAGAAACAATGCTAATGACTGGTCTGCTGTTAATAAATACATGGGTAAATCTTTGTTGAGGGCTCTGAGCTCTGAAGGCTGTGAGATCCCTGATTTCCCACTTCACACCTCTATATTTCTGTGTGTGTGTCTTTAATTTCTCTAGCACCACTGGGTTAGGGTCTCCCCAACCGAGCTGGTCTCAGCACTTTGTCGTGTTCATAGTTTGTTAATATGTTCTATTGTGTAGGTTGTCTGTGTACTCTGTTGATAGGAGCTTTTGTCATGCAAAAGCTCTTTAATTTAATTAGGTTCCACCTGTCAATTTTTTATTTTGTTGCAATTGCTTTTGAGGACTTAATCATAAATTCTTTCCCAAGGTCAAAATTCAAAATGGTGTTTATAGATTCTATTCTAAAATTTTTATAGTTTGAGGTCTTACATTTAAATATGTAACCCATCTTGAGTTAATTTTTGTATATGCCAAAAGGTAGGGGTCCAGGTCCATTCTTCTGCATGTGGCTAGACAGCTATTTTAGCACCATTGATTGAATAGGTAGTCCTTTTCCCATTCCTTATTTTTATCAACTTTGTCAAAGATCAGATGGCTATAGGTGAGTGGCTATATTTCTGGGTTCTCTATTCTGTTCCGTTGGTCTGTGTGTCTGTTTCTGAAGCAGTACCATGTTCTTTGATTGCTGTAGCCTTACAATATAGTTTGAAGCTGCATAATATGATGTCTCTGGTTTTGTTCTTTTTGCTTAGGATTGCTTTGGCTATTTGGGCTCTTTTTTGGATCCATACCAATTTTAGAATACCTTTTTCCAGTTCTGTGAAAAATGACATTGGTAATTTGATAGAATTAGCATTGAATCCGTAGATTGCTTTGGGCAGTATGGTTGTTTTAATAGTATCGATGCTTTCAGTCCATGAGCATAAAATATTTTTTCATTTGTTTGTGTTATCTATAATTTCTTACAGCAGTGTTGTATACTTCTCTTCGTAGAGATCTTTCACCTCCTTTGCTAGATATATTCCTAGGTATTTCATGTTTTGTGTGTCTATTGTAAATGTGACTACATTCTTGGTTTGACTCTGAACATTATTTCTGTGTATAAATGCTACTGGTTTTTGTACATTGATTTTGTATCCTGTAACTTTCCTGAAGTCATTTATAAGTTCAGGGAAACTTTTGGTAGAATTTTTAGGGTTTTCTAGGTATAGAATCATATCATCTGTGAAGAGAGATCATTTGACTTCCTCTTTTCCTATATAGATGCCTTTTATTTCCTTCTCTTGCCTGATTACTCTGGCTAGCACCTCCAGTATTATGTTGAATAGGAGTATGGGGAGTGGACATCCTTGTCTGGTTCCAGTTCTCAAGGAGAATTCTTCTACTTTCTGCCCATTCAGAATGATGTTGGCTGTAGGTTTGTCATAGATACCTTTTATTAGTTTCAGGTATGTTCTTTCAATTCCTAGTTTCTTGAGGGTTTTTGTTTGTTTGTTTGTTTGTTTTTTATCATGAATGGGGCATTGGGTTTTATCAAAAGTTTTTTTTTCTGCATCTATCGGGATAATCATATGGCTTTTATTTTGAATTTTGTTTATGCAGTGAATAACATTTATTGATTTTTGTATGTTGAACCAACCTTGCATCCCAAGAATAAAGACTACTTGATCATGGTGAATTGGCTTTTAATGTGTTGCTGAATTTGGTTTTCTAGTATTTTGTTGAGGATTTTTGTGTCTGTGTTCATCAGGGATATTGGCCTGTGATTTTATTTTTTCATTGTGTCTCTGACAGGTTTTTGTATCTAGATGATGCTTGCTTTGTAGACTGACTTGGAGACTCCTCATTGATTTTTTTTGCTGCCAGCGCTTCTTTGTATATCTGGTAGAATTCAGCTGTAAATCCACCTGGACCAGGGCTTTTTGTTTGTTTGGTTGGTTGGTTGGTGGGTTTTCTATTACTAATTTAATTTTGGAATTTGATATTGGTCTGTCAGAGGTTCAGTTTCTTCCCAATTCAATCTTGGGATATTGTTTGTTTCCAGGAATTTATCCACTTCCTCTACATTTTCTAATTTATGTTTATAAAGGTGTTCATGACAGTCTCTGATAATCTTTTATAGTTCTGTGGGATCCACTGTAATGACACTTTGGGTATTTGTAAACGTGCTTATTTGAATCTTCTCTCTTTCTTGTGAATCTAGCTAGTGTTCTATTGATCTTGTTTATCCTTTTAAAAGTCAACTTTTGGTTTTGTTGATTCTTTGTATAGATTTTGGGGTCTTAATTTTGTTCAGTTATGCTCTGGTTGTAGTCATTTGGTTTCTTCTTCGAGCTTTGGAGTTAGTCTACTCTTGTTTTTCTAGTTCCTCTAGGTATCATGTTAGATTGTTAACTTGAGTTCTTTCTAACTTCTTGAGGTAGATATTTAGCACTATAAACTTTCTCTTAACAGTGCTTTCACTGCATACCAGATATTTTTGTATGTTGTATCTTTGCTTCCATTTATTTCATATAATATTTTTCATTACTGACTTAATTTTGTTGTTTACCCAGTAGTCATTCAGAAGCAAGTTGTTTAATTTCTATGTAATAGTAGAGTTTTGAGAGGTCTCCTTGGGATTAATTTCTACTTTCATTTTACTGTAGTCCAAGACTATGGTTTGAATGATTTTGATTTTTTGAATTTATTGAGACTTACTTTATAACCAAGCGTGTGTTCAATATTTTAGTGTGTTCTGTGTGCAGATGAGAAGACTGTATATTCTGTGGCTGAGGGGTGGGGTATTCTGTAGATGTCTATTTCTTCCAATTAATCAAGTGTGAAATTTAATACAGAATTTCTTTGTTAGCATCAGACAAATAATCAAGTCAGGAAAACTATCAGTAGGGTGTCAAAGCCCCCAACTGTTATGGTGTGGTTTCTTAAGTCTTTTCTTAGGTCTATAAGTACTTGTTTTATGAATCTGTGTGCTCCAATGCTGGGTGCACAAATATTTAGGATAGTTAAGTCTTCTGGTTGAATTGAATCCTTTATCATTATGTAATGCCCTTCTTTGTCCTTTTTTACTGTTGTTGGTTTAAAGTCTGTTTTATTTGATATAAGAATGGCAACAACTGCTTTTTGTTTTGTTTTGTTTTGTTTTCAGTTTGCATGGTATAGCCTTCTTCAACCCTTAACGTTGAGCCTATGGATATCTTTACATGTAAGATTACTCTCTTGAAGACAACAGACAGATGGGTCTTCTTCTCTTATCCTGCTTGCCACTCGATGCCTTTTAAGTGGGGGCATTTAGACCATTTAGATTGACAATTACTATTGATATGTAAGGTTTTGATCCTACCATGAGGTTGTTAGCTGATTTCTTTGTAGTTTGTAGTGTATGTAGTTTGTAGTTTCTTTATAGAGTCTGTGAGTAAGGTACTTAAATGTGTCTTTGCAGTAGTATATATCATTCTTTCATTTCCATGTTTAGAACTCCCTCAAGGATCTCTTGTAATGTTGGTCTAGTGGTAATGAATTCCCGTAGCACCTGATTGTTGTTAAAATATATATATATATATATATACACACACACACACACACACACAATATATATATAGAGAGAGAAGAATATATATATATATTTTCTCCTTTGCTTATGAGGCTTAGTTTGGCAGGATATGAAACTCCTGGTTGTAGTTTATTTTCTTTAAGAATGCTGAAAATAGACCCCTTATCCTGGCTTGTAAGGTTTCTGATAAGATGTTTGCTATTAGCCTGATGAGGTTCCCTTTATACGTGATGTGATGTGACCTTTTTCTTTAGCTGTCTTTAAGATTTTTTTTTTTTTTTTTTGGTGTTGACATAGTACAGACTGGTGACTTTACGCCTTTGTGACGTTCACTTTATATAGTGTCTCACACATATTCTCTGGATTTCTTGTATCTGGATGTCTAACCCTCTAGCAAAATTAGGGAAATTTTATTGAATTGTTATCTCAAATATGTTTTCCAGGTTGTTCACTTTTTCTCTCAGGAATAACAATAATTTACGGATTTGGTTGTTTTACATAATCCCATGTTTCTCAACAATTTGTTCATTTTTTAAATTATTTTTATTGTATTTGTGTCTGACTTGTTAGTTTAAAAGACTGGTCTTCAAGCTCTGAAATTCTTCCTTCTACTTGATGCAGTTTGTTGATAAAGCTTTGAATTGTATTTTGAAATTCCATAGTGAGTTTTTCAATTCCAGAGGCTGTCATTAATTTTTTAAAGATGTTCATCTCTCCCTTCATTTCCCGGATTGCTTTAGAATTTTCTATGTGTTGATTTTCAACCTTGTCTTGTATCTCATTGAGTATCCTTGCAACCCATGCTTTGAATTCTTGGCCTGACCTTCCTGAGTTTCCATTTTGGTTAGGAACCAATGCTGAAGAGCTATTGTGATCCTTTGCAGTGTCACTACATTCAAGCTTTTATGGTGTCAGAATTCTTGCACTGGTTTCCTTTCATCTAGAGATGTTGGCACTTGCAATTTTTAAAATATTTTATGTGAGTGGGATTTTTTTCTTTTTATTTCCATCCCTACAATTTTTTTTCCTTTCCCTTTCCTTCTCTCTCCACTCCCTAGGTTATGTGACTGTAGAGAATGCTGAATAGGGTCTTTTGGCTTTGTTTCTATAGCCCAGTGCACTTTTGTCTACAGGTTTTATATTAGGCTGTGCAGTTTGACCTACAAGCCAGTAGATGGTGTTTATAGGTAAAAGTAGGCTATGGCTGGGTATATAATTGTTCCTTGCTTTCTGGGGGAAGCACTCTGTTGCCTTAGTCAATGGGCTGATTCATGGAGTGCACAGTGGTCTGAGCCCCCTGCTCAGCCCCAAGGTGGCTGTGGGCCAAGATGGACAGGGCTGGACCAGGCAAGTCCACCTGCAGGTCCCCGATAACAAGCACAGGTACCAGTGCCAAGAGAAAATCCAGTGGGTGGCCACCAAGCATCCAGATGTATGATCTATATCCAGGAATAGTGGAGTGGCTCAGAGTGTTGATCCAGGTGAGCAGGTGCTCCAAATGCGTGAAGACCCACCTGGGCATGAAGGAGAGGGGACCTCCTGGCACCAGGATCTCTGCACAGAAAATGTGGAGCAGCTCAGGATGCTGAAACAGGCAATGGGAGATCCAAGATACTCTTATCTAGCAGGACATTCCAAGGACCTTGAGGTCATCTCTCAGGAACTGAAGGCGAAAGACCTTTCTTCGGGTAAGGTTTCTTCTTTACTACACAGTCAGGAAGACTTTTTTTTCTTCTGATTCAGCTATTACCATTACTCTTGTCTTTACTGCTTCAGAGCAAATTTAAAACTTTGTTTACTTACTTTTTAAAAGGCTTTTAAAATTATGCATACCTATTATGAAGGAAGAAATTATAAAAATATTGTCCATGTTCCTATCTTATTTTTCATTTATTCTAAATTAGTGACACCCATATCAATTAAGTTTTGCTATGTTTTCAAATGGGTTAGCATATTTACAATTCTGAAAACACTATCTAATTGTGTAACTGTCTGCTGTGGTGATATTGTAACAAGTAAGTAGTGAAGAAACAGAAGCTATGTTTTCATGTTTTTCACCAAAAAGTAAGGATACATTATGAAGAATATATAGCACAAATTTGCCTAAAAGACACTGATGGTCTTAACAAGGAATGTGTATATAAGAAACTATCCCATATGAATTCACATTTACCATGATGGTATTAGTTCAAAACAATGACTTATTTTTTGTTCATATACACACAACTTTGATGTTTCCATACGCTTGGATTCATATTTTAAATATTACCTTTCTACAGAAGAATATTATATGTAATAGCTCCTAATACTGCTGATTTAAAGCCTTGACAACTGGGTCTAAATAACTATTGTATATATTTATAAATGTATGCTAATAGACAAGTCATTTAAGTAACTGATATGAAATGAACTAAGAGTAACTCCAGTCAAAAGAAATCAAGGACTAGAGGCCTTAATGTACCAATTCCTTTGGCAGAATAATCTAGACAGGAAGTAACATTATCATTGTAACACTGTGTTCTTCATACATATTTTATGAACTAAATTTTTCACGTACTTTAGAGGTTAGCAGAGCATTACATTTTTGTCTGCTGCTTGATTTAACAGAATGAAATGCCCTAAAGGCATTTATTAAAGCCAGAGGAGGAAAAAAATGTGATTACTGTTAACCTCTGACTGTAACTTATAAAGCCTTTCATAAAACAAGTATCAAAGTGCACCCCAATCACAAAGTGAAATACAAGCTTTCTGTCACTTAACAGTGACTGTTACTTAGCATTTAAACACTAACATTAAATAGGTCTGTGTCAGCTTAAACCAGGATGTCTATGTTCCAATTTCCAACTTGCAGAGTCTAAATACATTAATATATTAGAACTGCCAGACTTATAAAGGTTTATTGTCTAGGAAATATTGAGTGTTTTTGTTTGTTAACTTAATGTATGTAGTATTCCCTATGTGTAAAGTGCTGTAGAATACTGGGTCCTCAGATTTCGCCAACACAACCTCTGTCAAGATAATTCTGAGTTTTTCGCTCACCCTGGTAAAGAAGAGTACCAACATGGCAAAGTTTTCTTAGTGTCTTAGAGGGAAAAAGGCAAGGTCAGAATTTATTGAGAATTTGAAGTTTAGTTTAAGCTGGATCTTTCAATGTGGGGGATTGATTAGAATCATGTAAGGTCATAAATCACAGTTTAGAATTGCTGAAAACAGAAGGGTGAGAATTTTGAGACCAAGGCTTGGGGAATTTTAGAACTTAACCAGGAGGGTGCTTCTCTTTTGAAGAATTGACCAGTCTTTCAGGAAGTTTCCCTTAGCAAAAGTGTCCTGGAATGGTAAGGTTATGCTACCGAAGCAAATGGAAAAATAAAGTCATATTAAGTAGACAGTAAACTGCGTTGGGGTGGGTATTTTGATTGTCAGCATCCTGCGAGTTACTGAGAAAGGTAACAAAAATAATGTATTCCTAAGTCTATGTCTTCAAAGAAGTGTCTCTAAAATGAAATTATAGCATAAAAATTTTACTCAGGTAAAATCAACATAGATGTATGATATAAAAATTGAGAACTACACAATAGGTAAATTAGACAGAGGCAGCTAATACTTATAATTAATACACATCAACAAAAATATTGAGTGAAATTATATTTGATAACAAATAACTTTGTGCTTTTAAAAATAGAATCTGACTATATTACTCAGTAGAGCACATATCATTAGCAATCTATTGATCGCATAAAATGATGTTCAAAATGTCCTGCTGTACAGAAGCAGAAATAAAAAGGAAAGTCAGGTAAAATTCATTGACAGTGTTTAATAAAGAAAATGACTATTAAGAGAGTTTTGAAAATAAAATGGGAAAGATGATGTATTTAAAAGGACAGAGTAAATTACATAATATATGATGCAAAGGCTTTATGCTTGCAGGAAAGGGCAGGCACCAGTGCATATAATGCATTTATATGGCTGGGCATGGTGGCTCACACCTGTAATCCTAACTCTTTGGGAGGCCAAGGCAGGTGGATTGAGTGAGGTCAGGAGTTCGAGACCAGTCTGGCCACCATGGTGAAAGCCAGACTCTACTAAAAATACAAAATTAGCCAGTGTGGTGCTGCGTGCCTGTAATCCCTGCTACTTGGGGGGCTGAAGGCATGAGGATCACTTGAATCCAGGAGGTGGAGGTTGTAGTGAGCCTAGATTGTGCCACTGCATTCCAGCCTGGGCGATAGAGTGAGACTCTGTCAAAAAAAAAAAAAAAATGCATTTATATGTGGGAAGGGGAAATCAAGAGATTGATATTTTGAAGTGTACATTTAGGAATTTTAACCTAGATCATTATATAGCTGGTAGGAGTTTTTAGGGACCTAGTAAAGCAAATACTATAATGGAAAGATAGAAGTCCTCTCAGGTTTCCTCTCTTTCTACCTGCTAAAAAAATTCCTTTTAACGATCACTTGGCTCTTTCTTAGTTTAGACAAGGGATGAGTAAGTGGAGAGAAGGAATGGGGAAATAGCCAAGCTTTAAATTTATTTACATAAAAAGAATTTAAAAATGCACACAGAAGGAAAGAAAAGGTACTGAAGGCAGGAAAAGATCTATTGACAGAGAAGAGAGAGAAAGGCACCTTGGTCAATTTGGGCTGCTATAACAAAGTACTGTAGACTGGATGGCTTGTAAACAACAGAAATTTATTCTTCATAGTTTTGGAGGCTGGAAGTCCAAGATCACAGTGTCAGAATGAGTCAAGTTCTGGTGAGGACTCTCTTCCTAGTTGGGGATGGGTAAGTTTGGTTGTCAGTGTCCTACGAGTTGTTGAGGAAGGTAACAAAAATATTGTCCTTTTAAGTCTATGTCTCTTTATGCTGTATCCTCACATGGCAGACAGTAGAGAGGGAAGAAAGCAAGCTGTCTCATATATAAATAAGAACACGAATTCTGTTCATGAGGGCTCCACTCTCATGACCTGATTACCTCCCAATGCCTTACCTCCTAATACTATCACATTGGGGGTTAGGATTCTAACATATACATTTTGGAGGCACACAAATATTTATTGAATAGGGAAAGAAAAAGGGGAAAAGAGGGAAACAGGAAGCAACAAATAGGGAAGAACTTAGATGCAGCAGGTACCAATTTCAGAAGAGTTGTTTAAGAGCTACTATTTCAGTAAGTGTGACTTGGGGAAAATGTCTAATCATGATTTTAGGCAGTTTTGCTATGTGATATGTGCTTTTCTAGCTCCATATTAACCCCAGGCCCTTACAATGGATGCATATCAATGCCAAGATAGGTCTTAAAGAAAGAACAATTTCCATGCAATGAATGGACAAAGAAAATCCCAATAAATTTTATCGAGCTATTGAGGGAAATGAAGTCCCCAATAAACAAAACCCATCACTCTCCAAGTTTTGGGCAAAGAAAAGCTTCTGAAAAGACATTTCTGGATGATAAAGTTGGGAGGTGGGGAGAAAAGAACTAATCAATTGAGCATATGCTATGTGCCAAACACAATATTTTTCATTCCATTGTGCTATTATCACAGTACCATGAAGTGAGTATTAATATTACCTTAATATATATGAGGAAACTGAACTCCTTAGTCATGTAGCCACTACATTGTGCAACCCCAACTTTTCTTTTTTTAATTGATTAATTGATTTATTTTATCATACTTTAAGTTCTAGGGTACATGTGCACAATGTGCAGTTTTGTTACATATGTATACATGTGCCATGTTGGTGTGCTGCACCCATTAACTCGTCATTTACATTAGGTATATATCCTAATGTTATCCCTCTCCCCTCCCTCCACCCCAGGACAGGCCCTGTTGTGTGGTGTCCCCCACTCTGTGACCAAGTGTTCTCATTGTTCAATTCCCACCTATGAGTGAGAACATGCTGTGTTTGGTTTTCTGTCCTTGCAATAGTTTGCTGAGAATGATGGTTTCCAGCTTCATCCATGTCCCTACAAAGGACATGAACTCATCCTTTTGTATGGCTGCATAGTACTCCATGGTGTGTATGTGCCACATTTTCTTAATCCAGTCTATCATTGATGGACATTTGGGTTGGTTCCAAGTCTTTGCTATTGTGAATAGTGCTGCAATAAACATACATGTGCATGTGTCTGTATAGCAGCATGATTTGCAATCCTTTGGGTATATACCCAGTAATGGGATGGCGGGTTAAATGGTATTTCTAGTTCTAGATCCTTGAGGAACTGCCACAGTGTTTTCCGTAATGGTTGAACTAGTTCACACTCCCATCAACAATGTAAAAGTGTTCCTATTTCTCCCCATCCTCTCCAGGACCTGTTGTTTCCTGTCTTTTTAATGATCACCATTCTAACTGGTATGAGATGGCATCTCATTGTGGTTTTGATTTGCATTTCTCAGATGGCCAGTGATGATGAGCATTTTTTCATGTGTCTGTTGGCTGCATACATGTCTTCTTTTGAGAAGTGTCTGTTCATATACTTTGTCCACTTTTTGATGGGGTTGTTTGTTTTTTTCTTGTAAATTTGTTTAAGTTCTTTGTAGATTCTAGACATTAGCCCTTTGTCAGATGGGTAGATTGCAAAAATTTTCTCCCATTCTGTAGGTTGCCTGTTCACTCTGATGTGTTTCTTTTACTGTGCAAAAGCTCTTTTGTTTAATTAGATTCCATTTCTCAATTTTGGCTTTTGTTGCCATTGCTTGTGGTGTTTTAGACATGAAGTTCTTACCCATGCCTATGTCCTCAATGGTACTGTCTAAGTTTTCTTCTAGGGTTTTTATGGTTTTGGGTCTGACATTTAAGTCTTTAATCCATCTTGAATTAACTTTTGTATAAGGTGTAAGGAAAGGATCCAGTTTCAGCTTTCTACATATGGCTAGCCAGTTTTCCCAGCATCAGAGCAGAACTGAAGGAGATAGAGACACAGAAAACCCTTCAAAAAAATCAGTGAATCCAGAAGCTGGTTTTTTGAAAAGATCAATGAAATTGATAGATCACTAGCAAGACTAATAAGGAAGAAAAAAAAGAGAAGAATCAGATGCAATAAAAAATGATAAAGAGGATATCACCACTGATCCCACAGAGATACAAACTACCATCAGAGAATACTATAAACACCTCTACACAAATAAACTAGAAAATCTAGAATAAATGAATAAATTCCTGAACACATATACACTCCCAAGACTAAACCAGGAAGAAGTTGAATCCCTGAATAGACCAATAACAAGCTCTGAAATTGAGGCAATAATTAAGAGCCTACCAACCATAAAAAGTCCAGGACCAGGTGGATTCACAGTCGAATTCTACCAGAGGGACAAAGAAGAGCTGGTACCATTCCTTCTGAAACTATTACAATCAATAGAAAAAGACGGAATCCTCCCTAACTTACTTTATGAGGCCAGCATCATCCTGATATCAAAGTCTGGCAGAGACACAACAAAAAAAGAGAATTTTAGACCAATATCCTTGATGAACACCGATGCAAAAATCCTCATTAAAATATTGGCAAACTGAATCCAGCAGCACATCAAAAAGCTTATCCACCATGATCAAGTGGGCTTCATCCCTGGGATGCAAGGCTGGTTCAACACATGCAAATCAATAAAGGTAATCCAGCATATAAACAGAACCAAAGACAAAAACCATATGATTATCTCAATAGATGCAGAAAAGGCTTTTGACAAAATTCAACAGCGTTTCATGCTAAAAACTCTCAATAAATTCAGTATTGATGGGATGTATCTCAAAATGATAAGAGCTATTTATGACAAACCCACAGCCAATATCATACTGAATGGGCAAAAACTGGAAGCATTCCCTTTGAAAACTGGCACAAGACAGGGATGCCCTCTCTCACCACTCCTATTCAACATAGTGTTGGAAGTTCTGGCCAGGGCAATCAGGCAGGAGAAAGAAATAAAGGGTATTCAATTAGGAAAAGAGGAAGTCAAATTTTCCCTGTTTGCAGATGACATGATTGTACATTTAGAAAACCAATCATCTGAGCCCAAAATTTCCTTAAGCTGATAAGAAACTTCAGCAAAGTCTCAGGATACAAAATCAATGTGCAAAAATCACAAGCATTCCTATACACCAATAACAGACAATCATAGAGCCAAAGCATGAGTGAACTCCCATTCACAATTGCTTCAAAGAGAATAAAATACCTAGGAATCCAACCTACAAGCGATGTGAAGGACCTCTTCAAGAAGAATTACAAACCACTGCTCAATGAAATAAAAGAGGACACAAACAAATGGTAGAACATTCCATGCTCATGGATAGGAAGAATCAATATCGTGAAAATGGCCAACTTTTCTTAAGTTGATTAACTTCCCATAGAGACTAAACTTTGTAATAGGACAGAGACAGGGCATGGTGGTTGCTCTTCCTTTGAGTGTTTAATTCATTACCCTTAACTTATCAGAATGTGTCAACTAGCTTAGTATACCTGTCTAACCTTCAAGCAACTTCTCTCACTAAAATCCATGAGTAACAGAAGAACAGTCAATCAACAGATGTGTGGAAATAAGACTCAGTTTGGAGGGGGAGATATTTTCCAGTCTCTGTCTACAAGTTTTTTTCACCATATTCTTCTTCCTAACTTAAACCTCCAGGTAGCTATTATACTCGATCTGGCAGAAAAACTGCAAGGCAATGCTCACCTAGAGCACTGATAGCACATCAAAGTGAAAAAGAAAAGCTCAAGGAGCAAAAAAGTATACAAGTCACACTGAACCACAGTTTGAAGAAAGACTGTGCTGATAAGGAATTCTAGAAAATGCAAAACACTACTAGTGATCACAAATCAAACTGTATTAGGATAAGGTAGAAGGAGCACTCAATTTTAATAATGAAATGCAACTGTGCATACAATTGACAGAATTGTATATATCAGTGGGACTTACATGTACTCATTATGAAAAAACACAAAGGCCACACTTTATTAAATTTAGTCATGACCCAATTTGTCTTCTCTGTAAATAACATAAGTAATTTTACAAATTAAATGCATGCTATTTGTTTTTTATAAAAAAATGTACACCAGAATGATCACTAAATTTCTTAAAAGTCACCTATATAGCATTGCTTTATTCTATCTTCTACTCCCTGGAGATATCATGTAGGAAGAGCTACATTAACTTAAACTAATAAGGGGGTGGGATAAAGACACCATGGTTGAAACATAAGGAATACAAGAAAATGACATAATTGCTGAGGATGTGAATCGGGATCATATTACATAGACTTTTGTGGACCACTGTAAGGGTTGTTTTTTTAACTTCATTGTAAGAGCAACAGAAAGACATAGAGTTTTAATCAAAAGAGGAACAACATTAGGCTTGTCTTTGAAAGATCATTCTGACTGCTGTATGAATAATGAATCAGAAGGAGGTAAAATGTGTGTGTGTGTGTGTGTGTGTGTGTGTGTGTGTGTGTGTGTGTGTGAAGCATTTAGAGGCCAATTGCAGAGTGCCAGAGAAAGGTGAGATTGCATTGAACTAAAGATGTGCCAGTGGAGATGGATAGAAAATAAGAGCTAAAAAAGTTAATTATAAGTTGGAATTCAGTATATTTAGTGGTTCTGTGGATGTGCAGGTAAGAGAAGTGCTAAGAATGCTCTTGGCATGAACAATTAGATGGACAGTGCTACAATATGCTGAGTAAGAAAATACTGAGAGAAAGGTATTCATTCAGTTTTGAGGATGCTGAGTTTGAGGTACCTGAAAGTTATCCAAATATAGATATAATATAGGTGGAGAAATAAGATTGTGTATTCAGAGGACAGGTAGAAGCTAGAGATAGGAACTTGGAAACCATCGTCATATAGACAGAAATTGAACTTATGTGAATAAATGAGAGAACCCATGGAGAGAAAATAGAATGAAAAGAAAAGAGGGCCAACTATAACCCTGAGGAAATCCAGAACTCAGATTTGGGGTAGAGGAGATTTCAGCAAGAGTGATTTATGAAACAGGAACCAGAGGCATAATAGGAAAATAGGGATCACAGAATCCAATGTGTGACACATACTAGGTATTTTTCATATGTTGTTTCTATTCTTTATATTATCTAAGAGTCATTGAAAAAACAGATAAATGTAGACTCATGAAAATATTCACTTTGGAGAGAAATTAAGCCTAACGATCTTCTTATAAGGTGGATTCATACTAAGATAAGTCCACATCACCTTAAGTACCCCACATCCTGAGTAAGCATAAACCAGGAAAGTTTGAGTGGCAGATGACAACATCAGTCATTAGTACCATATTATGTAACCAGATCCTTATTAAAAACATGAATTTTTTTAGCTTAAACAGCATAATATAGACTTATGTGTTTATCAAATATACTAAAAAACAATCAGAATTCTTTTTTTTTACTTTTTTTTCTTTTTAACACCTTATCTTTCAAAGCTAAAATAATTTGTTTTTAAAGAAAAATTAAATTGTACTTTTGAAGCATTTTGATTATCTTCCACCAATGGTTTTAATAATTATCAAAATCATACTTTGAGGATGGGTATAGTGAAATCTATGAAAATATGATAATGCAAAGAAAACAGCAAAATGCTACTGGAGCTTGGTGCTGCAGAATACAAGACAGCAGAATGCTGTCTTTATATAATTAAAGGAGAGAAATTTTTACTTGAGGGGTTAGGACTAGATGAAAAATAATAATGAGTCTTCATCTCAGCTTCTCATCTGTAAATCGAAAGTAATATCATCTACAAGACAGGGCTAGGAGGGTCAAAATAAATAATACCAGTAAAATTGCATAGTTAGTACCAGGCTAACAGAAAACACTCAGTAAATATCCATTCCTTAAAAAGTCAAATTCAAATGAAGGAAAAAAGATGATTCTATTGGCAAATAAAGAAAATAATGAATGAAGAATATCTGACCTTTTAAAATTCAATCAGCCTTCACTAGAGATCTTTGGGGAGACAATTTAATATGGTGGGTAACATCCATAGAGCTGGTATCAAACTGCTAGGGTTCAAATTTCAGCTCCATCAGTTACTAGCATAGGATCTGGCTAAGTAGGTTAACCACTCCCTCCCTCAATTTACTTATTCATAAAATGGTAATGACATTATCTACGTCATTGGAATCTTGTGAGGATTACACGAGTTAACACACGTAATGTAAGTATATGTGAAGTCAATAGATATAAAGCACTAAAAACAGTCGTACCCACGGTGAGCTCTCAAAGAGTGTGACCTTTTAGTATCTATATGTGTGAGCCAGCTATTCTGTGGCAGGATATAAGGATTAATTTCTGCATTGGTCTTGCTGGTGTAGGAGAAAAAGAATAACAAATATTCTCTTTTACCTTCATCTTAGAAGCTTCGCTGAGTTTTGTGTTCAAGGTCTAAGGTTATTATTAATCCCTTTTAGGAAAAATTTAAGTTGCCTTCACATTCATCAATACAACTGAAGAAAGAACTCACTGATTTCTTTGATAAGAAGGTTGAGCACATAAAGAAATTAAAACAGGCATCTCTAGAAAGAGACTGGGAAATGTCTATTGTTTAGATGGTTAGAAGGGAGTGTAATGACCTGAATAGAGACTGGGCTTCCTGAAGATCTGGGAAACAGGGAGGATATACAAAAGTCATGCATGGTCTTAGATGCATGCAGCAGCCCAGATGGGGAGAGAGTTGCTGGATAACTTAGCAACTGAACTCCATAAGCCAGGTCAATAGCAGTTTTCCCTTCCGGTCAGGCTTGTTGTATGGCCCAGCCACCCAAAGCTACTGCAACCAGATCTGAACACATCAATGCCCCACAAATTTTAGAAGATTCATGTTCACCTGTGGCACTAGTGGTTAAAATAATAATTAACATGACTATTGCCATATGGAGGCACATAAACCCTGAGATGCTCTTACAAGCCAATGGAAATGTAGGAGCCAGTACTAAGTCACATAGCATGTCTTAACGACACTGCTGTGTGAGGATTTAGGACCAGCTTTAATTTTATGTAGACAAAAAAATCTTTAAATTACCTTCATAACATCTGTATTTTGTGGAGGATGAATTCAAACAAATAAAGTTCTGTTATGAATGCGGGGTGTGCTATCGTATTGATCTAGTTGAGGTCACTCTAACCTTGTTGTAAACTAATTTGACATTCACTGTTTTGCAAGCCTTTTGGAAGTTGCATCTAAGGATATATTGAATTTGATGAAAATAGTGCAATGTCACACACTTTCTGACAGAGAATTTATTTTTACCCTAAGTATGTAACATACAAATTAAGAGAAGATATATTTATCTTAGTAACTAGCTACATGTTATGAATTGAATTTGTTATAAAGATCAATTTACTAAGGAACAAGTCTATAATATATAATCTGATGGCTATATTGAGCTTTAAGAAATCTAAGGACCTCTATAAACACAATAAACAGATAAATACACAAATAATAAGTGTATCCAGAATCTATCTTTAGGTAAGAAGGTACCATGATGTATGAACATCATATCCGGTCCCTATGTTAGATTTTGCCCCAGAGTTGACAGAAATGAATCCACCAGATTCATAACATCAGTTATTAAATATATTCAAATCATTGCCTTTGCATGATGCTATACTTGCCTGTCAGCTTTTAATTAGATTTTGCTTCCCAGGAAGATTGGTTTATAGGTAGTAAATATGCTGGGTCATGAAGGCAGATATATTTCTCATTATCAATATTTTGGGCAATTAGGGTATGTGTGTGTTATGATGGAACTAGGAAAAGTAGAAATATATATAAAGGGTGAGAAGGACAAAACCAGAAATTAGAGTCCCTTCAAAAGTGGTCATTGTGAGAATCTTAAATACTTTTTCCCTCATACTCAAATCCTTAGTTCTCATAATTAGTTCATTCATCATTAGAAATGCAACAGTTCAAAGTTAGAAATAGCACAACAGAAACATGTTCTGATTTACTCTATCAGTTTGCAAAAGAAATCTTTTTGAGATTTCAGGTAGAAATTATTAAGTGAGGGAAATCTGCAATTCTGCAATAGCAGTTACATCTCTACTTACATAATTTTCCATTGACACTGTTAAAATGTGCTCAAGAAGACAAGAAGCCCAGCCAAGTTGGAGAGCTTTAAGTCACTGCAGCAATGCAAATTAAAGTTCTGATTCCTAAAACAGAAAAATGCTGGTGGGAAGTTTAAGACTGTACTAACCTCTATTCCCTGCAATATTCTAAGGATGGGTGCACTTTGAGATTTACACAGTAGAGTTATACTTCAAATCTAACTATGAATGATGCTTCAGAGTTAAAGTAGGCAGCTAAGCCCAGACTTTTAATAATCATGCATGGTTAATATTTTGAAGTGAATTTAGTGATGTAGAATAACTAACAGGCTTTATTTAGACAAAATTTCCCCAATATATTTACACAGTTATTTTTAAAGGATTGCATGAGTTTGTCAGACCAAACACTGACCTCATGCATAGTCTCAACATATTTTGCCACTTTTGTCCTGTGTTTCATCCTCTTAGTATTAAAATAATGCTTATATGTTATGCTAATTCTTGCTAAATTTCAATTAGATAATCCAAGTCATATTTTAAAAGTTAGAATTCTACCTTCTAGAAATCTTTAAACTGTTACAATCATTGAGAACAATTACTCTATTTGTACACATTATATTACCACATCTACATTTTTAGAAGAATATTAAAGAGAAAAAATCTTTGCCATTAATCCTTTTGCTCATCACACCATTATAAATAGAGTACATTTTTCCCCTGCTTTGAATCCATAATTACATTTTCAACCCCCCAATCCTACATAAAACACTCTTGTTTTTCAAAGAGTTTACAAAAGGCAGAATCTAACAACTTGTCCCTAAGAAGAAAACAGGAAATGTTTTACTGGTTCTTTTCATATTACTATCTGTGTACACTACATCACGTATACCACCAGTTGCTTCATACACATGCATGTCTCAGGCTAAAATATAAATCTGTACATTTTCTGATGTACCCCAAACTTCAGGAGATTTCAATGGCACCCTGGAGTTGAACTTTATACACAATAAGACTTTTCAAATATCTGCACCTTATCTTCTTGTCATTTGGATTAATGTAGTTAGTTGTAGTGTAATGGTAAAGTGGCCCAGTTTCTGGGTCAAGATAATATTTTTTGAAAGCTTCCTCTTTTTTCATAAACCCAGAAATGACAAAAAATTAAAATATTTTAAATACTTTAAAATATCTAGCTATGCTTTAAAGGAAAAAATATTTATCTGTAATCTAAGCAAAGTAGTATGTTCCCTTTCATGAGAGAGAGAGAAAGAGAGAGAGAGAGAATGAACGTCAGGGAAGAAGACAAGGAGAGAACTGAGCAGACAGGGTGTGAAAAATTGAGAGAAGAAAAGAAAAAGAAAAGAAAAAAAAGATTGCCTCACAAAGAAATTGTCACAATCCAAGACACTCAAAAAAGAAATAATTTTGGAAGTTAAGTTCATAAAATATAATAATGAAGTTTATGAGAAGCACCTGCACCATGAAAGTGGGTACTCAACATCCAAAAATAAGGGATTGTACCATCTAAGAAAATAGAGATAAAATAAATCTGCAAAGACCTTTAAAGTACATGTCTTTGAAAATCCTCATAACTAAAGATGTAAGTAGTATCTATAAAATAAAATGGAAAGTTTAAGATATGAACAGACAATTGTTAAATCATAGATTTAAATATTTTAAAAGGCCCATTTGAGACCTTAGAAATGAAAAAAGCTTATTGATATTTTAAAAGAAACAATGAATAAGCTAAATAATAATAATAAGCTAATTAATAATGAATAAACGAATGACTAGAAACATGAAACTGATAAAATAAAAAAGTAGTAGGACCAGAATAATAGAGATTGGAAGTTTAGACAAATTGAGGAAAAATAGACTACATAATTCTATGCTCAGTGAAATACTATCAAATAATGAAAAAATATTTTCTAAATATGAAGTCTAAAAACGTTGTTATCTTAGACCCACTTTGAAAGAACTACCAAATAACACACTTTAAAAAGAGAAAACAGTAACCTGGAAGGAAGTTGTGAGATGCAAGAATCTAGAAGTGCCTGTAACATTTCTACTTGTTAACTCTTACTTACTTCATTAATATAAAATACCTTACTGCCAATGGGAACAAAATTAGATAGTCCGGTTGAGCATCCCCTGCCACCGATTGTTGTAAAATTCAGGATGATTTTATTCTGAACCAACACAGAGGTCAAATTATCAATATTTTGAAACCTTGCTAGTTTGGTGAACAGATTTCCAAAGATTGGTGAACCCCTCCTTTGTATTTATAGCTTCTAACATGATTTCATCTGGTTATGAGTATGAGGCATATGTTCTATGAACTGAATTCCCATTGCATGGTTAAGTCTGAATGATGACCTTGAAAAGTCCATCTCTGGTTTCTGTACCCTTTACAGACATCTGAAACTAACTGTTTCTATCAGAACAGCATGTCAGGTGCAAGATGATGAAACAAGTGCTCTGAGAGGCAAGAAACTGAAGATAATGACCTTTTTCAGTTCTGGAATGTTGGAAGGAGAAGTATTATCTGCTGCTACTCCATCAACTGCTTAATATCCAGTAAGTCGTACTGTGGCTGGTGTCAAAGCCTGTGAGATGCACAAAGCTACCCGTCAGTTGGGCAAATGAGCAAGATAGAAAACTGCAGGTTAAATGCTTAAAATGGGTACATGATATAGACATTGACCAATCCTTCACATCACATTGAGTGGTCTGAACATTCTGGTTACACTAATTTTGTCTTTTATTGTTTGTTGTTAATCTGTAAGTACTTACTTCAGGGTTGCTAACTCATTATTATTTCTCAACAAACTATTTTGGAAGCAACGAACCAAAATACGTGCATATGTTTATTGAAAACTTCAGTACCAAATGTCCATTTCTTAAGAAAGTTGATTATAAATGTATAAATTGCCTAAAATGTTTGTCTACATTTGCCATCTATCATGGAAGTCAGAGAGAGATCACTGGCCAAGTGAAAACCAGAAGACATAATCTACTAGAGAAATACTAGTATCTCCTTCAAAAGCAAATGGTGAATTTAAAAAGATTATCCACAAAGCCAGTGACTCAACAAATATAGCTAAAGAGGGTGCACTTACATGTTACTTAACAAAATATGATTCTTCATTTAGATCATTTAGACTGTTTTCTTTTTCTTTTTTTTTTTTTTTTTTTTTTTTTGAGACGGAGTCTCGCTCTGTCACCCAGGCTGGAGTGCAGTGGCCGGATCTCAGCTCACTACAAGCTCTGCCTCCCGGGTTCACGCCATTCTCCTGCCTCAGCCTCCCTAGTAGCTGGGACTACAGGCGCCGCCACCTCGCCCGGCTGGTTTTTTTTTTTTTTTTTGTATTTTTAGTAGAGACGGGGTTTCTCCGTGTTAGCCAGGATGGTCTCGATCTCCTGACCTTGTGATCCGCCCGTCTCGGCCTCCCAAAGTGCTGGAATTACAGGCTTGAGCCACCGCGCCCGGCCTAGACTGTTTTCTAAAATTAGTTTGCTCATTTGTTATTCTAGGTTTTCTTACACATACGCAGAATGTACTGTGATAACTATAAATGTGTTGACTCTACTACTAGAAAAGTAAACAACTGAATTGTATCAGAAATCAAAGTTGAAATTAGATAAGATTTAAATCTGTATGACAGTAATCATAAATACAAAAACTTGGGGATTGCAACTAAAAAGAAATTTATAAGCTTAAATGTACATATTAGCACATCAAAAGGGTTCAAAGTTTTAAAAGTTTAAGCCAAATAAAGCAAAATAAGAAATAATAAAATTAAGATAATAAATGAAATTGAAAACATAGACTAATAAACTAATAGGCAAACTTCTAATAAAGTTGATCAAAGAAAAAAGTGTGAGGGCACACACAAACAACGTACATATGAAGACATAATATAGCTTTTTAACAATAGAAATTGTATGCATATTTGATGATACTAAATTTGAAAACTTAGAAAAAACAGATAATTTTTTAGAAAGTATATCTCACCAACATTGACATAAGAAGAAATAGAATATGTCAATAAACTTCCAACCACTACCAAAAAAAATCAAATTTGTAGTTAAAATCTTAAATGTACATAAACAGACATTCATAAACCATCAGACCCAGATAGTTTTATAAGAAGGTAATAGAAAAAATTAAGGAACCTAAAACTAGTATCTTTTACAATTTGCTGCAAAGAATAGAAAAAAATAAATGTTAATTAAACAAATTTGGTGAGACTGATATAACCTTGATTAAAAAAAAAAGAAGAGAAAAATCTTTGGGGAGCTTTGTTCAAGAATATAGAGCTAAATAGGGCCTTCTCTATATATAGTATGTGGGTGTGTGTATAAATTATGATTAATTGAAGAATTGAAGTTAACCAAAGAAACACATTAATAATTTAATGTATTAAACATGTTTAAACACATTAAATAATAATATATATGTTTACGAATACATATATATAGTAAAAATAGATAAGCTGGCATGGGATTGATAGAGGAACATGTTCACCTCAAAGTGAATGGGATGAATTGGGAATGAAAGGATCAGGATGCTACTTTAGCAGTATCTAATTTATTTTTCTTAAAGAGAAAACTTTGAAGCTAATATGGAAAATATTAGCATCTTTTAAAATTTTGGTAGTATACTCATGGGTGTGTGTTGCTTTCTTTGCTTGAAATATTTAATAATTACATATATATTTATTTTCATTCTTTAAATGATACACTAACTATTGAAACTTCTTCATTGCCATGTGATTGGTCAGGTACCCCAAAATGTCACTCTCTGCACATTTCTTCTTTGAGATTTAGTTTCTCCCAACTTCCAGTCTCCTGCCTGGGGATTTGTCTGGCTGCCAGTACATTTGAAATCAAACACCTGTTCTCAGCACACTACCTCAATCTCTCCTTCCAATATATCTGGCTTCTTAGAGTACAGAATGCAACTGCTCCAAAATATATATCACAGTTTTTTTGAGGGCCGGGCTGGACTAATAACTTTACTGTGTGGAATAAAATAGATATCCAGGGATTCTAATAGTTCTTTTCGCCCCTCCAAATATTCCCTCAACCCTTAGTTGTTATTACATCAGTTATTTCCATCTTTCCAATGACCTGGTTTCTTGAATTTCTGAGTTATTCTAGGGTTTGACAGATGAATCAACTGACAATTATTAGCACCACTCCCCCACCCCCACCCCCTGCATGCCCCCCATATGTTTTTAGGTTTCAGCCTCTTCCACTTTCAGGTACTTCTCACCTAACTATGAACTTCTCATCTTAAAAAAATGTGCTGATGTCCTGCCAGCACTCACCCACTGTTACCTGCCCCCTATCATTCCCTTTGCTCTTGTGGATGTGGATGTTTTTAAAAATGTAATTACTGTTATTTTTTACTTTATATAAAATATTTTTATATAGTACTACTAGATGCAAAGTTAAGAGAACGTTCTGAAACAAATCTAATAATAGGGTATTGGAGCACCAATAAAATGTTTACCCTTAGCTAAGACTTACAGGCAAGCAATGCTTCAAAGTCATGCATCTTAATATGTTTTAAAGTAAAAGAAGTAATTTTACCCAGCAGATACTTAAGTCTTTTAAGTTTTTAAAGAAGTTCTGTTTAAATTCATTTTCTTCATCCCATTGTCTGATTGTCTTACAGACAGTGAATTGGCCATTTTAGTGAGGGGTCCAATATATGATTTTCTTGGGGATATCAGAGTTTCTTTTCAAAGGCTAGGAGTTTCAAACGTATGGTCTGTAGATCTCACAAGTATTTTGTTTGGTTTTTGTGTTAACAATAAAATTGAATATGCATTTAGTTGAGATGTGTCCTGTCCTGTTCACAAAGGATCCCATACTCCTGACTGCTTCAGTCCCCTCCTTAATTTGCATATTTAAGTTATCTTCCTGGACCCTATAGGTAATTTGAGTTCATCATCCCTGAATTCTCAGCAAATCGAACCAGAGCCTTTCAAATGAACTCAGCCCTCAACAATGATAGAAAAACTGCTAAGCATCTATATTACAAAGAAATCTGAAATGATATCTTCCTTTTACAGACACTAACAAAATAGAAAAGTATAGGTTTGGTAAGTTACACCACAACTGCTTTTTATTAGTACTTTAGACAGTATCAGAGAAACACAGATGCCCTTTGTTCTTAATCCAGATTAGTTGATGAATCAGCTTTAAATATTCAGATATGAGGAAAATACTCTCTTTTGTTTGGGTAGAACCCTAAGAATTTCAGTAAAAAGCTGATGTTTTCACCTTGAAATGTCTGTCATCTCCTTTCACAAGCTGGAGGGCTGGCTCCCTGAGGAAAAGCCTGGCCAACAGAGCAAAGCCCAGCGAACACCCCATCTCAAGTTTTATGAGTTCTTAATGGCTTGAATCACTTGTAGGTGTTTTTAATACCTGCTGTCAGTTTGGAAATGTTCCTCGCTTGGCAACTGGATAAGGACAATAAACTTGTCAAGCAGGCAACTAACTATTCAATCTATTATTAAAAACATAAAATCCGAAGAAATGGAAAAGCTGTTTAGGTCTGTAGATTCCTCTTACTAGCACTTTTCAGCCATAATATTTTTTAAAACCACTTCCTGAAGTTTATTCCCTTATTACAAGAATTATCAGAGAAGAAATTGTGTGGTAATAATCTGGTGCTCTTTCTAAACAACAAAAAGGAACAATAAATATGAGAAGATATTTATATTATGTGCTTTTAATAACTGTTGCTAGTCACAAACACATTATTTTAATTAAGGAAAAGCTTAGCAGAAATAGGTTATAATAAGTAACTGTGGCTAACCCTTTTCTCTCCAGAAAAAATTATAACGATAAATGTAAATCTTTGTTTCAGAAGAAAATAAGCAACTTCACTGAACACACAACTTCAATTCCCAGACTCAGGTTTTATTTCATTGCTCCTGGAAATAAACTCTTCCTTTACATGCTAAAATATATCTTTTTCAAAATAATTGATATCCACTGAGTAACAAAATGGTGCTTGAAAATGTTATAAGAATTGCAATTAATAAGACCTCTCCATTATTATTCAGGAATAGAGCTAAAATTTTTGAAAGACATTAACTCACCAGAGATAAGTACTCTGCATATTAAATAAGACCAAGGGTTGCAAAATTACTCAAAAAAATAAAAGCCTTTCAATCGAGCTTTAGCCTGGTAAATTTCATCAAAATGATTCTTATTGTCATGCGGACTCTTTCAATGTGAACAAACAGCAAATTCATTTTGACCAGTAATCTGTTAGTTTGTACTTAGCCGTAATAGGTTTAGGGGTCACAATGCAATAGATTATAAACAGGAAATAATTAAGGAGTTACAACCTTACAGCCTATATACCTAAGCAGTATTTTGTTTGGCCTGATTATAAGAAAATAGAATTTGAATTTAGGTGAGGCATACACTGTCTTAATCTTCACGGGTACCTACATTCCTGTGGTAGACAGAATACTAAGATGGTCCCAAAATTCTTTCTCACTGAGGCATATCACCACTTGAATGTATCGTCCTTTTGAGTGTGGCCAGGACCTGTAACTATGATGGACGCCACTCCCATGATTACGTTGGCTAGATTACAAAGGTGAAGGGACTTTTGCAGGTGCATTTAAGTTTCCTTATCAGTTGACTTTGAGTTATTAAAAAAGACTTGATCCTAAGTGGGCCTGACCTAATTGGCTGTGCTCTTTGAAAGAAGGTCTTAGCCCTTTCTCCAGCAGCAGAAGTGCTTTCCTGCTGGCCTTGAAGAAGCCAACAGTCGAGTTGTAAACTACCTATGGAGAGGGCCTGCCTCCGAGAGTTGAGGACCTGAGTTCCATAACTGCAAGGAACTGAATTCTACCAACAACCTAACTGAACTTGGAATAAGACCTTGAGTTCCCAGATTCCTGGCCTCCTGAAACTGAGATCATAAACATATGTCATTTTAAGCTGCTAAATGAGTGATAATTTGTAGCATAACAACAGAAAACTAATATATTTCTTGGTGCCTCAGCACCCACTGTAGTTCAGATATATCCTCTTTCCCATTCTTTTACAACCTAGAAAGATTTTATAATGTTCTGATCAGTTTCAGTTACTAAAACTTGGCCCTGTCCAGCCACTATGCCTGGTCAAGAGGAATAGGTAAATGGATATGAAATTAAAATTAACATTTAACATTTTATTTTAACAAATTAACATTTTAACTTCATATCCATTTACCTATTCCTCTTGGCCAGGTATAGTGGCTCACGCCTGCAATCTCTGCACTTTGGGAGGCTAAGGCAGGAGGATTGCTTGAACCTAGGAGTTCGAGACCAGCCTGGACAACATATCAAGACCCCATCTCTATTAACAAAAAATTATTTTCTCATCCACTACAAGCTACAGCTGCGGTGTTGTCCGCTTGGAGTGGTGTGGATAGAATTTTGCTTTTTCCTCTAATTTCAGGGTCTTCCTCTAATTTCAGTTCCTATGTTGGGTGAAATAAATGGGAGAAGGGAACCCAGAGATATTATTACATGTGTGTTTTTGATCTACTTCATCTGGCTTGTTCAGTCTGCAGAAGTGCTGTGCATGCTTTTCACAGGATCATGTCCAGCTTCACTCTGGCCTCCTCTGTTGCTGAGTATCTCTCAGAGAGGGGCAGCTGGACTCCCTTGATCTCCCACCAGTGGACTATTCCCCAAATGCCTTCTCCAGATGAAAAGGACTATTAGTGGTCATGGCACCTGACTGGGGAGCCCAAGAGCTCCTGTCCGTTCTCTCTCTCTTACACTCGTACACCTGAGAGCCTTGGGTATGTAGAGGTTCTCTTCTGTGGTTTCTGAGGATTATGGAGAACTGGGAAGGAAAAGCTTATCCCCAACTCCTGCAAAATTATGCCACAGTCTTTTCAAGCCCTGCTGGAAAGTCCCTTCAATTTTTCTGCCTTCTGAAATAAATATGAAGAAACAAGTCTCTATGTTCACAAATGCCCTTTAATTTAATTTCAAGGGATCCATGTTAGCTTCTCACAAAACCAGGAGCAATATCAGGTTTGGTCTACATATCTTTTCACTCAATATGTTTTCATGCAGAGAAAGAAAATAGAGCTTTATTTCCTGTAAGCCTCTCCATACACTCACCAGTCTATACCGGTGTATTGTAAACCCTCATCCATTCTATCATAGCTCTACTGCTGTCAGAAGAAGAACAACCTCTCACATTGAGAATTCTACTCCCCTCATGACTGGCTTCTCTTTGCTCTACCACTTCCCATCTTCTTTTTATATAGACTGGAAAATATTTGTTTAGGGGACAGGGAGTGGTTGTCCATGTGTGAGGTGAGTAACACACCTTTGGTTTGGGTCACATGTAAAGTCCTTTAGGGTGGAGTCTGGATTTTAATACTGTATATCAGTTGTGCTTTTCTTTAGAGTTCAGAGTATAAGAGACTTTTTTCTCAAACGTGAGCTTTTGTTAAACTTCCTGAACTGCGGGAAAAGTCCCACAAACATCTCACTGCATAATTAATTGTTTCAAAACAGTAAAACCAGCTACCTGAGAAGAGGAAATTGTAGAGCTTTAAAGGCCAGCAACATCCATGCTCCTTTTTTTTCTCCTCCCACAAAATAAAATGTGCTTATTCACTATTGATAGTTAGAGCAAGCTGTCAAAAAAATTCTGTTCACTATCCTTCCTACTGATACTATGAGAAATGAAAGAAAAAGGAAGAAACTCAGATTTTAAGTTTGATTTTTCACACATTAGACTCTCAGCCAGTGACAGCACCAACTGGACACAAAACCATCACAAAAAACAAACTTCTTTTCAAGAAACTGTGGATATACTCCCTTGTTGATCTCAGGGCTCAGACTGTCTTGTGTCTGTGATCACTTCTAGACAAGTATCAGGTGTTGAGAGTATCTCCCACAGTTACAAATGAAACAAACAAACCTGCAAAGCTGCACATCCACTCAGGAAAGTATACATTTTCATTGTTGAGTCCTTTTTTAATTTATAAACTTTATGTTTAATATAACTTTTAGGTTCACAGCAAAATTAATCAGAAGGTACAGAGATTTCCCATATACCCCTAACTCCCAATATGCATGGCCTCCCCCATTATCAACATCTCCCACCAAAGTGGTACATTTGTTCCAACTGATGAACATACATTGCCACATCATTACTATTTAAAGTCCATAGTTTGAATTAGGGTACACTCTTGGTATTGTATATTCCATGGGTTTTGACAAATATATAATGACATGTATCAACCATTGTAATATGGTGCAGAAGAATATGGAAATGTCATTGCCCTAAATTTCCACTGTGCTCTGCCTATTCATCCTGCCCTTTCTCCTAACCCCTGGCAACCACTAATTTATTTACTGTCTCCATAGTGTTACTTTCTCCAGAATGATATAGAGTTGGAATCAAACAGTATGCAGCCTTTTCACATTGGCTTCTTTCACTTAGTAATATGCATTTAATGTTCTTTCATGTCTTTTCAGGGCTTAATAGCTCATCCTTTTAGTGTGGAATAATATTCCATTGTCTGGATGTACCAGTCTATTTATCCACTCACCTACTGAAGAACATCTTGGTTAAAGTGTGTTTCATAGCCCGGTATATGATCTCCCTTGATTAATGTCCGTATAACCTTGAGAAGAATCTTTAATCTGCTGTTGTTGGATGAAGTAGTCTATGGATGTCAATTAGATCCAGTTAATTGACAGTGCCATTGAGTTCAACTGTTTTTACAGATTTTCTACCCACTGAATCTGTCTATTTCTGATAGAGAAGAATTAGTCTCCAAGTATAAAGATAGATGTATCTATTTCTCCTTGCAGTACTATAAGTTTTTGTTTCACATGTCTGGGTGCTCTGTTGTTAGGTGCATACACATTAAGGATCCACTTCTTGGAGCATTTACCACTTTATCATTATGTAATGCTCCTCTTTATGCCTGATAATGTCCTTTGCTCTGATGTCTGTCCTCTCTTGGATTAGTATAGTCAGCCCTCTGTATCCGTGTGCTCTGAATCCTCGAATTCAACCAACCATGGGTCAAAAATATCCCCCAAAAGGGAATGTGATTGGAGGGATCATGGTGGATGGGAGGCAGGACTAGATTGCAGCTCTGGACAGAGCAGCATGTGGAGGCTTGCTTCTGAATTTTAACTCCAGATTGACTGCAAAACAAACCAGTAACCCTGAGAGGACCCACAGACCCTCAGAAGGAAGCAGAGTGCTCCTGCAGGAGCCGGAAGACACTCCAAATACTGTGAGGGCTCCAACTGCAGAAGTGGGAAAGGGAGACTCTCCTCTCCTGAACACACACCCCCACTGGAGAAGTTTAAGGTCGTGGGCGCAGTTCCTGACTTTACCTGGAGCTGAGTCCAGTTACAGAGCCACGCTGAGGAAAATACAGGAGCGGAGGAGGCAACAGGGAGGCCCTGGGAGCTCACTGAATCTCCAAGCACCCCATTCCTGCCTGGAACCACAGGGATCCATCAGGAGGGTGGCCAGAGGACCAGGGGGTAAAACTCCACAGGGAGAAGAACTTCCCCAGCTGAGTTTTGTAATAATTCGAGCAGGGAGAGAAGCCTCTTGGCCAGAACATGGGCAAGGGGTAAATCCGGCTTGCAGATTTCGCAGGCGGGGAAGAACTAAAGCCCTTTTCTTTTGCAGCTAGGAGGCAGGAAGCCTCCTGCAAGTTTTCAAACCTGACTCACCCTCTTCCTGGAAACACACTTGGGGCTGTTGTGGTGGGGGGAAAGGTGGGAGGGAGACCAGCCCTTCAGTTTGCCTGGGAGCTGGGTGAGGCCTGTGACTGTTAGTTTTCCCTGACTTCCCTGACAACCTGCATGACTCATTGGAGGCAGCCATAATCCTATGTACGCAACTCCAGTGACCTGGGAATCTCACCCTATCCCCATAGCAGCATCAGCAATACCTGCCCAAGGAGAGTCAGAGTTCAGACACGCCTAGTTCCTGCCCCCACCTGATGGTCCTTCCCTATCCACCCTGGTAGCGAAAGACAAAGGATATATAATCTTGGGAGTTCTAGGGCCCTCTCCACCACCAGTTCCTCCCCGTACTACTATAGCTGATGTTTTCTGGAAAGCGCCACCTGCTGGCAAGAGAGCAACCACCATAAAAATACAGTATTAAACCACCAAAGCCAAGAACCCTCAATGGAGTTCATTGCACCCTCTGCCACCCCCACAAAACAGGCGCTGGTATCCACGACCCAGAGACCCATAGACAATTCACATCACAGGACTCGGTACAGAAACCCCCAGTACCAACCCAGAGCCAGGTAGACTCACTGGATGGCTAGATCCAGAGGAGAGACAAAAATCACTGCAGTTCAGCTCACAGGAAGCTACATCCACAGGAAAAGGGGGGAAATGAGAAGAGGTGCCAGTTGGGCTTCCTGGGTCAAGTAGGGGCTCAGAAAGCTGTGAAACTCACTCATTTCCTGCATCAGGACTTAATTCAGTCCTGGATGAATAATATTGAAGATATATGCTTAAAATATTCCTAACACTAGGATTTGTGCATGTGTTTTCTTCCCCAAGAAAACCATAAACAGGAACATTTTGCTGTTAGTTTCCCCATGTCCTCTCTCCCTCTCTCCCTTCCCCCTCCCCTGAAACTAAAGTAAAAGGAATGTTAACTGCCCATTTTTCTGTGACCAGCAGACCTTATCTATACTCCCAATTCCAATTCCTTGTAAACATACTTTGTAAAGTCCTATAAGATCCTGTCTCCTTTGCCATGCTGCTGCAAGGTCATAAAGTAGATAAAACCTAAGTTGCAATTCCGAGTTTCCTCAAAATCTAAGACATGTCACAAAATAATTTACTGTCTTTGTTTCTCACTCCTGTGACACACTTTCCACCTCACGTATCTCCCATCTTAAAAAGTTTGAAAGGTGAATACCCAAAATAGCAGTGGCAACCTGTTCGGGACCACTTCCACACTGTGGAAGCTTTGTACTCTTGCTCTGCTCAATAAAACCTACTGCTAACTCTCTCTCGGTCCAGGTCTCTATCAGTCGCCATGGTCAGCCGCCACACCAATTCTTTGTGTGGCTAGGTTGAGAACCTTAGGTGTTACATTTTGAGGAGCCAGCCAGGAGACTCTGGGAAATGCATCACAATCACCATGCAGTGAGTACCATGGACCTCTTTCATTTGCTATTCTGTCCTGTCCTTCCTTAGAATTCAGAGGCTAAACACTGGGCACCTGTCTGCCACTTAAAGGGGATTAGCATGGCCACTGGACTAAGACATGGGTGTCAGGCTGTCTAGGAAAGGACTCTCTAACAACCTCTGACCCTTTGGAATTGGGAGCATTGGTTTGCCTGGAACCGGTTCTAACTCTTTTGCTTTCCATAGTGGTCCCAAAATACACCCAGGAGTGCTCAGCAGACCTCCTGGTCTCCCAGATGTCCTGGTTGAGACCATGGCCCCACCAGAGGCTCCCCCTGCACAGGTTACTAAGTGTAAGACAGCCACATCTTCTGAGTCCTGCCTCCTGGGTCTTAATGTCCGCCAGTTAGACTTCTTTCCTCATCTCATAAGCAAGATTATTCCTGCTAGGCAGGGTCAAGATTCCCTATTTAGAAGTCTTAAATTCTTGGGGTGGTGCCCAGAAGATCCCTGTTCATGGTGCCCTCCAAGGTTTAGGCAAGTGTCACCATTTGATGGTTATTTTGAAGGGCCAGTTCCCCAGCATAGTGTATGTCCCCCACATCAAGACAATTTAAACAGGTCTCTAATTTTCATGTGAATAGTAGAAGCCTTAGGACATTTCCTCCATTGCTGCCAAGATAGACTTTCCCCTTCCTTGGGGCCTCTCAAGTACAATCTGTGATGCATAGGCATGGGTCTTAGAGCTGTTGAATTGTTGTTTCAACCATTCAATAATTGGTATTGGATGGAAGAAAATATAGTCAGTTGGGACACAGGATACTGGTACCACCTTGAGAGAGCGGCTTGCTCCTTTGATGGCGAGTGGGGACAGAAGGCTAAAGTACAGCAGCTGTTCTCTCGGCCCTGGCCTAGAGGACGTCCACCACACCCTTTAAGCTTACTAAGCCTCCTGTCACTAATTCAGAGATTTCTCCTTGAAGGACAGTTTTATGGCTAGGCCCATGTAAATTGGGCCTTAGCATGCAAGCATCATTGGTGCCCCTGACCCAGGCCTTGCCACCTTGGAACAGGTAGGATGCACTGGCAAAAGGACCACAATAAATCCAACCATCCTCGTGCCCCATCTAGTGGCCAATGGGCGCATGGCAGGAGGCAAGGACAGTTTCTATTCCGCAGGTAAGCATGGTTAAATCTGGTAAATGGGAGACTCAAGGGCGACCATGAGCCTCAAGCACAATTAGACTTGACCCTTGGGGGATGCCCTAAGGGAATATGGTCCCTAAGACTAACCAGGGGTGCACTCACCCCTGTGTTTAAAATTTCAGATGGGCACCACACCTTCAAAACTGGACACTCCCTTAAGATGTATCCTGAATAACTAAGACAAATTCGACCTGAGATCTTAAAAAAGAAGCAGCTGATTTTCTTCTGTACTAATGCCTAGCCATAGTACTCCTTACAAAATGGAGAAGCTTGGCCCTCTGAGGGAAGTAATAATTATAACATCATTCTACAACTAGATCTTTTCTGTAAATGGGAAGGTAAATGAAGTGAAGTCCCTTATGTACAGGCTTTCTTTGCCCTTCATGACAATACTGTCTTGTGCCAAGCCTGCAAGCTTTGCCCAAATGACAGAGACCCACAATTGCCTCCATACTCAGGGCCTCTTCCCTCAGCCCCACTCTCTTCCCACTATCAGGCCCCACCAAAGTGTTAGAGGCATCCCAAAAACAAAACACAAACTCTGCAAACCACATACCCAAACTATGTCCCTTACAAGCAGTAGGAGGGGAATTTGGGCCCACCCATGTACATGTCTCTTTCTCACTCTCAGATTTAAAACAAATTAAGACAGATTTAGGGAAATTCTTGGATGATCCCAATAACTACATAGATATTTTACAAGGGTTAGGACAGTCCTTTGATCTAGCATGGAGGGCATCATGTTGCTCCTTGATCAGACCTTAAGTCCTACTGAAAAGGAGGCAGCTTTAGCGGCAGCCCAGCATTTTGGAGATTTATGGTATCTCAGCCAGGTAAACAATTGAATGACCCTAGAGGAAAGGGAAAAATTCCCCACAGGGCAACAGGCAATCCCCATTGTAGACCCCTATTGGGATACCGACTCAGATCATGAAGACTGGAGCCAAGGCACTTCCCAACTTGTATCTTGGAACGGTTAAGGAGAACTAGGAAGAAGCCTATGAACTACTCAATGCTATCCACCATTACACAGGGAAAAGAGAAAAATCCCTCAGCCTTTCTAGAAAGGCTGTAGGAGGCTCTAAGAAAGCACACCTCCCTAAGTCTCAATTCCCTGGAAGGCCAATTTATTCTAAAGGATAAATTCATCACTCAATCACCAGCTGACATTAGGAGAAAACTCCAAAAGTCTACTTTAGGCCCAGAACAAAATTTGGAGACATTATTAAACCTGGTAACCTTTGTGGGACCAAAAGGAACAGACTGAAAGGGAAAAGTGACATAAGAGAAAGGCTGCAGTCATGGCCCTTAGACAGGCAGGCCTTGATGACTCAGAGGGAACCAAAAGAGGAGCAGGCCAATTGCCTAGTAGGGATTGTTATCAGTGCAGTCTGCAAAGACACTTTAAGAAAGATTGTCGGGGGCGGAGCAAGATGGCCGAATAGGAACAGCTCCAGTCTCCAACTCCCAGCGCAAGCGACACAGAAGACCGGTGATTTCTGCATTTTCAACTGAGGTACTGGGGTCGTCTCACTAGGGAGTGCCGGACAATCGGTGCTGGTCAGCTGCTGCAGCCTGACCAGCGAGAGCTGAAGCAGGGCGAGGCATCGCCTCACCTGGAAGCGCAAGGGGGAAGGGGATCCGTTTTCCTAGCCAGGGGAACTGAGACACACAACACCTGGAAAATCGGGTAACTCCCACCCCAATACTGCGCTGTAAGCATACAGGCACACCAGGAGAATATATCCCAATCCTGGCCGGGAGGGTCCCACGCCCACGAAGCCTCCCTCACTGCTAACACAGCAGTCTGCCGCGATCTATCCGCAAGGCAGCAGCGAGGCTGGGGGAGGGGTGCCCGCCATTGCTGAGGCTTAAGTAGGTAAACAAAGCCGCTGGGAAGCTCGAACTGGGTGGAGCTCACAGCAGCTCAAGGAAGCCTACCTGTCTCTGTAGTCTCCACCTCTGGGGACAGCGCACAGCTGAAGACCAACAGGGGAAGTAGCGGGAGCCGGTGCAGACGCGAACGACTCTGTCTGACAGCTTTGGGGAGAGCCGTGGATCTCCCAACGCGGAGGTTGAGATCTGAGAACGGACAGACTGCCTGCTCAGGTGTGTCTCTGACCCCTGAGTAGCCTAGCTGGGAGAAATCCCCCACTAGGGGCAGTCTGACACCCCACACCTCACAGGGTGGAGTACACCCCTGAGAGGAAACTTCCAAAGGAAGAATCAGACAGGTACACTCGCTGTTCAGCAATATTCTATCTTTGGCAACCTCTGCTGCTGTTACCCAGGCAAACAGGGTCTGGAGTGGACCTCAAGCAATCTCCAACAGACCAACAGACAGTCCTTCTGTCAGAAGGAAAACTATCAAACAGGAAGGACACCTATACCAAAACCCCATCAGTACGTCACCACCATCAAAGACCAGAGACAGATAAAACCACAAAGATGGGGAAGAAGCAGGGCAGAAAAGCTGGAAATTCAAAAAATAAGAGCGCATCTCCCCCTGCGAAGGAGCACAGCCCATCGCCAGCAACGGATCAAAGCTGGTCAGAGAATGACTTGGACGAGAGGAGAGAAGAAGGCTTCAGTCCATCAAACTTATCAGAGCTAAAGGAGGAATTACGTACCCAGCGCAAAGAAACTAAAAATCTTGAAAAAAGAGTGGAAGAATTGACAGCTAGACTCATTAATGCAGAGAAGATCATAAATGAAATGACAGAGATGAAAACCATGACACGAGAAATACGTGACAAATGCACAAGCTTCAGTAACCGACTCGATCAACTGGAAGAAAGAGTATCAGCGATTGAAGATCAAATGAATGAAATGAAGCGAGAAGAGAAACCAAAAGAAAAAAGAAGAAAAAGAAATGAGCAAAGCCTGCAAGAAGTATGGGATTACGTAAAAAGACCAAATCTACGTCTGATTGGGGTGCCTGAAAGTGAGGGGGAAAATGGAACCAAGTTGGAAAACACTCTTCAGGATATCATCCAGGAGAACTTCCCCAACCTAGTAGGGCAGGACAACATTCAAATTCAGGAAATACAGAGAACGCCACAAAGATACTCCTCCAGAAGAGCAACTCCAAGACACATCATTGCCAGATTCACCAAAGTTGAAATGAAGGAAAAAATCTTAAGGGCAGCCAGAGAGAAAGGTCGGGTAACCCACAAAGGGAAGCCCATCAGAATAACAGCAGATCTCTCGGCAGAAACTCTACAAGCCAGAAGAGAGTGGGGGCCAATATTCAATGTTCTTAAAGAAAAGAATTTTAAACCTAGAATTTCATATCCAGCCAAACTAAGTTTCATAAGTGAAGGAGAAATAAAATCCTTTACAGATAAGCAAATGCTTAGAGATTTTGTCACCACCAGGCCTGCCTTACAAGAGACCCTGAAGGAAGCACTAAACATGGAAACGAACAACCGGTACCAGCCATCACAAAAACATGCCAAAATGTAAAGACCATCGAGGCTAGGAAGAAACTGCATCGACTAACGAGCAAAATAACCAGTTAATATCATAATGGCAGGATCAAGTTCACACATAACAATATTAACCTTAAATGTTAATGGACTAAATGCTCCAATTAAAAGACACAGACTGGCAAACTGGATAAAGAGTCAAGACCCATCAGTCTGCTGTATTCAGGAGACCCATCTCACATGCAGAGACATACATAGGCTCAAAATAAAGGGATGGAGGAAGATCTACCAAGCAAATGGAGAACAAAAAAAAGCAGGGGTTGCAATCCTTGTCTCTGATAAAACAGACTTTAAACCATCAAAGATCAAAAGAGACAAAGAAGGCCATTACATAATGGTAAAGGGATCAATTCAACAGGAAGAGCTAACTCTCCTAAATATATATGTACCCAACACAGGAGCACCCAGATTCATAAAGCAAGTCCTTAGAGACTTACAAAGAGACTTAGACTCCCATACAATAATAATGGGAGACTTCAACACTCCGCTGTCAACATTAGACAGATCAACGAGACAGAAAGTTAACAAGGATATCCAGGAATTGAACTCATCTCTGCACCAAGCGGACCTGATAGACATCTATAGAACTCTCCACCCCAAATCAACAGAATATACATTCTTCTCAGCACCACATCGCACTTATTCCAAAATTGACCACATAATTGGAAGTAAAGCACTCCTCAGCAAATGTAAAAGAACAGAAATTATAACAAACTGTCTCTCAGACCACAGTGCAATCAAACTAGAACTCAGGACTAAGAAACTCAATCAAAACCGCTCAACTACATGGAAACTGAACAACCTGCTCCTGAATGACTACTGGGTACATAACGAAATGAAAGCGGAAATAAAGATGTTCTTTGAAACCAATGAGAACAAAGATACAACATACCAGAATCTCTGGGACACATTTAAAGCAGTGTGTAGAGGGAAATTTATAGCACTAAATGCCCACAAGAGAAAGCAGGAAAGATCTAAAGTTGACACTCTAACATCACAATTAAAAGAACTAGAGAGGCAAGAGCAAACACATTCAAAAGCTAGCAGAAGGCAAGAAATAACTAAGATCAGAGCCAAACTGAAGGAGATAGAGACACAAAAAACCCTCCAAAAAATCAATGAATCCAGGAGTTGGTTTTTTGAAAAGATCAACAAAATTGACAGACCGCTAGCAAGGCTAATAAAGAAGAAAAGAGAGAGGAATCAAATAGATGCAATAAAAAATGATAAAGGGGATATCACCACTGACCCCACAGAAATACAAACTACCATCAGAGAATACTATAAACGCCTCTACGCAAATCAACTAGAAAATCTAGAAGAAATGGATAAATTCCTGGACACTTACACTCTCCCAAGGCTAAACCAGGAAGAAGTTGAATCCCTGAATAGACCAATAGCAGGCTCTGAAATTGAGGCAACAATTAATAGCCTACCCACCAAAAAAAGTCCAGGACCAGATGGATTCACAGCTGAATTCTACCAGACGTACAAGGAGGAGCTGGTACCATTCCTTCTGAAACTATTCCAATCAATAGAAAAAGAGGGAATCCTCCCTAACTCATTTTATGAGGCCAACATCATCCTGATACCAAAGCCTGGCAGAGACACATCAAAAAAAGAGAATTTTAGACCAATATCCCTGATGAATATTGATGCAAAAATTCTCAATAAAATACTGGCAAACCGGATTCAGCAGCACATCAAAAAGCTTATCCACCATGATCAAGTGGGCTTCATCCCTGGGATGCAAGGCTGGTTCAACATTCGCAAATCAATAAACGTAATCCAGCATATAAACAGAACCAAAGACAAGAACCACATGATTGTCTCAATAGATGCAGAAAAGGCTTTTGACAAAATTCAACAGCCCTTCATACTAAAAACGCTCAAGAAATTCGGTATTGATGGAACGTACCTCAAAATAATAAGAGCTATTTATGACAAACCCACAGCTAATATCATACTGAATGGGCAAAAACTGGAAAAATTCCCTTTGAAAACTGGCACAAGACAGGGATGCCCTCTCTCACCACTCCTATTCAACATAGTGTTGGAAGTTCTGGCTAGGGCAATCAGGCAAGAGAAAGAAATCAAGGGTATCCAGTTAGGAAAAGAAGAAGTCAAATTGTCCCTGTTTGCAGATGACATGATTGTATATTTAGAAAACCCCATCGTCTCAGCCCAAAATCTGCTTAAGCTGATAAGCAACTTCAGCAAAGTCTCAGGATACAAAATTAATGTGCAAAAATCACAAGCATTCTTATACACCAGTAACAGACAAGCAGAGAGCCAAATCAGGAATGAACTTCCATTCACAATTGCTTCAAAGAGAATAAAATACCTAGGAATCCAGCTTACAAGGGATGTAAAGGACCTCTTCAAGGAGAACTACAAACCACTGCTCAGTGAAATCAAAGAGGACACAAACAAATGGAAGAACATACCATGCTCATGGATAGGAAGAATCAATATCGTGAAAATGGCCATACTCCCCAAGGTTATTTATAGATTCAATGCCATCCCCATCAAGCTACCAATGAGTTTCTTCACAGAATTGGAAAAAACTGCTTTAAAGTTCATATGGAACCAAAAAAGAGCCCGCATTGCCAAGACAATCCTAAGTCAAAAGGACAAAGCTGGAGGCGTCACGCTACCTGACTTCAAACTATACTACAAGGCTACAGTCACCAAAACAGCATGGTACTGGTACCAAAACAGAGATATAGATCAATGGAACAGAACAGAGTCCTCAGAAATAATACCACACATCTACAGCCATCTGATCTTTGACAAACCTGAGAGAAACAAGAAATGGGGAAAGGATTCCCTATTTAATAAATGGTGCTGGGAAAATTGGCTAGCCATAAGTAGAAAGCTGAAACTGGATCCTTTCCTTACCCCTTATACGAAGATTAATTCAAGATGGATTAGAGACTTAAATGTTAGACCTAATACCATAAAAACCCTAGAAGAAAATCTAGGTAGTACCATTCAGGACATAGGCATGGGTAAGGACTTCATGTCTAAAACACCAAAAGCAACGGCAGCAAAAGCAAAAATTGACAAATGGGATCTAATTAAACTAAAGAGCTTTTGCACAGCAAAAGAAACTACCATCAGAGAGAACAGGCAACCTACAGAATGGGAGAAAATTTTTGCAACCTACTCATCTGACAAAGGGCTAATATCCAGAATCTACAAAGAACTCAAACAAATATACGAGAAAAAAACAAACAACCCCATCAAAAAGTGGGCAAAGGATATGAACAGACATTTCTCAAAAGAAGATATTCATACAGCCAACAGACACATGAAAAAATGCTCATCATCACTCGCCATCAGAGAAATGCAAATCAAAACCACATTGAGATACCATCTCACACCAGTTAGAATGGCAATCATTAAGAAGTCAGGAAACAACAGGTGTTGGAGAGGATGTGGAGAAATAGGAACACTTTTACACTGTTGGTGGGACTGTAAACTAGTTCAACCATTATGGAAAACAGTATGGCAATTCCTCAAGGATCTAGAACTAGATGTACCATATGACCCAGCCATCCCACTACTGGGTATATACCCAAAGGATTATAAATCATTCTACTACAAAGACACATGTACACGTATGTTTATTGCGGCACTATTCACAATAGCAAAGACTTGGAATCAACCCAAATGTCCATCTGTGACAGACTGGATTGAGAAAATATGGCACATATACACCATGGAATACTATGCAGCCATAAAAAAGGATGAGTTTGCGTCCTTTGTAGGGACATGGATGCAGCTGGAAACCATCATTCTTAGCAAACTATCACAAGAAGAGAAAACCAAACACCGCATGTTCTCACTCATAGGTGGGAACTGAACAATGAGATCACTTGGACTCGGGAAGGGGAACATCATGCACAGGGGCCTATCATGGGGAGGGGGGAGGGGGGAGGAGGGAGGGCTTGCATTGGGGAGTTATACAAGATATAAATGATGAATTGAAGGGTGCTGACGAGTTGATGGGTGCAGCACACCAACATGGCATAAGTATACATATGTAACAAACCTGCACGTTATGCACATGTACCCTAGAACTTAAAGTATAATAAAAAAAAAAAGAAAGAAAGAAAGATTGTCCAACAAGAAACAAACCGCCCCCTCACCCATGTCCAATATGCCAAGGCAATCACTGGAAGTCACACTGCCCCAGAGGAAGAAGGCCCTCTGGGCCAGAAGCACCCAAAAAGATGATTCAGCAACAGGACTGAGGGTGCCCGGGGCAAGCACCAGCTCATGCCATCACCCTCACAGAGCCCCAGGTAAATTTGATCATTGACGGCCAGGAAGTGGACTTCCTTCTGGACACTGGTGCAGCCTTCTCAGTTTTAATTTCCTGTCCTGGATGACTGTCCTCAAAGTCCGTTACTATCCGAGGAATCTGAGGACAGCCTGTAACTAGGTATTTCTCTCACCTCCTCAGCTGCAGTTGGGAGACTTTGCTTTTTTCACATGCCTTTTTTGTTATGCCCAAAAGTCCCACACCCTTATTAGGGTGGGTCATATTAGTCTAAGCCAGAGCTATTATCTACACGAATATGGGGAACAAATTACCCATTTGTTGTCTCCTACTTGAAGAAGGAATCAACTCTGAGGTCTGGGCCTTGGAAGGACAATTCAGAAGGGCAAAAAATGCCCATCCTGTTCAAATCGGGCTAAAAGACTCCACCACTTTCCTTATTAAAGGCAATATACCTTAAGGCCTGAAGCTCACAAAGGATTACATGATACTGTTAGACATTTAAAAGCTCAAGGCTTAGTAAGAAAATGTAGCAGTCCTTGAAACACCCCAATCCCAGGAATACAAAAACCAAATGGTCAGTGGAGACTAGTGCAAGACTTCAGAATCATCAATGAGGTAGTAATTCCTTTATATCCTGCTGTACCCAACCCTTATACACTGCTCTCTCAGATACCAGAGGAAGCAGAATGATTCACTGTTCTGGACCTCAAAGATGCCTTCTTCTGCATTCCCCTGCACTCTGACTCCCAGTTCCTCTTTGCCTTTGACAATCCTACAGACCACATGTCCCAGCTTATGTGGATGGTCTTGCCCCAAGGATTTAGAGATAGCCCATATCTGTTTGGTCAGGCATTAGCCCAAGACCTAGGCCAATTCTCAAGTCCAGGTACTCTAGTCCTCCAATATGTGGATGACATACTTCTACCTACAAGTTCAGAAGCCTCATGTCAGCAGGCTACTCTAGATCTCTTAAACTTTCTAGCTAATTGAGGGTACAAAGTGTCTAGGACAAAGGCCCACCTCTGTCTACAACAAGTTAAATATCTAGGCCTAGTTCTAGCCAAAGGAACTAGGGCCCTTAGCAAAGAGCACATTCAGCCTATACTGTCCTATCCTCACCCTAAGACATTGAGACAGTTGTGGGGATTCTTAGGAATCACTGGTTTTTGCCAACTGTGGATTCCTAGATACAGTGAAATGGTCAGACCACTCCATACCCTGATAAAGGAGACTCAGAAGGTGAATATCCATCTAGTAGAGTGGGAAGTGGGGGGAGAAACAGCCTTCAAAACTTTAAAGCAGGCCCTAGTACAAGCTCCAGCCCTGAGCCTCCCCACAGGACAAAATTTCTCTTTATATGTCACCAAGAGAGAAGGAACAGCTCTTGGAGTTCTAACTCGGACTCGTGGAAAAGCCCCACAACCAGTGGCATACCTAAGTAAAGAAATTGATGTAGTAGCCAAGGGTTGGCCTCACTGTTTACAGGTGGTTGCAGCAGTAGCCATCTTAGTGTCAGAGGCTATTAAAATAATATAAGGAAAGGATCTCACTGTCTGGACAACTCATGAAGTAAGCAGCGTATTAAATGCTAGTTTGTGGTTCTCAGATAATCGCCTACTCAAACACCAGGCACTACTCCTTGAGGGACCAGTATATCAGATACTCACATGTGCAGCTGTCAACCCTGCCACTTTTCTCCCAGAGGATGAGGAACCAGTTGAGCATGACTGCCAACAAATATTGCTCAGAGTTATGCCACCCAAGAAGATCTCTTAGAAGTCCCCTTAGCTAACCCTAACCCTAACCTGTACTCCGATGGAAGTTCATTTGTAGAAAATGGGGTATGAAAGGCAGGCTATGCCATAGTTAGTGATGCAGCAGTAATTTAAAGTCAGCCTCTTCCCCCAGGGACCAGTGCTCAGTAAGCAGAACTGGTGGTGCTTACCTGAGCCTTAGAGCTGGGAGAAGGGAAAAGAATAAATGTGTACACAGATAGCAAGTATGCTTATCTAGTCCTACATGCACATGCTGCAATACAGAAAGAAAGGGAGCTCCTAACCTCTGGAGGAACACCCATTAAGTACCACAGAGAAATCATGAAGTTATTGCATGCAGTGAATAAACCTAAGGAGGTGGCAGTCTTACACTGCCAAGGCCATCAGAAAGGTGAAGGAGAAGAAGCAGAAAGAAACTGATGAGCAGACACTGAGGCCAAAATTGCTGCCAGGTGGGACTTTCCTTCAGAAATGCCCCTGAAAGGACCCCTGATATTGAGCAACCCTCTCCAGGAGGTTAAGCGCCAGTATTCCCCAACTGAAACAGAATGGGGACTTTCACGAGGACATAGTTTTCTCCCCTCAGGGTGGCTAACAACAGAGGAAGTAAAGGTGCTCATTACCTGAAGCCAGCCAGTGGAAATTACTTAAAACCCTCCACCGAACTTTTCATATGGGTATTGAAATTACCCAAAAGATGGCCACATCCCTATTTACAGGACCAAATCCCCTCAAAACCATCCGGCAAGTAGTCAAAGCCTGTGAAGTGTGCCAAAAGAATAACCCCTTGGCCCACCATAAGGCCTCTGCAGGAGGACAAACAACAGAACATTATCCCGGAGAGGACTGGCAGTTAGATTTTATCCATATGCCAAAGTCAAGAGGATATCATTGCTTATTGGTCTGTGTTGATACTTTTACAAATTGGGTGTAAACCTTCCCTTGTAAAACAGAGAAGGCCCAAGAAGTGGTTAAAGTCTTAGTTCATGAAACAGTTCCGAGATTTGGACTTCCCCAAAGCTTACAGTGACAATGGTTCAGCTTTTAAAGCTACAATAACTCAAGGAATTTCCAAGGCACTAGGAATACAATATCACTTTCACTGTGCCTGGAGGCCACAATCCTTAGGGAAAGTCGAAAAGATAAATGAAACACTCAAGAGGCATTTGAGAAAGCTAAAGCGAAAAACTCATCTCCCATGGCCCACTCTCTTGCCGATGGCCTTATTAAGAATTTGAAAATCACCTTACAGAATGGGGCTCAGTCCATATGAAATGCTGTATGGATGGCCTTTTCTCACAAATGACCTCCTGATCAATCAGGAAACGGCCAATTTAGTCAAAGATATAACTTATCTGGCAAAATATCAACAAAACCTTAAAACTTTACCCGAAAGGTGTGACAGGGAAAAAGGAATAGAGTTGTTTCAACCAGGAGATCTAGTATAAGTCAAATCTCTCCCCTCTACCTCTCCATCTATGGATCCCTTATGGGAGGGACCATACTCAGTAATCCTCTCTACTCCCACTACAGTTAAAGTGGCAGGAGTGGAATCCTGGATTCACCACACTTGAGTTAAACCTTGGACAACCCCTGAGGAACTTACATGATCATTAATTTAGGAGTCACAAGACCAGTCAGACCAACCTCGATACACCTGTCAGCCACTAAAGGACCTGCGTCTCCTATTTCAGAAGGAAACACCTCAGACCAGAAAGACTCCTGCAGTTAATCCTGAAGAGAAACTTCTCCCTATCTAAAGGAGGATAAGTGAAAAACCGACATGATCTCTGACATCTCTCCTTGCTCTCTTTAATGGAATCCTTCTACTGTTTCATTACATTATTAAGCAGTATACTAACTATACTACTTGCAGTAGGATTATATACTGTAGCTCCAGCCGGGACAAAAATCTTAACCACATCAACCTTTCTTCTATGGTCCTTTCTTCTAACAGCAATTTACTCCTTTTTCCCTCCTCTTTCCTACAACCGTTCCACTTACAACACGTCATGACTCCTCTTAGGCTTCCTGCCACCCTCTTCATACTCATATCCCTTTCTCCAACTACCACGCACCCCCCATGTCAGTGTGCCTCCCTCGGAAGAGTCAACTGGCATTCTCTCAGAAACTCTTGGGGATTAGGTAGCTCCTTCTGATCACCTGCATCTTTTTGCTGCTCCTCCCCTTTCTAGGCCCTGTGAGAGCCATCCTACTATTACTCACCTTTGGGCCTTGCATTTTTAACCTCCTTGTCAAATTTGTTTCCTCCAGGATCGAGGCCATCAAGTTACAAACTGTCTTACAAATGGAACCTCAAATGAGATAAACTCATGGCCTCTACCGAGGACCCCTGGATCGACCCGCTGGTCCCTTGACTAACCTAGAAAATTCCCTTCTGGAGGACACCACAACTGCAGGGCCCCTTCTTCACCCCTAACCAGTATGAAGTAGCCAGAACAACCACTGCCCAGTTCCCAACAGCAGTTAGAGTGTCCTATTTAGAGGGGGTACTGAGAGGAGGTGCCAGTTGGGCTTCCTGGGTTGAGTAGGGACTCAGAAAGCTGTGAAACTCACTCATTTCCTGCATCAGGACTTACTTTGGTCCTGGATGAATGATATTGAATAATACTGAAGATATATGGTTAAAATATTCCTAACACCAGGATTTGTGCGTGTGTTTTCTTCCCCAAGAAAGCCATAAACAGCAAACATTTTGCTGTTAGTTTCCCCATGTCCTCTCTCCCTCTCTCCCTTCCCCCTCCCCTGAAACTAAAGTAAAAGGAATGTTTACTGCTCTTTTTTTCTGTGACCAGCAGACCTTATCTATACTCCCAATTCCAATTCCTTTTAAACATACTTAGTAAAGGCCTGTAAGATCCTGTCTCCTTTGCCATGCCGCTGCAAGGTCATAAAGTAGATAAAACCTAAGTTGTAATTCCAGGTTTCCTCAAAATCTAAGACATGTCACAAAATAATTTACTGTCTTTGTTTCTCACTCCTGTGACACACTTTCCACCTCACGTATCTCCCATCTTAAAAAGTTTGAAAGGTGAATACCCAAACTAGCAGTGGCAACCCCTTTGGGACCTCTTCCATGCTGTGGAAGCTTTGTACTCTTGCTCTGCTCAATAAAACCTACTGCTCACTCTCTCTCGGTCCGGGTCTCTATCACTCGCTGTGGTCAGCCACCGCACCAATTCTTTGGCGTGGCTAGGCTAAGAACCTTAGGTGTTACAAGAGTACTACATCAAGGGAACACCTCGTGGGACAAAACATTTGAACAACAGCCTTCAGCCCTAGACCTTCCCTCTGACAGAGCCTACCCAAATAAGAAGGAACCAGAAAACCAACTCTGGTAATATGACAAAACAAGGCTCATTGACACCCCCTAAAAGTCACACTAGTTCACCAACAATGGATCCAAACCAAGAAGAAATCCCTGATTTACGTGAAAAAGAAATCAGGAGGTTAGTTATTAAGCTAATCAGGGAGGGACCAGAGAAAGGTAAAGCCCAATGCAAGGAAATCCAAAAAAAAAAAAAAAAAAAAAATGATACAAGAAGTAAAGGGAGAAATATTGTAGAAGAAAGAAATTCAGAGCTTGAAGACAAGGTCTTTGAATTGATCCAATCCAACAAAGACAAAGAGAAAAGAATAATAAAATAGGAACAAAGTCACCAAGAAGTCTGGGATTATGTTAAACAACCAAACCTAAGAATAAATGGCATTCCTAAGGAAGAAGACAATTCTAAACACTTGGAAAACATATTTAGGGGAATAATCAAGAAAAACTTCCCCAGCCTTGCTAGAGACCTAGACATGCAAATACAAACAGCACAAAGAACACCTGGGAAATTTATCGCAAAAAGATCTTCACCTAGGCATATTGTCATCAGGTTATCCAGAGTTAAGATGAAGGAAAGAATCTTAAGAGGTATGAGACAGAAGCAACAGATAACCTACAAAGGAAAACCTATCAGATTAACAGCAGGTTTCTCAGCAGAAACCCTACTAACTAGAAGGGTGGGTTAGGGTCCTCCAAAAAAAAAAAAAAAAAAAAAACAAGAATTTTGTATCCAGCAAAACTAAGCATCATTTATGAAGGAAACTGTCATTTCCAGACAAACAAATGCTAAGAGAATTCACCTTTACCAAGCCACCACTACAAGAACTGCTAAAAGGAACTCTAAATCTTAAATCCTGGAAACACATTGAAACAGAATGTCTTTAAAGCACAAATCACAAAGGACCTATAAAACAAAAATACAAGTTAAAAAACAAACCAAAACAAAGTACACAGGCAACAAAGAGCATGATAAATGCAACGGTACCTCACATTTCAATACTAACATTGATTATAAATGGGGTAAATGCTCCACTTAAAAGATACAGAACCGCAGAATGGATAAGAACTCACCAATGATCTGCTGTCTTCAGGAGACACACCTAACACATAAGGATTCACATAAACTTAAAGTAAAGGGGTAGGGTGAGAAAAGGCATTTCATGCAAATGGATATCAAAAGCGAGCAGGGGTAGCTATTCTTATATCAGACAAAACAAACTTTAAAGCAACAGTGGTTAAAAGAGACAAAGAGGAACATTATATAATGATAAAAGGCCTGGTCTAACAGGAACATATGGCAATCCTAAACATATATGCACCTAACACTAGAGCTCCCAAATTTATAAAAATAATTACTAATAGACCAAAGAAATGAGATAGACAGAAACACTGTAATAGTGGGGGACTTTAATACTCCACTAACAGCACTAGATAGGTTGTCAAGACAGAAAGTCAACAAAGAAACAATGGATTTAAACTATACCCTGAAATAAATGGACTTAACAGATATATACAGAACATTTCATCCAACAACCACAAAATACACATTCTATTCAACGGCACATGGAACTTTCTCCAAGATAGGCCATATGATAGGTCATAAAATGAGCCTCAATAAATTTAAGAAAAGTGAAATATCAAGCACTCTCTCAGACCACAGTGGAATACAACTGGAAATCTTGTCCTAGAGGAAACTTCAAAACCATGCAAATACATGGAAATTAAATAACCTGCTCCTAAATAAGCATTAGGTCAAAAACAAAATCAAGATGGAAATTTAAAATGATTCGAACTGAATGACAATAATTACACAACCTATCAAAACCTCTGGGATACAATTAAGGTGGTGCTAAGAGGAAAGTTCATAGCCCTAAACACCTAAATCAAAATGTCTGAAAGAGCACGGACAATCTAGAGTCACACCTCAAGGAACTAGAAACAAGAACAAACCAAATCCAAACCCAGCAGAAGAAAGGAAACAACCAAAATCAGAGCAGAACTATATGAAATTGAAACAAACAAACAAACAAAATACAAAAGGTAAATGAAGCAAAATCTGATTCTTTGAAAGACAAATAAAATTGGTAGACCATTAGCAAGATTAACCAAGAAAAGAAGAGAGAAAATCCATATAACCTCACTGAGAAATGAAACAGGAGATTTTACAACTGACACCACTGAAATACAAAAGATTACACAAGGCTACGATGAACACCTTTATGCACACAAACCAGAAAACTTAGAATAGATGGACAAATTCCTGGAAAAATATAACCCTCCTCCTGCTCTTTCAGACTTTTTGATGCAGGTGCTAAATCAGGAAGAATTAGAAAAACAGGATATTCTAACATATATTCAAATTATTTTATTTTTCCCATCTCCTTGCCAGAAGCATTAAGAAACTGTTCTCCTATGAGAACCTGGTAGAACTTCCTAGTAATAAGACATAAAACTGTGGAAGCCTCCCGATGAATGGATCTTCCTGAAGTTTTTAACTCTCAAATGGTTTATTCTGGGCTTTTTAACAACTCTATAATTACAAGTCAGGTTTTCCTACCACAAAACTGGTTCTTACAGAGGTTTTGCATATAAGTTTTCTCCTCTGGTAAGTTATAATTCTTTGTATCAGCCCGTCTCTCTCCATTTCCAGGGGCAATTTGCCCTGGGGCCTTACTTCCCTGAGAGATCTAAGTAGTGTTTGTTTCTTTTTTTTTTTTTTTTTTTTTTTTTTTTTTTTTTTTATTATACTTTAAGTTCTAGGGTACATGTGCATAACGTGCAGGTTTGTTACATATGTATACTTTGTTTGTTTGTTTGGCTTTTTACTTGTTGAAGGGTGGAATGGTAACTTCCAAGCTCCTTACAAGCCTGAACCAAAACCTGAGGGGGATCCTCAAGCCTTTCTTAAAAGTAATCAATATGCAGACCTCCTCTCAAGATTGGTAAAAATATCACATCATCACATCAAGATACATCTATCCATTGCTTTCTCTAAATCTATGTATTTGTTCCTTGTGGACTTTCATGTCCAGTTTAACACTGATTAATCCAGCTCTGAAAATTTTCATTGTGGTAGCTACTGCCTTTGTCCAGAAATGCATTAATTCTCAAAACTCTACCTAATTCTCTCTTTGCCTCCAGTCTCTCCTTGTTCCAATGCATCCTGTTATCATATGTATCTTTTCAAAGCACAACTCTAATGCTATCAAAAATTCAGTTTTCTACAATGCCTAATCTATTCCATGTTTGGTAAGCAGGGTCTTCCACAACACTGACCCAAATTATTTCACCAATCTTAACTTCTGATATATCCCTAATATCTTAAGCTGTCATCTCATCAACCTTATCATAGTTATCCAAATGACTCTTATATTCTCTGAACTCACCTATTCCCTTATACTTCTTCATAGACTTGTAAATCTCATAAAAATATACTCTATTTATCAAGGCCAATATCAAGCCTTTCTCAATGTTATCAATTAGATATTCTCTCTTCCTTCTCTGGTGCGTACAGCAGTATATTTGTGTGGGAAATGACACTTGTTGACACCACAGTATAGTCAAGTGTGCCCTTGTGTTATTTCCTAGATTTAATGGAAGCTTCTCCAATGAACCCAATGCACCTTGATCATTTTCTTTCCCAGGCACTACCTGGTATACTACCTGGCAAAGAGCAGGAATAAAACAAATCTGTGCCTCAGTAAAAATTATATGGAAGCAAACTTTTTCTAAATAAAATAAAATAAAAACACCTATTTAAATGAAATTCTCTTACCCATTGAGTCTTAATGACCCCAATATATAGTCAAATAGATACCTAGACATACACCTTTAAGAAAAATGAGTAAAAAGTGGCACTCTTCAAACTAATGATTAACATAATCAACTGATTGAAATTAAACACCTTCTAAAACAAGAAATACTTCTGCTAAGTACATAATTATATACATGCTGTTTAAAAATATGAACTGTCATCAAAGAATTCATTGTCATTACTAGAACTACTGTCCCATAGAAGAAATAACCACTTTTAAAATTCATCAAGATTAGACTTATTAGTGTAAATATCTTTGTGAAGTGTACCTCTTATGTCATGCTGATAAAACTCATTCTGACTATAAAGGAATGTCCGATAATTTTAATAAAACATCATAACATGCACACTTGAAAGACTTATATTTTTCAGAGCATTGACTACAGGAGAGTCTAAGCTCATCAAAAAACAATGCCAAGTTCAAACCATTTTGGAAACCTATTTTGAGCCAACTTAAAAGCCATGTAACAAAGCCTGTCAAATCCTTTTATTTTTGTATTTTAATACCACAGTAGAATTTATTAAACGACCCTCCACTCCTATTTAAGTCACTTGACTCTGATTTTTTCCAGATGATTTTCACAAGTCAAACTTATTCTCCAGAAATGAAGACATGACTGTCTAGAATGTCTTTAGAGAATGTGCATATGCTGCCTTCATGAAAAGTCATTTTAAAAGCAAAGGACCAAAACTTTCTGATTCTAGTTGTTGAAATGTAGCCTCTAAAAATGACTGCTTTAAACATGCGCCTAATATGTAACTTTGGTTCATCATGTTAAAATATTAGTAATAATAGTGATCACGTGTGATAGTAAAATCAATGTATATTGTAGGAGGGTACTTGTTTGTCAACATGCTTATTTGTAGCAATGGAGAAAAATACATTGCACGAAAACTTGGAGCAGAATATGAATAGGTTTTAATTCTATGCAAAGGGTAACATATGCGGGAGGGGAAATTTCCTAACGTGGTGAGTTTCCTCAATACTTTGCTTACTCCAAATGCTTTAAACTCATATATCACATGCAGAACTAGATAAAACCTGAAAATAATAATACACATGTTTGAGGAATATCCATTTATTTTCACCAACTAAAAAGAGTCAAAGAATAGCTAGTAGAATTATTATTGTCTAAAAAATAAGCCCAAAAGAGTAGCATATTTTAACATTATCGGAATACCTTAAGCTTTACAAATGCTGGACCAGGAAATTTTCATGCAGGTTTTATTTATATATGATCAGAATTTCTGATCCAATCTTAGTTTTCTCATTTTCTAGCCCAGAGTTTTAGAAAAACAAATTCTGATTTATAAAAGTAAACAAGATTTGTAATAATAATAATGATAATTTATTTTACAAAGATTTGTAATAATAATAATAACGTATTTTACAAGAACTTACTTGTCAAGGCTTTTAAATCTAGATAGTTCCATATATAAAACTATATTAGAAGTCACTGCCATGGCTAAGAAAAGATGGATGACACAAAGCCTAAAAAATTTCTAAAGCCAGTGGCCTCCAAGATAAACTTTTAACTTTATTATTCCTCAGCTGTCACTGATTTAACCTAGGTGGCTTTACACTCTAAAAAAAAGTTTTTCTTCTGTTGTTAGCATTGGCATTTTCACAGCATTTTATATCATATTGATTTTATCCTAAGTATTTACCATAACCTTTATACAAATTCAGTCAATATTTAAAAAGCTATCTGGCACATCTGGTTTCTTGCTGTTATTTCAAAATTTAAGTATGCTCCTGTCTCAAAGTCTTTGTACAGTGCAAAGACCTGCTTAATACAGTCTTCTCTCAGATATCCCCATAGCTCATTCACTTGTTACCTACAGAACACAGAAGGCAGCTTCTCAAATAGATCACACAATTTAAAATAGCAGCTCCACAACCCAGACACTCTCTAGTCTCCCTTACTGTTAATACTCCGCAGCTCTTCCTATGCTGTAAAATTTTCCTATTTAATTATTGTGTATGTCCCCACCCAACCCTAACCATCCACTAGATAGAAAACTCTTATAGGTAAGTTTTTGTTTGGTTTAATTTGTTTACTGCTCAATAGCAGCTAAAACATAGTAGGCACTGAATTAATATTTTCTTTATTTATAATACTATTTATTTATGATACTTGTGTGTGGTATAATAAGTAATTAGTCTGATATTTGCATTAGGTTTCTGGCAAGGAGTTTCAAATACCCTTGGAATTTTCTGAGTGATAGTAGCATCTCTTTTATGCTAATGAAGTGATTTATCTGGGCACCTAGATAGCTTCAGGATAGGAGCTGGTCAACAGAAAGACCAGTTATGTGATTAGAGGGATGGAACTTTCAACCTCCTTAACCTGGAGGTTTAATTCAATCATGTGGCTAATGATTTAATCAATCATGTCTATGTACTGAGATCCCAATAAAAACTCTGGACACTGAAGCTCAGTGGAGCTTCCTGGTCAGTGAACACACAATGCATCAGGAGGGTAGAGAACACCAAATGCATTCCTAACTGAGGGCATGGAAGCTCAATATTTGATACCCTTCTAGATCTCACTATATTGTAATCATATATGTAGCACTTTCCTGAATTCTGTGAGTCATTTTTGTGAATTATCAAGCTTGCAGGGGGTTGTGGGAATTCCCTAATTGGTGGCCACTTGGTCAGAAATGCAAGTTCTGGAGACCCCTAGAATTTGTGACTGGCATCTAGCATAAGGGTAGTCCTACCAGGGACTATGCCCTTTAGACAGTAGAATCTGACACTAGCTCTGGGTGGTTAGCATTAGAGCTGCATTGAATTGCAGCACCCTAGTTGAAAAGGAACATTGTAGATTAAAAAAAAAAAAAAAACAATTTAATTACATTTCCGTATGTGTGCTTGTTTATTTGTTTGGCATCTACTTCCAAGGTCCAGTCCCAATCAAATTGGAAACTCTCAAAATTAATGTGTAGGATAGTTCTTAAACTTGTTAAAGGCTTCAATACAATGACAAATATAACTACAATGCATTAATTTATTTTTTTCTGTATTGCTGAAAATTTGTCTCTATTATTTAACTAGTGACCTATGCATATGTTTGTTGTCATAAGAATGTATAGATATTCATATATAAATGAAATCAAGATGACAGGAACCAAAATTTTGAAATGCATGGTTTAAGGTAAATTAATTCATCATCAACAGTGGCTGAAATATATTGTCACTACAACAATATCAAAGCACAATGGGACATGTTAATTTTATGCATTCCATGAACAGTATATTCTAATAGTTTCTAGGTTCACAGGGGTAAGTAAATTAAGCAAGACACTAGGCAGATATCAGAATAGCAGGTCATTCCTATTACCCTGAATTTTCATGGCTGAGATAAAGATCCACAATAGAGACAATGAAGCACTTTAAAAGAAATTCAAATGTGAAAAAATCAATAACTGGCTTTCCTTGTGCAAGGGGAATATCTAATAGCAGCAATCAGTAACTAGGGCAACTTCTAACCTGATACATTTAGCCAAAATGATTTCAATTTCTATCTCCAAGCATATTTTAGTGCTTCTTTTCCATCTTATTACTTTGAAAAATTTTCATTAGAGATTCAAGGCTTTCCAGAACTGAAAGTCACCATAGAAATGATTATGAGAGAGAACATCTGCTGAAGATACCTTATGAAGTTAAATTTGAATTCAGGTTTAAACATGTAACAAGGGTGATTGTTATATTATACTAATCCTTTTGCTTAATGAAAGCAAAGTGATGCTGTGTTTTATTTTTAAGGGCTGTAAGAATTTATGGTATTTTAGAAGTGCCAGGCAGATTTTACCCTTATGCCACCATAATATAAAATATATTTGTCAGCAAATCAATAGTGCAAAGGAAAAAAATTCTTCTGCTGAAGAGTAAAGGACAACTGCTGTTTCAATCACCACTTTAACAGCAGTGTTTGCATTCAGTGAACTGCTAATTACAAGTGATTGTTATCTGTGTGTAAAAACAAGTTCTTAAAAATATATAGTTTATCCCTTCCTTCCTGAATTTCATCAGCAAAATATCTCTATTGACTTGAACACAATAAAACTAAATTATATTTTTAAAAATATTCTATAAAATTGACTCTTCTTAAAGTCAGATTAACCTCTTAGCCAGTTCAAGTTAAAACAGTTTTTCAGGCCGGGCGCGGTGGCTCAAGCCTGTAATCCCAGCACTTTGGGAGGCCTAGACGGGCGGATCACGAGGTCAGGAGATCAAGACCATCCTGGCTAACACGGTGAAACCCCTTCTCTACTAAAAAAATACAAAAAAATTAGCCGGGCGAGATGGCGGGCGCCTGTAATCCCAGCTACTTGGGAGGCTGAGGCGAGAGAATGGCGTAAACCTGGGAGGCGGAGCTTGCAGCAGTGAGCTGAGATCTGGCCACTGCACTCCAGCCTGGGCGACAGAGCGAGACTCCGTCAAAAAAAAAAAGAAAAAAAAAAAAAAAAGACAGTTTTTCAATGTGTGAAAAGAAGCAGCAGCGAGATGGAAATCTCATCTTGATTCCTATTTTTCCAGTGGAAAAATTAACTCTAAATTTGAGGAAATTTTTTAAAAAGAGACCCAGAAATGAGCCCAAAGTAACTAATCCCAATTCCAATATTTTATTTAAAGTTCTGTATTTTTCTACCTTTATAGTAACGAGCATTTTTAAATGTGTTGGAAATGAATATATGAATAAATTTTAAAATAACTGAGGGTAAATGCCAAAGACAGATGACACATGCTAGGAAAGCAGCTTTTAAACTCTCCTGTGTGTAACATGGTTTTTCAACCTCACCCCATTGACAGTTTGGGCTGGGTTATTGCTTGTCTTGAGGAGGTGGGAGGGGTGCTGTCCTTTGCAGTATAGGAAGTTTAGCAATATTTCTGGCCTTTACCCACAGCATACCAGTAGCACACCCCCGCCTCCCAATACCTGTCCTGTCCCAGTTGTGACCACCATAAATGTCTGCAGACATTGTCAAATGTGCTCAGGGCCTGGGGACAAAATCTCCCCCAGCTGATAATCACTGGATCTTTTGTTGAAAATATAGATCCCTCGGTCCTACCTACAATAATTTTGATTCAGCAAGCCTGAAAGGATCTCTGTTTTGTTACAACTACTCTGGTTGTGTCTTATGAAGGTAATCCCCAGATCCCATTTTGGGAACCACTCAATATTTGTTTCTTTTCGAGCAAACTTGATAGAGAAGGGAGGGACATTCACAAAAGTCCCACTCAGTATGCAGGAATATAACCTTGGTAACCTTATTGACTCTCCAAAGATAGGAGAGGCAAAGGAAGAGACACAAATGGCCTCTTTATGAATCAGAAAACCTTGTATATTTTGGAATGTCACAATGTTTTTATGTTTTTATGAGTTATCCCAACAATCCTCTGAGGGAGATAGAAAAGATCTTTTACAAATAGGCTTCAATACCCATTTCTACCTCATTAGGATTTACATTTCTAGTTTCTGTGATCATGAATAACAGCACAACAAAAGCTAATCAACTCTTTCAACTGTAGGGCATCCCTAGAAGAAATAGACTCAGGAGTTGCCGTACTTAAAATTACACACCTGAAATCAGTCAGAATTCAAAGTTTAAAAACTTTTCATATCTAAATAGTATTTGGGGTTTTGTTTTGTTTTGTTTTGTTTTCTCTTTTTCAGCAGGTATGAGTGAACCAAACAGGCCAGTTTACTATAGATTGGGCATTGAGGGTTCCATCTTCTTAACTAAACACATCACTAAAATTATATGTGAATATGTTTAACTGTCAAGTTTTTCTAAAATTAATTTTAACCTTTTTGTCCATCAAATCATTTAAGAATATAGTACTCATTTCAGTTAATGTACCTGCTTTTCAGTAGGTTAAACTACATTTTTTATTGTTTTTCAGCCATGACATTACTCCTTATGTAATTATTTATTGTCAGATAAATTCCTTTTTCCATGGTCTACTGTCAAACCTATCCTGCACTGTGCACCTTTTTATGAACTAAATACAAGACTGTACATTTTTTCCTGTCAAATTTATCCTCTTGGTCAAACCCAAATATCCATTCTATATATAAACCAAATAACCAAATTGGTGACAAGGTTAGATGTAAATTCCTGTACAAGCTTGATATAGCCTCTGTCTTTCCTTTTTATCTTTTTCCTGATCATTATTAAGAGTTATTTATACTTCTGAGATCCTCAAAGCAAAATGGAATCATAAGGACATGTCAGGCAAATAGAGCAACACCATAAATAACTGAGTGGATCAGCCCAGAGTATATTGGCTTTCAATGGTCCAATAAATAATGTCTGAGGATATGCTATTTGCGTACCTCACAACCAGCTTCCAACCTCTCCTTCCAGAGGTGCCTCATATTGGTTCTTATCTTCTACTCCATATAGCCAATAGGACTGTTTCCATTGATTTAATTTAACATGATATTCCTACCTCAAGTCTTCTATTTACTCCTTTGATCTGTAGGGGCAGAAAGGTGACAATTCCTCTCACTCGCATCGTGTGGGTTAGGGCCAATATTCTGATAACAAAATACAGGTTAACAAGAAAAAAGCATATCAGATTTGTTTAATCATGGTTTTACTTGACACGAGAGCCTTTAGAAAGAAAACTAAAAGACACAAGGGAAGCCATCAGATTTTATGCTTAGGTTTAATGAAGAAGAGACAGCCATGTAAAAATGTGATTGGACAAAAAGGGTATTGATATAGTAGTAATAGATTGATTGGGGTAGGGAAGCAGTCCAGAAAGTCCTGTCTCTTTAGATGTTTCTTGACCTCTCTGTGCAGCATTCTTTCCTTCTAGGTATGGGGCAAAACCCTCTCTGGAATAGGAGTTTTATGACCTACAGTTAAATAAGGTAGGCCAGATTTACACAGAAAGGTGAGGGAAAATTAAGTATTATTTTTAGTTTTATGGCTGGCTTTAAGGGAAAGTGGTTTCTATGACCCACATTGGAAAAAAGAGATTCTAGTTTCTATGGCTAGCCTTAGGGGAGAATGAGGCTGAGAGACAAGGTCAGGAGAAGGTCAGAGAGAAACTTTGCTTCTGAGGATGCTTCTGAGGCTTTCATTTGGGGTATTGTTTCCTGAGTTCCAACAGAGTCATCTCTCATGTCTTCTGCAATCCAACCTATCTCTGTCTGGTGAGTTTGACTAGTCCCCCAGTGTCTAATATAGCCATCTCCTCTATAAAACCTTCCATCATTACTTCCTTCATTGCCCATCGTTTTTGGAAAGAAATTACTTATTCTATTTAATTTTCCTAGTAAAGTTGAACATGTCACTCTTAAAATACTCATCATTTGCTATGATTTCTTATTCATGTGTCACATCTACTAAATACCTGGTATAATGTTTCTCAATTGAGAATTTTTGCTGATTTAATGAATTAATTAAAATTATACTTTAAACTTGGAACTTATATTTAAAAGCTAGAAAAAGTTTATAGCTAGAGTTAAGACAAATTAAAGAATAAACTTAATAGTAAAAATAAGAGTAAATGAGTAAGAAAATCATAAGCATTCCTATGTTGATAAAGAAAAGAAACAAAAATGTTCATCTCCTAACCTAAGTTTTAACAATAGGAGTAATCATTCTAATAGGCTTCCATAATCATCTCAAGCTCCTTGGGATTTATCTAGTTTCTGTGATCATGAATGACAACATAATAAGAAGTTGTCAACTCTCTCAAATGTAGGACATTACAAGAGAAAGCAGCAGTTTTTAGAAAGAGCACTTCAGACATGATACAAAGCAAAAAAAAAAAAAAAAAAGCTTACAGGTGAAAAACTAGGTTAGGGGCAAAACAACAAATTTCTTAACTAGTCCTTAGGTCACTAATTTGTCACTAATTTACTTCAAAGCCATGAGACCTAGAATAAGCCTGACGAGGCCAACTCTACTTACACTGAAACAAAAACCATTTAGAGCAACTAGGCAATTTATTCCCTCTAGAAAAACTCTAATGGGAAAAACTGCCTTAAGTTAGATCAACATAAAAAATAATCTCAGAAATGGAGTCACAAATTACTCTCCAAAAGCATAGAAAATCAAACATTTATTCATTCATTGAGCACTTTATTTTTTTATCATCAGTTTTATTCCAGGGACTGTTCCTAGGTAGTGGGGACACAGTGATAAACAAGGCAGACAGCTACAATAGAGTTTATAACCAGTGGGTTAGAGGGATAATAAATAACAGGGCACAGTAAATATGGAGTTTGGTAAGAGCTGTGGAGGTGGCTGAGATAGAGAGCAGGATGATCAAGGAAGTCTTCTTTGAAGCGTTCCTTGTTTGAACTGAGACCTGAGAAGAGGCTGGGCAATGGGCCTTTTCAGCAGAAGGACTAGCAGATATAATGGTCCTGGAAGGAGAAAGGAATTGGTGTGCTAGTCATCAGGATCCATTTGTTAAGCAAGGACATGGAGCATTAAATTAGAATTTCTATAAAGAACTGTTATAAAACCATTCCTTGGACAATAATAAGAACAGTAGTCTAGACTTTGGAGTAGTTCTTGAGTCTAATCACTCCCACTGGCCATATCCAGTTGATCACCAAATCCTATTAATTTAAATCATGATAACTAACATTAATTGAATGCTAAAAGGTACCAGTTCGTGTTCTAAAAGTATTATATTTTTTAACTCATTTAATTGCAACTTCCCTACTCTCCGGGCATACTGGTATTATTATTGTAATTTTATATTTGACCCAATGAGGAATACATAACCTGAGCAACTTGCAAGGAGACATAGCTGTAAAGAGGCAGAGTCCAGATTCTAAGCAACACATGTGGCTCCAGAGCCTATGCTCTTATCCACTGCATATTACTGCCTCTTGAACATCTGTCAATTCTGTCTCCTGCTTACTATTCTCACCTCCTTGGCTTTATTTTGTTCAATGGCTCATCTTTTCTTGACTGGACTCTTGCAAAGGCAGTAATCATTTCCCTTGCTCCTTACCACCTACCCCTTTCCAGACAGTTCTTTTGTCCATACTGATGCTAGAGTTATCTTTATAAAGTACTGCTGTCTAATATTGTGACTACTATCTACATGTAGCTATTGAGAACTTAAAATGTGTTGTAAGTATAAATTACACTATACCTCAAAGATTTAGTATAAAAAGTAAATATTTCAGTAATAATTTTTACATAAATTACATGTTGAAATTATGGGTATTTTGGATATACTGTATTAAACAAAATATAATATTAAAATTGATTTCATCTATTTGATAGGAAGAGAGGGAAGTGAGGGAAAGAGGAGAGTAATATACCCTGATGAGTAGCAAAATAGTGAAATAAGTGTAACATATACAGGAAGCCTTTGTTTCTTAAGGATAATTAGAACTGAGAAAGAACACTTAAAATGAATCCATAAAAAATGAAAAGCCAAAACTTCATAATAACTATTTTTAAATGTTTAATGCAGATTTCATATTGAACAAAATGAAGGCCCAAATACTGTTTATTTTTATCTTGTGTTTAATAAAATTTATGTTGTTATTGAATCTATCCTGGATTCTTAAAATGAATTAGGAATGTACCAATGGGCAAGGCTACTTTAAAAAATATTCATAGCATAACAGAGCTTTCTGCACAAATCATTCATTTTTAAAATAATTATTTTGTTTTCATCCTTGTCAGTTTTTATGTTCCTTATTGCTATCTGGTTTAACTTTTGGATTCTCACTTGTCAATGGCTTTGTTTTAAGTAATTTGCTAGTACCATTTTTGTGTGTTTTATCCTGTAACTCTTATAAATATTGCAATTTTATTTTTAATCATTTGCTTTTTATTTTCCTAAATTGTGAAAAGAGATTGACCTCAAAGATGTTGGAACAATGTCCAGAGATGAACATCATTTGAGTGAAGACTAATTTTCCTAAGTTATTAATAAATGACTTATGGTTACAATAATGATTGCTTCTCTATAACATGTGGAAACTTCAGGAATGCTGAAGACAAAAGTATAGTTAAAAAAAGACCCATGTTTAGTAGAAGGGCAATATTTAAATTATAGTCGAGGCAGTATGACATTATACAGAAAAATGTAAAACCTCAGAATATAGAACCTAGTGTATTAAACAAGATTCTTCATTTAGCAATTAGGAAGTGTATGTCAAACCTATACAGAGAAACCTTCTGAAGAGTATGGGGAGTAGCTCTTTTGAGAAACAGAAATACATCACAGAGTTGTTCCATGAACTAAAATTAGATACTCTTAGCAGTAAAATATGTTATTATTCTACAAGACACTCAGAAAAGGATCAGAACTGCAAATCATGTATACGGCCTGAAGCTGAGAAAAAAATGTTTCTGTTTAGAACCAAAAAATATCCAATATGAACAGACTGTGTGGAAAGGGAACTAGGAACACAGTTCCTTGGTGTCCAAATGAACAGCAATCTCATTAACAGTGCTTTTTCACTCTAAAGAAGTTTTCCCTGCCTCAGGCTAAGCGGGTTGCCAGCACAGGGTGACACTGATGTGGATGGAGAAGACCATTACAATCAAAGAACTGTCAAGGATTTGCTGTTGGGGTTGATATTGTCTCAATAACAAACAATTTTTATGAAGAGTAATTGATAGCTGTAAAAATCATAGTTAAAAATCAAATCACAGTGTTCTTCTAAAATGTAAAAATCAACCACATCTACTCATCTTACATAAAAGACAAAGAATTTGTAAAACATATACAAAATATTAGCAGTGAAGTATTTGAGAGTGAGCTCTTCTCAGAAATGAATTGTATGTCCATGTCTATTTATCTGTGTCTACCTTCATGAACTTAACAAATGCTGACTCAGCCTGTAGCGTCAGGCCCCGTGCTAAGAGCTGGGTAGCAGGGATGAAAAAGATTTCATCCTCTCCTTCATACAATTCAACAGATGTATAAGCCAGTTTCAGCAGACTGTCACGCTAGTAGAGTACAGTTTGATTGTTGTTCCATTGATTTGGGATTGGTTTTCTATTGATTTGGGGGACAAATTTTGTAGCATGATCTGCATGACTCCTAGTCCCATATGCTCTACCTTGGCATATGCAAATACTCACCACCACCACCCCCACACCTGTAGGATGAGTTGCCCCTCAATACCTGGGATAAATAAAGAGCCCAATGAAATCAGTTCCCTCAAGTCAGCCATGCTATTGACTGTGTCCTAGCTTTAATAATCTACTGCCTGATAAGTCCCATTCTCCTGAGCTTCTCATCCCTCATTCTCCTTCAGTTTCCTATACTGTGTTTCCTGACCCTGAACCATCTGGGCAGGCCATTGGACACTCATTATCATTCACCAATTCAGTGTTTGATAAAGCATTGTTGATGAACACCTGCATCAGAGTTACCTGATTTCTAGCCCCCATCTAGATCAGCCGAATCAAAATGTGTTTGCACACATGTGTGTGTATGCACATGTGTGTGCAGGTGCGTGTGTGTGTATGTGCATGAAAGAAACAGAGTGAGAGAGGAAGTGAAAGGTAGAAAGACAGTGTTATGGGGTGGAATGTCAGAGACTGAATTTTATAAAGTGCTGCCAAGACAATTTTTATACCTTCCAGGATTCCAAACTAATTCTCCAAACTGACTTTTCTCCCACTTCAGCCGTTCGTTCTTTCCTAGTCTTGTTTGTTGGTTTTTCTCATTCATTGATCACTAAATTATTGTAAATACCAACCAGGCTCAGCTCTTGGAGTTCCCCTGCTTTCTACGATCATTCCCCTGCAGTCTCATGGCTTCATATATCATCTGGTCATTCCCAAGCTTAAAGCTCCAGCTTGGACATTTCTGTTGAAATCCAGCTGCTTACTTGATGTCTCCACTGAATGTCTAAGAGGTATCCGACACATAACATATCCAAACCTGAGTTCCTGATTTTTCTCTCCAAACCTATTCCTCCTTCAACCTTTTTCTATTGCATCAACGGTAGTTCTACCAGCCCAGTTATTCAAACCCGAGTGTGGCACCATTCCTTACTTCTAACTTCTTTTCTCTTCTTTACTCCCTATATCCTCTGCTTCAATTTTTCCATAATCTTTATCAACATAGAACATACTATATATTTTATTTGTTATATTAACTGTCATCCACAATCTCATAAGTTCAAAGATTATTATCTGTTTTTTTCCCCCTCAAGGCTATGTCCTCACTTCCTAGAATGATGCTTGGTACATAATTGGCACTCAGTAAATATTTTTTTGTTTTGTTTTGTTTTGTTTTTGAGATGGAGTCTAGCTCTGTCACCCAGGCTGGAGTGCAGTGGTGCGATCTCTGTTCACTGCAACCTCCGCCTAACGGATTCAAGAGGTTCTCATGCCTCATCCTCTCCAGTAGCTGGAATATAGGCACCCGCCACTACACCTGGCTAATTTTTGTAGTTTTACTAAAGATAGGGTTTTACTATGTTGGCCAGGCTGGTCTCAAACTCCTGAGCTCAGGTGATCCACCTGCCTCAGCCTCCCAAAGTGCTGGGATTACAGGTGTGAGCCACCACACCCAGCCTTTGTTAAAAAATAAACAGAACAGTACCTAACACATAGTAGAGACTTATAAATATTCAGTGAGAAAAAATGAATGAGGTTTTACCTGATCATTCTTAAAATAATAGATTATTCGATCTCCCAAATTCCTGAGCACCGCTCCCACCTTGTAGTTCCAGTATTACTTCCAGCCCATCTTATTTTTTTTTCAAGTCCATGTTTTGCTACAATGTGGAAATCTATGAAAGAGTAAATGTGAACATGACCTCAGAGTCTACAACCAAGTAACAAGAGAAAGCTATACATCTTCAGCGTCACTACCACTATGATTAACAAGCCATTGATAAGATTACATCTAGTTGGAAAACTCTTGCTGTAATAAGTCATGTGTGGATACCTCCTGGGAAAAATATCTTATTAATTCTGAAAGAAGATTTTTTATTTGAACCTGGAGATTATTAGTCAAGCAATGTTTTCTAAACTGGCAGACATCAGACTACATATGTATTTGTTTGACCTATGTGATTGTTCGAATTTTTTTAATGCAATAGCGATACTTAAACATTAGGCGATCATATGTAAAAATCCAGATTTCAAGTTTATTCTGAAAGATTGATAGATCTGTGTTGCTGGGCCTGTATATCTGCACAACAGTCAGCAGATCTATTAGTTGCTCCCTCCTGATGGGCAGTGGTCTCTCCAACTTGCCACAATTGCTATTCTGCCAGATTCACTAATTCACATTATCTTCCTGGTCCCTGTGGGCATGTGAGTTGGCAACAATGACTTAAGAGCCCAGATTCTTGCAAAGATAACTAGTACTTAAAACTCAGACTGCTTAGTGCTGTGAAGCAAAGAAGGAAATATATAGGCTAAAACATTACTCCTCTGGGGACAATACATGGGCTAAAGACTCTCTCAAACTCGGGGCTTACAATTTTGTAAACCAAACCAAGCAGAAATGCTGTGCCATATTCTAATGCTCTCCCATTGGTAATAGTCTGCAAACACAGAAACAAAAATAATTATTTTGCTTTCATCCAAAACAATAATGAGTAAGGATGCCGATGGTGGGGGAGTGAATCCTTTACTTTTAAAGGAGTTTGCAGTGAAAAATCCTATTCCTCTTACATTCAGCACACAGCATGCTTTGGTGACAGATGGTCATTCCAAGTGCTATGGTCTGTCTCAGTATATAATGACAAACATATAAACCTTCTGTTGCACAGCATAGGCGTGAGGCTTAAACACCTGCTTCAAATTACTCTCATACCATAAACAGTCTTGGAAATTGGAAAGCCCTGTGTTTTAAGAAAGGAAGAGACGCCACAGCCAACTACACTAAATTGGGTAGGCTTGGGTCCAGTGAGCAGTAAAAAAAGAAAATTATGCCTGGAGCTACTGGCAAACAGCTAATGGTAATAATAATATTACTGAGTAGTAATACAGTTAAAATCGATTGCTGCAGAAATCTTGTACATTCTCAAATATGTTCTTAAACTAATGATGTATATTTTATTTTTCATCTCTCTCAAGTTTTCTTTTAAATGTGTTACATCTGGAATGCTTCTCGGGGGAATTTTAAGATGGGAATGTTTTGATGTTCTAATTAACAGAAGGATTAATGACACTCTCTAATATTATTTCTTCCTATGTCTATCAAATAATTACCAATATTTTACTCAAGAACTAAACTGCTAACATTTCAGCTCATCTAGCAATTCTATCACAAGAAGAGATCTGAATTCTTGTCAGTCTACAATGAAGTTGTCACTGCACTTTCCTGATTCCTTCAGGGAAACATCTGCCTACTTGAAGCTCTCAAAATGAAGCACTGTCAAATTACTGAAAGGCTGCACATCATCCAATAATTAACCTGGAAAGATCACTTGCCAATGGCGTTATGCCATGCCAAACAGATGTTCCTGCTACCTATCTGAAAAAAGAGGTCAAATGTTCTGAAGTAGACATACTCTGTGTTCCTTCTTGTGGGTATGCATTAGTCATTTATTAAGCTTCTCCTTTTGCACTATGTGAAAATTAAAGATAGTTTTCAGTTTATTGATTGACTGACTAGATCATTTTAAAAGCAGACATATCTTTAAAGTAATTATGCAACTGATTTCAAGATTGGAGGACTGCAAATAGCTTGTCGGAATGCATGTCAATTGACATTGCCTTTCGTATTCATGACAGTTAGAGTATATGAACACTATAATCAGAGACATGCCAAGATACACAAAAATAAATGCAATATTAATAAGCGAATATTTGAAGCCCACCTTATTTCCCATATGCAAACACCCAGGGTTAGATTCTCACTATAGATCAGGCTGGGCAAATTTTTAAAATCCTGTGCCACTGTTGAAGAAAAAAATTCTTTCTGGACTAATGGCAATTTCAAGGAATTAAAACAGCATTGCTAAAATATATTAGGATCAAAGCTCTGCACTTTATTTTTGGTGGACCAAAAAAATATAATTTGTGCTCTTGTAGACATTACATCTAAGCAAATTTAACAATTGTATTTAGAAATTAAACCTCTTTAGGCACTTAGCTATTAATACTTGAACCCACAGAGTAAATATTTGTTTTCAATATTAAGAAATAATTCCCTACTGTTTTATTCATTTTAAAGGAAGTAACTTATATATGTGATTTCAAAAAAAATGAAAAAGGTATAATACAAAATAACAGCATCCCTCTCAAATTCACATTCTCAACCCCCAGAGATAAGCAGTGAACAGATATTTTGTGTATCTCTCCAAAATTGTTATGCTCATATTGTAGATGAAACCACACTCATCATTCTGTCCCTGCTACTTTTCTTTAACTATATACTTTGGAGAGCATTCATTAATATTATGTGAAGATAGATCTACTTCACTGTGTTTAACAGATGCATACTGAATGCATATACCATGGTTATTTCAATATTCTCTTGCTGTTGATCATTTTGTTTGTTTCCTGATTTTATCTGTTAAAACAATGCTGCAATGAACAAAGGAATAACTTTCTAACAGTGTTACTTTAAAAATGCAAAAAATTTTCTTAAAAAGTTGGGGGAAATTACTCGATCTTCTGTAAGTGCTCAGAGTCAGAGAAGAAGTTCTAGTGAGGAGGACCAAAGAAGAAATTCTAGCTCAATGATTGCTTCAAGTAACATCATTGTTACCATCATCTGAGTCACATAGAAATCATTCCCAAATGTTCATCTATGCCCAGTCTTCAAGGGTGTTATCATAGCTCTAGCTATAAGCTTAAAAATCCCACAACTATTTATAGAAGTATATGAAGGTTTCAAAAGCTTGTGAGGTGTGTGTGTGTGTGCACGCGGGTGTGTGTACGTGTGGCCCTTTTTCTCTTTCAGTCTCTATATACTTATACCTATTCTGTCTCATTCATGCATGTGTGTGTGTGTGTGTGTGTGTGTACTTCAAATAGATTTGTGGAATATCCTTTTTTTTTTTTTTTTTTGAGACGGAGTCTCGCTCTGTCATCCGGGCTGGAGTGCAGTGGCCGGATCTCAGCTCACTGCAAGCTCCGCCTCCCGAGTTTACGCCATTCTCCTGCCTCAGCCTCCCGAGTAGCTGGGACTACAGGCGCCCACCACCTCGCCCGGCTAGTTTTTTGTATTTTTTAGTAGAGATGGGTTTCACTGTGTTAGCCAGGATGGTCTCGATCTCCTGACCTCATGATCCGCCCGTCTCGGCCTCCCAAAGTGCTGGGATTACAGACTTGAGCCACCGCGCCCGGCCGGAATATTCTTATTATAACTGTATTACATATTTGGGGTCCCCAGACTTCTTTGATAACCCTTTGGTGTGGGGTAAACCTAAAAGATGACAAAAAGTATTCTGACTCACAGAATCTTAGGAGATGGTAAAGATCTCACGACAGTTAGAGCATGGGTGTACTAAGCCTAGGTCCAAAATTAACATTTAAATTAAAATCTGAAAATATCTTTCTGTAACTTCACAATGGCCCTTCAATTTACAAGCCTGCTTTTAACCAAAATTTTCTGATGGTTATAGAAGAAATATTATAAGGTGATATTGGGGAAAGCTAGCTGGCCATTGTGACATTCATCTTTAATTCAATGCCTCATCTTGAAAGGTCTTCTCTTGTATTTTCCTTACGATCTTTAGGCATTTTATGGCCCTCAACTTGAGCCCCTCCCCGGTTTTCAATATCAATCAGACAAATCCAAAGAGTGAAGGAACTTATGAGCTCTCCTTCTGTCAGTCAAAGGATAATAGCATTTTTGCATTGGAGTAAGCACCCAGTGGAGTCAATTGGTCACTATGAATTCCAAATTTGAGCTACCTGCCAATGTATCGATGACTCACTGAGTCATAAAAACTTTTTTCATAAATGCACTACCTTTTCGTAATGTTCAGGAAAAATCTGTAACTTTTTAATATGCCTCTGGATAATCAGCTGTATATTGTCTTTGACCACTTTATTTCACACACTCACACACACACACACACACACACATCTTGTTAATACTTCAATGTACATACTTCTTTTCCCATTTACCTGATGATTTTCCTAGGCAAATATCAGTTTTGACGTATTTATGGTAATCTCATAACTTTTCATTGTTTTGCTTTTAGTTAATCTGTTTGATGGATTTAACAAAATTTAATAAATTTTAAAAGTAATAATTTAAAACGATTTAATAAATTCTTCATTTTACCTGAACCCTGACTTACTACCTGCACTAAGTGTGAAACAGAGCATAATTTTTGGAACCTTAGCAAATTCCTCCAAAAAACACTGGACCATTTGCCCTACCCAGTGATTTTTGGCTAGAGAGGACCAAAGTAAGAGCTTTGGTAGAAGTGTAACTGAGAAAGAAGTCACAATACCATGACCCTTTGGATGCACAACTTTGATAACAAAGGAATACATGATAAGCAGAGCATCCTCCATTACAAACTTTCAGATCTCTGCTCATCAATCTGGGCTATATATCAGAAACATCTGGTGAGCTTTTAAAAATTTCTTATGTTTGGGCCATACCTCAGAATCATTAAATCAAATTCCTTAGAGGTGAGGCCCAGGTATTGACAGTTTCTAAAATTCCCCAAGAAGTTCAAATGTGTAGCCACATTTGAGAACCAGTTATTCAGAGTACAGTAAGCAGCCATGTAACAGAAAAATGTCAAGCCTTTCAAGAGGAAAGCTGTGCCCACTGGTCATTAGTCCAGACTTTTTCACAAGGAAGATGGTATTTCACCAGCATTGGTTGAATGCCTGTGATGTGATGAAGACTAAAGATATATTGTTTCATTGGACCCTTCCTGTAATATAAGAAGAAATAGGCCGGGCGCGGTGGCTCAAGCCTGTAATCCCAGCACTTTGGGAGGCCAAGGCGGGTGGATCACGAGGTCAGGAGATCGAGACCCTCCTGGCTAACACGGTGAAACCCCGTCTCTACTAAAAATACAAAAAAAAACTAGCCGGGCGCGGTGGCGGGCGCCTGTAGTCCCAGCTACTCGGAGGCTGAGGCGGGAGAATGGCGGGAACCCGGGAGGCGGAGCTTGCAGTGAGCCGAGATCGCGCCACTGTACTCCAGCCTGGGCGACACAGCAAGACTCTGTCTCAAAAAAAAAAAAAAAAAAAAAAAAAAAAAAAAAAAAGAAGAAATATACATTTGGTCTCTGCTCCTGGTTCCAGACACAGAGCTCTTAAAACTCTTATAGATAGGGGCACTAGGAGAATTTTTGTTCTAATATTTGGTCTTTGACTTCAGTTCCTGCCACAGAGTTCATAAGACCTAGGTAATTTCCTGAGTGGCAGGAGCATCTGACACAGAGCTCCTAAATCCCTTGGAGTTTTCTGAGTGATAGGAACATCTTGTGTTCTAATGAGAGAACTTTCGGTGTGCTCCTGGGCAGCTTTAGGACGAGGGCTGGTTGTCAGGGGAACCAACTGCGTGATGAGAATGTTGGAACTTTCAGTCCCACCCCCCGGCCTTTGTGGAGTGAAAAGGGACTAAATGTTGAGTTGATTACCAATGACCAGTGACTTAATCAATTATGCCTACTTAATGAAGCCTCCACAAAAACCTAACAGAACAGGATTCAGGGAACTTCTGGATTGCTGAGCACATGGAGGTACTTGAAGAGTGGTGCACTTGCATAGGGCATGGAAGCTCCATGTGCCTTCTCACATACCTTGTCCTATATGTTTCTTTCATTGGGATATTCATCTATATACTTTATTGTATAATTTATATTAAGTGCGTAAACATAAGTAAAGTGTTTCCCTGAGTTCTGTGAGCCACTCCAAAAAATTAATTGAACCAAGGAAGGAGTCATTGGAACCCTGATTTCTACTCAGTTAGTCAAAAACACAGGTCACAAATTGGGGCTTACAATTGACGTCTGAAGTGAAGGCAATCGTGTGGAATTGAATCTTTAACCTGTGAGATCTGATACTCTCTCCGGGTAGATGGTGTCAGAATTGAATTGAACCATAGGGCAATCCAGTTGGTGTCCACTGGAGAACTGCTTGGTATGTATGGAGACCTCTCTCCCGCATCTGGTGTCAGAAGCGTGTTGAGTGGAGTGTGAGAGCAAGAAACACAATCTATTTTTTCAGACTCACATAAGTCTTTGCAATCTCCATTTTATAGATGAGAAAACTGAGGCTCAAATAACTTACCCAAAGCTGACAGATTTAAGATTCAACCCCAAGTCTGCAATGCTCCAGAGTCCATGCTCTTTTGTGCTGCACCACACTTTCACTGCATTCCAAAACAGAGAGTAGCTATCTGTCACCACTGTAAATTCTATCTTATTTCAGGCCTCCTGGGGTTTTCTGTCATTGGGTTTCATGTCTGACTCCTGGAAATTCTCTCAGATAGGAAATGAAGAAGTGAAGGAGTTCTAAACACACAGAGAATTCTATTTTACTGAGAACAGCCATTCAATCAACCAAGCTCTGTGTCTCTGACATTCTGATAACAGAAAATAATTTCTTTTTTTTTTTTTTTGCAGGCTCCCTGGCACATCAGTACCAAGTTTCTCATGTCACGTCAACTTCGATTTCAATTTTACCCTAGGACGCATGCACCTCAGCATGGTCAGCTCAGCAGCATATCAATGATGGCAAAATTTAACAGCCTTTAAAAGAGAGCTGGATGAAAAGGATTCCAAAATGCTTTTCAGGACATCCATGAATCATCTGCTTTCAATGGAGTGATATTTTAGAATCACCCACCCAAGCTGACACCAATTCTGAATGGCGAGGTCTCACCCTTCTTATGAAGATAACTTCCAATGCCATTAGTCTCCTTAATGCAGGCTTAGCACCAATGAAACTATTTCTGCTGCTGCCTGGCATGGACAGATAGAAGAATGTTTTCCTTGGAAAAATACTAGAAATCATTTTAAAACTTTAACCCCATAGTTTAACAAAGTCCAGTAAGCTATATGCCTTGACTATATCACTCAGGCTTCTAACAGAACTGAAAAGATCTGAGACTTAACACTATTTTTTCAATAGTAAGTAAAGGCTAAATACATGATACTAGTGCATATTTCACAGATTTATGGTAAAAATTGAAAGAGGAATGGGAGAAATTAAAGGTTACTCAGCAAATTATGTGGCACTTAATAAAATTCAATACATTTTAGCATTTTCCCTCAATTTTTTATAACTTGCTGAAGTTTCCATATTTAAAGATTCTAAAAGCAAATTTCACTCAGAGAAAACACTTTCATTATAAACAGGATATTTACTTCTACCAAAAAAAAAAAAGAAGAAGAAGAAAACTATTGAGTCTATCATATTTCCTTCTTTTCTCTAGCTACCAGGAGTCTCAGTATTTTTCACAATGGCTTCTTTTTATTTTTTTATTTTTTTGAGACGGAGTCTCGTTCTGTTGCCCAGGCTGGAGTGCAGTGGCGCGATCTCGACTCACTGCAAGCTCTGCCTCCCGGGTTCACGCCATTCTCCTGCCTCAGCCTCCTGAGTAGCTGGGACTACAGGCGCCCGCCACTGCACCCGGCTAATTTTTTGTATTTTTAGTAGAGACGGGGTTTCACCGTGATCTCGATCTCCTGACCTTGTGATCCGCCCGCCTCGGCCTCCCAAAGTGCTGGGATTACAGGCGTGAGCCACTGCGCCCGGCCGTCAGTATTTTTCTTTTTTCAAAGTAATGTGAAGCTGCATGCTTCATAGAAGTATGAATTTATCAAAAATAAATGAAAGAATTTGTATAGAACAGAATAAATGAATACATTTATTAACAAAGAAGCATTTCTTTCTTTTTTTTTGAGACTGAATCTTGTTCTGTCGCCCAGGCTGGAGTGCAATGGCGTGATCTCGGTTCACTGCAAGCTCTGCCTCCAGGGTTCACGCCATTTTCCTGACTCAGCCTCCTCCTGAGTAGCTGGGACTACAGGCATCTGCCACCACACCCGGCTAATATTTTTTTTTTTTTGGTGTGTGTGTGTGTGTGTGTGTGTGTGTGTGTGTGTGTAGGTGTGTGTATTTTTAGTAGAGACGAGGTTTCACCATGTTAGCCAGGATGGTCTGTATCTCCTGACCTCGTGATCCACCTGCCTCGGCCTCCCAAAGTGAGAAGCATTTCTTACACTTAAGCTTCAAAAGAAAGAGAGCCATCATGGTGTTAATATAAGATAAATTGATTTAATATTGACCAGTCTGCTATATTGATAGATAGATTACAGGAAGATTAGATAGATCACTAGGTAAAATTTCCTCTTCCTGCCTATTCCTTTTGTTACTTTGCTTTTGTCTATCATTTGGCCTTTTATATGACCTATAATGTCAATAACTTTATTTTAAGCTATCTCAATGCTTCCAAAAGGTACAATACAAATAAATGCATAGATGTGTACACAAAAATATTCTCTCTGTATATATTCCTTATTTTTGTTTCAGCATCAAAGAATGAGAATTCAACCCAATTTTATTTATTCAATAAACATTATGTGCCAGTCTTTGTCCTAGGCAATAGGATAACAATAGTGAAGGCAATGTCTCCTGAGGATAACACTCTAGAGAAAGTCTATCCTTTTGACTTAGATTAAATCAGTGAACTAGAGCTGTATGTACCAAGATATCAATCCCCTCAGCTCTTTAGGTGGTTGAGATGGGGTCTGAATTTTCTGCATCACTGAAATCTATAGTTACATATCCAATTATGTACTAGACTGGACATCACTATCTGGTGTTTATTAGGCATGCAAGCCACTAGTCCACTTCTCCCTGTGTGCGCTACAAACACAGTCAATTCTTATTATTCACTAATTCCATATTTTCTAATTTACCTACTTGTCAAAATTTATTTGTAACCCCAGAACAAATATTCACAACGTTTTCACAGGAGTTCACACACACATGCACAGAGAGGTGCATTTTCAGGTTCTATTTTGGGTTCTCTGACATGTACTTTCCAGGCTGAGACTGAACAAGATGACAATCTGTGTTCTTATTACAGCTCTCATACTATAAACAAGTGTCCTTTCTGTCCTATAAGCAAGAAGTCTATTTAGTGTCACATCTTTCACATTTTTGTCCATTTTTTGGTGTGTTTGCTGTTTAGTATTACTCCCAAGCACAGCACCAAAGTTGTGTCTAATGTTCCTAACTGCAAGATGGCTGTGATATGCCTTACAGAGCTTAAAAAACACCAGCATAGAAAAACTTTATTCAGACATGAGTTATAGTGCTATTGGCCATGAGCTCAGTGGTAATGAATTACCAATATATATTTTTAAAAGTGTCTTTAAACAGAAACTAGAATGGCATGACTAGAACAAAGTTATACATTGATGAGCTGTTGAGAATTTTGGGCCAGAGGCTTGTAAAATCCTGACTCTGCATTTCCTCCATTAAGTAATGGGTCGGCATTTGCTAATTCAGTGTCCACAATGACTTTATAGGATATATTATAACAAATAATGAGAATAAATTGTATTGCCATTTCCTAGATGTGCTATAATGCAAAAAAAAGGCTATGAAAAAATTATTTTAGATGGGAAAAGACAGACAAATTAATAATATGTTAGTTATGAATAAACAGAGTGATATCAAATCCCATGAGGATAATTAAATGGAGTAAAGATAAAGACTGAGAGGAATGGGACCACATAAGAGTAGATGGTCAGAAGAGTCCTCATGGATAGGGTAGCATCTGTGCTGATCCCTGAATACCTAGAAGAAGCCAGTCATGAAAATGGAGTCAAGGGATAAGGGATTCCAGGCAGAGAGTAAATATAAAGACCATAAAGCAAGAATAGGTTCAGTATATCCCAGGAACAGAAAGAAGGCCAGTGTGACTGCAGCATAGTTTATTGGGGTATAGGAAGGGGGGAGGTGAAGGGAGCAGAAGGTAGGGTCTGCATCATAGCAGGACTTCTGGGCCATGGTAAGAAGTTTTATAATTTAAGTATAAACAAAAACCATTTGAGAACTCTAAGCAAGCAAATGATACGATTTCATAAGCATTTTTAAAACCTACTGTTGGCAACTGTGTAAAGAATGAACTGTAGATAGGCCAGGAAGAAAACAGAAAGAACTAGTAAAAGGCCATGGCAGGATCTCAGATGAGAGGCAGTGGTGGCATGACTGGAATTATAGCAGTAGGGATGGAGGAAAATGAGCCAATTCAGGCTGCTTACAGCACTTGTGAATAATAAGTTCAAATGAAAGAAATTCAAGCTATCTTTTAGGTGGCTCAAACCATTTGGTGGAGATTGGTACTTGAGGGAAGAATGATTCTGGATAAAAGAAATCTTGGGTTCTGCTGGAGGTGTCTGGGATGCAGTTGTAAATATAACTCTGAAGTTCAGTGATAAAGTCAGAGCTGGAAATATAAATTTGGATAGCATTGGCAAATACGTGGCATTTGAAGCCTAGATACTGAATGTGATTACCCAGCAAGAGGAGTAGAGAACTAACAACAAATCTTGGATAGAACAACATTAAGGACAAGTATAGAAAAGGGGAAAGTCAGCAAAGAAAACCAAGACGATAACCCCAGCTGAAGTAGAAAGGAAACTAGGACTTAAAAAGATCTTAATTCTCTCACAGGTATTAGAAGAGTCCTAGAATTATATACATTTGGTTGTCTGTATTATGGAAGTTTTAATTCTGTATTCATTATGGCAGTTTATGTCTGTATTGCGAGACAGAATAACCACGATTACCAGTATGTTGTTATTCTTATTATTATTATTTGCTTAATCAGTCAACATTGATATTAAATATTTGCCTCCATCAATGTGATACATTTCCTCTTGAAATTTTATACCTGAATGATTTTTATAACTTTATTAAAGCAACAAATACATACAATGAATAAACTTTTTTTAACTGCAGATAAATTATTCACTGCCATAAGCTGCAGACCTTGAACTCTCAGGCAGTGGAAAGGAGCATAGCAATGAAGGTCATTCTCCAGGATGCACAACTACAGCCCATATGCTATGTTTGGTACCCCTACATTTGACATTCTCAGTTGTTTTTGGCAGCTGAGGTTAACTATTTCTAAATTAAGCAATAAAATTCTGAAATATGGCTACACTTGCAGATGGGCAAGTACAACAAACCTAATGATAATTTTGCTTGTTTGTTATCCTTATTATGATTATCAACAGAACTTAGGGGATTTTTATTCATTTAAAATCATTTGTTATTATAAACAATGGAAAACTAGGCCTGCTGCCATCAACTGCAGGCACAGCCCAGAGATGGATAAAGATGCGTATAGCACCCTCATACTGTATCATTTTACTCCATGTTGAAACCAAATCAAACTTGGGATGACTACCTTATAAAGGAAAATATCTTCTACCTCTCTGCCAAAACCCTCACATGACCTCACTCTGCCACCCATCTCCACTCCCAAACAAACTCAGGTTCATGTTTAGAAGCTTTCTCCTTCTTCTCTTCTTTCATTTATATCAAGGACTGTGTCTAATTTATCTCTCTGTCCTCAGTAACCAGCACAGTGGCCAGTAAATCCTAGATTCTCAATACATGTTGAAATAAAATGGTACTTTGACTTACAATTGTCTTGCTCTCTGAAGTCTTCTATGTTTTCATGCAGAACCTCTTATTCTTTTAGTTTAACTAATTAATTATGATTTGTGGGGTTTTTGTTTTATAAAAAGGTCAATAGACATTTTGTAGCATGTACTATAGACAGGATCCTACACTTAAAAAAGTAGCTGTTTCAAAGACCTGGCCCATGGGAAATTGGCTAGTTGTCTGCTGAGTAATCAAGATACTTTTAAAATATCAAAATAAGTACATAAGTGCTAAACATGTAGAACACAGCAGCCATACCAAAGTAGTTCAAAGGAAAGACAGCTCATGTGTCCTGGAACCATTGGGGAAAGTTTTTTAGAAGAGGCAGGGTTTGGCCAGGTGCAGTGGCTCATGCCTGTAATCCCAGCATTTTGGGAGGTCAAGGTGGGCGGATCACTTGAGGTCAGGGGTTTGAGACCAGCCTGGCCAACATGGTGAAACTCTATCTCTACTAAAAATACAAAAATTAGTAGGGCATGGTGGCAGGTGCCTGTAATCCCAGGTACGTAGGAGGCTGAGGCAGGAGAATCGCTTTGAACCCGGGAGGTGGGGGTTGCAGTGAGCCAGGATCCCAAGATTACACCATTGCACTCCAGCCTGGGGACAAGAGCGAGACTTCATCAAAAAAAAAAAAAAAAAAAAAAAAAAAAAAAAAAGCAACAGCAGTAGCAGCAGAAGCAGAAGCAGAATTTAAAAGCTGAATCTCAAGGATAGGATAGAAGAGAAGGATGAAGAATATCTTCCTGGAAAAACAAATACAAACGAGAGTCCAGAGCTGGGAATGTATCATAGCTTTTAAGGACTAATCAGTAAAACAATTTGTTGGGAATAAAAGATCAGTAACAAACAAACAAAAAAGCAAAATTAGAAAGATAAGTTGGGAACTTGGGGCCGTGTTCTAGAAGATTATTTTCAAGTTCTGAATTTCTTTTAAAAGCAAGAGGCGACTAATAGTTTTGTAATTATTACTGAGGACAAAGATCAACTGGAAGACCATTTTCACATGCTTTCAAGAAAGGCAATATTACTGAGGCCAGTAAATCTAGTAAGGATATTGCTAACATAATATAAAAAATTCAGGATTGGTTGTGAAACATAGTTGAACATACTGATTGATTAAATGTGACTGAAGGAGAAAGACGTGAAAGTTAGAATGAACGTTTCCAGCTGGAGTAGCTAGAGAAATGATGATATTGTTGACAGATGTAAGGAAGACAGGACAGATCAAAGGGGAGCTGTTAGGGAAGACAAGAGAGTCCTAATTTAGACCTATTGACTCTGGGTGTCATCAAAACCAAGATGTCTACTTGATAAAGACACCTACTAAGAAGGTAAAGATATGGGACTGGATATCATAATGGTAATCTTTCCAGACTGCCTGAGAGATGCAGGCAATCATTTATTTAGCCTCATATTACATGTATGTCCAGCTTTCAGTAAAGGCCTGCTTTTAGACATTTAATACATTTTGATAGTATTTTGAACTATTGTCTAAGAAGAATTCATGTGGGCCCCTGTGAACCTAAATAAACAAATAAATAAATAGACAAATCTCTGATCTTTAAAATATCTCTAAGTACCACTATTTATATGCATATTTACCCTGAAAAAGCATTTAAAATAGCTACCAATACAGGAGAAAATTTGGTTCCAAAGAGAACACGGGCCTACGGGAGACCAGGTGTTTACCGCCATGCTAATTAACCATCTTCTGTTAGGCAACTCACAAGTTACTTGGCCTTTGCTTTCTCTTCTTTAAATGACATTAGGCCAGATAATCTAGAACCTCACTTCTAGAGTTTAGATCCTTATTTCTATGTAATTCTTTTGCACTAAAGTATCAAAACTTATAAAGAAAGTTGTGTGTAAGAGAACAGAGGAAAGAAAGATGAGAGGCTCTTTACTAAGAGCCACTTGTTCATCAGGGCAAGCTGCCTCCTTTGCAATATGTCAGGCTTATTTAAAAAATAAATTTTGTGTCTCTGTTGACTATTTAAGGTAACTAAATGATTCTTCAGGCATGCAACAACATCAATGGAGGAAGAATTCTAGTGGAAATGAATAATAAAGGAATCTTTTAATGTGTATACATTTAATGAGTAAAAAGACATACACTATTTTTTCTTAATGCGACTGATTCTTCCAGGAGGAGCCAACACATTCTGTGTTCTTACTGCACAAATCAAAGAATAACCACATGAAGGAATCCAATATCCACTCTTACCATTTATTATTCCTGATGCTTTATATATATAATATGCATAACCTCACTGATTCCTCAAAATAGTCATCTAAAGTAGGTACCATTCTGATGTTAGGCATTTTCAAATGAAGAGGTTGAGGCTAAATAGTTTGATTAACTTACTCAACTGTCACTTGATTAGTACATGCTAGAAACAAGATTCTAATGCAGAGTTTATTACAAAAGTATTTTCTTCACTATACTTCTACTATTACCAAAATTTAAGAAAATAATATTATAGTGATATTAATAAAAAAACAAATATTTGTTGTTGGGTTTTCCCCAGTTCCTGGCACAAAGCTCCTAAAACCCTTGGAATCTCCCAAGTGATGAGTGTCTTGAATGTTAGCGATATGACTGGTGGCTGGAGGCTCCTAGATAGCTTTGGCATGAAGGCTGGTAGCCAGAAAGACCAAGGTCTGATTAGAGGATTGGGGCTTTCAGCACCACCTCCTGACTTCTGGAAAGGGACAAGAAACTGGAGATTTAGTTAATCACCATGAGCCATGATTTAATTAATCATGCTTGCATAATGAAACCTCCATTAAAACCAGTAAATAACAAGGTTCTCAGAGCTTCCAGACTGATGAAAACATTGAGGTGCTGGGTGAGTGGTGCATGCAGAGAAGGTACAAAAGTTCTGTACCACCCCCAGCCCATACCTTCCTTTAAGCTTTGTTTTTTTTTTTAATTTGGCTGTTCTTGAGTTGAATCCTTTATAATAAACTGATAAATATGACTAAAGTGTTTCCTTGTGTTTTGCAAACCACTCTAGCAGATTACTGGACATGAGGACGGGGTAACTGGAATCCCTAATTTACAGCATTTTGGTCAGAAATATAGATAGAAACCTGGGACTTGTGACTGGTGTTTGAAGTGGGAGCAGTCTTGTAGGACTGAACCCTTAACCTGTGGGGTCTGTGCCCACTCTAGGTTATTAATGTCAACCTTGAATTGAATTGAATTGAATTCTGGGACACCCGGTTAGTATCTGAAGAGTTGGAGAATTTGTTGGTGTAAAAAAAGAAACCCACACACTTGTTGTCAGAGTACTATTAGTAAAAACAGTTACATTACTTAATTCTAAAATGCTCTCTAAGAGGCAGTCATTTTCAGGGTCAACTATGACACCAAACTGCCTAGGGTCAAATTTTTATAAGCTGATCTAAGGTAAGTCATACAACCTTACTGTGCCTCAATTAAAATGAGGATGATAATGATAATACCTACAAAATAAGGCTGTTTTGAGGCCTATATAAATACAGAATTTACCTCGTCATGCCTGATCCATGGAAATACTAGCTATTATTATACCAAGCACCAAGATAAGTGTTTTGTATACATTATTTCATTTACTGCCTACAACAACCTTATAGGATAGGCAGCATTAGCATCCACATCTTACTGATAAGAAAACCGAGGTTCAAATAAACCAAAAGACTGGCCCAAGAATACATCACAGTAAATGGTATAACTTCGATTTTAATCTAAATTCACTAAATCCAAAGCCTTCATTTTATCAAGCAAAAGACATTTAAAAAGATTTATCAGGGTGATTAATGCTAGTTATCACAATAGAAAAAAAATTCAGGGGCTTAAGTAGAACTTTGTTATCTTTGTACAGTCTAATGCTGACTAATGTAGAACAGGTCATCTTACTCCACACTGAAACTATACACTTGGACTCCAAAATCTCTGTGGCCAGGTACAAGAGAGATGAAGAATGTGTACTAGTTTTTAACGATGCCCTGAGTCACACAGGCACATCCATATATAATCCACTGATCCAGTCTAGTTACATGTTTCTAATCTAACTGCAAAGCAGGCTGGGAAATGCAGAGGAAAAAAAAAAAGATATTGCCATGTGATTCATGTGATTTACCTTTTCCAAAATAAGCTATGTGTAAAACAAATATTTGGATTCTTAGGTGTTCTCTCTTAAGAGTTTTTATATTGGGGGGAAATACATTACCAAAATTTTAATGGCAAACCTAGTAATGGACATTATTATTTAATCTGCTCAACAATACTGTCTTCCTTCACTTGCATTTTTTGGTAAAAGAAAGTAAGAATATTAGTCTAACAATCATTTTTGTAAGGAAGCTTCCTGTGCTGTCAGCAGCCATAAGGATTAAGCCACTCCAGTATGAGGAAAATGAAAAACAAAGTTAAAGAAATGGCAAGAGATGGAGACACTGCCAACAGCATCTAAAGCTGTATTTCCAGTCATTTCTGGAGCTTGGGCTAATTAATATTCACAATGGCTGCACCAAGTGTTTATGGTTCAGCTCTAATCTGATTGGGCATGCAACTATACTGATTGGTCAGTATCTGTGACACTCAGATTGTTAATAATTATTAGTAGTACTTTCACAAGTACTAATATAATATATATTAGTGAGACAATAATAATATAATAATATATTAATAATTATTATTATATAGAGACAAGGTCTCACTATGTTGCCCAGGCTAGAAATTAGTGGCTATTCATAGGCATGATCATAGTACACTACAGCCTTGAAATCCTGGCCTCAAAGGATCCTCCTCTCAGCCTCCAGAGTAGCTGGAACTACAGGCTCAGGCCACTTTGCTTCAGTTTATTTTTTAAATTGACATGTAATTAGTATACATATTTATTGGGTATACAGTGATGTTTCCACACATACAATGTGTACTGATTAGGTCATGGTCATTAGTATATTCATAATCTCAGACATTTACCATTTCTTTGTGTTGCAAACATTCAATTCTAGCTATTTGAAACTATATAATACATTATTGTACTACATGTATTGAACATTCCTTCTAGCTATTTGAAACTATATAATACATTATTGCTAACTATAATCACCTTCCAGTGCTATAGAAGCCTAGAATTAACCTTGCCTGGGGCCCACTCACAGCCTTCCTTCTGTTCACTTGGTTGAATTCTTTGTTCCAACCCCTTTTGTATTTTAGTTTGACATGGATTTCTTTTATTTCCAACTCAAAATATCCAATTGCCTTATTAATTTATTTAACAAATATTTATTGAGCACTCACAGTGAACTAGAAAATATTCTACTTGCTGAGGATACTGTAGCACACAAAATAGAATGACTGTTGCTAGGGAATTTACAGTAAAGCAAGATTTTTAAAAAATCTAGTCACAAATCCACAGTTTATACCATATAAAGTGATGCCAGCCTATTCCTCAGTAGTTGAGATTCAATATTAATAATTTAGTGCTGAATAACTGAATAAAGTGTCTCATTTTGTAACCTCTGATAGAAAAAAGGTATTAGTCATGGACTGCTCCCTCCCAAATCATTTCCTTTAGATAGAATTAGAGCTATGCATTGGTTAAGAGAGAACAGGGGGGCAGTATCACATTAAATATGTATATATATATAATATAAATTCATAAAATGTATAAATATATAAAAATATATAACTTACTGAATTTATAAAATATATAAATATATTAAAATTTACATACTTATGATATTTATATACTTATAAATTTTTATATATTTTCATGCATATAAATTTTATTTTATATATGTATAAAATCTCTCAATAACAAATCATTTTCTAGAATGTTGGCAGTAAAACATTTATAATTATTTTAATAAGTAATACTCTGCAGTTATTATTACTAGCACTATGTTGAAGTCTCCAGGAGGGTAAAGGCGGATTCAAAAAGGGTATCAGCCATGGACTCCTCTATCCCAAATCATTTCCTTTAAATTATGAAGGATTGAAATATTCCTAGTTTAATCTAGGTGCTCAGGAGTGAAAGGGCTTATGAAAAATGATTTAAGTATTTTCACAAATATAACCTTTTCTTATGTCCTTAAATATGCATTTAATAATTACCTTGTGTGTATGTAAATATAAAGAAAGTTCCTAGATACATGAAGATGCAAAAACTTAAGTCCATAGTTGAAGAATATGTCAGTTCAATTAAAAATAAAATAATGTTTTGCTGCATTTAAAACTCATTTAAATATCATGTTTCAAAATGTTAAAACTTTTACTTATTTTTTTCCTAGAAAAGTCCCAGTTTCTTTTTTTTAAGATATAAAGCTTTAGAGAATTTAAAAATAAAAGTATTTCTAGGACATCAAAGTGTTTTATGCCAAATACATATTTAAATCATGAAAGTCTTAATGAATAAGAAAGATAAGAATTCAATCTTTGCTAAATTATACATTACTTCAAAAATTATGGTGATGATGCTAGATATACATTCCTAAAAATAAAGTATCTAATGTTCAATATAATCCTAAGTTTATGGTTCATCTCTAGCATTAATGACAGGCCAGGATTTTTGCCTTCTTTTCAATCAGCCGTAAAGGTTGGGTTTTTAAGTTCTTATTTTTGTGCCAAGGGATTCACATTTAGAGTATTTCTTTTCACTGTGCTGGAGCATCTTGTCTTACACTGTCATTATACACCACTCATCACTATCAACATCAGATGCAGTGGTACCAGCTGCTCTGCCTCAGACAAAAATTCTCTAGCTTTAGAGTAGAGATGCTGACCATCCTATAATTTCTGTACTACTTATTAGGCTGTCAATTTGATTAGTAATGAGAATTTCCAGCTGGACTTAAATAACAATACCTTTTAATTTTATGAATATGAACTGGTATAGCAGCTCCACAATTTCCTCAGATGCCCTTCCTGCTCCTTGCCAAGTTTCTCTCCCATATCCCTTAGGTAAACCCTTATCCTTTTAGTCCAAGATGGCTGCCATAACTCTAAGTACCACGTTGTTATTCCAGGTCTCAAATGGCCTACCTCTTTCCTTTAAGTAGATTTTCCCAAAAGTCACACACAATACAGTAATTTGTAACTCATAAGCTAAAACTTTGTCCCATGGGTGGGCATTGGTTGCAATGGATAAGGGGATGTGTAGACTTTTACATCATTGACAATATGCCCAGCTAAAACTACAAGTTATTATTAAAGAGAAAAAGGAGAATGAATAGTGGTGGACAGCTAGCACATGTGACAGATATTTGGATGAATCTTTACACTTATAAAAATAACACATTAATTATCACATGTGAAGAAGAAAGAATATATATTACATTCACTTTATTGAGAGAATTTTAATTTGGTCAAAGAAAAAGTTGTGCAATGGGGACCTGATTGGAAACCAATATTATCTACATGTTTTGGACTGAATGTTTGTATCCTTCCTAAAATTCGTATGTTGAAATCCTAACCCTCAATATGATAGTTTCAGGAAGCGGGGCCTTTGGTAGGTGATTATGTCATGAGGGTGAATCTATCATGAATGGGATTTGCACCCCTTAAGAGATCTCTCAGAGAGTGTTATGTTCCACTGTGTGAGGACACACTGGAACTTGGCAGTCTACAACCAAAAACAGGCCCTTACCAGAACCCAAATATTCTAGCACCCTGAGCTCAGACTTTCAGTTTCTAGAACTGTCAGAAATAAATTGATGTTGTTTATATGCCATTCAGTCTATGGTGCTTTGCCACACTGGTCCAAACTTGTGAAGACTCCATGCATAGAGAAAGCTGTCCACAGTCAAATAGAGAGAAAGAGAAAAAGGAGCAGAGAGAAAAGACGAGTACCATCACTTTTCCTTAAGTTAATTTAGTGTATCTCTTTTCTTAGCCATCAACAGCACACTGAGTAGAAAAGGGGATCCGGGATACAAAAAATAGAGATGAATAAAACTGATTTGTTTTGAACACTTACTTTGTATCAAGTACTATGATCAGTATGTTTATGCCTTATAGCTGATATGTAACCATGTAAGTAGGAAGACAGCATCTATAGAGTCATTAATCAGCAAAGCAATAGACAAGTGCCTGGAATCCATTCCCAGTGGTAATGGAACTACTTGTTTTTTTTTTTTTTGTTTTATTTTAATTCTGTGTTCCAAACCAGCACAATATCTTGACCCATATCACTTCCCACCAAGTACTTTGTCCTATTGTCCTATGTAGATTGCTAATGTTTGGGCTGTGTGCCAGACATGGTAACTTGCCCACTAAAAACCACCGGTTTCTCTCTTGCTATCTTGTTTCAGAGAGCCTGGAAATACAAACATTTAATTTAGCTTTTATAGTCAGGGTAGTCATGTGATAGTCCTGTACAATTCTTCAAGTAAGTGAATGTCTCTGGAAGGGGCTTTCCTTCTTGAATAAAATAGTAAATCCTCAGAAAAAGAATGACTTTGGCTTTTCTACTTTCCACCTTGCAGAATCTTAATGTGAAATTTACAGGTGCATCATCCATTTAAAACCATAAGGAAAAAGGTCAAAAAGAATGTCTTGGTGGAAAGATAGAAAATAGCTAGTTCTCTCATGGCATTTTGAACATTGTCAACAATCCTTGACTGTCCATTTTAGAATTGTGACTATGCAAAAAAAAATTATTTAGTATTCAAAGTTATTCTTGGTCATGTTTTCTGTTGGTTGCAGCTAAATAGTTTCTTAAATTAATAGGTAGGTGACTTCAAATGTTTGTTTATTTTATTTTTAGGGATATTTTTGTCATTATGTTAACCTTAGGCTCTACTAAAATCATTGTACTCTGTTTGTCCCAGAGACTGTTTCTTCAAGTCACCACCTCCTTCTCAGATTTCCTTCAAAGTTTCTTCTCCTCTCCCATGGTGGAGCCTATAACAGTGAGCAACAGCAGAATTTCCATGGGCTCACCTGTTGCTGCTCTGACCTTAGCAGTCTTTTCATTAAGAAGGGTATTGCTGCACCCTGGTCTATACATGTAGAAAGATACATCTTTACCTCCCCATGAATTTGTACCACTTATTGATCCATTCCTTTTCTACATGGACTAGGTGTCATGACAACCCAGACACTTGACTACCACAGTTTCTCTGATTCAGTTCACAGGAGGGGCACACTTCTCTTCCTCACTATTCCAAGGCCGTTGCCACTCCTAGGGAAATTCACACACACACACACACACACACACACACACACTCTCATCCCTCTCAGGAGCTTGATATTTATAGATGCACTTCCATCTTTGTTAGTTTCATTTTGTACATTTTACAATTCATCATTTAATCCTACAACAATCTTGTAGGATTATTATTATTGCAATTTCAAAAAAAAAAAAAAGATAACTTGCCTAAATTCCAGTAGCTAGTAATGAAAGAAGATAAGATTAAATGCCACATGTGACCCCAAATCCGTTCTTTTTTTCACCTTACTTCATTTCCTCCATTAAGTAGCATACTTGTTCTGTTTCTAACTAAATTACAATTGTGAAGAGAAAAAGCAGGAAAAGTTAAATAACTTTTAAAGCAGCAAATAAGCGCCAGATGAGTGTTATAGACAATAAATTACCTTAGGAACTCAGAGGAAGAATAAATGTCAAAAGGAAGATTGTTTCAATACTTAACAATTACCAATAAGATGAGTCATAATTACTTTCCTAAATAAGATTTCACTGTTTGTCATGGCTCATGTTGTCTTTTGAGTAGTTCCCTAGCAAGTATTACAGGCACAGAATGAACAGATTATTTAACTCTTTTGGGGCTACTTCAGATGATTTGCAGGAAAGTTAATCCAAGCTGCAGCAACTCCAAAAAAAGAACCAAAGTTTTTGGGCAGCATTAGGGACAGTCCTCCTCAATGATCTTTTCCTTGTAGCTGATTGAGTAACATTCACCTCAACATGATCTATGTTGTATCTTAATAAAGAGCTGTGAGATTTGTTATAGCATGTTTCACAGAAGGAGACACAGTTATTAAATAAATGTAGCTAGTTAGAAATTGGATGTTTGCAGGATATAGTATCATCCAGTGTAAAGGATTGTGGACATGGGACTCAATTTCTTTGTTCCTTCATTCAATGAACTTTAAGTGTGTTTGATACGCGGCACTATCCTAGCATTTCGGCATTCAGAAATAATTGAGATCTTGTGTTCTTAAAAAAAGAGAAAGAAAGGTAATATGGCTTGCTGATGTCCCCATCCAAATCTCATCTTGAATTCCCACCTGTTCTGGGAAGGACCCTGTCAGAGACAATTAAATCATGGAGGCAGGTCTTTCCCATGCTGTTCTCATGATAGTGAATAAGTCTCATGAGATCTGATGGTTTTAAGAATGGGAGTTTCCCTGTACAAGCTCTCTTCTCTTGTCTGCTGCCATGTGAGACATGTCTTTCACATTCCACCATGATGGTGAGGCCTCCCCAGCCATGTGGAACTGTAAGTTCAATAAACCTCCTTCTTTTGTAAATTGCCCAGCCTCAGGTGTGTCTTTATCAGCAGTGTGAAAATGGACTAATACAGTAAATTGGTACCAGTAGAGTGGATGCTGCTGAAAAGACACCTGAAAATGTGGAAGCAACTTTGGAACTGGATAACAGGCAGGGGTTGGAACAGTTTGGAGGGCTCAGAAGGAGACAGGAAAATGTGGGAAAGTTTGGAACTTCCTAGAGACCTGTTGAATGGCTTTGCCCAAAATGTTGGTAGTGATATGGACATTAAAGTCCAGGCTGAGATACTCTCAGATGGAAATGAGGAACTTGGGAACTGGAGCAAAAGTGACTCTTGTTATGTTTCAGCAAAGATACTGGCAGCATTTTGCCCCTGCCCTAGAGATATGTGGAACTTTGAACTTAAGAGAAATGATTGGATGGGCGTGGTGGCTCACACCTGTAATTCCAGCACTTTGGGAGGCCAAGGCAGGCAGATCACAAGGTCAGGAGATCGAGACCATCCTGGCTAACATGGTGAAACCCCATCTCTAACTAAAGATACAAAAAATTAGCTGAATGTGGTGATAGGCAACTGTAGTCCCAGCTACTCAGGAGGCTGACTCAGGAGAATGGCATGAACCTAGGAGGTGGAGCTTGCAGTGAGCTGAGATCACACCACTGCACTCCACCCTGGGTGACAGAGTGAGACTCCGTCTCAAGAAAAAAAAAAAAAAAAAAAAAAAAAAGATGATTTAGGGTATCTGGCAGAAGAAATTTCTAAACAGCAAAGCATTCAAGAGGTGACCTGGGTGCTGCTGAAGGCATTCAGTTTTAAAAGGGAAACAGAGCATAAAAGTTCAGAAAAATTGAAGCCTGACAATGTAATAGAAAAGAAAATCCCATTTTTTGAGGAGAAATTCAAGCTGGCTACAGAAATTTGCATAAGCTGATTGTTAATCACCAAGACAATGAGGAAAATGTCTCCAGGTTATGTCAGAGACTTTTGCGTCAGCCCCTCCCATCACAGGCATGGAGACCTAGGAGGAAAAATTGGTTTCATGGGCTGGGCTCAGGGTCCCTGTGCTGTGTGCAGTCTAGGGACTTGGTGCTCTGTGTCCCAGCTGCTCTAGCTGTGACTAAAATGGGTCAAGGTACAGCTTAGGCCATGTCATCAGAGGGTATAAGCCCCAAGCCTTGGCAGCTGCCATGTGGTGTTGAGCCTGTGGGTGCATTGAAGTTGAGAATTGAGGTTTAGAAACCACTGCTTCAGAGGATGTGTAGAAACACCTGGATATCTACGAAGAAGTTTGCTGCAGAGGCAGTGCACTCATGGAGAACCTCTGCTAGAACAGTGAAGAAGGGAAATGTGGGGAGGGGGCCCACACACAGAGTCCTCACTGGGGCACTGCCTAGTGGAGCTGTGAGAAGAGGGCCACCATCCTCCAGAACCCAGAATGGTAGATCCACTGACAGCTTGCACTGTGTGCATGGAAAAGCTACATACACTCAACACCAGCCCATGAAAGCAGCCAGGAAGGAGGCTATACCTTGCAAAGCCTGGGCAGAGCTACCTAAGACCATGGGAACCCACCTTTTGCATCAGCATGACCTGGATGTGAGACATTCAATCAAAGGAGACCACTTTGGAGCTTTAAGATTTGACTGCCCCACTGGATTTTGGACTTTCAGGGGGCTGTGCCCCCCCTTTGTTTTGGCCTATTTCTCCCATTTTGAATGGCTGTATTTACCTAATACCTGTATCCCCATTGTATGTAGGAAGTAACTAACTTGCTTTTGATTTTTTTTTTTTTTTTTTTTGAGATGGAGTCTTATTCTGTCATCCAGGCTGGCATGCAGTGGCATTATCTTAGCTCACTGCAACCTCCACCTCCTGGGTTCAGGTGATTCTCCTGTCTCAGTGTCCTGAGTAGCTGGGATTACAGGCATGTGCCACCATGCCCAACTATTTTTTGTATTTTTAGTAGAGATGGGGTTTTGCCATGCTGGCCAGCCCAGTCATGAATTCCTGACCTCTGGTGATCCACCTACCTCAGCCTCCCAAAGTGCTGGGATTACAGGTGTGATTTTACAGGCTCATGGGTGGAAGGGACTTGACTTGCCTCAAATGAGCCTTTGGGCTGTAGACTTTTGAGCTTATGTTGAAATGAGTTAAGACTTTGGGAGACTGCTAAGAGGCATGATTGTTTTTTAAATGTGAAGACATGAGATTTTGGAGGGGCCAGGGGTGGAACGATAAGATTTGGCTGTGTCCCCACCCAAATCTCATCTTGAATTCCCACGTCTTCTGGGAGGGGCCTGGTGGGAGGTAATTAAATCATGGCGGCAGGTCTTTCCCATGCTATTCTCATGATAGTGAATAAGCCTCATAGATCTGACGGTTTTTAAAAATCGGAGTTTCCCTGCACAAGCTCTTCTCTTGTCTGCCGCCATGTGAGATATGCCGTTTACCTTTTGCCATGATTGTGAGGCCTCCCCACCCATGTGGAACTGTAAGTCCAATAAATGTCTTTCTTTTATAAATTGCCCATTATCCGGTATGTCTTTATCAGTGATGTGAAAACAGACTAATACAAAAGGGGGGAGGAAACAAAAAAAAAAAAAAAAAAAAAAAAAAAAAGAACAGAGAGAGGGAAGGAGAGAGAAAAGAGGGAGGGAAGAAGGAAGGAAAATATTTTATTTGAAAGAAATATGAATGGTTATGAATGGTTAATTATATTGTAGTTGGGGAGAATTTATTCAACAAATGATCATAAAAATCAGATCTGACGGTACTGTATTGAAAAAGTTAGGGATAAGATTTCTCTCCTAATGGAGCTTACAGTCTAGAAGAAGTGGAAAGGAGCTGAGTCTTCACGGGTAGTGTGATTCCTGTCCTCGTTGTCTCACATGATCTGTTATCTTAGGTAGGTCATATAATTATCTAGGCTTCAGTTTCTTAATACATACGATAAAGTAGCTTTTTCTGCCTTTCCTAACTTGCCACGTTGCAGAAAATAGTTAAAGAAATAGTATTTCTTAAATAATTCTCTCTTTTGGACTGTAAATCATTTTACACATGCAAATGGAATTCTTTCCACTTGGCTATCTTTTACCCAATGAAATTTAGTATTGAACAAGAAAATTATATGCTAGCAACAGTGAATTCAGCGCTGTAAACTCACTGTCAACACTAAGAAAATCGAAGGGAACAAACATGAAAACCAAGCTTTTCTAACATTTGGTTGATGGCAGTTTGTCTTGAAAACCTTTGCTATAACATATCATAGCAAATAATACCCATCATGACATCCCTATAATAAACCATCTGCCCACTTGCCCATATATGACTACAGGAAAGTTTCCCCTTGACCCTTCTAAAAATACACCCCGTTCATCTTGAAATTTGGTAGCTGTGCCAAAGCACAAAGAAAGGATGATTAAATGGCACATTTCTATGATTAGACACACAAACTTCCTGGAAAATATACCACCCACAACGCTGACGACCTATGATCTTCAGATAAAACCCAATCTCCTGCAGAAGAGGCAATAGTATTTTTGAGATTAAAAAAAATCTCTGTTCATATTACACAAGCTCTCATAAGATCGCCTAAACTTTACCAGTGAAGGCTCTTCTCTTTCCCCTGGACAACGTATGTTCCGGAAACATTTCTGAGATGACACGTAGACATTACCATTGTGACATGTTTACCCAGTCCCAGTGTCCCTTTCCATAATCTCAGTTGAAGACAATCATCTCAGCTACTCCTATAAAAATTGGGAAAACCCAGCAACTTAGTTAATATTTTTGAGTTAAAATCATTTCTACTTGTTCAACAATTTTTCTCTGTCTAATTACTAAGGGTACAGGGAGCTCAACTCACTGTTCTGCCACTTCAGTGCCATTGGGCAAGTTCCTGCATCAATCTCTTTGAGCCTCAGTGATATCACCTATATAATATGTTTTACAGTTTAATTCCCAGTTTTATAACTGATCCTTCCTTCTCAATCCTTATCTCAACTTTTCACCCTCACCCATTGGTTTATTTTGAAGTAGAAGCAGCAATACATGACTTGTCAGGGGAGCGAGGGGTAAGTATAAGGCTGGGTGGAAGACATCTTCTTTAAAAAAAGTCTTGGAGAAGGAAAGGAGCCTACAAAACAGCCTGGGAGTCAATTACCCTCTGTTGTCAAGAGAGAGATGAAGATTAATAATGCCCATTGAGGTGGAAGACAGTACTAGCAATTAAAGGCCAGGAAAAGCAAGAGTCAGGAATGCAGATATGTAAGTAGCTTGATGTGGGAGACTAGCAAGTAGAAAAATCCTGACTGATCCTAATACTAAGACATTGACTTCTTACCCTTGATTTTACACACTTCTTGCATAAGGTGGGAATGATGTGAAAAAGAGGAAGCCGGGGTCAAGAGAATACAGATAAGCAGAATACAGATAAGCTGAAGCAAGGAAAAACAGAAACCTGTTTGGCAATGGTTAGTCTTCAATCACTCTAATTTTTTTTTTGTTTTGATTATGTGATAGGGGCTACTGTTAGATGAGAAATAGCCTTCAAAGAGATAGCTATATGTAGTCTTTACCACTCATTCAACCAATAAATATTGAATGATCACTGTGTTTCTGAAATTGGAGTAGTATCTATTCCAAAACACACAACAGACTCTCTTGCCTACCAGGACTCTTAGAATCTAGTCAGGCAGATATTACTTATATTCAAAAAAAATTCAAATTCAAAGTGTGTAGAAGAGGAACCGAAATGCTATATGAATTCAGAGGGGACAGAACCAACTGAGATAATGAAGAGATGTCTCATGGAGACAGAACTTCGGTTGAAACACATAGGATGAGTAATAGTTCAATAGATAAAAATGAAGGAGATGAATTTAGAAAGAATGTGCCAAAGTTAAAAAGCCAAAAACTTCAGATGAAGTTTTTGGCAGGAGTACTGAGTAAGCAAAACTCCTTAAAGGAAGAAGTGAGAGGTGAATCTGTAAACAAAGGTACCTAATAAAATCAGTTAAAATAAAAGGGCTAATTCTGATTAAGAAAATGAAGAGGTTAGCATAGGTCTAAATATGAATTGGTGCAGATCAGTTTCTTAATTCCACTATAACTGGAGCATCTCTGTAGTTTGTTAAACATAAACTATAAAATGGACATTGCAGCAGGTATTTAGAGAAACTATTTTTGGTACAGAGGAATCTCATTTCTTGAACTATAGAGTTTCACATACAAACACAATTTCCCCCAGTCCTCCAGTTATAATAACGCTAAAATGTTTCCAAGACTATATTACAAATATGTTTATCGTAATACAGAGGTGCTAATGATCTGATTTGGCAACACTTGGGCTGAGAACTAGTTCATCCTTCTTGGTGTTGAAATACAGAAATTCTAAATAACTTGAACATTGGGCATTAAGTCCTTGTTCTCCAATTTTCATGTTGCAGCAAATTAGCAACTGTCATATAAACTGGTTTGGAAAAGGATTTTGTGTAAACATTGAGTACAAAAAGAAGGGAGGTGGGTACAGCAGTAAAACCAGATGGTTTTGTGGGAAAGCTTGGAGAAAACAAAGGTAACTGAGGTCAAATATACCTTGTTTTCCTTTGAATAAGTACAAACATGTGAAAAGGGGCTGAAAAACCCAGAGGAGTCTGCTCTGCTCTATTTGCACGAAATTAGAAAGAAGAGAGCTAAAATCAAATAACTTATTTGATAATGAATGTGTTGTGATAAGATGCTTTAATAGATTCTCTGGGATAAACCTTGAAAGTCACTCTAATAAAGATAAATAGAGTAAAAATGACCCTATTTAAGATGATTTGGGATTTTTCTCTCCACATCTTAAGCACTGAAATACTCTAATTTTCTAAGAAAATGATGAGAACCAGAGGAATAAATCAATATTATAAAGTCATAATCATTCCTACCAATTTATAATGGTCAAAACAAAATCACACTTCATAAATAAAATAAATGTAGTAAAACCATTCATAGAAGTAGCAGTCAAAAGAAAGTTAACACTCAAGTTATCCCTAATGTAGAAGGTTATTTTAACAGTAACAAAACCTAATGTCTAAGTCCTTTGGGCTTTACTAATTTATGTATTTTTTTGAAAACTAATCTATGACATCTATGTTTGCTACAGCAACATCATTACTGTATAAAATTCTGAATTATATATAATTTTTAAAAATTACAATGGAAGAATAATTTATTGAGTTATTATTTGTATTTAATTCTGCCTGTAATTTTCTTTCTTGTTTTAAAAAGTTATCCAGGTTTAAAATCTAAAGTTGTCTAAGGAACAGTTACCACTGTTTGTTTCTGAAAATCTAGATTTATTACGGAAATTATGACAGATTATCCCAGAGAGGGATGAAAGAGGAAAGCCTCTAAGGTAAGTAGATGTGTTAGACATTAGTCCACAGATTAAAAACAGGAGGTTGTTTGGGGGGCTTGGAAGTTTCACTACCAAAGTTCTCTGCCTTCTCAGCGATGAGAATTGGCAATGACTCCAAGGGGATGCTTGTCCAAAATCCTTGTTCTCAGCAAAAGGGCCCTTCAAGAGACTCTGTGAGTTTAGATAATAGGATCACCAAATCTATGGTGACAGGAAATACCTCACTCCGTATTAAATACTGTTGACCTTTCCAAGACCTGGGGAGGAGAGGAGTGGAGGGAAGAGAATCTCATTAAAAATTGAGACTGAATTTCCCATCAATCCAATGGAATGAGAGCTTAGAGTCAGATTCATTTGTATTTATAAAAGGTATTGTGACATTTCTTGCACACTTACTTTGTCAGTACAGTTTATGCCTGCAACTGAGTAAATGCATCATGTGGCAAAAATGAGCCATCTTGTTTCTTTCTTTTCCTTTCTTTTCTTTTTTTTTTTTTTTTTTTTTTTTTTTTTTTTGAGACATAGTCTCACTCTGTCACCCAAATTGGAGTGCAGTGGCATGATCTCAGCTCACTGCAACCACTGCCTCCCGGGTTCAAGCAATTCCCATGCTTTAGCCTCCTGAGTAGCTGGGATTACAGGGGCATGCCACCACCACGCCCAGCTAATTTTTTGTATTTTTAGTAGAGATGGGGTTTTACCATGTTGCCCAGGCTGGTCTCAAACTCCTCAGCTCAGGCAATCCACCTGCCTCAGCCTCCCAAAGTGCTGGGATTAAAACCATGAGCCACCACACCTGGCTAAGCCATCTTATTTCTAATTACGTACAACAATTTATATCTAGAGTTGTAGCATTTTGAAGCTAAAGAGTATCTTGGCTTATAGGTCTTGTTTAACAATTGGGAAACAAAAAGTTAAGATAAAAATTCCCCTTTTTCCTCAAAAAATAATAACTTTTACTTTGCAATTTTTTCTATTAGAATGTATTCAGTTATATTTTTGTGTTTTGCCATCCATCTTTACTTGCTACGGAATGTAAGAAACTTCAAATTGTCATCTTTAGCCTTTCCCATATGCCCGGGAAAAGTTCCCACTTTGACTTCTAATAAAGTGACATTTATTATTTGAAAATGCTTGCCGTAGATGATATATTATTTAAATTATCATGAATTTCTGCCAAGAAAATACTCTCCAGAAAGTGCTGGGTGCAGCCAATTGAAATTTAGAAGTCAACTTTGCATACTGAGACTATTTTGTTTTAAGATCACCATTATTCTCAACTTTTTGTTAGTTCCCTAGAAGATACTGCTTTCATTTTTCCTTTTTTCTTGGCAATAAATAAGTACTCTGGGGCACTTATTTATGGCATTCAAGTTGACAAATGAGTTAACAGAAGAAAAAAAATCCACTGCTGGTTGTTAGTAGATAACAATTTAGTCACTAACTTGCAATGAATTCTTAGGCAATTTGTAATTTATTGAACCTCAGTTTTCTTAACTGTACCAAAAGTAAATATATGTTTGCTAACATTCCTTTCAGATATTATATTCAAGTTCTCTCACTAAACAGTAACCAAACAAACCAATCCACCAATAGAAGGTGAGGAAAAGTTGAGTTTGTTGATCTTAGGACATTAGAATATGATTCTTCTCTAATATCTACGTAATCCTCTAAAGAATCTGAGGACCTCAACATTATTCTTATTTTCCTGATAACTTTCTTAGAAAAATAACTTCATTTTTCTAACACATTTATTGGATTTATTGGAAGTATTAAAGTGTAAAAATGTGGCAGAAAAAATATCCAAAAGTTAGAAATAAGACAGAATGATAAGGGTGATGACTGTTAATATTAATGCCAAGAGCACTTTCTGATAGTTCCATTGTATTAATTCTTTTTACTCTCTTGAGGAAATGTAACTTTGTATGACATACTATCCATAAATGAATCAGGCCTAAGCATTTTGCAGCCCTGTAAAGTTAGAGGTTAGTTTGTAGAAAACTGATAAGCGGTGATTATTCTACCTTGCCTGGTAGAGATTGTTTACCTAGCATTGTCCTATAGGACGTAAGCCTTATATCATTATTTCTTTCCTTATTGACTATATAAATCCCAGTTCTTCATAGATTCCACAAAGACAATCCTTGTCACTCTGCTTGTTACCTCACTGATGAGTTAAATTAAAGATTAAGCCATGTTTGTTATATATTTCTATGAGGCTATGTTTTAACAGTTTAGAAACTGATCTTTTAGAAGCAGGATACTCCTTTCTTTAAGGAAGCACTAGCAAAACCCACTCTATAGACCAGTTCTCTACATTGCTTTTTTTTTTTTTGTCAGTTTCACTCTTTTCGCCCAGGCTGGAGTGCAATGGCATGATCTTAACTCACTACAACCTCCACCTCCCAGGTTCAAGAGATTCTCCTGCCTCAGCCTCCCAAGTAGCTCGGATTACAGGCGCCTGCCACCATGCCCAGCTAATTTTTCTCTTTTTAGTAGAGACAGGGTTTCACCATGTAGTCCAGGCTGGTACTGAACTCCTGAGCTCAGATGATCCACCTGCCTCAGGCTCCCAAAGTGCTGGAATTACAGGCATGAGCCACTGTGCCCAGCCCCGTTCTCTACATTTCTAAAGCTCCACCTTGTTAAAATAAATTCCATAGATGGCATTGATCACATCTCCATGAAATCTATAACTAACGAATCTGTTTCCTCACTGCATTTACTTCTCTATTATAGTGCCTATCTATATATAAAAATCTTTTGCTTTTCATCAAAATTGGTTGTTACTTCTCCCCTTAACTTAACTGAAGCCAAGAACAGATCTTGAGAATTCACCCATTATACTCTTTTTATTTTTTATTTAACAGAAAACAGCTTGTCTCCTTAACAGTAAAGAATAAAGTGACAGAAATTAAATGAGTTTCTAAATTTAAAGCAAATATGTTGTTGCTAAAGCAACCAGAATCTACATTTATATAAGGCAGATAATCTCCTATGATGAAAACACAACCAAACATGCTAGCAATGAACTGATCTTGGAAATTATAATTATTGAAAGAAATGAATAAATGACATTTTAGAATTTACTGGAGAGTACAGTGCCATTTAAAATGATAATCTGTTCTTGTTATCTTTATCTTAAGAAAACTGAAAACATTTTTTTTTAAACATGCCTTTAGACATAGAGGAGATTAATATAAAAACCTAGGGGCCCCAGAAGGAAATCACAAATGCTTTTCTAAGATCAACCACAGTCATCACATGGCAAAAGTTGCTATGGTAACTCCCAGATATACTGCCAATAAAATTGACCCTGGTCTTCATTTTATTCTAAATATCTGATACACGAAACACAGTGACCATGATCAAATTACTGAGAGCATGTTCATTAATGCACAAATATAACACCAAAATTGTAAAGCTAACGACTAGCGGTGTTATTCTCAATTGAGATTGACCTAATATTTATTAAAACTTGTTTGTGTTATACGGTTTGTGATGTGTGGTTTGTTTTTATTATCGGTTGTTTGTTCTATTTTGTTTTAGTTGCTTTTTCTTCAATATACTTAATTCTTTTTTTAAAAAAATCTCTCATTTTCTTTTTTATCTAAAGTTCAACGAACAAACTGAAGTTTGTAAGTTACGGCAAAACTAGGCTAAGGGTTATACATTCTATTCTTCAACTGTCCTGCAAAACTGTAAGGGGCTTGGAGTATTATACTATTCACTTTACCTTGAAATATTTATTTTCTCTCTCAAATTTCCCTATTAGAACATTTGTTGAAATGTGTGACTTGGCATTAAAAAAAATTTAGAAATTGTTCAAAAAAAAAAAAGATTAAATTCAAATATCACATTTGTTCTTGCTGTCAGTTGCACAACATTATACATCATTTTTAATGCAAAAGTTGATGCCTGATACTGTGGAAGGTATTTTATTTTGTTTACTTCCAAAGGATTTATTGTCTATGTCAAAAGCACTCACTTGCCACTACATAGTAAAAAGGTTCTTAGGCCTGATTTCTTGTAAATATTCTGAGATTTCCGCTTGGGAAGTGAAACATACTAAGCACATGTAAGAAAGAATTTTTAAAATGCAAATCTCTTTTTTCTTCTCTTCATCTTCCTTCCCTTCATGAACAATTGAAGGCCAAACTCCAATAGATCCAAGCAAAGTAACTAGGCAAGAAAGAGGGATGCAGTCACAGTTGCTGGAGTAGGGTTTAGAACTGAGGGGTATGAGCAGGGAAACTGCCTGGCTGGTGACCTGGAGAGGAGTGTGGGAGCCCAGAAAGCATAAGGAAGATTTTTGTGTAGGAAAGTGGTCCAGCACTGAGTTGACGATGATATGCATACAGGGCAACTTGAGGTATCAGAGCCACTGTAAGGTGAGGAAGGCATTCAATTAAGGTAGAAAGAGGGAATTGATAGTGGGTGTCACAGTGCACGATGGTTGGATAGAGTCTCCAAAACGGATATCCCAGAATGGGTAGTCAGAGCTGGGTGGGGAGGGGTTCTGTCCCCATAAGGGGGTGGTGGTAGAAATGGAAGGTGGATTACATACAAGGTTGATTAAATAAGTCACTATATTAAACATAGTGGAAATAAGTTTCTCACTGTTAGAAAAGAACATTAAAATTATAGAAAGGGAAAAATTCAAAATGAACCCTGTGATGCTGAATTTCATCAGATATATTAGGGGAAACATGTTTTTGGTATGTAGTAATAGACACAGAAATAAATATAGATGTAAATTAATCTGTATATATTGTAGGAGAAAAGAAATTTTTGTTTCAGTCACTAAGTTCATGGCTGTGGCCTCTATAAGAAAAAACAGATGAACAATAGAAAACCTTAAATGTGTTTAATATAAATTTTATGTGACATGTAAGCCTTCAGAAACGAGGACCCAAAGAAACAGGAAAATCTGTGTATTTTTATGCTTAGGTTTGACGAAGAATGAACAGTTATGAGGTAATATAATTGAAGAATAAAATAGTATAGTCTGATTGTAATAAACTGGGGGAAGTTTAGCAAGGCCTGTTTGTTCGGTTTCTTTTCTGTGTCTTCAGAGATAAGGATGTTCTATTCCTCCATGTGTGTGCAGGGTGCCTCTCAAATGGGGTGGGTTTATGACTTGCTTCAAGGGAGGAGGGTGAGGGGAAGGCAAGAGATTTCTTCCTGCTTCTGCTATTTTCTCAAATGCCAAGATGCAATAGTTTTAAGATAGTGTCCTCTGAACCCAATCTGTGTGTGTGTGTGTGTGTGTGTGTGTGTCCATAATAAATGTGTGTATATGTAGAAGACCAGAATATGACACCCTAAAATATGTCTATTTGTCATAAGGATTATTTTTGGCTGATTATTTTGAGAAACTACAGACATAAAAGAAGTTCTAAAAATAGAGTAGAAGTTACTCTTCTGTAAGTGAAATTTACATCTATAAAGGAAATCTCCACTTGTAAGGATGTCTCTCTGTAGCAGGAAGAGAAGGATGACTCTAAAATACTAGATATTCAAACAGGTGAAGATAGCACTGATTAAGTCTGCATAATAAACCTTGCTCTTGTTTACTGTGCCCTTTTTTGATCAAATCTCCATTGCTGGGCTTCCCCTCAGCCTTCTTCTTTGTTTCATTGGACAAATGTATTTAAGCTTGAAGTCAATGCCACCTCCTAGAGATTTACTCGTTTCTCTGGGTTTCTCCCATGTATACATGTTATTAAATTTCTGTTTGTTTTTCTCCTGATAATGTGTTTTTTGGTATAGAGATCTATCCCAATTAAGAATCTTGTAAGGTAGAGAGAAATTTTTGTTGCTCCTACAAGCATATGTATGTGTGTGTGTTTCTTTAACTAACTCTGAGCAGTGACACCCAAAAGTGATAAAAATATTGGTTTCTAAATGCCATTTTCTACTAAAAGAAATCAGGGCTCCTCAGAAGAAAAAAAAAAAGTTGATCCCAAGGCTCTGGTATAGGAAGTGCAAAAGAAGTATTGCTCTGCCCTCAGGAAGTATGAAAGTGCTTCAGGATTAATGGGGACACATCAGCAGAACAACAACCACCACAACAAAAAGCCAACTGGAAGGAACTCCAACTGGCCAAAATAACTCAAAATGAGCTTCAAAATAAATGATAATAACAGATTATAAACCACTGGATAACACAGGAAATCATTCATTCATGCTGAAACATGTAAGTAAATAAGTAAATTGATAGCTTAATCAGAAACAGGATATTTATATTGCTTTAAGTTACCTCCCCACAAATTTATGAGAACAAAAGGGAAAAAGCATAATTTTACAGACGAGAAGCCTGGCGGACACCACTATAATCAAATGATCAGAGTGAACATCATCAGCAATGGGACAAATTGAAATTGCACACACCTGATAGGATTCAATGACAACACAGTATTACATCTATTATATTCCTGTAAAAATGCATATCCTGCCTCTAGTTATAAGGAAAAGTCAGAAAACTGAAATTGCAGGATATTCTACAAACTAGTTGGGTATACACTTCAAAAGTATCAAGGTCATGAGTGTCAAAGAAAGTCTGAGGAACTGTTCCAGAATGAGAAGGAGGCAACTAAATGCAAATGATTCTGCACTGCATCATTTTATTATCAAAGATATAGTTGGGACAATGAGTGAAACTTGAACAGGGTCTGAGAACTAGGTTGCATTATGTATCAATACTATTATTCTGATTTTGATGGTTTTATTGCAATACGTAGAAGAATTGTACATTGTAGGAAATATTCACTAACACATTTGTGAAGGACAACGTATCATCCACTTAGTCTCAAATAGTTCAGGAGAAAAAAGTTTTTTGTACTGGACCTATTGCAACTTTTCTGAAAGTTTGAAATTTTTTTCAAAACATAAACATCATAGTTGGAGAAATTTCAAAATAAAAAAAAGCAATTATTTTTACACTTCTTCCTTTAGTCCTCTCCCCATCCTGTCTCTGTGTCAAAATTATAGTACTACGAAAGTGTTAAATCATTACTTCATGATAGGAAACATGCTTTCGTGAAATTTAAGACTTTGGGTCAATTTCCCTTACCTTTTTTTATTTTTTGATGCTATAAACCATAATGTTATTTTAACATTACCTTTGCATCTCTTTGAAAAAGTTTAAGAAAACCAGAAGCTATTGACACAAAATATAGTACTGAGCTTGTTGATAGAAATATTTAAGAATGGAAAGCTATATTTTTATCGACATTACAAATAGAAATTTATCATAACTACTTTTGGCAAATATCTTGGCAAACCTACCTGAAGGCCAAAAAATAATATGCTAGGACCAAAATGTTTTGAGAACAGTCACTAATTTCTACAAAATTAAGATATCTGTGTGGAAAAAGTCTGGCATAATATGTATGAGGACAAATTAATAGTAATAAACTAGATTTTTTAAAGAATCAAGGATAATTATAATTACAAGCAATTCAAAAATTATACCAAGACTAATTTCTTAAAGTCAATTTAATACAAAGTTAAGACAATTTGTCAATCAGCTTTTGTTGTATTATTTCTCATTGGAAAAAATGGCTTTTTATACCATGTATTTGATACTATGTACCAAAGGGCTTTTTATACCATGTATTCTAATTTTGTGTCAATATAGTTGTTTTTAACACTCAGTAATTTGAAACTAATCTTTTAAAATACAATATTTAATAAAATTAAGAATTTATTTTTTGTTCAATTCATTATGTACTTTTATAGTTTTAATTTTGAGGAAAATTCTAAATCATACATCAAATTTTATTATTAGAAACATTTTTTAATGTTTAAAATGTCACAACTATTGAGCTCAATTTCATTACCTTAAACAATTACAATGTGAAAATGACACATTATACTGAGGTGAGTCAATTCAGTTAAATATGTAGAATGAAAATATGTGCTCTGTCCACTGTCTTTCTAAGAAGAGAATATCGATGTGGCAAAATACATTCAAATGGAAATTAATGTGTAAGTAAATATTGTCAGTAAATATTCCATTCAAATGGAAATTAATGTGTAAGTAAATAAAAAGAGGGTGAGCAACCAGCACTGTGTTAATTTGTAGGTATTTTCTCAAACATAACTAATTGATGTGAGCAAGCTTGAACGACTTTGTTAGTATTCCACATTGACAGTAACAAAATTCAGATTTGTTTTAAACTCCTAAATGTTAGTTCTACATATCAGTGCTTCTCTCTCTCTCGCCCCTCCACCTCCGTGTGTGTGTGTGTGTGTGTGTGTGTGCGTGCGTGTTTGAGAGAGAGAGAGAGGGAGAGAAAGAGAGAGAGAAAGTTGGGGCAGAGAGAAGGGTAATTCTTCCAACAAACAGAATATTCCAGATTATTTTTTGTGAATATGCTCAAGCTTCATTTTCTCCCAAATGTAATCTGATATTTGATAATTCATTTACATATTCTGTATCTTAAGGCAAATGACTGTTAGCCATGAAGAAGAAAGAATCTCGACAAGAACTTGAGAGTAAAGAAGAAATTGCTGAAAACAAAAGTTTGTAAATTCAGTAAAACTCTGCACAAAAGCAGTTGCCTTCTCAGTGAGTTGAGATTAACACAAACATGAAAGAATTGTCTCTTGTCAACTTTATTTGGAGAACCCAATCATCCATTTATGATATAATAAATTTAGAAGTCCAGATGATGCAGGAGATACGTGGAAACATGGGCCAGAGCATTCAGTTACCTTTCAAATTTATTTCCTCACACATGGATGACCATTCATTTCAAATGAAAGCAAAGAAGCACAACACATCTACAGATATGTCCAAGAAATGTTTGCTTTGGTTTCAGAGTTTCTTTTTTTTCTTTTTTCTCAATTTGGCATGCTTCAAAAGAAGTACTCAGTTGTCTTAAATTTACAGCAGCAGATCAGATATCATATCATCCAACATTAGATACACATAGGACAGTACCACACCTGAATCAAAATTCTTAAATGGCAGACACACTAGGACATGGTAAAATAAACTACATGTAAAGATATTCTTGAAGAGAACCATCAAAATAAAAAATGTGGGAATAAAATAAACTGTGTTGGAAGATGTTTTTTTAAATGCATCTAATGGTAAAAGTGAGCCTTTTACCGTTAAAAAGTGGTTGAATGTCTATTATCAAAAAAGACAAGAAGTAACAAATGCTGGTAAGGATAAAGGAAAGGGAACATTTATACTTTATTGGTTGGGAATGTAAATTAGTATAGCCATTATTGAAAAAACTATGAAGGTTTCTCAAAAATAAAAATAGAACTACCGTGTGATCAAGCAGTCCCATTACTGGGTATTTATATAAAAAAAAAAAAAAAAGGAAATCCATATATTGAAGGGATACCTGCACTCCCATGTTTATTGCAGCATTATTCACAGTAGTCAAGCTATGGAATTGGCCTAAATGTCTATCAACAGACTAAAAAGTAAAGAAAATGTGGCATATATACACAATTAAATACTATTCAGCTACAAAAAAGAATAAAATCCTGTCATTTGTGGCAAGATGGATGAGCTTGGAGGTTGTTATAGTAAGTGAAATAAGTCAGGCATAGAAGATAAATAACACATACTCTTACTTATACGGAAGAGCTAAAAAAATTTTTGAGCTCATGGAAGTAGAGAGTAGAATTGTGGATATTTCAGGCTGAAAGGGGAATGAGGGAGGAGAAGACAGAGAAAGGTCGGCTAACAGACACAAAATTACAGCTAGATAGGAGGAATGAGTTCTGTTGTTTTGCACTACTGTACGATGAATATGGTTAACTATAATTTATTATGTATTTTCAAAAAGCTAGACGAAAAGATATTGATATTCACAACACAAAAAAATACATATTTTAGGTGATGGACATGCTGATTACCTTGATTTGATCATTACACATTATGCATGCATACCAAAATTTTGCTCTGTATCCTGTAAATATATACAGTTATTATGCATCAACTAAAAATAAAATAAAATAAACAAATACAGACCAGTATAAAGAAACAACTCAAAGTAATATTTTCAAATGTGAAAAGAATATAGATAAAGGCAAGTATAATTTTTTTTGTAAAGTAAGGTCTCAGAACTAGGGGAGCTGACAGTGTAATTCTCATGCCAAATCTGAAGGGATGTACAGGGAAGGTAGGCGGGGCAGGCAGGGTGCAAGTCCTGGAGTTCAAAGGACTGAGAATCTGGAGTCCTGTTATAAAAGAGCAGAAGAAGGTTGTCCTAGGGCCGCAAGAAAGAGAGTTCACCTTTCCTCTGTTTTTTTTTTTGTTCTCCCCCTCAATCTGATCCCTGAGCCAATGGAATGGTGCCTCCCATATTGGATGAGGGCAAATCTTTACTAAGTCCACTGATTCAAATGACAATCTCTTCTGGAAATACCTTCACAGACACACTCAGAAACAATGATTTAACAGAAATTACAGGTGCATGCCAACACACGTAGCTAATTTTTAAATTTTCTTTTTTATAGAGATGAACTCCCACTACGTTGTCCAAGCTGGTCTCAGACACATAAGCTCAAGCAATCCTCCTGCCTCGGCCTCCCAAAGTGCTCAGATTACAGGTATGAGCCACCACACCTAGCCCCAAATTATTCATAGAATATTTACATAATTTCGTTAGGCCTGTATATAAAATCCTACACAAAATATAATTTTTGAGAGGAATTTTTATGTGATCGGTAAAGTTGAAAATACCCAGATTTACCCTTTAGTTCTCTCTATTTTAATTTCATTATAAAAGTTGTGCTTATAGAAGGTAAAACAATTACTTTACTTTCACTCACTAAGGTCTTTATATTGAATCTGCATGTATTATGTTTTAATACTTTCACTCCTAACACTTAAGAGTACCATATAATTTTGAATTAAATTAATAAATATCCTTCTTTCAGGTAGAGAGATTTTCACCTATAAGAGCATGGATAAATAACAAAACGTGGTCACTGGGTTTCGGCATTAATCACTCTGTTTTAAAAACACTAGCATCCTGGCTTAACACATTGTATTATAGCTTAATGTGTATCTGTTTCTGCTACTGTTCTCTTAATCCCTGGCAAGCAGGAACTGTACCTTCAAAAAAAAAAAAAGTGTTCTCAATGCTTTCCTTAATAGTTACTGAAATACTTCAATAAAGCATTAAAAAGAGTGATAATAAATAAATATTTTACTAGATATGACTTGTAGTGAGCATGATATAAAAAAATATTAACTTGCCATCTCTACTTGCCTTTAAGAATATGAGCATCTCTCATGCAGAGCATTATTCTAATACTTAAATACACGTAGTTGTTGTACAACAAGGTCTCTAAATGTAAGCTATGTAAGATGCTACAATTACAAATTTTAAAATATCTCCCTATTCTACCAAAAGGATAATGCTAGAGTGACCTTGAAGCTACAAAATGGTGAGATGGTGGGACCATGGGATGACGTGGGACCCTCAGAATAGATATGCCACCAACCCAACATTGGATTCTAACTAGAGAAAAAATAACCTTCAATTGAACTAAGCCACCAAGATTTTGAGACCATTTTTATAGCCTATTTCCACAAAAGTATAGATAGCCAAGTCTAAGGAAGACATGAACCATCTAAATAATCTGGATATCCCAGGGAGAAATAACCAAATGTTTCAATATTGAAGAAAACTAGATTCAATAGTATACCTCTTCCTATGGGATTTTTAAATGATAGCTTTTACCATGTTTACTTTTTCTTACTAAATAGATTTAGAACTTAATACCTATGTAAGATATGACTCCACTGTTCTAAAAGCAAGAAGATAGAGGTTTTCACCTCTGCTCTGCTATATGTGGTTTCCATTCTTCTGGACTTCTGCTTTCTCATCCCCAAAATGCAGAGATTGTGCAAGATAATCTCTAATGTTCATTCCAGGTCAATAATACTAACCTGATCAATCTAAAATATATTATGATGATCTGCATCTTGTATGGGTAATAAGATTTACAAAAGCCGAATAAGCCAAGACATATTCAGAAATTTATTAAGGAAGACAGTACAAGTTACATACATTTTTAAAATAATTTTATGAGGCACTTAATACAAAATATGGGTGTCTTCAGAGATTTTTAAAAGCTTATATGTCAATTTTGAATATAAACTTGCTATGCAAAAACTATATAGGTTTTCTTCAAAAACAGGCTAATTGAGCATCAAATTTATTATACCCCTTTAATACATTATTTAATATAGAATAAACTATAGAAATAATAGGAAATATATTTTGCAGCCGGGAAAAGGAAGTAATATAATGTAGTTAAGGGACTAGACTGTGGATTCTTGACTAAGTTTTACTCTCTAAGCTCTGTTCTAACCAGTAGTGTGACTAGCACAAGACACTTTATCTCACTATGTCTTAGTGTCCATACTTTACAACTGTAAACTGGAAAGGTTAATAATAATTACTTTATAGGATGGCCATTGTGCACATTAAGTGAGTAAATATATGTAAAGTACTTGAAACAATGCCTGCATTGCCTGCATATAGTTACAATACAATACATGCCAGACTCAAGGTCACCAGCATTATCTAACTCCAAAAATGTTCTGTTGATAATTTTTCTTTGTATGGCTAACTACATAGCCTAAAAATTCCCTGCACCAAAAAACTGGAAATACTGGTTAAAATATAACAAATATTAAAATAAAGCTCAAAAGGAGGAAGGAAAAATACTCAGAGCTTCAACACCAAGTGAAAGCTGAAATTGACACTTAAACATTTTAAGTATCCAAAGAGTAATGAAAAGGTTTTAACGTTAATGCAACAGAGAGAGATGACCAGATCTAGAATCTTTGGAAAGAAGAAAATGGGGTATCAAAAAGCTCACTTTCAATGAAGAATCCAAAGAACTATATATTCAGTGAAACACTTGACAAGAATAAATATATCAACAAGCGAAGGAAAAAAGAATGTTGATCTATCAGGGCCAGTGCTATTAGTGAAAATAGAATAAAGAAGAAAATACTTCATAGAAAATTAGTAACCAGATATGAGCCATCATACAGCTTTAGGAATTCACATTTACATGACTCACCTTGTCCAAGAAGCCCCAAGCTGAAAATGTATCAGTAAAATATTCCCCAAATGGTAACATTTTGAGGTCTTAGCAAAAGCAAAAGCAAAATCTCTGGGAAAATAAAAAAGGTAATTTTACTTTAGAAACTTGATTAATATAATTCATATAATTCACCAAATTAACAGATTAAGAGAAAAAAATCATGATGACCTTAAGAGAAAATACACTTAGTAAAAGCTCAACACTTATTCATGGAGAAGTATCTTTCAAATTATAAATAGAGAAGATCTTTCTTAACCTGATAATGGTTATCTTGGGCCTATATACAGTGAAGCTTTAGAAGCACTTTCATTAAAGGCAGAAATATACTGACTTTATTGCTTCTATACTTTGTTGCCTCAGTTTAACACTATGTCAAATGCCCCAGCCTATACAAGACAATGCAAATGAATCAAAGTTAGGATTAAGAGAAAAAATAAATTAAAATATCAGTGTGCATATGCTATATGATTGCGAATACCCCAGCAAGAATTCAATTGTCTCCCAGCGGGTCCCTCCCACAACATGTGGGAACAATGGGAGCTACAATTCAAGAGGAAATTTGGGTGGGGACACAGCCAAACAATATCACCGACTTCATGCCCCTTTTCTTAAACCAGAAGCTGTGGAAATAGATATCTTAGGAAGACCAACCAGTAGAAATCTCACAACTTGCACTAAATTAAACATTATTTCTTAAAAATAGTGAAAAGACATGCCATACATTGTTAGAGGATACCTATGAGTCATGTAAACAAATACAAGTTTTAATAATATAAAGAATTAATGCAAGAGATAAGAAAAAGACAATAGCCCAAGAGAAAAATAGCAAAGTTTATGAAAGACAATTTATTTTGAAAATTCAAATGGTCAGATAAACATAATAAAAGACATTTAACATCAGTGGTAGTTAAGGAGGCAAAATGTGGAATAGGGACTGAGAAATAATCTCATATTGAGTTGAGCATAATTTGGCACTGTCACTTTAGAAAACAGTTTAACAGTTGTCAAGTTGAAGACACAGCAATTTCATTCTTGCTTATGTACTTTACAAAGACACATGCCCAAAACACAAGTTTATAAGTTCAGTTTTTGTGATGTAAAAATTTAGAAACAATCTAAATATATATCAGAGGAGGTAGGAATAAACATTTGTAGCATTCCTAAGTAATGAAACATTATAAAACTGTAAAAATAAAATTTTGTGTATGTATACATATATATACAAATATATTTCAAAAAATAAACTTGCCATCAAATTAAACATAAATGTATATGGATAATATGATACCATTTACTTAAAGTTTCCAACATATAATGATATGCCATATGCTACTTAGAAATGCATCCATGTGCAATAAAAATATAAAGAAAAGCATAAGAATGATAAATATCAAAAGTAGTATTTAACCCAAGAATCCTCATAAATATTTGGGAAGGTGAACCAAGTACAATCCCAGACTTTATGCAATCAAGGATTCACACCACAAGTATAGGAACATTGAAAAGAAAGTAAGTCACAAGGTGGTGATATCTAGGATATTTGAACATTAATACACAACTCAAAGAAGTCTGATGAATCTACTCTCCTGAGAAACCCATCATCTGAACAACTCACAAACATTTCTGTTTCTCTCTGCTTCTCTATCTCTATATAGTTTCCATTTTATTCTGTTGCAGCAAATTATAAGAAAAGCTTAAACATCAAATTGGACTAGTTAATATTTACAGACAGACATACTGTATTAGTCAATTTTCATGCTGCTGATAAAGACATACCCAAGACTGAGAAGAAAACGAGGTTTAATTGGATTTACAATTCCACATGGCTGAAAAGGCCTCAGAATTATGGCAGGAGGTGAAAGGCACTTCTTACATGGTCGTGACAAGAGAAAATGAAAAAGAGGCAAAAGTGGAAACCCCTAACAAAGCCATCAGATCTTGTGAGACTTATTCACTACCATAAGAACATTATGGGGAAAACACCCCTGTGATTCAAACTATCTCCTGCTGGGTTTCTTCCACAACATGTGCTAGTTATAGAAGTCAAATTCAAAATGAGATTTGGGTGAGGACACAGAGCCAAACTATATCATTCTGCCCCTGGCGTCTCCAAATCTCATAGCCTCACATTTAAAAACCAATCATACCTTCCCAACAGTCCCCCAGTCATAACTCATTTTTGCATTGATCCAGAAGTCCACAGTCCAAAGTCTCATCTGAGACAAGCAAGGCAAGTGCCTTCTGCCTATGAGCCTGTAAAATCAAAAGCAAGTTAGTTACTTCCTAGATACAATAGGGGCACAGGTATTGGGTAAGCATAGCCCTTCTAAATGAGAGAAATTGGCCAAAACAAAGTGGTTATGGGGCCCATGCAAGTTTGAAATCCAGTGACGCAGTCAAATTTTAAAGCTACAAAATGATCTCTTCTGACTACAGGTCTGAAATCTAGGACACACTGATGCAAGAGACGGGTTCCCATAGTCTTGGGCAGTTCCACCCCTGTGGCTTTGCAGGTTACAGCTTCCCTCTCAGCTGTTTTCACGTGCTGGCATTGAGTCTCTGCAGCTTTTCCACGTGAATGGTGCAAGCTGTTGGTAGATCTACCATTCTGGGGTCTGGAGGATGGTGGCCCCCTTCTCACAGCTCCACTAGGCAGTACGCCAGTAGGGACTCTATGTGGGGGCTCCCACCCCACATTTCCCTTCTGCACTGCCCTAGCAGAGGTTCTTCATGAACACCCTGCCCCAGCAGCAAACTTCTGCCTGGGCATCCAGGTGTTTCTATACATCTGAAATCCAGGCGGAGGTTCCCAAACTCCAATTCTTGACTTCTGTGTACTCACAGGCTCAACACCATGTGGAAGCTGCCAAGGCTTGGGGCTTGCACCCTCTGTAGCCACAGCCCAAGCTCTACATTGGCTCCTATCAGCCATGGCTGGAGTAGCTGGGATGCAGGGCATCAAGTCTCAAGAGGCACACAGCATTGGGACCCAGGCCCCAACCCATGAAACCATTTTATCTTAGGCCCCTGTGCCTGTAATGGGAGGGGCTGCTGCAAAAGTCTCTTACGTACCCTGGAGACATTTTCCCCATTGTCTTGGGGATTAACATTTGGCTCCTCGTTACTTATGCGAATCTCTGTAGCCAGCTTGAATTTCTCCTTAGAAAACTGGTTTTTCTTTCCTACCACTTTTTCTACCAATTTTCAGCCTGAAAATTTTCTGAACTTTTATGCTCTGCTTCCCTTATAAAACTGAATGCCTTCCATAGCACCTAAGTCACACTTTGGATGCTTTGCTGCTTAGAAATTTCTTCCACCATGTACCCTAACTCATCTTTCTCAAGTTCAAAGTTCCAAAAATCTCTAGGGCAGGGGTAAAATGCCACCAGTCTGTTTGCTAAACATAGCAAAAATCACCTTTGCTCCAGTTCCCAACAAGTTCCTCATTTCCATCTGAAACCACCTCAGCCTGGGCTTTGTTGCCCTTATCACTATCAGGCTTTTGGTCAAAGCCATTTAACAAGCCTCTAGGAAGCTCCAGACTTTCCCATATTTTCCTGTTTTCTTCTGAGCCCTCCAAACTGTTCCAACCTCTGCCTGTTACCCAGTTCCAAAGTCACTTCCACATTTTCGGGTATCTTTTCAGCAACACCTCACTCATGGTACCAATTTACTGTATTAGTCTGTTTTCATCCTGCTGATGAAAACACACCGGAGGCTGGGAAGAAAAAGAAGTTTAACTGGACTTACAGTTCCACATGGCTGAGGAGGCCTCAGAATCATGACGGGAGGCCTGAGAATCACAGTGGGAGGTAAAAGGCACTTCTTGTCTGGTGGCAGCAAGAGAAAATGAGGAAATGAGAAAGCAGAAACCCCTGACAAAGCTATAAGATCTCGTGAGACTTATTCACTACTGTAAGAACAGTATGGGGAAAACTACCCCAATGATTCAAATTATCTCCCACCGAGTCTCTCCCACAACATGTGGGAATTATGGGAGTGCAACTCAAGATGAGATTTGGGTGGGGACACAGTCCCAAACTATATCACATATAAAGTATGAAAATAATTGAGAGTACTTACAAGCTGTAGCCAGGGCCATTCCAATTTTTAGATCAGATAGTACAGCTAAAGCACTGCAGTTCTCTAAGGCAGTGTGGCCATATTCAGCATTCTTAAAACATGTTTCAAAAAATAATAATTTGTGGTAAAATTAGCCTGTCTTTTGCAGAATTGAAGCCAGACCATGCTAAATAGGAACCAGAGAAATATGTTATTTTATATATTTTACTTGTTTTTGCTCTAAATTTCTCTATTTCCTTATACCTTCTAAATTTTATAGTATAGACCCAACTTAAGATATCAAATCAAGTATCTCAACTCTACAATTAGTAAAAATAACCCCATCATTCTAGCCAATTATTTGTAATTGCAATGAGTCTTTGTTTCAATATAAACAAAATCAGATTATGGATTGGTTTATTTATCTGCAGTGGAAATTTGTTAAGCCTGTAGCTGCTCATCTTTTCATAGTATTAATGAGATCTGCCAACCTGCAGTGCATAACCCAAAGGAAATAATTAGAAATAATATACATTAGACCCTCTAGGACAGTATTTATTAACTCAGACTAACAGAGACAATAGTAAGAGAGTTGTTTCTCTATTTATCTTCATATGCTACAGTAGCTTACTGGGATTTAGCAAGGACAGACATTAAACTTTGGAAAAAGGATTTTGGTTTTCACGCCATAGGCATTTAAGCTGCACCATTAGGAGAACCAACCCGATCACTGGCATAATCAAGGATGCAAGCCTTGTGGATATAGCATTATCCAGGCCCCCAGACCTGACTTACCACCTCAGCACTCTATCAAGGATGATTACCTCAAGCAATGAGCTATGGCCAGTTAGCATGGAGCAACATTTAGTTCCTAAATCATTCCACCCTGGGAAGGAGGTAAGTTTTCCTGTAGACCAGCCTGCAGGAAATCTGTCTTAGACAATTAACCCCTACCTCTCACTCTCAAAGTTAGAGAAGCTAGAACTCATTCTCTGCTACCTTTACAGAGAGAACACTGGTATGTGACATAGGCTAGGCCAATTAGATACATCCACAGAAAACTTCAATTCGGAACGAAGCAACAATAAGATGCAACTGTGATAAGGAATCCATCTTCTGCTGTGAATGGTAAGAGGAAAATCAAACTTTGGGAAGTAACATGAACACAATTTTTACTGTGTCCAGTGTTTACAGTACAAGCTGCACTATCTCCCAGTGGCAACAGCAGTGGTGTATTTGCTGAAGCAGCACTCTAGTATTGTGTGTGTAGGTTTTCTGGCTGTACAGCTTCACAGTCTAGATCTCTAACCTTCCTAGAGGTTATGTAATCCACCTAATATATTTTAACAAATTCTTTTGCTGTTTAAACAACCTAAGTAATTTCTTTTGGTTCCAACCAGAATCCTGACAGATACTGAATTAATTGCAGGTATGGCTGAAAATACCATATCCCCAAGAAAACAGAAATGTGAGATTCGTTATATGGGCAGATTGGATTTGGAAGTAGTAAGGATCCGGCCTCTGGCAGCCCATAAAACACGGTGATTGAACATTTAATTAAATTATCACCTATGGTTCACTGGAATGAAGGACGAGTTAAAGGCTGGCTTCAGAGGACTGAGTACCCACTGCCACAGAACAGTGTGAAGGACATATAGAATATAAACCCCATAGGGTAAACAGTCAACTACTAATTATACTAAAGAATTACCAAAAAAGGATATTATAAGCTCAAAATCCCAAAATCTCAATTCAAAGTACAGTGAGAACTTCTATGACTAGGCTAAAAGTATTTGTCTCCTATAGTCACAGCACTAAGGTAATCAAATTAATTAAATTTTGTCAAATGACATCATCTGAATACAAATGCTTGCCAGGTCTCTTAGGTGAAATTCAGACCACTGACTGGGAAGGAGTAGAGCCCTGAAAACTGAAAGGACTTACGTGAGAGGGTTCAAATATTTCTGAGTACTCCAGACCTACAATTCTTACATAACCTCACTTACCAGTGGAAGCAGCTTCTCTTCCCTTTCTCCTGGGCAGTGGTACCCTATATAAACATCTGTCAATCTGCTAATATTCTAAGCCAACACCCTCATCATATAAAAGAAAGTGAATTCTCACACCACCCTTCATTATCTGTAGATCAAGGATCAGTGTCAGACCCTCTTACTCTGTTAGGGTAGAAAGGATGCAGGAGCAACCACAGGTTCACTCACAGGTGGAGAAACATTACTCACCAGAAAATTGCAAAATTTTGCTGGTTTATGTCAGTAAAGACCTGGAGAATATGTGTGAGGAAGGATTCTGATATTATATTAATAATGAAATTTTTTTAAAGTAAGCTAAATTTCTTAGCACTGTACCTGCTTAGACAGCAAAACAGAGGTCTAAATGTTTGCCAGGTTGGTTGAATAAAAACATAAATTTATGGTGGTAAATGAAGGTAAGGGGTAAGGAATAATTGGTATAATATAGGAGGAATCCAATATCTTAGGCAGCTAGAAAAATTGAAGTAGATTAATCATGGGTTACCCACTCTTCACCTCCATGGTATCTCTATAAAATCCAAACCATGTCACTTCAGAGGGCCCAGAAACAAGCCCCTCATGAAGGCACTGAGAGTGGCATTGCCTTGGAGAGCACCAATATGTTTTTTAAGTGCTGGCTGGGCACAGTGGCTCACACCTGTCATCCCCGCACTTTAGGAGGCTGAGGAGGGAGCATCACTTGAGTCCAGGAGTCGGAGATCAGCTGGGCAAACTAGTGAGACCCCTGTCTCTACAAAAAATAAAAATAAAAATAAAAATAAATGGCTGGGCATCATTGTGCTTCACTGTAGTGCCAGCTATTTGGGAAGCTGGGATGGGAGGATTACTTGAGCTCAGAAGGTAAAAGCTGCAATGAGCCAAGATTGTGCCACTGCACTCTAGCCTGGGCAGCAGAGTGAGGCCCCATCTCAAAAAATATGTAAAGAAATAAAAATTAATAGGACCACATCTCAAAAAAATTAAAATACCAAGATGGCTATTCTCTGTTGGCTGGGAAAATACATGGATATGGTGGTTTTTAAATGGGCTCTTTATTGCAATGGTTATGATGGACCATTTGGGTAGCAGATAAAGTAGTGACTTGTAAACAGAAAAAGAAGTGAGGGCATGGTCATGTTAACAAACAATGGAGTCGATATGATTATCAGCATAATCTGTCCTGTAGGTATCTTTTGAGGTGGGTGTCTGATTACTGGGTCCTGAGAATCTAAGTAGATGTTCAACTCACTTGAGTCAGTTCACGGACTTAGTGTACCTTTCATAAGGTGAAATCATGTATAATTGGGGGATTTCCTTAGGAAAATGTCAAAAGTACCTACTGTAAATCTTACTGTATAGCATATCCAAAGGGACTCGCAGCCAGTAACCAGGCAAACTGTGCACTGGGGAAGAGGATGTAGACAGAAATCTCGGGGATTATGAGATACTAGTTTTAAACTCAGACAGTCCCCAAAGGCACAGAATATTGTCCACTACTGTTAAAAATTAGTTTAAAAAAATGAGTTATGATCAGACCCCACTTGGAGTGGATCTTACAGAACTTTTATCCCATCTGTTTCAGTAACAAACTGTCCCAAAACACAGTGGTTCACTACAGTGATATTAGTTGTGCTCATGCATTTGCCACTTGGGCAGGACTTGGCAGGGAAAGCTCATCTCTGCTCTATTTAACATCAAGAGGGATGCCTCAAAGGAGAGGATTAGAATCATCTCTAACATTATTTACTCATACGTCTGGCCATTGATGCTGCTGTTGACAGGAACCTTAGCCAGAGCTGTTAGCCAGAGGACCTGAACGTGGCCACTGGATGTAGACTGGGCTTCCTCACAAAACGATGGTTACATTCCAACCACAAGCATCCCAAGAAAGAGAGAGAGCCAGGAGGAAGCTGTATCTGCTTTTCTAACACAGCCTTTGAAACAATAAGTGACATTTTTGCCACATTCTATTTATCAAAGCAGTTACCATGTTCTCACTAAGTTTAAGGAGTTTAAGGAGTGGGAAATACAGATTTTACCTCATGATAGAGAACAGAGTTTGAAAATACATGTGAAACCCAAAATTATCATTGCATCCACTCATCAGAGATGAGCTTTCCCTGTCAAGTCCTGCCCAAGTGGCAAATCCATGAGCACAACTAATATCACTGTAGTGAACCACTGTGTTTTGGGACAGTTTGTTACTGAAACAGATGGGATAAAAGTTCTGTAAGATCCACTCCAAGTGGGGTCTGATCATAACTCATTTTTTTAAACTAATTTTTAACAGTAGTGGACAATATTCTGTGCCTTTGGGGACTGTCTGAGTTTAAAACTAGTATCTCATAATCCCCGAGATTTCTGTCTACATCCTCTTCCCCAGTGCACAGTTTGCCTGGTTACTGGCTGTGAGTCCCTTTGGATATGCTATACAGTAAGATTTACAGTAGGCACTTTTGACGTTTTCCTAAGGAAATCCCCCAATTATACATGATTTCACCTTATGAAAGGTACACTAAGTCCGTGAACTGACTCAAGTGAGTTGAACATCTACTTAGATTCTAAGGACCTAGTAATCAGACACCCACCTCAAAAGATACCTACAGGACAGATCATACTTTGACAGACAAAAGAAAATATACTTGGTCACACATCCTTTGACTATTAATACAGTTCCAAAGTGTATGGTTGAAATAGTTGTACTCAGTAACTGGAAAACATCCACAAATTTTCTCCCAGATGAATGACAAAGATTATTTTGTAATGAACCAGGCAATTTCTCCTATTGCAGTGGTTATCCAAGGTTTTCCCTCATTTGGAGAGCAAATAAACACTGCCCCTGCTTGCCTTCTAGTCCATGAAACAGGTCTGACAAATATTTCATTCTTGCTATTCCAATAAATAGAGAATATAGAAGCAATTTGTTATTCTAGGGTAGACCAACAGTAAACCTTCGCTGTCTTATCTCTGAGCTAAATAAACTATCTGGCTTTCTGTCATAATTTAATGTAAAAGACTTTTCTTTCTCATCATTTCATAGAACATCATGCTGTCCACTATAGTGAACATCATATATCTAGGTCCTGATAAACAAAATGAAGTAGTTTAAATGCGATGAAAAAAACATGGAGGCTATTGGCTGAAAAAGCAATCTTATGAAATTTTAGAAACCTGCTATTCCCATAAATCTGGGGGGATATAATAGTCTGGGGGCAGTTGAAAACTGGTTTCTGCACCTCGAAATTCTCACCTCTAAGAAACAGACATGACACTTGCCAGTTCTCATTAAAATGTAATGGGAAAAACCTCATAAACCATGTTTTATGTGCTGCTGTTTGCCATTTGGTAAATAACCTGACATGTTAATAACTTGAAATGGAGCCACAGTTAGGATTGGCTCTCCAGCCAGTACAGACTTCAGTGCAAGGAAATCTTTAGCCCATATTGACCCAACAGATCCAATGATGTTTGAAGTGTCCATGACAGCTCAAATGCTTTGTAGAAATTAAGCCCCAGTAAGAAAACCACAGCTTAGGTGTTAAAGAGGAATTATGTTTTCTTTGGCTAGAGTTTAGTCTTAAATGGCTGTATATTGGTTTATATTACAGGCTGAATAGTAGACCTTAATACACCAGGACATACCACAGCATGGGCTGCCGGTTATGCACTGAACATTCAAGTTATTCAGTTGGGTATATCCATCAACGTTCTATAAGCAAATGCAGTTCCTGAGGACACAAGTGGTTTTCCTGAGCAGGTAGGTCAATTGCTCATTGTGGTTATTCTCACTGCAGTGTCATCACTTCCTCAACCCCCTCCCACGACCACATGGAAAGTTTACGCTTTATGACTACTTTATGAAACTTTTCAAGCCTGGTTCATAGAAAGCTCGGCCCAATATGCTGGTACTACTTTAAAATGGACTGCTGTGGCCCTACAGCCCTACTTGGTGTGATGCTGAGGGATGATGAAAAGATAATCCTTCCAGTGGGCATAACTAGTGTGGTACATATTGTGGTCCACTGTTCCTGGAAGGAGAGCTTGCATGAGGAACAATTGAAAGGCAATGACTAATGGTTTGACCAGATGGTCTGAGACAAAGAGGTTTGGATAAAACTCTTAGAATTTGAAAGTATTTTTGTACTATGAAAATGTGTAGCAGAAAGTTCCCACTGAAGAGGATGCTCTCAGTAATTAGGGGGACAAGTTGTTCTAACATGTAGATGCCAGTCAGGCTTTTTTCCCCCAGTTCCAGTAATGTTTACTCAACAGACTTGTTTAAATAGCAGCCATAGTGTCATAAGGGGTTTTAAATAGGCTCAACAAATGGACTTCTCCTCAGCAGTGCTGACTTGGCTATCATCACTACTGAGTGCGTAACTTTTCAGCAATACCAGCCATCCCTGAGCCCTATATAGGGTCTTATATGCTGAGTAGATCAGACAGTCACTTGGCAGCAAGTTGATTATTTTGGAGCCCTTCCCCCACAGTGGATTTTTTCTTACTAGAATAAACACTTATTCTGGATTTGGATTTGCCTTCTCTGCTTGCCATGCTTTGCCAGCAACACCATCTGTTGACTGCTGAATGTCTGGTCATCATCAAGTTAACCCAAACAATATTACTTCTGACTAAGAAAGCTCAATTTACAATGAAAAAAAAAAAAAAATAAGGCAATAGGTTAGTGTTCATGGTATTTGCTGGTCTTCTGTCCCAGAAATACGTGGCCTTATGGAATATTGAATTTATGTTTTAAAGACTCAGTAACAGTGTCAACTGGAAGATAATACTTTGTGAGGTTTCGATGCTGTCTTACAAGATATAACCTAGTTTTTTATTAAATCCTCTCAGCCATACATAATATAAAATCTGTGATTCAAGGGATAGCAATAGGAATGGTTCATTTAATCTAAGAATCTGATTGAGAGATAATGTTTATTTAAATTGAAGAATTACACTTCTAAACCTTAAAATGTATTCATTAAGATCATTACATTCAATCTCATGATCTTTGATTACAAAAAGTTGTTCTCAAACATTTAATATCATAACAATATTTGTTTAAATTACTTGTAGAAATAGTCTAGCTTATTAAACTCAAATATGAACATTTAAACACAAATGATTCACATTAGAGTACAATTAATCTATACAATCACAGAGTGCCTGTCACATAGTAGGTTCCAAAATAAGTATTTGTGGAATGGATGACTTTTAAATAACAAATTTGTCCAGTGAATTTACAATATTTTCCATAAATAAAAATTCAATCTGCACATAACTTATTAAGAATAAGTCGAGCATGTTTAAATGTTACCAGCTTCTTTCTATTCCCTTTTTTAAAGTAATTTTTAAATCATTTCTGTGGCTGTCTCTAACATTAACACAAAAATGTATTGCTCATAAGAATATTTCAGCCCATAGTGATTCCACAGAAATAGACTGTATCTGATAAATATTTTTTACTGCTACTTACGACACACATTTCTACCTAAATCAAAACAAGTTAACTCCAGCAAGGAAAAATATAATGACAACATTTCTTTGAAATAGAAAGAAATACTATTCTAAGGGAATAAATGTATTTTATTCCTTTCTTTATAGACTAACTTAAATGTGTTTGCCTTCCTTAGAACTATGAAAATACTCCACCTTGTTCCTTAGTTTTATCTTTAATGATCTTGTGACGTAAACGAGGCCATCTTTTTCTGTTTGTTGCAGGCATTTTAATCCAATTTCTGTAATGGTGAAAATGTGGGAATCTCAAGCAGATATGGGCTTACGTTTTTTAATAGGAGCTGATGTCGTGAGATGAGATTTTTGATTTCCCACCTGGCTACCAGAGAGAAAGAAAAACAGAAAAAAGTAGAACTAAACTCTGCATGTAAATTTACATCAATTCTTCAGAGATCTACTAATTTCACGCAACAAAAATAACAGCCTGTGAATTAAACCAAAAAGGAAAATACATATTAAAATTTTGTCTTGAGACTTAAACACCCATTTTTGAAATGGCTCAAAAAACTCTAAATCACTGGAGATTTGTTACAAAAGTAACAAAAGAAAAAGCTATGTAAAAGTTGTTAAACCACTTAGGAATGAAATATTTCCTGATTTTATGTATTAAAGTACAAAAGAAAAAGGTATGATGCATTATGTAAAATTGTGATCACAAAGCTAATAATGAGCTATTTAAAACAAATTATAGTTTCTTAATACAATGCATCTGTCACAACTTAGCCAAATTCTATTGATTTTTGCTATTAAGAATGATAAAATGTAAAAAAACTCATGGCCTCATTTACTTCACAAGATCATTAAAGATAAAACCAAGGAACAAAGTGGAGTATTTTCATAGTTCTAAGGAGGGCAAACACATTTAAGTTAGTCTATAAAGAAATTTTTAAAAGGGCCAGCCATCAAAATTTTACTTTTTTACTTCATGTCAACATTGCTTTGTGATCTAAACATTCTGACATCTTCAGAATTAAGGCTATTCTGATTATATAAATTAAACCTGTATATGATGCAACCTGTATATGATGCAACTCACAGATTTTTATTTCTCTTACTAGGCAAATATCATATTTATTTCATTCATTGGGTTCACGTGCTAAATCAAATCACTAGGATGCACTATGAGAAATGTAGATATCTTCCTCAAGAAGGTCAGAAGAAGAGATTGATATGAAAATGACTAAGAATAATATAAGAAAGAATGAAGTTTGTCTGCAACAACATTATGAGTCATGCTGTGGGAATATATTCCTACTTGAGTGCTAAGGAATGTCTCAAAGAAATGGCAATTTTTAAAACTAAACTCTACGGTTGCTATACCTATATGTCCCAAATGTCTGGCATATGATAATTATTCTACAAATGATTATCGAATTTATATATTTATTTTTTGAGACGGAGTTTCACTCTTGTTGCCCAGGCTGGCGTGCAGTGGTGCAATCTTGGCTCACAGCAACCTCCACCTCCCAGCTTCAAGCCATTCTCCTGCCTCAGCCTGCGGAGTAGCTGGGATTTCAGGCATGCGCCACCACGCCCAGCTAATTTTGTAGTTTTAGTAGAGACAGGGTTTCTCCATGTTGATCAGGCTGGTCTCGAACTCTGGACCTCAGGTAATCCACCCACCTCGGCCTCCCAAAGTGCTGGGATTACAGGTGTGAGCCACCATGCCTGGCCTTGAATTTATTTTTTTAGAAAAAAATTATTTTAAAATAAGGGAGACACATTATTCAAAGCATGTAAATAATGAACTTTCGCAAGCAAATTCAGTTTGTGCCTGACACAGCGGCTAACCGTCCTGGTTGATATGTGATAGCAATTAGTCCTACTATATTATCATGCAAAGACTGAGGGCCCATTCCTCAAGGGCAGCACAAGTTGATCTGCAATGCCATTTCACTCCAGAGTGTCGCAACTTTAGTCCTAACACGGTAAGTGTAACTCTCAAAACTTAATATTTCCCACTCTAAGCCTGTCAGAAACATTTACAAAATGTGTTTTTACCTCATCACTACACCATGAAATACTGATTTTATATGTTAAAAACAATTGAGACAAGTAAAAGGAATCCACAATGGCTATTATCATAGAACTGTAACAGCTATTGTGGTCTGATATTAAAACCACTTTCATTATAGGGACCTTTTGTCTTTACACAAACATTTTTGTAAATGTATGACTTAAGAAATATTATCCAGGCAGAGACTAATGAGCAAGATAGATGAAAAACCTCTGCTTTCAAAAGCTAAATGTTCTCCACAAAGTATATCTTTTATCACCCCAGATTGTCAAAGTCTCCTCATTTGACCTTTCAAAATTTCAAAAATGTGAAGGGACAAAGCTATCCCTAATAATCTACCAATATCACTGCATCTGCGGAGACATCTTGGTGTCCACCATTAGTGAGATGGATGATGGAAGGTGAAAATCAGTAGCTCATCTGAGAAGGGTCATGTTCATTCCCCTGGTGATAGATGAAAGCTATTTCTTTGTTAGCAGCAATCCTCCTTTATTGTCATGCAAGTCCTGCAGTGGGAATCAACCATATTTTTTTTCCAGTTTGCTCAAGTTAAGTGACACATTCATTCCACCTGGGATAGATTGCTGCAAAAACTATGCTACGTCCCTCAAAACTGTATTTCTATGTGTGCTGTGGAATCTCCCTCATGTCACCTCTGGCTGTGTTTAAAGATGGACTCTCCTTGAAAACCTAGAAAGCATTTTAAATTCCTAAACTGAAAGGCAGAGGAACTGGATTCTTGCTGTGTGAGTCTCTAGACAATTAGGTAATTTTGTAAAAGCAATTTGGTTAGTCTGTGGTTCCGTGTCTTCATATGTTTGCTTTAAGAGCTTTCTTTAAATATAAAGGGTATACCGCAAGTGAAGGTGTGAAAAGTGAAATAAAATAGTTATCCAACTATAGGTTGAAATATATCCTGTAAAAGCTTAATAAAAAAGAGAATGTTCAAACCAATCTTGGAAAATAGTCATCTATGACTGACCTGAAACTATCGAAATCCACACTGCTGAAGACCCAGATAACACTGCGGAAGACCTAGATGATATGCCAATAGGGCTTTCAGATTTTCACACTGCCTTATGTAGCCCATATGTGATATTATCTCACCTTTATATACTTGAATAACTATTTTATTATACCACGTCATTTTTAATAAAATTTCACATAGAAAAAAACTACAAAAAGCCTATGGGATGCCCATAATCTAACATTTACCCACCACTACTATTTTTATATCTCCTCATTACCCCAAAAAGCCTGGCTAAAAGACTCTCCCCAAGAAACTTTTCCCCATCTAGAACTTCACAAGAAATATTTTTCTTCTTCTCCTTTTCCTCTATCTACTAAGGTCGAGACAAAGACACACTTCACCCTCAATAACCTAAGAGATAGTCCTAAGTCCCAGAGGCCACTTTCTCTTCTATAATGCATACCTTATAACTGGTCTTACCACCGAAGAGTATACCAAAATATGATCCAATAAAATACAAGAGTATCCAAGAAAAAAAAAAAAAAAAAAAAAAAAAAAAAAAAAAAAAAAAAAAAAAAACACGAGTACACAAGAAAAATGTATACATGATAAGGAATATCCAAGAGAATATAAGAGTATCTAAGAAAAAATCCAAGCTTATACCAGAACATGTATACACGATAAAGAGGCCTTACAAGTAGCATGAAACATAGCCTACAAAGAAAAGAACTAGAACATCACCCTGATGAGGGACCCTTAAGACTAGATATGGAAACTAAGATTAAGATTAATCATAAGGGAGAAGAAGCCTATGGGGAGTAATCAATCAAAGATTGTGTTGAAAACAAATATTACATTTTCCTTCTGTGATTTTTTATCATTTATTCTGATTCTTCAGTATTTGCTCTCTTTCTCCTATTTTGCTTAACTTTTGAATGTCTGCAAAATTGAAAAAAATATATAAATATATAAGTAAAATCTATGATCTTCCTAAATCCACGTGCAGTTCATGTGTGTGAGGGGGCTGGGGGATGAAGACAGCAGATACAGGATTATAAAACACTATCTACACCAGAAAGTAATTTATAAACTAATTTTAAGTCAACTCATAAAATCACAGGAAGTAAAAGTAATGATCATACATTTAAATTAAAATCAAAATAAATGTGGTATAGGCTTCACATGCTATTATTTCACTGAAGGGCTAGGCACCATGCCAAAAACAATGAGCAGTGACTTTATAGAAAAGCTGAGAAATGGTACCAAAAAAATGGAGAAGATAAAAAGAGAAAGAAGAGAGGAAAGAGGACACTCTTAAGTTCACAGGCAGTCTAAACAAAAGCTAAATCTCAATGTACAGTGCACTGCACAGGGAATTATAAGGGGCATGTGGAAGCTATAGTTCAAGTAGAGAGATAACTTTCATTTTATTTCATATCATAGCCAGAGAATAGGACTACAACTAAAGGATGAGAGTGTATCTTCTTCTCGACAAACTATTTGTCTAATTTAATGTCCGCTTCTATAATTGGGAAGGGAAAAATCAGTGCCTAGCTTTCAGATATGAGAATAAAAATAATATATTTAAAGGACCAAGCGAGGGCCTAGTCTTAGTAGGTGACTATTAACTCTAGAAAGTTTTTTTACAATAATAAAAACAAAATCTTGTAAACAGCTTAGCTGTCTATCAACAGAATGGACCAAGTCACTGAGGAATTCATTGCTATCACTGGACGTGTTCATTTATAGCCTGGACCAGTGGTTTATCCAAAAGAAGTTTTGTGTATAAAATGATCCATCCAGTATAATCATGGTAATAATAGCTTATATTTGTTGCATTTCACTTCAGGTACTGTCTTCAGTACTTTATATGAATTCTATCATACTTTTCTTGAAGCAAAATTGTGAGGCACTTACCGATATTATAATGAGACTAAGTAAATTGCCAAAGGTCACACAGCTCATTGGTAGCAGAGCTAGGATTCAAACCCAAGAAGTTTATTAGCTCCAGAGTCTGAACTCCTGATGACTATACAATACCACCTCTCAGGTTAAATACAGTCATACCTCAGAGTTATTGCAGGTTCAGTTCCAGACAAGTGCAATACAGTAAATATCGCAATAAAATGAATCTCACAATATTTTTAGTTTCCCAGTGCACATAAAAGTTATGTTTATACTATACTGTCACCCATTAAGTGTGCAACAGGATTATGTCTCAATTTAAGTTTAAAATACTGTATTGCTAAAAAATGCCTTTAGCAAGTCATAATCTTTTTGCTGGTGGAAGGTCTTGCTTTGGTGTTGATAGCTGCTGACTGATCAGGGTGGTGGTGGCTAAAGGTTGGGGTTACTGTGACTTTTTTTTTGTCTTTTTAAATTTATTTTAATCTTCGTGGGTACATAGTAGGTATATATATTTATAGGGTACATTAGATGTTTTGATACAGACACGCAATACATAATAATCACATCATTGAAAATGGGGTATCGATCCCCTCAAGCATTTATCCTTTGTATTACAAACAATCCATTTATACTCTTTTAGTTATTTTTAAATGTGTAATTAAGTTGTTATTGACTTGCAGCAATTTCTTAAAATAAGACAAAAAGTGAGTCTACCACATGATTCTTCATTTCACAAAGGATTTCTCTATCGCATGAGATATGTTTGATAACCTTTCACCTACCAAAGAAGTTCTTTCAAAATTGAAGTCAATCCTCTCAAACCCCGCCATTGCCTTATCAAATAAATTTACATATTATTTTAAACCCTTTGTTTTCATTTTAACAATGTTCACAGCATCTTCCTGAGGAGTAGATTCTATTTTTTAAAAAAACCCACTTTCTTTGTTCATCCATAAGAAGAAACTCCTCATCTATTCAAATTTTATCATGAGACTGCAGCAATTCAGTTGCATCTTCAGACTCCACTTTGAATTCTAATTATCTTGCCATTTCCACCACATCTGCAGTGATTTTTATCCACTGAAGCCTTAAATCTCTCAAAGTCATTCATGAGGGTTGGAATCAACTTCCTCCAAACCACTGTTAATGTTGATGTTTTGAATTTGGATGATAATCCTGAAAGACAGAGTCCTGAATGCTTAATTGCAAATGTTGGAATCCTGAATGTTCAAAATCTCTGAAGTCTATGTCTCTAAAGTCTAAAATTCCTATCATCTAAAACCCCCCAAATAACTGTCACAGGACAGTCACATCATGTTAGGTGAAACTATTATCTTATAATTTTTTTATTTGCATTTGGTGGAAAGTTCAGATGAGTAGCTTGGCCACATGCTATGGCAACAATGAATACCTCGGTTTAAAAGTGATCATTTGCTTACATTGAAATTTCTTCCAACTAATGACTTTCCAGGAGTTTTTAATAAATTAAAGCCACACATGCCTGAAAAAGACAGCAAAGTCACTGACTGGCTTAAAAATAATTATGTGCGTGATAGAATAAGAATACACTTACGCAATGGTGTTGCTGTTATATCACCAATATTGTTTCTGCTAAATTTGCAGTCTGTGTATGAATGCATGTGGAATGGATTTCCACGTACACAAAACTACATAGAAACATGACACAGAAGATGGAAAATTTAGTAGGGAATGCTCACGTTGGTATATATTGAATCATATAAGAATTTCAAAGAGAGCGGTGCCACATAGAAAGTGAATGTAAACTATTCTCCTAGGAGAGCCATATCCTAAAAGAAAAAAGCTACTCGTTTTGATGCAAGACTTAAAAATACAGTTAATGATAATGAAAGTCTGTCAGCTCTTATAGATTATCTTCTGCAATTACCCATAATCTATCCCTGTAATATACTTTTTCATGTGTTGAATTTTCTTTTTAGTTTTGGGGGTGTTGTTTTTGTTTCTTTTTCTTTTTTCTATTTTTTCACTATTTCTAACTGTCAGCATTACTTTTTCACAATTTGCTATGTTATATATTTTGTCTTCCCATAATTTCCAAAATTTGAGGTATAAATTGTATGGAGCCTTTTAGAGCGTTTGAATGTGTTTTATACATTATTTTGCAAATTTTACTCTATGAAAGTGCATTATCACAATGTTGACTGTGTGTAATCATTTTGCATGTATGTAAAGATGTTGAAACTTCCTCAGTAAATGAAGAGATGTCCTCTTTGTACATCTGCATTTGTGAAGGATAAAATTTTTCAAAATCTCAGCTCTTTGGGTTACTGCATATGTGGTGGTGACCCATCATGGTTTTCCATTGATCTTGTTTAAAGACTTAGGTTTTTCATCACAGTATTTCCAATGGCTGCAATTATAAAGCTGAGTGCACACAACTATCAATCATATTGGTATGAATTTATTCATTTCCTTTTTTGACCTGTTTCTTTATGAATATGATTCACCCACTCAGAACTGTTATATTCATGCAAGTGTCATTAATTTACTTGAGTCTTTATATTTGCAAAACCATATGTTATTATTGCCTATTGTATTGTGTGAAGTGGAATCATTTTTAGGGAGTCTCTCTGAACCTGTTCTAGTTCATGAGGCTCTCTGATTCACAATAAAAATTATATAATTTTTAAAGTGTTTTTCTCAGAATTGTATTTTCAATATTTTGATGTTTCAGGATTGTGATTTTCAGGATTTTAGCCTTCAGAGATTTTGATCTTTTGAATTCAATATCAGAATTATTGCATTCAGGGTTGTATCTTTTGGGATTGTAATCGTCTCTTGATATTTTGTCCTCCTCTCATTAATCATTAACGTTCTTTTTTTTTCTTTTCTTTTTTTGAGACGGAGTCTCGCTCTGTCGCCCAGGCTGGAGTGCAGTGGCCCGATCTCAGCTCACTGCAAGCTCCGCCTCCCGGGTTTACGCCATTCTCCTACCTCAGCCTCCCGAGTAGCTGGGACTACAGGCGCCCGCCAACTCGCCCGGTTAGTTTTTTTTGCATTTTTTAGTAGAGATGGGATTTCACTGTGTTAGCCAGGATGGTATCGCTCTCCTGACCTTGTGATCCGCCCGTCTCGACCTCCCAAAGTGCTAGGATTACAGGCTTGAGCCGCCCGGCCATCATTAACGTTCTTAATGACATTTAGAATGGCAAATCCTTTCCAGAAGTCTTTCAATTTACTCTGCCCAGTTCCATCAGAGGAAAATTATATACTGCACCTATAGTCTTATCAAATGTACTTCTTAAGTAAAAAGACATGAAAGTCAAAATTACTCTTGGATCCATGGGCTGCAGAATGGATGTTGTGTTAGCAGGCATGAAAACAGTGTTACTCTTCTAATACATCTCCACTGGAGCTTTTGAATGACCAAGCACGTCGACAATGAGTAGTAACATTTTTTTTTTTTTTTTTTTTTTTTTTTTTTTTGAGACGGAGTCTTGCTCTTTTGCCCAGACTGCAGTGCAGTGACGCCATCTCGGCTCGTGGCAAGCTCCGCCTCCCAGGTTCATGACATTTCCCTGCCTCAGCCTACCGAGTAGCTGGGACTACAGGCACCAACCACCAGGCCTGGCTATTTTTTTGTATTTTTAGTAGAGATGGGGTTTCACGTGTTAGCCAGGATGGTCTCTATCTCCTGACCTCGTGATCCGCCCGCCTTGGCCTCCCAAAGTGCTGGGATTACAGGCGTGAGCCACCGCACCTGACCATTGAGTAGTAACATTTTAAAAAGAATATTTTTCTCTGAGCAGTAGGTCTCAACAGTGGGTTTATAATATTCAGCAAGTCATGCTGTAAACAGATGTGCTATCATCCAGACTTCATTGTGTTATTTATAGACCACAAGCAGAGTAAGTTTAGCATAATTCTTAAGGGCCCTAGGATTTTCAGAATGGTAAATGAGCATTGGCATCAACTTTCAGTTACCAGATGTAACTGGTCACTTGTTAATGCTTAACAAGAGAGTCAGCCTGTCCTTTGAAGCTGTGGAGCCAGGCATCCACATCTGCTCTCTAACTTTGAAAGTCCTACCTAGCATCTTCTTTCATTAGAAAGTTGTTTTATCTGCACAGAAAAGCTGTTATTTAGTGTAGCCATTTTCATTAATTACATTAACCAGTTCTTCTGGATAATTTGTTGCAGCTTCCATATGAGGATTTGTGAGTTCACCTTGCACCTTTATGTTATAGAAATGGCTTCTTTCCTTAAACCTTATGAGTCAATCTGTGTTAGCTTGCAACTTCTTCAGTTTCTTCACCTCCCTCAGCCTTGATAGAATTGAAAAGAGTTAGGGCCTTGCTATGAATTAGGTTTTGGTTTAATGGAATATTGTAGCTGCTTTGATCTTCTATCCAGACCACTAATACTTTCTCCATATCATAAATTAGGCTGTTTCACTTTCTTATCATTCATGTGTTCACTGGTATGGTACTTTTAACTTCCTTCAAGAACTTTTTCTTTGCATTCACAGCTAGGATGGTTGGCACAAGAGGCCTAGCTTTCAGTCAGTCTTGGCTTTTGACGTGTATTTTTTACTAAGCTTAATCATTTCTAGCTTTTGATTGAAAGTGAGAAGCACATGACTCTTCCTTTCACTTTAACAATTACCTTACAGGTTATTGTAGGGTTATTAATTGGCCTAATTTCAATATTTTGTGTCTCAGGGAATAGGGAGGCTCAAGGAGAAGAAAAGAGATGGGAAAATGATCAGCTGGTAGAACAGTCAGAAAACACACATTTATCAATAAAGTTTGCCATCTTAGCTGGGTGTAGTTCCTGGTGCCCCAAAACAATTACAATAGTATCATCAAAGATCACTGATCATAGATCACCATAAGCGACATAATAAGTAAAAATTTGAAATATCATAAGAATTACCTAAATATGACTCAGAGACATGAAGTCAGTACATACTGTTGGGAAAATGATACTGATAGACTTGCCTGACACAGAATTGCCACTAACTTTTAAGCTGTAAAAACACAGTATCTGCGAAGCACAGTAAAGCAAAGTGCAATGAAACAAGATATGCCTGTAGATAGAAATTGTTTATTCCTTTATTCTTATCTAATATAGGGATACCTAGTATCTATAATCCTGCACTTCTGTCAAGGAAAGGAATTTTTAAACACAAAGAAACAGTATGAAAAGCGATGACTGCTCTTCTATGTAAAGATGAAAGGCAGATATGGCAGTCTCACCATGTATCCTCTCTCTCTATCTTTCATGTTTATCTGTCCAGCTGTCTCTCTGCTCTTTCCTCCTCAGCACAAACTCGTTAGAGGAGTGGAGGAGTAAGAAGCACAGGAGGGAAAAAAAAGTAAGAAGAAAATTTGAAGCAGGGAAACAGAAAACTGCAGCAAGAGAGGAGAGTAAAAAGGAAAAAAAAAAAAAAAAAGAAATGCATATTGAATCACCATTGAGTTAATACACCCAGTTTTTGCTTCTCATGACCTTTGCTCCTGACGCTTCCCTTATTGAGTTTTTAAAAACTTATTTACCTGATTAAACGGTATCAAAACTGCATGTAAATTGAGTATTGAACACACAGTCCTGAAACACTAAACTACTTAAAATCTCCAAACTCACTCTTTTAATCCTCAGTGCCTGTGCACATGCATTCCATCCCACCTCTCTCACTTGCAGAGTTTCTATAAATATTTCAAAACCAACCCAAGAGTAGCTTCTATGTGTTCTTCCTTGATCAATCCATAATTAATCACGCTTCTCTATGTGTTTCTGATCTGGTATCATAGAAACCTCTACCAATTCAGCACTTGATAATTAATGGACTTACGTGTTTTTCTCTTGATTGATACCTAGACCACATTGAGTAATTTTGTACTGTATTTGATTCATCTGTTACTGGGACCTGGTACTACTGTAGCGTAGTAGAAGAGTAGAAGGTGCACTCCACTACTGCAGAGTACCAGTAACACATAGTAGCATATAGTAGGCACTCAGTAAGTATTTTTTGAATTGATCTTCTCTTAGGCATGGTGTTCACAGGAGAAAGAAATAAAGACAAACAGGACATAATTGTCACCATCCAGGAGGCCAGAGGCCAGCAAACCAATCGAATAATGTTATAAGTGCTGCAGTAAAGAAAAGCACTGATACTGTAAGGAAGAATGCCAGGAAATGGAACTTTTATCTGGATCTTCAAAGTTCACTAGACAGTTAAGAAACAAGTGGAATTTTCAGGTGAAACTATATACAGTGATTCATGAAATAATGTAAACTCTGGAAAAATATAAGAAATTCAAAATGGCTGTGTTAGCTCAGGTATATATGGGAAAATGACTGGAAACAAAATTTGAGACATGAGTAGAAGCAGATCATGAAGGGCCATCATCAAAAAGACTTTCCATGAACAGCCCATGCCTCCCTTGAAGCAGGATGCTGCCATTCCATGTATCATAAAGTCAGACCCATTTCAACAGTGTATTAATAAAGGATGGATATTTTACTGAAAATTGTGTGGAAAGACAAATAATTACAACACAAACGATTTTGTAAATCTTCTTTAAAAATCTTCTAGGAAGTAATCATATGGTTTATCATCTAAATCAGGGCACTTGAATAATTTTCCAAGATTAATATACAAATACTGGAACTTTCAGGGTAATTGAAGATGTGTAGTCACCCCATGCCTTTAAGTGCTGCTATCCCCAAAATTTCTCTGGATGCATCAACTACCCTCCTCCTCGGTCCTCCAATCTTCTTTCCCCATGTCATCCTCTCTATCAACCCACCCTTCTATTATCTCCTTCATTTCCCAACCACCTTCTACCCTTTCTCCACCACTTGTCTCATTATTTCATTATGTCTCTTTTCTCAAGGATGAGAAATTTAGCCCTCTATTAATTTCTCCCATTTATAGCCTAATACCCAGCATCTACTTAGTAAAGAAAGAAACTTCTTCAGGATTTGTTCTTCTTAGAAGACAATGAATATTGAAAAAAAAAAAAAGAAGATTCCCTATGACAATTTTTCCCCTACCATCTATGCAAAGGAAATGAAAAGAAAGCTTACTTAGCACATATACACACGAATAAGAAATGCATTAAAATATTCAACTTGAGTCATAATTTTAATATTATACAAACAAAATCCAAATTGAAAAGAGTTTGCTAATGATAGCACTTGGCATTGGAAGGGGTATGGAAAACCCAGCACTCAAGTGCTGCTAGTGGAAGTACAGCAATGTACTTCCTGGTTGATGTACTTTTGGATGATGATCCGGCAGTACTTATTTTAAAACCTCAAATATATATATATATATATATATATATGTATATATAATATATATACACACACACACACACACATATATATATATAAAATTCAACACAGGAATTGTGCTTCTAGAAATGAGATGAATAAGTAATTAGGGACAAGTACAATAGTTGGTTATAGGATGGGTGCAGTGGCTCACACTTGTAATCCCAGCACTTTGGGAGGCCGAGGCAGGCAGATCAACTGAGGTCGGGAGTTTGAGACCAGCCTGACCAACATGGAGAAACCCCGTCTCTACTAAATGTACAAAATTAGCCAGGTGTGGTGGCACATGCTTGTAATCCCAACTACTCGGGAAGCTGTGGCACATGCTTGTAATACCAACTACTCGGGAAGCTCACCCAGGAGGTGGAGGTTGCAGTGAACCGAGATTGTACCATTGCACTCCAGCCTGGGCAAAAAGAGCGAAACACCTCTCAAAAAAAAAAAGTTATAATATTGTTTATCACAACAATGTTTATAATAGAGAAAAGTAAGAAAGCACCTGAATATTTACATAGAGAGTTGTTTTAATAATTTATGTGATATCCACACACAGGATGCAGCTATTTTAAATGATATTTTAGATCAGCATTTTCCTAATCCTTTTAGTAGTAAAACCATTTTGTCAAAAACCTCCTACACATATGTGCAATATATAAAATGAACACAAGCAGAGCTTCTCTGTTTGAAATCAAGTAAAATGGCTGAGAAAATTTAGCCCTGCTTTTATAATCCACTATGGCTTTGGCATCTTTGATAAATCCCATTGCACATAAGTGTTACCAACATGGGAAATCTTTCACAATAGAATCAGAAAAAAAGATAGCTATAGAATAAGTGTAGACAAATTTATTCAAAAAAGTGGTTGGATAAAGGACAATAGAGTCAGAATCCATTATCAAAAAAACAAGTCCTGTTAGTAGTGGATAAGAATCCCACTCAAATCCAGTGGATAATGCAGCCTAGCTCTTAATTTTTTCTATCAGATTGCCCTGCAACACTTCTGGGTAGCGTTCCAGCATTCAGAACACCTTTATTCTTGGCTACATCTGAGAGGGCAATTTTTACTCCTTATAGTCCTGCTTACAGATTCTTCAGAATAATGGCATCTTACTACTATTGATATCTTTCAAGGTATAACTTGATGCTTTATTAGCTAAAAGAACACCTTTCCTCAACCACTCAACAAACAAAGGTAAGTATAAAAAATAATAGGTGGAATGAAAAGGACAAAGCCGCCTAAGACATTGACTTAGATCTAGGATTCAATTTCAGCCACTTTATTTCATATTTCATTTTTTTCCGTGATTCTTAATATTCTTAGGTTACTTTTTTTTTGTAAAAGCTAGCATCCAAGTCACCTCCATATATACTTTACTTCCACACTAAATCAGGAGTAACAGGTGTGACCAATAGAGTATAGCACAGGAGGGGATTTGTAAGTTCTGAGGCTAAATTATAAATATCATTGCAGCTTCCACTTTGCTCTTGTGGATTGCTTGCTCTTGTAAAGGCCAGCTACATTCCCTAAGAACACTTAAAACATGGAGAAGCCCACATGAACAGGAAGTGAGGGCCCTCAACAACAGAAAGCACCAACTTACCAGCCATTTAAATGTTCCTCCTTGAAAGTGAACTCTCCAGTCCCAGTCAAGCCTTCAGATGACTGTAGCACCAGTACATATCCAGCTGCAACTTCATGAGAGATCCTAAGTAAAAACTGACAAACAGAAACCCCTCCAGATCCCTGACTCACATAAATTAATAATGGTTATGGCTGTTTTAAGCCACAAAGTTTTATTGTAATTTGTTGTGGTGCAATAGATAATGAAAACACTCTTATCCAAATTAATTGTGAACAGGAAGTATCTTCCTGAATCTCTAATCTCAGAGGATCTGCAGACCTTTCAACAATATGAACCTGATCAGTGCAGCAGAGCAAGGCTATTCATAATTCCTACCAGCACTTGTTTAATTCTAACTCCCTTTTCACTACTCTATAAAGTCTCATTTTAACTGAAAAGTCTTTCTTTCTCTTTTAGTTCTTGACTATTTCTATCCTTCCAATAAGACCTATTGCCAATACTTAAAATACACTCAAAGGAAGGATGGAAAGAAAGAAGGAAGAAAGAAAGAAAGAAGAAGAAAGAAAGAAAGAAAGAAAGAAGAAAGAAAGAAGAAAGAAAGAAGAAGAAAGAAAGAAGAAAGAAGAAAGAGAGAGAAGAGAGAGAGAGAGAGAGAGGGAGGGGAGGAGGGAGGGAGGAGGGAGGGAAGGAAGGAAGGAAGAAGAGAGGAAAAGGAAAGAAGGAAGGAAGGAAGGAAGGAAGGAAGGAAGGAAGGAAGGAAGGAAGGAAGGAGCCATCTATTAATAGATAAAGAGAAGGTTCATATTTGCTAAGGATGGTAAGTGCTTCTAAAAGGAAAAAATTAAAAAAAAAAATGCCACAGAGAGACTAAGAAACAGATTTACATTTTTTTACTGGTTTGTGAGACTGGAAATCTGGTACAGGTGTTCCCTGCTCAAGAACCTGATTCCAGTTCACTTCAGCCGTCAGCATCTTCTGCTACTTCCTTTCCAGTGTCACATCCACATCCATTTAAGATGCATTGCAATTTTTGATGACCACTTGTTTAATTAGTATTCAGTTCTGTTGATGGAATTGAGAGACTCGAAATTAGGGTGTCTTCAACAACATAATTTGTTTATCTCCTACATAAAAAGTCTGACTTAACAAAGTTGCTGTTCTCTGCAAAAGTATCAGGACCCAGGTTTCTTCCCTTATTTTTTTTGCCATCACTAAGGTACTGTCCTTGTCCACGTGATCTACAATAAAGCAGAGTGGATGGAAGGGATAGGAGAAATTGTTCTCATTTATTCTATTCACATTCAGTTGACAGGAACACTGTCACATGAATATGGATACGGCAAGAAGGCTGAGAACTCAAAGCAGGATTCCTCAGTATTTACTCCCCCTTCAGTATATATCACACATATGTATAAGACTCAGCAATAGCTGTATGCAAATTTTAAAAATACCTCATTACAGGCTTGGACAGATTTTTTCAATTCTTTTTACTTTACATCCTTTTTGATTAATATTAAAATCTCAATCATCTCCCCTTACTCTCCACCCTAACCATGTAGTGAATATTGCTTTCTCAAGCAATGGCTGGTGCAATTGCATTCCAACAATTGTTGTGACATTTAAACTATTAGAACTATATCTAGGCTGCATTGATGGAATGTTCTTAGGTGATTTATTACACAAGAAGTAGATTTCCTTCCACACAAAACCTTCATAAAACAACATAATGATCATTTTATTGCCAAAGAACTTGAGTGATGATTTTCTCCATCTGTAAAACTTATATTAAACAACCTGAGTCATGTTATTTTTAAATTGCAAATTATAATTAAAGGATCCAGTTATAAATAGTATGTCACTCATTATCTTATTTTTCTTTTTGGATCTGTAACTATTCTTTTGATAAACACCCTTAACAATCAGTCTACAACGTAGAGTGTGGTGAAAACACAAATTCGGTGCAACAAATATTAACAGCACTCACCATATGACAGACTGTGTGTTTGGTGGTTAGGAAAAGCCCACTGTAAAGCACTTAAACTGAAATTCAAATAAGGAGAAGGGTTTAATCAAATGCAGGTAATAAGGGCAATTCATCCATGACAATATTTCATCAAAGGTCTAGAGGAAAAAAATTGGCCCCTTCAAGTTCATTATATAAAGATCATAAAGAATCAGAGAAGATCAAGTCATGAAGTTGGAGACAGAGTCACCAACTGTATCATGGAAGAGTTTTAGGGATTTTATCCCAAGGTCAATTGGAATCCATTGAAGAGTATCAGGTAGGGGACTAAAATAAGGAAAAGTTTTTTGAAAAAATCATTCTATCTCTCATGAGAACATATGGTAGTAAAAACAAAAACTGAGGATAGGGTGAAGAGCAGACAAAACTGCATGTGGATAAGTAATTTAAAAAGCAATTGAAATAATACAAGCAAGAGGCTAGAGACTGACCATGACTTGAACTAGAATACAGGAAATGTGAATGGATCTGAAAGTATTTAACAAGCAGAATTGTCATGACTTGCATAGGAAAAACGAAAACACGGGGAAAAAAGATGTTAATACAGTTACTCTGTGTAATAGTATTCTAGCTAACTTTTATTCTGATTCCTATATTTTTATACTCTCCAAAATGTCTACAGTAAACAATATAAATTGGGAAGGCTGATCTAATCTAAAGGTACCATTTGTTTTATATTACACAATTGTAATAATAAAAATAATACACAGAGGGGGGCGGAGCAAGATGGCCGAATAGGAACAGCTCCAGTCTCCAACTCCCAGCGCGAGCGACACAGAAGACCGGTGATTTCTGCATTTTCAACTGAGGTACTGGGGTCATCTCACTAGGGAGTGCCGGACAATCGGTGCTGGTCAGCTGCTGCAGCCTGACCAGCGAGAGCTGAAGCAGGGCGAGGCATCGCCTCACCTGGAAGCGCAAGGGGGAAGGGGATCCGTTTTCCTAGCCAGGGGAACTGAGACACACAACGCCTGGAAAATCGGGTAACTCCCACCCCAATACTGCGCTGTAAGCATACAGGCACACCAGGAGAATATATCCCAATCCTGGCCGGGAGGGTCCCACGCCCACGAAGCCTCCCTCACTGCTAACACAGCAGTCTGCCGCGATCTATCCTCAAGGCAGCAGCGAGGCTGGGGGAGGGGCGCCCGCCATTGCTGAGGCTTAAGTAGGTAAACAAAGCCGCTGGGAAGCTCGAACTGGGTGGAGCTCACAGCAGCTCAAGGAAGCCTGCCTGTCTCTGTAGTCTCCACCTCTGGGGACAGCGCACAGCTGAAGACCAACAGGGGAAGTAGCGGGAGCCGGTGCAGACGCGAACGACTCTGTCTGACAGCTTTGGGGAGAGCCGTGGATCTCCCAACGCGGAGGTTGAGATCTGAGAACGGACAGACTGCCTGCTCAGGTGTGTCTCTGACCCCTGAGTAGCCTAGCTGGGAGAAATCCCCCACTAGGGGCAGTCTGACACCCCACACCTCACAGGGTGGAGTACACCCCGAGAGGAAACTTCCAAAGGAAGAATCAGACAGGTACACTCGCTGTTCAGCAATATTCTATCTTCGGCAACCTCTGCTGCTGATACCCAGGCAAACAGGGTCTGAAGTGGACCTCAAGCAATCTCCAACAGACCAACAGACAGTCCTTCTGACTGTCAGAAGGAAAACTATCAAACAGGAAGGACACCTATACCAAAACCCCATCAGTACGTCACCACCATCAAAGACCAGAGACAGATAAAACCACAAAGATGGGGAAGAAGCAGGGCAGAAAAGCTGGAAATTCAAAAAATAAGAGCGCATCTCCCCCTGCGAAGGAGCGCAGCCCATCGCCAGCAACGGATCAAAGCTGGTCAGAGAATGACTTGGACGAGAGGAGAGAAGAAGGCTTCAATCCATCAAACTTATCAGAGTTAAAGGAGGAATTACGTACCCAGCGCAAAGAAACTAAAAATCTTGAAAAAAGAGTGGAAGAATTGACAGCTAGACTAATTAATGCAGAGAAGATCATAAACGAAATGACAGAGATGAAAACCATGACACGAGAAATACGTGACAAATGCACAAGCTTCAGTAACCGACTCGATCAACTGGAAGAAAGAGTATCAGCGATTGAAGATCAAATGAATGAAATGAAGCGAGAAGAGAAACCAAAAGAAAAAAGAAGAAAAAGAAATGAGCAAAGCCTGCAAGAAGTATGGGATTACGTAAAAAGACCAAATCTACGTCTGATTGGGGTGCCTGAAAGTGAGGGGGAAAATGGAACCAAGTTGGAAAACACTCTTCAGGATATCATCCAGGAGAACTTCCCCAACCTAGTAGGGCAGGACAACATTCAAATTCAGGAAATACAGAGAACGCCACAAAGATACTCCTCCAGAAGAGCAACTCCAAGACACATCATTGCCAGATTCACCAAAGTTGAAATGAAGGAAAAAATCTTAAGGGCAGCCAGAGAGAAAGGTCGGGTTACCCACAAAGGGAAGCCCATCAGACTAACAGCAGATCTCTCGGCAGAAACTCTACAAGCCAGAAGAGAGTGGGGGCCAATATTCAACGTTCTTAAAGAAAAGAATTTTCAACCCAGAATTTCATATCCAGCCAAACTAAGTTTCATCAGTGAAGGAGAAATAAAATCCTTTACAGATAAGCAAATGCTTAGAGATTTTGTCACCACCAGGCCTGCCTTACAAGAGACCCTGAAGGAAGCCCTAAACATGGAAAGGAACAACCGGTACCAGCCATCACAAAAACATGCCAAAATCTAAAGACCATCGAGGCTAGGAAGAAACTGCATCGACTAACGAGCAAAATAACCAGTTAATATCATAATGGCAGGATCAAGTTCACACATAACAATATTAACCTTAAATGTTAATGGACTAAATGCTCCAATTAAAAGACACAGACTGGCAAACTGGATAAAGAGTCAAGACCCATCAGTCTGCTGTATTCAGGAGACCCATCTCACATGCAGAGACATATATAGGCTCAAAATAAAGGGATGGAGGAAGATCTACCAAGCAAATGGAGAACAAAAAAAAGCAGGGGTTGCAATCCTAGTCTCTGATAAAACAGACTTTAAACCATCAAAGATCAAAAGAGACAAAGAAGGCCATTACATAATGGTAAAGGGATCAATTCAACAGGAAGAGCTAACTCTCCTAAATATATATGCACCCAATACAGGAGCACCCAGATTCATAAAGCAAGTCCTTAGAGACTTACAAAGAGACTTAGACTCCCATACAATAATAATGGGAGACTTCAACACTCCGCTGTCAACATTAGACAGATCAACGAGACAGAAAGTTAACAAGGATATCCAGGAATTGAACTCATCTCTGCACCAAGCGGACCTAATAGACATCTATAGAACTCTCCACCCCAAATCAACAGAATATACATTCTTCTCAGCACCACATCGCACTTATTCCAAAATTGACCACATAATTGGAAGTAAAGCACTCCTCAGCAAATGTAAAAGAACAGAAATTATAACAAACTGTCTCTCAGACCACAGTGCAATCAAACTAGAACTCAGGACTAAGAAACTCAATCAAAACCGCTCAACTACATGGAAACTGAACAACCTGCTCCTGAATGACTACTGGGTACATAACGAAATGAAAGCGGAAATAAAGATGTTCTTTGAAACCAATGAGAACAAAGATACAACATACCAGAATCTCTGGGACACATTTAAAGCAGTGTGTAGAGGGAAATTTATAGCACTAAATGCCCACAAGAGAAAGCAGGAAAGATCTAAAATTGACACTCTAACATCACAATTAAAAGAACTAGAGAGGCAAGAGCAAACACATTCAAAAGCTAGCAGAAGGCAAGAAATAACTAAGATCAGAGCCGAACTGAAAGAGATAGAGACACAAAAAACCCTCCAAAAAATCAATGAATCCAGGAGTTGGTTTTTTGAAAAGATCAACAAAATTGACAGACCGCTAGCAAGGCTAATAAAGAAGAAAAGAGAGAGGAATCAAATAGATGCAATAAAAAATGATAAAGGGGATATCACCACTGACCCCACAGAAATACAAACTACCATCAGAGAATACTATAAACGCCTCTACGCAAATCAACTAGAAAATCTAGAAGAAATGGATAAATTCCTGGACACTTACACTCTCCCAAGGCTAAACCAGGAAGAAGTTGAATCCCTGAATAGACCAATAGCAGGCTCTGAAATTGAGGCAACAATTAATAGCCTACCCACCAAAAAAAGTCCAGGACCAGATGGATTCACAGCTGAATTCTACCAGAGGTACAAGGAGGAGCTGGTACCATTCCTTCTGAAACTATTCCAATCAATAGAAAAAGAGGGAATCCTCCCTAACTCATTTTATGAGGCCAACATCATCCTGATACCAAAGCCTGGCAGAGACACATCAAAAAAAGAGAATTTTAGACCAATATCCCTGATGAACATTGATGCAAAAATTCTCAATAAAATACTGGCAAACCGGATTCAGCAGCACATCAAACAGCTTATCCACCATGATCAAGTGGGCTTCATCCCTGGGATGCAAGGCTGGTTCAACATTCGCAAATCAATAAACGTAATCCAGCATATAAACAGAACCAAAGACAAGAACCACATGATTATCTCAATAGATGCAGAAAAGGCTTTTGACAAAATTCAACAGCCCTTCATGCTAAAAACGTGCAATAAATTCGGTATTGATGGAACGTACCTCAAAATAATAAGAGCTATTTATGACAAACCCACAGCTAATATCATACTGAATGGGCAAAAACTGGAAAAATTCCCTTTGAAAACTGGCACAAGACAGGGATGCCCTCTCTCACCACTCCTATTCAACATAGTGTTGGAAGTTCTGGCTAGGGCAATCAGGCAAGAGAAAGAAATCAAGGGTATCCAGTTAGGAAAAGAAGAAGTCAAATTGTCCCTGTTTGCAGATGACATGATTGTATATTTAGAAAACCCCATCGTCTCAGCCCAAAATCTCCTTAAGCTGATAAGCAACTTCAGCAAAGTCTCAGGATACAAAATTAATGTGCAAAAATCACAAGCATTCTTATACACCAGTAACAGACAAGCAGAGAGCCAAATCAGGAATGAACTTCCATTCACAATTGCTTCAAAGAGAATAAAATACCTAGGAATCCAGCTTACAAGGGATGTAAAGGACCTCTTCAAGGAGAACTACAAACCACTGCTCAGCGAAATAAAAGAGGACACAAACAAATGGAAGAACATACCATGCTCATGGATAGGAAGAATCAATATCGTGAAAATGGCCATACTCCCCAAGGTTATTTATAGATTCAATGCCATCCCCATCAAGCTACCAATGAGTTTCTTCACAGAATTGGAAAAAACTGCTTTAAAGTTCATATGGAACCAAAAAAGGGCCCGCATTGCCAAGACAATCCTAAGTCAAAAGGACAAAGCTGGAGGCGTCACGCTACCTGACTTCAAACTATACTACAAGGCTACAGTCACCAAAACAGCATGGTACTGGTACCAAAACAGAGATATAGATCAATGGAACAGAACAGAGTCCTCAGAAATAATACCACACATCTACAGCCATCTGATCTTTGACAAACCTGAGAGAAACAAGAAATGGGGAAAGGTTTCCCTATTTAATAAATGGTGCTGGGAAAATTGGCTAGCCATAAGTAGAAAGCTGAAACTGGATCCTTTCCTTACCCCTTATACGAAGATTAATTCAAGATGGATTAGAGACTTAAATGTTAGACCTAATACCATAAAAACCCTGGAAGAAAATCTAGGTAGTACCATTCAGGACATAGGCATGGGCAAGGACTTCATGTCTAAAACACCAAAAGCAACGGCAGCAAAAGCAAAAATTGACAAATGGGATCTAATTAAACTAAAGAGCTTTTGCACAGCAAAAGAAACTACCATCAGAGTGAACAGGCAACCTACAGAATGGGAGAAAATTTTTGCAACCTACTCATCTGACAAAGGGCTAATATCCAGAATCTACAAAGAACTCAAACAAATATACGAGAAAAAAACAAACAACCCCATCAAAAAGTGGGGAAAGGATATGAACAGACATTTCTCAAAAGAAGATATTCATACAGCCAACAGACACATGAAAAAATGCTCATCGTCACTCGCCATCAGAGAAATGCAAATCAAAACCACAATGAGATACCATCTCACACCAGTTAGAATGGCAATCATTAAGAAGTCAGGAAACAACAGGTGTTGGAGAGGATGTGGAGAAATAGGAACACTTTTACACTGTTGGTGGGATTGTAAACTAGTTCAACCATTATGGAGAACAGTATGGCAATTCCTCAAGGATCTAGAACTAGAAGTACCATATGACCCAGCCATCCCACTACTGGGTATATACCCAAAGGATTATAAATTATTCTACTACAAAGACACATGTACACGTATGTTTATTGCGGCACTATTCACAATACCAAAGACTTGGAATCAACCCAAATGTCCATCTGTGACAGACTGGATTAAGAAAATGTGGCACATATACACCATGGAATACTATGCAGCCATAAAAAAGGATGAGTTTGCGTCCTTTGTAGGGACATGGATGCAGCTGGAAACCATCATTCTTAGCAAACTATCACAAGAAGAGAAAACCAAACACCGCATGTTCTCACTCATAGGTGGGAACTGAACAATGAGATCACTTGGACTCGGGAAGGGGAACATCACGCACTGGGGCCTATCATGGGGAGGGGGGAGGGGGGAGGAGGGAGGGCTTGCATTGGGGAGTTATACAAGATATAAATGATGAATTGATGGGTGCTGTCGAGTTGATGGGTGCAGCACACCAACATGGCATAAGTATACATATGTAACAAACCTGCACGTTATGCACATGTACCCTAGAACTTAAAGTATAAAAAAAAAAAAATAATAATAATAATAATAATAATAATACACAGAAAATAATCTTTCAGGTGCCAATGCTTTGACAAGACTATGGGTGGTTTTTTTCTTCCCTCTTTGGTGGGCTTTGCAAATTTTTTGCAATTTATTTTTAATTTATCCAATCATTTATTCAACAAATATTCATTGAAAATCTATACTCTCCCAATCTCTCTGCTAAGGACTGGGGATGTAGCAGCAATAAAAACTGACAACAGCCCCTGCCTTCACAAAATTTACATTCTAGTGGTAGTGGCAGACATCAGAAAATAAACAAGGTAAATAAGTAAAATGCATAGTATCCTAAATGATTAGTAAATTCATTTTGATCTGTTTTTTAATCACTGAAATAAACTTCTTCCAGTACAAAAAGAACAATGTGAAGCAGAAATAGAACAAGCAGGTAAAGTTCAAATAACATGGACTCAAATGCCATCCCTTCATCTCTTCTTTGTCATTACCACCCAATAATAAAGCTTCTATCTCCACTCCTCGACCTCAAAGCACTTTGCCTTTACAGGTGTATAGCACTTATCTGGTTATATTAGAGTTGCTGAACATATTTCTGTTTCTCTTTTCCAGCCTGGAATTATGAATAGACAATGTTTGAAAATAGTGGTAGGGAGACAGCCACTGTTCTTACATTTTAATATTAAGTAGTTAATACGCCACAAATGAACTTCATTTTTCCTCTACAGATTCTTAAAATATGAGCAATACACATGTATTATTAATTAGGAAATGTCTGTTACAAATCATATTTCTCAAAGAATGTCGTATTTGTAAATAGAACTTTCTATGTTAAAAATCTGCTTTTATCAACATTACCTTTTTAAACATCACCTTTTGAGCCTCACAAACCTAATGATAACGTGCATCTGACTTGCTGCAAATTTTAGTTGGGAGATATTTCCAGAATGGACAGAATTTATTCACACACATGATTCACAAATAAAAAGTCACTCTGCCACCCATTGGCAAGCAGTCACATCACAACCTCTGCAGCTAACAGAGTTGAGAATTGCTTATTTGAGGCTGTGAACAGTGAACAACAGATGTCAGAGAAGATCACCACAGCCCTGCTAAACTTTGGGAATGATTTGGAAATTTTCAGGTGAATTATCTCATAGTTAAGTGAAAGGATCCATGTGTATTTTGCCTGTCTTCTGTTTTGCGCTAAGAAAACGAAGCTTCTATTCTAACTACAAATTAATGTTGTTGTTTTTTTAAGGGTAGAATAAATGTGTTCATTTAATATTCATGATCCATTTGGTAATGCATCTTAAAAATTAATAGCATGCAAAACATTGTGCTTTTAATGAAAGGATTTGAACATCCCTTATAATGTGCAACGACTAAGTTTATTTTATAAACTTAGTGAAAATAATTCACCAAGTACAGTATGATTAGCTCTTAGCTGCAAAGGGTACTCACAAATCCCGATGTTAGAGGAATTATGATTTGGGGGTAAGCTATTTCAAACCTCAATAACTTTGTTCCCTTTGGGTTATGGTGGGAATATGGTTTATTGATTTTTCTCAAAACATCTAGTGCTTTTCAATGAGGCAAAAGTTTCAAGTATCTTTATGCAGTAATTTCAAAATTCTCCTCAAACTATAAACAAAGATTTTTTTTCCTGTATAGTAACTACGAAGCAATAAATACTATAATTCAGATCAGGCTCCTCATGACAGCAAAAAAGAAATGCAATTATAGATAAAAATCATGATCCAAAGTAATACGTTTCCCTGAGAGACAGCAGCATGCTTCTATAGCACATGGTATTTAACCCTGCTTTGTACAGAGCATGCACTTTTTAAAAAACATAACATAAAAGCAGATTGAAATGAATAAGGTATACATCATTTAAGTGCAAAGTTTTTACAAAAGAATAACCATAATGATTTTACTAATTAAAAGTAAAAACAAATCCAAAATAATAGTAAATGTGTCATGTAATGCCTAGCTGTCTATATTTCTGTGAAGTATAGTTGAAAGAGCACAAGATTAGAGTTCTTTAGATAAGGGCTGAAATCGTGACTTCTGAGCCACACAAATGTAGGGAAAATATTTTTACTGGATTCCAGTTTGTTGTAAAATAAGAATTATACTATTAATTATTCTAATTATTCTCAACAAACTTTCAGAGACAGCAGTGAAAAATACAGAATAAACAGAGGAGATGTATATATATCTTGCATGTCAGTCTAAAGAGTGTTCGTTCCTCTGTTGTACAGTGGTAGGGCATTAAATGTTTATGAGCAATCTCATTATAAAAGCAGTATTCAATGAAGGCTAAGTGCATGATATTCCACAAAATAAACTGTAGGAAAGGAAAGAAATTTGAGAGTAAAAGATGTGTTATAAGGCCACTATATGGACCTAAGATTGAAATAATGAATACTGATTTGGGGTTGAGGCAGTAAGAATTTTTTTTTTATTTAATGCACAGATAAAAACAGTAATTATAAAAGAACAGAATTTAAAAGGAATTGCTGGCTAATTGACTATTCCAATTAGCTGATAGGAAGGAAAGAATCAAGGATGATTCCTCTTACAAGCCTGGCTGAATGTAAGAATGATACAAAGATACAGGGAGTTCAATATTACAATCTCCATCTAGCTTCGACTTTGTAAACATATTCATTATTATGCTTACAAAAATGATCAAGTATAATTCAATACACTTATAATGCCTTATTATATATGAATGTCCTGCTATATTAAGGCACTTTCATTAGTGCTGAATTACTAACAAAGTACATAATAACAATATGTTAGAAAAAAAGGACATTTATCCCAAAGTGAAGGAGGAAGGTAAGAAAACAAAAATTAATGAAATGGTTAGCCTTTCAATTGCAACTGTATTTGGTAAGAAAAGAAAAAAGCAAAATTATAATGTTGTGTATTAATCTTACTAGAGGTTCCGATCCTTTTACTGTCCCCAGCGCAATAAAATAGCATTACCAGGTACAATGTAATCACTATCTTTAATCCAAAGAGGAAGTCATATTTGCCCCAAGGCAGAACTGCATTTTGAAAGAAACCCTTAAAATGTCAGCTAACCTAAGCTTGTAGGTAGGACAGGCTCCACAGAGATTGTTTCATACTCTTAATTTATATGGTCATATTTATAAATAAAGAAATATGTGCAAGGTTTAAAAACACACCACTTAATATTGGTAAAAAGGCCACATTGATTAGATATTATTCTCAGTCATAAATCTATGTTCACTAAGCAAGTTTTTAAAAATCTGACATCTTAAGAGAGAGAACATGCTGTAGTGAGTGACTTGACAATCTGCCCACCTGGCTGGACTGAACTACATTATCCTAAAGACCTTTCTCTGTGTGTTTTTTGTGAGAGTGGATCAACCACAGGAGAGATTCTCATGGGGGATTTGGAGGGAGGAATTGAAGTGGCACTCGTTTTGTTGCTCACACATCTTACCTGTCTTCTGGCTTATGATGTTGGCATAGTACGGCTACCAGGCCTGCAACTGCTCCACCTTCTCCCAGTTCTCTTTCAGCATTACCAACTACTGGGCCACATCTGTGTGTTTAGCTCCATGACAACAAGCTCCTTGACTTCTGCAGGACATCAGTGCCTTCAAAGTCAGAGGCAATAAGAACTGATGCTTCAGTCAGTCCTCGTGGACTTCAGTTTGTGTGTTCCAATTCATTCCCACTCTCTCCCAGTTTATATCCACCTTTCCTTCCCAAGTGAACAAGTTCAAGCATCAGATCAGACGTAAAGGCAAACAGCAGTAAAGAGACTGCCTAACCAGGTTCCGCAGTTGCATTTGGTATACTCCATGTGTGTCTATGTGTGTTTAATCTGGTGGTTCCAGTTGTCTAATTAACCTTGTCTGATTAAATTTTAATCTGTTTTCTCATTTTTTGCAGCTTCTGGAGACCACCTGCATATATAAATACATATATATCAACATCTATATGTATCAATATATATACACACACATATATTCCATTATTTCTGTCCGGGTTCTCTACAGGAACAGAAATAATGGAATATATATGTGTATGTGTGTGTATTTGTGTGTGTGTGTATAAATAATAAACTCATGTATATATATATACACACATGAGTTTACTAATTATTAACTCATGTGATCACAAGGTCCCACAACAGGCCGTCTGTAGGCTGAGGAGCAAGGAGAGCCAGTCCGAGTCTCAAAACTGAAGCACTTGAAGTCCAATGTTCAAGGGCAGGAAGCATCCAACACAGGAGAAAAATGTCGGCTGGGAGCCTAGGCTAGTCTCTCTTTTCACGTTTTTCTGCCTGTTTTTATTCTAGCAGTGCTGTCAACTGATTAGATTGTGCCCAACCAGATTAAAGTGGGTCTGCCTTTCCCAGCCCACTGAATCAAACATTAATCTCCTTTGGCAGCACCCTCACAGATACACCCAGGATCAATACTTTGTATCCTGCAATCCAATTAAGTTGACAGTCCGTATTAACCATCACACCTACCATAGATAATAACTTGCATTTTGAAGAAAATAAACAAGATAAGGGGACATAAGTGTTCTTTTATAGAATGTGGTCAGTAATATCCTCTTAAGTAAATTTTTTCAAGCAGAAACCTGAATGATAATACTATTCTAATCTAGATGGAAAGACTAGAAGGTGTTAAGGCCTTGAGGGGGGAAAGTTGGATAAGTTCAAGAAAAAGAAAAATCACTTTAGATAGATCACACCAAGCAAGATGGATATGTAATAACAGCAGACCTAAAGAGATATTCCTGAGGCCAACTCTTATAAGACCATGTGCTAAGCATGTTGGGCTTTATTGAAGGTATAATGGGAACCCAAAGAGGTGTAGTATTGTAGGTGAGTTAGACAGGAAGATAAATTATCTGATGGAGTTTTGTAAAAGTTTGTTCTGGCAAAAAAAAAAAAGAAAGAAAAAAAGAAAAAACTAAAGAGGATTGAGTAGTATAGTTATTACCTATTCCCTTACTCTGTTTTATGTTCCTCGTAGTCCAATTATTATTTGAAAGTTTTTATACTTGATTATTTATCTTCTAGTGAGATCCGTGAACCACTAGCACCAATATTACCTGGGAACATATTAGATATACAGAACCACAGACCACATCCAAGAATGAGTACATTGGAATCTGCATTTAATATTGCGAGATGATTCATATATACAAGTTTGTGAAGCACAGTTCTAAGAAACATTGAAGTAGTCTTAGAAAAGACAGTGACTTGGCCTAGGGTAGAGGCAATGGGAATTGTGAAAAGTACGCATATTCAGGATATATTCTAGAAGTAGAAGCTAATAAAATTGTAGCTGGATTGATTGTAAGTAGGAAGAGGAGGGAAAAAAATCTCCAACGAAAAGGTATAAATTTGGGGACTAGGTAATTGGAGTTGGTGGTGCTACTTACTGAGATGGAGATTAAGACAACGGTGGGTTTATTTTGTTTTTTAGTTTCTTATGTTTAAGATGCCTATTGGACATCAAAGTGGCAATGTAAGTCATTCAATTAGTCGTGTCAGTATCAGAACTACCCCTAAAATATGTAGAACCCTGATAAAATACCTTATTTCAAGTGACTTGTGACAGTTAACAATGAGTAATAAGTCTGAACACTTAACAACAACAGCAACAAAAATAGCAAACAAGCAGAATATTTCCCAAAACTCTTGCCCTATGAAGAATCAAGGTTATCAGCATCTGAAACTATCCAGCCTAATCCAGGGCAAGTGGCTGGCTTAATTTAGGGGCATTCAGATATTTCCATATCCTATATAAAAAATACCATACAAATAAGGTAACATTGACTTTGCTGTGCAGGTCACTTATAATTCCATTGCTTTATTCTGTATATTTTGGGTCTAAGGGCCATACACATTACCATAAAATTCAGAGATGAGGTTGAAGCAGGGGATGTAAATTTGGAAGACATGAGGTTATAGTTGGTATTTAAAGTCATGGGAAATTGGAAGCCATCATTTGGTGAGAAAACATAGAAATGAGAAAAGAAACAAGAATGATCCCAGGAGCACTCCATTGTGTAGAGGGAGTAGAGTGGAATAAGACCCTTCAAAAGAATTTGAGATAAAGGGGTTAATTTGGTAATTTGGTAGCCCAGAGAAGAGAAGAAAAATATTTGGTCTTGGTCAACCATGTTGTTCGTGGTCAACCATGTCAAATGCTGTTAACATGTTGAGTAAAATGAAGATAAAAATTTTACCTTTGAATTTGGAAAAAATGAAGGTTGCTAGTTACCTCTACTAAAGTGAACCTCAGAACAGAAAAAAAATGACTGAATTGTACTCATTGCTAATTGGTCACTAAGTAAAGCCTTTATTAGTGTGGCACTCTATGGGAGAACTCTTCTCCAATGCAAAAATGGAGAGGATTCTGCAGTGAGTCATTGAGACTAATGTGACACAAACAGTGGAGGGTTTTATTTTATGTAATTGAACCCTGGAAAGGATCTGTATGTATCATGAATGAATTACAGGAATAGTACAGATACGTGAACAGCGGTTTCCTAACTGACTGGTGAGTAAACAGAAGGAACTTAGGAAAAGAATTTTGTCTGAACTTTTGTATAAATTAGCCAAGCTATTTAATGAAAAAGTGATTACCTTTTTTTTTGAATGGAAACTTAAAAGGATAATTTTTTAAAAATATAGAGTCTTCTTTTTAGGAGAAGACATGCCATTTACAATGTTAAACCTTTTTCTTTTTATACTTTTCTATTATATTTGATTTTTAGTGGCATTATGAAGTGGAGACCCTATTTGGAGTGGCTTGAAGAGAAAGTAGGATGTGTAGAAGTGGAGACAGCAAGTAGGTATATCACTTCTTCAAGAAGTTTTGCCATGAAAGGAAGCAGAGAAATTAGGTGGTACATGGAGGGGAATATAAGATCAAAGAAAACTTTTTGTTGGAGATATTGTAGTATTCTTATTGATAAAGACAGTGACTCAATAATGAAAGAAAACTTGTTGATAGAGGAGAAAGCAAGAAAATTGCAAGAACCAAGTACTCAAGTCAGTGAGAAAGAATAAGATATAGTGGATAAGTGAAGCTCTTTTGGCTTTGGATGGTGTAAGGGCAGTTCAAATTATAAGCCATATTTCTCATTAACTAAAGAATTGACATTCTGCTTTTTTACCTTGGTCTCTTGTGAGTTTTCCTAGCAGAAAACACCAGCCTGAGTTTGAGCACTTCAAGACACTGACAAGACTTGGCTTCTAAGGCTGACAGCATCAAACTGAACTGTAGCAAATCCACTGAGAAAAAGCCATTTTTAGAGGACCTGATTGGGAGGCCAGCCGGCTTTCCCCTAATGACACGACTTCTTCCCTCTCTGTGAGCTTTCTTTCAAAACTTTTCAAAGACCAGCTTATAAATTCATTACTCTTTAGATCTCAACTCATGCATATTTTTAAATAAATCTACCTTTAGGAAATAATAATTAAATACAATGTTTAATTGAGACATTGAACCCACTAACAGGAAAGCAACTATTTTTCTTCACTCATACTTGCTAAGTGGGAATTCTATTAGGATTAGCAAATTAAATCCAGACAATAAAGAATATAACAAGATGACTTCTGTGGTTTCATAAAACTGCACAAAAAATATACTTTCTACCAAAAATATTGTTGGATGTAATATGTAAACCTTTTATTTGGTATTCCACTTTGTTACTGACTTCTGTGCTTAATTGGTAGTTGAGTTATAACTTATAAATCCATTTTTTAAAAAAAGGAGTGGAATAGATCTAGACTAGCATGTGTTAAGGCATTGCAATTCAAGCCTCTGCGTTAGTGGGAAGCTGGATAAAAATTGTGGGCGGTATTGATGCTGTTGGTTATGCAAATCAGAAAAGCATGAGAAGTGAAAGTTATATCATTTCCGTGATGGATAGAAATGGGCTTAGGGTTGACAGGCAATCTAAAAATTACTGTTACCTCTCATTATACCCTTCTGAGCATTTCCGTTTGTGCAGAATGGGATTTTAAACATCTTGATCAAGCAACAGGAATCTGCCTCATCTCCTGACACTGATAATCAGCTAGCAGGGCAATATTGTTGCTCTAACTGGCATCCTGATGCTGTTATGAAACTGCATGAGGCATTACTCAAGAAGTGGGTTGTGATTGAAAATAGCCAGCACAAATTTAAAGGTAAGTATCATTTTGCCACTCATAAAATGATCAAAAGCTTCACATAGAGATGTGCCTATGAGGGCTGATATAAGATTCACTCTGCTATTCCATTCTCAAGATAGAAATTTAAATATCTTCAGCCACTTTAGATTCATAGAGTTGTAGGACCTTAGAAACTACCCAGTTTCAAAATGTTCAAATAAGAAAACAGAAGCCCGAATCTTCATGTGAAACTCCCACTCTCACAAGCCTAGTACCAGCTATGGAAATTAGTTGTCATGAGTCACAGACCATTGCTCTTTCTATTTTATAATTTGAGGGGAAAAGAATATGAAAGGTGTTTCTTTCACCTGCAGATACAAACTCCTACAATTTTTAAAATAATTTGAAGATATTTATTTAAAACCTCTAGGCTTTCTGGCAATAAAGTAATGCCAATCTGAAGATAGATTTGAGAAGAGTGACGGTGGTAACAATTCCTTTAACCTTTCTAAGTTTCTATTTTCTCATCTGTAAATATGGAAAATAATGTCTACTTTCCAGGACTGGTTTAAAAAATTAATTGGATTACAATTTTAAAATGTTCAGAATTTTACGATGAGCACGCAATAAATGGTGGTGAATGTCATAATACTGCTACTAATAATAATAACAATCATTATCATCATTGGGTGAACACCAAAAAGACTTGTTTTATCACATATTCAAAAGCCTGAAAGGAACTTTTAAAAGACATCTACTTATCTCTTTTCTTTTGTGTACTAGGGTTAAGATTCTACTTATACATGCTGAATCTTCTCTCAAATTATTTTTAAAAGAAGATACTGACTAAAACACCAAAAGCAATGGCAACAAAAGCCAAAATTGATAAATGGGATCTAATTAAACTAAAGAGCTTCTGCACAGCAAAAGAAACTACCATCAGAGTAAATTATCAGCCTATAGAATGGGAGAAAATTTTTGCAACCTATCAATCTCACAAAGGGCTGATATCCAGAGTCTACAAAAAACTTAAACAAATTTACAAGAAAAAAAAAAGCCATCAAAAAGTGGGCGAAGGATATAAACAGACACTTCTCAAAAGAAGACATTGATGCAGCCAACAAACATATGAAAAAATGTTCATCATCACTGGTCATTAGAGAAATGTAAGACAAAACCACAATGAGATACTATCTTACACCAGTTAGAATGGCGATCATTAAAATATTAGGAAACAACAGATGCTGGAGAGGATGTGGAGAAATAGGAATGCTTTTACACTGTTGGTAGGAGTATAAATTAGTTCAATCATTGTGGAAGACAGTGTGACGATTCCTCAAGGATCTAGAATTAGAAATGCCATTTGACTCAGCAATCCCATTCCTGGGTATGTACCCAAAGGAGTATAAATCATTCCACTATGAAGACACATGCACACGTATGTTTATTGTGGCACTCTTCACAATAGCAAAGACTTGGAATCAACTCAAATGCCCATCAGTGATAGATTGGATCAAGAAAATGTGGCACCTATATGCCATGGAACACTATGCAGCCATAAAAAAGAATGAGTTCATGTCTTTTGCAGGGACATGGATGAAGCTGTAAACCATCATTCTCAGCAAAATATCACAAGGACAGAAAACCAAATACCGCATTTTCTTACTCATAAGTGGGAGCTGAACAACAAGAACACATGGACACAGGGAGGGGAACATCACACACCGGCGCATGTCAGGGAGTCGGGAGTGGGGAGTGGGGGGAGGGAGAGTATTAGAAGAAATATCTAATGTAGGTGATGGGTTGATGGGTGCAGCAAACCACCATGGCACGTGTATACCTATGTAACAAACCTGCACTTTCTGCACGTGTATCCCAGAACTTAAAGTATAATAATAAAAAAAAGAAGATAACGACACTTCTTAGTGGATTATTATAACCATGTCAACAACGTTATTTAATTGTTATGGTTATGTATAGCTGTTGCATAGCTGTTTTCCTTATGAGATATTTCTGCAGTTCTAAACCACAGCAGCTGACAGCTTCTGGGGACGGTATCTTAATTATGGATCATTGTGCAGAAGTACTTTCTCTGACTAGGAAGTGGGAGAGGGGCTTTAAGGAAGCAAGCAGAAATGTGGTAGGGATGTCCAGAGAGCAAAGGGCCTTTGTGAGCCTAACGGGTCTTCTTTTTGCCTAAGAAAACTCTCTTATTAGACAGGAAACTGTCACAGGAGCATAAAAGTCACTTTTAGCACCATATGAAGCCATCTTATTTTGCAGTTGTTAGACCAGTGAACAATATTTCTCCCATTGCAGCTGTCAATTATGTAAGAAGAAGCAAAACTCAAGAAAGTTAGGAACAAGTCCTAACCATGAAATGATAAAGTTGCACCCAGAAGTGGGTACAACTTGTGGCTAGCTTTGTGGTTCTTAAGTAATATTGGGCTTAGAAACAGATAGAAGAGAGTAAACTCCAATTTTATTTAATTGAAAGTAGATGTCTCAGTATGAGCAAGATAGTACTTTTTAAATTTACTGTTGCCAGGAACTCAGGGGACAAAAGTCACTATATCTCGTCAGTATTGGGTATGGACAGCCTAATAAATGAAAGGTAATACCTTTTAAATAAATGGGAAGAATCAAACTCAGAAGAAGGATAAGAGCTTCCAAAAGATCTTAAGCACAGATTAGAAAGATAAATGTAACGAAAAGGTAAGACTCTAAAAGAAATAGTTCTGGCACTCTCCTGTAATACAGGATTATCTGAGAATCCCCATGGGATTTGGATCATGTTTACACTTGACATCTTATTCCAAATATATAACACAAGCTTATTAATAAGAATTTTAATCACTGATGATATAACAAATAATTATGAAATGCTCAATGCAGAGCCAGCCGTGTTACAGGCACCAGGGTTACATTGGGGAAAGCTGTACACAATCCTTGACCTTAGTGAGCTTAAAATCCTATGAGGGAAATGGACATTAAACAAGGCATTCAACTGTGCCATAAAGTGTGCATTGAAATAATTGAAGAGGAGATCTGATTTAGGCTGGAAAAGTAGTAGAATTTAAACTTTAACCTGAAAGATATTACAAATTAGCTAATGATGAATAGAAAAATAAACATTCTGAGGCAAAGGTCTTGAGGAGGAAGAGACGTTGGAGTAGCTGAAGAACTAGAGAAGGGCAATGAAGCTAGTGTTGACTGCAACAAGGAAAGAGAAGAAAGAGACATAGCTAGGGATGTAGGTAGCAACAAGGTCATATAGGTTGTGTGAAGAATTTTTAATTTGTTTCAAGTGTAATGAAAGCGTCATTCAACTGTTTTAGGCAGCGGGGGTGAAATCATTAGATTTACATTTCAGAAGGAATAACTTGGGACAGTTCTATATAGAGCATAACAGTGTCTACGAGCATAGCAGTGTCTATATACATACATATATATAACATACAAACTAGTTAGTAAGAAACTTCCATGGTCTAGTGAGGCATAGTGGTGACTTAGTCTAGACCAAAGATGTGGAACGAAGTGGATGCATTCAAGACCTATTCTGAAAGAAGCATCTTTAGACCCAGTAATAGCCTGGATGTATTAAGTTGGTGTGAAAGTAATTGCAGTTTTGGACCATGGACTTTAAATCATTATAACTGGGCTCAGACACATCTTTATTAATCAAAATAGAAACCAGTACAATCAACAAGGTTTTGCCAATGAGAAGTAAGTATGTTTATTTCTGTAGCATAAAAATCCATACTTTGGGATTTGACGAACTCTTGGAAACCATTTTCTGTATCCTGCTGGTTGTGGAAGCATTTTCTCTGCAAAAAGCTATCAAGATGTTTGAAGAAGTGGTAGTCAGTTGAAGAGAGGTCAGGTGAATATGGCGGATGAAGCAAAACTTCCTAGCCCAATTTGTTCAACTTTTGAAGCATTGGTTGTGCCACGTGTGATCAGGCATTGTCCTGGAGAAGAATTAGACACTTTATGTTGACCAACGCCAGCTGCAGGCATTGCAGTTTTCAGTGCATCTCATCCATTTGCTGAGCACACTTCTCAGATGTAATGGTTTGGTTTGGATTCAGAAAACTGTAGTGGATCAGACCAGCAGCAGACCTCCAAACAGTGACCATGACCTTTCTTTTGGTGCAAGTTTGACTTTGGGAAGTGCTTTGGAGCTTCTTCTCAGTCCTACCACTGAGCTGGTCATTGCTGATTGTTGTATAAAATCCACTTTTCATTGCATGTCACAATCCGATTGAGAAATGGCTCATTGTTGTTGCATAGAATAAGAGAATACAATACTTCAAAAGTTCTTTTTTTTTTTTTGCTCATCTCATGAGGCACCCACTTGTCAAGCTTTTTTTACCTCTCCAATTTGTTTCAGATGCCAAATGACAGTAGAATGGTCAATGTTGAGTTTTTGGCAACTTCCCAAGTAGTTGTAAGAAGATCAGCTTTGATGACTGCTCTCAATTGGTCACTGTCAACTTCTGATGGCCAGCAACTATGCTCCTCATCTTCAAGGATCTCGTCTCCTTTGCAAAACTTCTCAAACCACCACTGCAGTTCCTGAGCCAAATGTGTTGTTGATGTTGCAAGCTATCTCCACAGCTTTACCACCCATTTTGAACTTGAATAAGAAAATTGCTCGAATTTGCCTTTTGTCTAACCTAATTTCCATAGTCTAAAATAAGCACAAAACAAACAGCAAGTAGTAGGTCATTAGCAAAAAAATAAATAAAAATAAAAAAATAAAGCAAGAAATGCCCATTAAGATAATATATAACATAACCACATTTATTTTAAGAATGTATTCCATGATCAAACAGCAAATTCCAACAATACAAAAAACACAATTTTTGCACTCACCTTGTAGAATGTGTCTGAGAATGAAGTATCGGAATCTTTCTTTGGTTTCTGGTTGAAATTACAAAGTACGGGAGGGTGTCATTTACTGAGATGTAAAATACAACAAAGCCACAGAGTTGGAGAAGAGTGAGAGGGAAGGAAGAAGAGTAAAAGTTCAGTTGTAGGCAAGCTTCACTGTAAACTAAAAGAGGAAACAGGGAAGACTGAAACTGGGGTGATAGCAGAATCTTTGGGGGGCAGCATTTTTGTTTGAAGTATATTTTACATTTTACATTATCACACAAATACACGCACATAAACCTATATAGGCACACACCTTTATATATATTTGTATACCTTCACATACCTTTATGTATATATTTTATAGGTATACCTATTATATCTGTGTGTATAAATATATAGGCATTTAAGATTTTAAGCTTTCTACAGAATGTTATATTTTGTAGAGAGAACACAGGCTCATTCAATATTTTGACATATGAATATTTGTACATAAGACACCTCTCACTTAAGCTCATAAATGATTATCCTTCAAATTAGTAGTATACACCCGAACAGATATTCATGAATTTGCTACGGGTACTTTAAACAGAAGCTATCAATGTTTCTTTATCAACCTTAACATTTAAAGTTAAAATTTTATTTTATATTTCATTTTAGGGTTATTGGATAAGTGAAAGTGGCCAGACACAAAGGAGCATATACTGTATGATTCAATTTATATAAAATTCTAGAAAATGCAAACTAATCTATGAGGATGAAAAACAAATCAGTGGTTGCCTGGGACTGGGCATGGAGGGTGGGAGGGCTGCAAAGGGCCAGATGACATTTTTGGAGGTAATGGAAATAATCAATATCTCTATTGTGGTGGCAGTTTCCCCATACACAACCGTCAAAAGTACCAAATTCTACAATTTAAATGGATATCACTTATTAGACATGAATTATACCTCAATACAATTTATTTGAATAATAAGTATGTCACAAGAAATGTTGATAATCATGCACAAAATATAAATGAAACCAATCAAGAGCTAGAAGGAAGGTTTCTAGCTAAAGATCAAGTTCAATTCTATTCACCTTTCTGAAATACAGAAATATGGCTTTTACCAGCACAAAGTAAAATAAAACTAGCATCTTAAAAAGGGTCATTGAACCAAGATGTCATCCAGGACAAAGTTAAAATCTGTGTGTGTGATAAACCAGACACCAAGGGGAATAAAACAAAGAGATGCAGGCAAGTTAGAGGTGCCCGTCTCTTTATGTAGAAAATGAAATGGGCTATTGCATGCAGGGTTGTCAGGAATATTATGGTTACTGATGGTTCAACCTGAAAATTTTATGGAATCAGTTGTTAAAACTTCTCAAAACTCTTAATGGAACCAGCATAAAGGGTGCTGGCTGAGTATTTTCCTTGTACTTCATAAAATCCTCCATCCCACATCAGAATTTTAGAGTTCACATTATAATTAATTATGCCTACAGAATGTTGGCACATGCAGGAGGGTCATAGAGAAGACTTTATGTCTCACATAAAACACCATCACAGGATTACAACACACTATCACACTCATTACAATTTACTGCAAGCCTGACAAAATAATCAAATTCACTGGATTAAAACTAAATTATTTCCTTCATTTAACTAGTACAGCTGCTTCACAAACTCAAAGTTCTCTTATGGCTATATTTCTTTATTGTCTTCCAATCAATTACTAAATGCCTCATATACCAATAGCTGTAAGTCTAGTATCTTTCGCTTGAATTTTCTCTCTCCTTCTAAATCACTCAAGGTAAAAAAAAAAAAAAAAAAGATAGAGTACTCCTGGAGCAGGGTAAGGGATGCATAATAGAGTTCCTATGAGTCTACTACGACCATTATTTCCTGCTGCCATCCAGTGTCACACCACAGTGTAACTGGCACCTGTGTTTTTCTAGTCTAGCTCATTCTATAAATACAAAATTTTAAGAGATAGTGAGTCTCTTTCAAGCTTGGCCTGTCTTTGGAGACAACACCCTTATGCTCAAGCATTGCTCCCCAAAGCTCAAGCCTGAGCCACATGACAGAGTCTGAAATGGACTTTCAGCATTAGCCATGTATCCTACCAAAAGCTGTCACTTTCATTCACTGTAAAACTTTCTTTAGGGCCTAGAGGCATCAGCCTAGAATCTGTCTCAAAGTACTTTTACTCAAGACAATTTTATTTCAGCAGACATAATGCCCTTCTTTGCACCAGAGCCTTGTCCAGGGCAACTTTAATCCAGGGATAACAGGTCTTCTTAGCTTCATACTTTGGAGAACTGAGTCTGGGGCACTAATTCCACTATTTCCAGAAGGTCCAATGATTTAAAAGAATGAACCAAAGGCTATTCAGAGATCATGAGGGCTGCCATAACAAAATACCATAGGCTAGATGGCTAAAACCACAGATATTTATTTCTAACAGTTCTGGAGTCTGGGAAGTCGTAGATCAAGTTGCTGGTATATCTGGTTCCTGGTAAGGGCTCTCTTCCTTACTTGAAGACCACTGCTTTATCACTGTGTCCTCAGATGGTGAAAAGAGAGCTCTGCTGTCTCTTCGCCTTCTTATAAGGACACTAATCCTATCATGAGAGCCCTACTCTCATGACTTCATTGAAACCTAATTACCTTGCAAAGATCTTATCCCCAAATACCATCACATTGGTAGTTAGAGCCTTAATATATGAATTGACCAGGGAAGTGAGAGGGACTAAATTCAGCCCACAGCACCAACTCCTCTCCAAAGCCTTTGCATGCTAGAAATCCAATAATAACCTTGACAAGGACAAAAAATATTTGTTGCTAAGCCCTAACACAAGAAAATGGTTATCCACTATAACAAATGTTGGCATCCTATTTGTATCCTCTTGGCAGTCATCATTTCTGACCACACCTGCTATCTCCCAGCTGCAAGCATTTTCCTGGAGAATTTCTCTGGACATTAGTGTACACTCTGCTCACACACTGGATAGGTAAAAAGTGCTGAGGAACTATCCTGCCCTGGGAACTACCCTCAACAAATGCTGGATAAGGGTTGTTGGATACATAACACAGCTTCGAATACACAGGTCACTTGTGGAAATAACAGCACAGAAACCAAAGCAGACAAGTTTTAGAGAAGGAAAGCCAGGCTGCTCGTCAATAGACTCTGGTCATAATTGGAGAAATTAAGAGAATGGCAAAGCACAGAGGAGACACGGGAGGAAAGAATTCATGTATAAATGATGTGAGCTGTTAGCACTATCTCCAGCTACCAGGCAAAAGGGATCCCTAGGGAACAGTACACAGGTTCCTTAATCCTGAATTTGTGTTTTTCAGAGCAATAGTAATGAGACACTTTCACAGCAAGAGGAAATACTGTGCTCATGTACATCTGCATTGCTTCTGTATGTTACCAAAGTATGTTCTCTCATATTATCCCAAGAGACCCTTGAAGATAAATCTTGTCCCTCCAGTAAGATTATACACTTAAATGCACTTTTTATACTAAACATAGTCTAGGGCATTTAATGAAATTAAACCGTACGTATAAATGTATCATATGTTTATGTGGATACCTGTGTATATGAGTTAGGCCTCAAATAAGAATCACACTTCTTTCTCACATATAGATGATTATATAAGTTATTTAATCCTCATAGCCATTTTGTAAGGTAGATAAGGAAAAACGTCTTTTTTCACTTTTAGAGTTATACGTATAGTGTCTGTGGGTTTGTGTGTGGGTGTGTTGAGTGACCATGTACAAACTGGGTCATTCGGAATCACTGGAATCGTAGCAGAAGACTAGTAGTAAATTCCAGCTTAAACTATAAATGCTAATATTCCTTCTATTGGTACTGGCTTGCGGCAATCCCAAATTTTATACTCTGAAACATACTTCCAAGTCAGAATAAAGGTAACATAAAGGTAACCCCATTTTTAGAACTTGAAAATATAGCACTTTTTTCCTCTTTTACACCCTCTGCTTTCTCCTGAAAATATGTTTTCCCCTCAGGCAAAAAAACACAAATTATTCTTTAAAACAAAATTCTGTGGAGTTTTTCTATTCCAAAATATTTCAAATATTAAAAATGCTTGATTTGAATTTGTCACCAGCTAGAAATTATTGCACTGGTAAGTATAAAACTTGGGTGTGATGATTTTATAGGTGAAAAAAGTCTGAAATATTAGAACACTGAGGAAAAGGCCAGATCAGCTGCTTAAATGATATTTGAACAACTGCTTTATCTCCTAATATGTAATGTATATCCTAATATGTAATAGTAAGCAATGACTATTATCACAATTTTTCATCACTGCGTCAGTTTCTAAGCCTGATTATATTCAATTTACTTCAATATTTGTTGATTTTTCACTGTAGGTAAAGCACTAAACCATTTTCTTTACTTTTGACAAACAGAGTTATGGAAAGTGATTATAGAGTACTTGGTTTATAGAAAAATTTGGAGCCAGGCAGAATTTGAGCAATTTGGTCAAGTTATGTAATCTTTCTGTGGTTAGTAAAATAATAATGCTTAATAATACCTGCAAGTTTTTAGTGAGAATTGAAAATAGTGATCCCTAAATGCTTAGCATTGGGCCAGACACTGTATGTGTTTATTAGTATTTAGTAAAAAACATTTCTTAATATAAAACAGTTAACATTCCTAGAAATATCACAAAGTCAAAAAGTAGAATTCCATAGAATTCAACAAAAAACAATTTTTTTCTTAGTCCATCCACCTTTAAATTCAAATACCTAAGCTATTTTGTTGTATTTTTCATAATATTGCCATACCTCAAAATTTTCCAGTCAATATTTAATGATTTTTAAGTTATTTGATTATCTTTAGCCACAAAATAATTTTATATCAGTACTAAAATGATGTTAAATCCTGTATAATAGTGAACATTCTGATCTTTATTTACAGTTAAACTCTTCTCCTCCTGCAATTTGGGTTAGTTTCAGCTTGGAAGTCTACAGAAGCAAATTTCTCTACCTTGAGATTAGCCTTTCCCCTACTCAAATATCACTAGTCATGATTTCTGAACAGAGGTAATCAACTTAAAATGAAATCATTAGGGTGGGTTTAATTCAATATGACTAGTCCTTACAAAAGGGAAATTTGGACCGAGAAACAGACACTCACACAGACAGAATGCCACATGATAAAAAGCAGACATGGAGTGATGCTTCTTTTTTTTTTTTTTTTTTTTTTTTTTTTTTTTTTTTTTTGAGACGGAGTCTCGCTCTGTGGCCCGGGCTAGAGTGCAGTGGCCGGATCTCAGCTGACTGCAAGCTCCGCCTCCCGGGTTCCCGCCATTCTCCTGCCTCAGCCTCCCAAGTAGCTGGGACTGCAGGCGCCCGCCATCTCGCCCGGCTAGTTTTTTTGTATTTTTTAGTAGAAACGGGGTTTCACCGTGTTAGCCAGGATGGTCTCGATCTCCTGACCTCGTGATCCGCCCGTCTCGGCCTCCCAAAGTGCTGGGATTACAGGCTTGAGCCACCGCGCCCGGCCGGAGTGATGCTTCTATAAGTCAAGGAATGCCAAAGATCACATCAAACCAGCAGAAACTGAGAGAGGCATGCATCAGATTCTTTCTCACTGCCTCAGAAGGAAGCAAACTTGCTGACACCTTTATCTTGGACGTTCAGGCTCCAGAACTGTGAGACAATACATTACGTTGTTTAAGTTACTCTTTAGTGGTACTTTGCGTACATGTACATAACTTTTGTGCCACAAATAGATCAATTTACATATATATGTAGAAATAGGCTTCTATATATGTATGTTAGAAATATATATGCATTAGAAATATATTTCTACATATATGTATATTATATATATTCTGTATATAAAATTAAACAAATTACTTTCAGTTCTTTTATGATTTAATTGGTATGGAGTGAGAGCTGAGCACTGGGATTTTTAAAACTTCCCAGGTGATTCTAATATGCAGTAAATGCTAGAAGGCTTTTCTTTTGAAAATAAACTAGAAATGTTCTTTTTCTTTTTATTTATTTTTATTTTACTTTAAGTTCTGGATACATGTGCTGAATGAGCAGGTGTGTTACCTAGGTATACATGTGCCATGGTAGTTTGCTGTACCTATCAACTCATCATCTAAGTTTTAAGCCCCACATCCATTAACTATTTGTTCTAATGCTCTCTCTCCCCTTCTCCCTCACTCACTGACAGACTCTGGTGTGTGATGTTCCCCTCCCTGTGTCCATGTGTTCTCATTGCTCAACTCTCACTTATGAGTGAGAACATGCGGTGTTTGGTTTTCTGTTCCTGTGATAGTTTGCTGAGGATAATGGTTTCTAGCTTCATCCATGTCCCTGCAAAGGACATGAACTCATTCTTTTTTATGGCTGCATAGTATTCCATTGTGTATATGTGCCACATTTGCTTTATCCAGTTTATCATTGATGGGCATTTGGGTTGGTCCCAAGTCTTTGCTATTGTGAAAAGTGCCACAATAAACGTGTGTGTGCATGTGTCTTTATAGTGGAATGATTTATACTCCTTTGGGTACATACCCAGTAATGGGATTGCTGGGTCAAATGGCATTTCTGCTTCTAGATCCTTGTTTTCTTATTTTACCACAATTTTCCCTTATTCAAAGTATTGGCTCATTCAGTATTTTTAAATACCTGTAGATGTAAGATAAAATAATCTAGAATTCTAGAGAAAATTTGTCATTTTCTATTTACTTATCACTTTTTTTGTGTCAAGTAAAGTTTTAAATTTACTCTCAAGATAAATATAATAATTTTAAATACAGGTGGCAGATATTAAAGTTTGATGACATAGGAGGTTCTCTTCCATCTTGGCAATTCAGTAACCCTAAATACTTAAAAGCCTGTGTTTAAAAAACAATTTTTAAAATCCTTGTGTTAGGAAATAGCTTAAATTTTCTCTGGAAGGTAAGAGTTATCTGATCTAAATTAAAGAAGCAGAATTGGTATTTAAAGAAATAATAGAATTACTAATTTCAAATAGCATCTCAGTTGAAAAAATTTCTTTTAACTTTTGCTCAAGCATTTCCTGCTAATGCAGAAACATCTTCTAAATCTAAATGTGAAAAAGAGCCCAGTGAGGTGTGGTTAGGTTCTGGGAAGTCGAGATATGTCTCGCTTCTTACCAAACCCTAACTTCAGATTAGGCATTCTAGAAGACTGCTTACTGAGAGGTAATTGTACCCACTTTCTCTGAAATAAAATTATCCTTTTATTTTTTCTAACTCAGCATGTTGTTTTCACAAGAAAGACAAATAACTAATTTCTTACTCATTAAGACATCCACTCTAATTGTTTTGAACTTTCTGGGCCAAACAGAAGATCACTTTTTTAGTTTTAAAATAAAAAAGTAACAGATTATTTTTCCCCCAAGAGAAAATTAATTCAGACCACAAAAGAGTTGCACTTCAGTTCAAGGGACTATGTGAACTATTTAGTGCTAGAAGAAAAATCCTTCTTATTCACATACCTTTTATCTTGGTTCTTCTAAATAATGACTGCTTTTGTTTAGTGCTTAAAAGAAATGGGATACATTTTTCAAGCACATTTACCACAGAGAAGGGTCATATTACATCTTAGAGGAATTTCTGTATGTTTGACTTAATAATTTTCTCAATTGTAATTTAAATTCTCATCCAATCAAAACAAATTACAATTAAAGCTTGTTTCAATAAATCAGTAATGAAATTTAACATAAGTCTTTCATGCTCTCCTAACAGGCTATCCCAGCACTGAAGCAATTGTAGTTCATTTTTGTTTTTACTTTTTACTTTTCTTTTTGTTTTTTTCTCTAATATTTGTAGCCCCCAGAAACAAAGAAATTAAGAAACAAAGAAATTTAGATTAAAGAAAGGCATAAAGAAAGTAACAAATTCAACCTAGAAAATTTGTATGAATATTATCTAAAAGACTTTGGTACAGTCTCAACACGTCACCTGATTTCCAACTAATGTCTCAAATACACAAGACTTACAACAGGTTTCACTCTTCTGGAAGCTGCTGGCAATGTTGAAATGTTGTAAAGCCAAGTAATTTTCATGCTAGAAGAGTACTTGAAAAACCCATCTTTTCGGTTATGGTATATGAATGAAGATTCATCTTACTTCAAAGATTTCAAGAAGACTCCAAACCAGGGAATGTCTGGTGCTTTCTTTCTTTTTCCTCTTTATTTGTTTATTTGTTTGTTTGTTTGTTTGTTTGTTTTTGAGACAGAGTCTCGCTCTGTCGCCAGGCTGGAGTGCAGTGGCGTAATCTTGGCTCACTGCAACCTCCAATTCCTGACTCAAGCAATTCTCCTGCTTCAGGCTCCCAGGTAGCTTGGATTACAGGCATGCACCACCATGCCCAGCTAATTTTTTTGTATTTTTAGTAGAGACAAGGTTTCACCATGTTGGCCAGGATGGTCTCGATCTCCTGACCTCGTGACCCACTTACCTCAGCCTCCCAAAGTGCTGGGATTACAGGCCTAAGCCACCACGCCCAGCCTCATATCCAGTTATTTGTAACTAGCCGTGCATAAAGCAACAGAGTGGAATGATGGTTCTCAATGTTGGCTGCCTATTAGAATCACCTGGGAGCCTTAAAAGTCCCAATGTTTAGCTCTCACCCCATACCAATTGAATCATATCTGGGAGTGGGTACCAAGCATCAAGAATTTTTAGTGATCTCCGGGTGATTCTAATGTACAGCACACCTTGGAAACCAATGAAGTAGAATTTTAAAGAAAATTAACGGCAAAAGCACAATTAATGGCAAAAGCACAATCAACGGCTAAAAAAGAAAGAGGACAAAGTTAGCCTAGCTAGAGCCCTTGGGCCCAAATATTTGGATGTGTTTTCTTTTGAAATGGAGTGTGAACACACATTAAAAATCTGATGCACACGTCTGCCCCTACACCCCAGGGAGATCTAAGTGCCGATTTACAATTCTACAGGAGTTGACCATAAAATACACACTGCTTGGGCACATATTTGAAAATGAGTCAAAATGCCTACAAAGGACATAGAGGGGATTGATTGGTAAATATAAAAAATGACCTTGCAGACTTTTAAGTATTTAGTTCAAAATGTAGCAGCATTTGTGAAGAGTAACTGATGTTGTTTGCATCTGCATTGTTCTCCCCATGAAAAAGGCATCTTTTGAGACCTTGGACAAGAGCCCAGCTGCAAAGGCATTCAATAGATTGATTTCCAAATATAGCCAGAAGTGATGCTGGTTTTCACCAGGAAACAGGAAGATGAGTTGCACCCTGAGAAACATGCTTGCCGTTTTGGGGAATTCTTATCTCTCTACCACAAAAGGCAGAAAATGTTGTGTACAGCAAGACCAAGTAAACCAAAGAAACAAGTAAACTAATTCACTAACCCATTTCAAGATGCAGCAGAAAATTTAATTTGACAAATAATAAAGTCGTGGAGAACAGAGCTGAAACAGTGATTGCCTACAAAAATCTCATACTGACAGGCTATTAGCCTAGCATTGCAAATTGGCTTTATAAAGTCTTCAGAATAATAACTAACCTACTGAACACTGACCTGCACTGAGACGAACAAGCTCTGACTATGCCCCACTGTTAGCATGCCCCAAGACATTCGCTTTCCCACCTTGTTTTTAGTCAGATAGACAACACCAACGTGAGCCACATTGTGGGCCACATACCCCGTGTCATGTCCTGAGGTCCCTTTACTTTGCTTGTTTATTGGACCATATGAACAACACTCACCATATATATACACACACATACATATATATATATATATATATTTGATTGGTCCTAGCACTTTTTTGGGTCTCATGTGCCCCATGAAGTTTCCTCAAGAGTTTCTACCTACACCCAGTGACATACTCTGTGGAGGAACTTTCTGTTTCTCAGAGCCCCAGGAAAGAACCAGGAAGAGTTACCTTCTAGTTTTCAACTCTATCCTTTTATTCAGTCACTTTTATTCTGTTGACAACTTCCATCTCTGCTTGCTTCTCCAGGTAGTCTCGGATGTTGTAGATGGTGGCACTACCAACGGCGTGCAATGCCCCAGATGCACATGGGAAGGGCAGGGAGATGAGCAGGCAAAGCCCTGATGACTGGGCCAGCGGTAGTACTCCCAAATCATCAAGCATGTTAGAATTCATATATTTTGCAGACTTAAAGCTTTCTCCTTTTTGGTTTCTTTTTTTACCCCATCCTGGATTTCTATCCACTACCTCCCTTGGGGTCAGCTGTTCCACCTCCTTGGCCATGCCACAGTGACACTACTTCTATAGCAAAGTTAGTTTGTACATCCAATTATTTGTTTTATCATTTTTTCCATGACAGAGAGTGGCTTAATGTCCTAGGCAATCATGGCTGGCTTCTGTGCGGTCATTTGTTGAAGATAATTACAGTTCTAGTTTATTTTCTTCCATTTTGTGGTTTACAAGCCATAATAAACTGGCAAAATAAAGGCTGTTTACTTTTTGTTTTATCTTATAGTCATCAATTAGTGTTAAATTGACCTGATTTTTCATGCCCTTGTAAGTTTTGATCTGTATTTCTTCAGATGGTAAAACCTATTTGTTTCTTAAATTTAATGAGTTTAATTATGCTCACATATTTTACAGTCAAATTTGCCATTTATTTGATTCATCCCACAATTCATCTAACAAACATATGTTGAGCACTTTTATTTGCCTGGGGAGAAGTCTGCCTAGAGATATAAGTTTGAAAGTCACCAGCAGGCAAACGTTTTCCACAGGACTGGAAGGGGTCACCTAGAAAAACGGTGTTGAGAAAGAAGAACAGAGATTGAAAGTTTGATTGCCAAATCATTGTAATGAATAGGGATCAGAATAATAAGCAGAATTCCCACCCGGAGATTGAGAGAGAAAAATAACCAAGCGATAATGGTATTCTGGAGGCTAAATGAAAGAAAAATTTTCCCAGGAAATTGAATAAGCAACTGTGTAAAATGCTACTAATAAGTTGTGTAAAAGGAGGACTGATAATTGCCCATCAGTCTGGTGATGTGATGGCCACTGGCAATCTTTTCAAGCACAGTGTACACAGGGAAGGGAAAGCTTGATTTTCCTTTGTTCTGGGTATATGACAACAGCGAAATAGTCTCTCTCCCACTCCCAACTTCTCACTTCCAATCTATGATAGTCCATTGTATGAAAGAGACAATGCCCTGCTCTAAGAAATAGCCTGTGCTTATTGATGTAGAATGAGTCATCCCCTATTCTGTGCCCAAACGTTTGTATCGTGGCTTCTCATCTGTATTGTTTCATCTTCTCCAAATGAGCAAAGACCATGTCTTACATGGTGCCTTCCCTCTGTTCCAAACTCCTGGTAACATTCTTGACATACATGTGACGTTTTCACCTCATTTAAAAGGAAACTACATACTCAAAATATAATTCAACATAAGTAGCTCTGTGTCCTACAGTCCCTGTGTCAGCCTCAAAAGCTGTAGGACCCCAATGTGCGAAGGCTACAGCACCAAGGAAGGCAGATGCTCTCCCTTTGTCATTATCTAGACCATAAAGTTGGACACCAAAAAATTACTTTAAATTATTACAGAAGACCATTTGCCATATATAACAAGAGAAAAACAATCTAAATATGGTTTGATTCGAAATTACCCCTTTGAATCAGTCACATTTTCTGAATGACCTATAGCAACATTATACAATGTGACACATATAATCAGAATGAGTAGTCAAGAACACCAGCCTTGCTTTTATCACTAAATTACTGAGTGACATTGGAGATGTCATTGAATTGTCCTCTGACTTTATTTCCTTATCTATAAATGGATCTGTAAAAATTCTTGCCCTTCTTTCTTCATAGAATAATTGTGAGGATGCGAAGATAAAATTAATGTGAAATATTCTGTAAAAGCATACACAAATCTAAAATGTTATAACAAGATTATGATTAGACCTAAAGACATTAAATCTGGAGATAAAAGAACATACAAAAACTACTCTGTAAATTTATCACTGTATACCTGCAAATCTTTCAAGCAATGAAAAATGAACAAAATTCGCTAACAGCAAATTTGTATGCCTGTGGGTCAAGTATGTTTGTTCTATTATAAGGTTTTGACAAGCTTCAAATGGTAAGAATATAAGAGTTTAATACTGTAAATATGAGAAAAATTCGAGAAAAAAGATAATGAAAATTCAAGAAAATAAACAAGACATCCATTGGGGTGGAAAGGTTTGGTTAAAGAAAAACTTATATTTGGGTTATGAAGAAAGCTTTGCATTATTGCTTCAACTAATTTAACACTGAATATTGGATTTTTAATTTATGGATGAGTTCTGTGTTTATATGCTTTTCCATTTTATTATAAAAAGGCTTGAGGTGCTTGCATGATAAGGTACCCCATAAATTATGCTGTGTAACTTCATACAGCAGAGTCATTAATCACAAGCATTAAACTTTTCTTTTCTTTTGGCACTAAACAAAGAAATTTTGGAAGCATAAAGGAAACAGGTCAGCATAAACTGCCATGACTATTTATTTCATTTTAAAGAGTTACCTGGGCCGGGCGCGGTGGCTCACGCCTGTAATCCCAGCACTTTGGGAGGCTGAGGCGGGCGGATCACAAGGTCAGGAGATCGAGACCACGGTGAAACCCCGTCTCCACTAAAAATACAAAAGATTAGCCGGGCGCGGTGGCAGGCGCCTGTAGTCCCAGCTACCCGGGAGGCTGAGGCAGGAGAATGGCGTGAACCCAGGAGGCGGAGCTTGCAGTGAGCTGAGATCGCGCCACTGCACTCCAGCCTGGTGGACAGAGCGGGACTCCGTCTCAAAAAAAAAAAAAAAAAGAGTTACCTCAGAACGGGAAAAATGTGTCAGATTTATCACTTTCCACATCACTAACTGTCCTAGGTTTGGGCAAAAGTTATCTAAAACATTCACTAAAAGCAAATCTTAGTATTACAGGAGATTTTCAGCATTCAATCTAGGATATTTATTCAAAATGTTTTCAAAATAAAGCTTTTCACTCACTCCTCTGCTCTCATGATGCTTTGGGGAACAGAAAATTGAAATTCACACAAAAATGACAGACACACAATGTTAATTTCTCATGGATCAGTTTTTTAATTGCATACCCAAGAATATCCAAGTCTCTTAAGATTATAGTACATAATATATGCCTCGCGCATACATGAAATAGCACCGTCATTTTTCTGGTGGATTAACTTTCTGATACCCAGAGTGTTTCCAGCAAATTACATTGCATGTTGCTTTTTTGATAACCCCTAGAGATGATATGGCATGTTATAAGTCTTTATTTAAGAATATATGTAGCAGAAAATAATGAGTATTGGCAAGAATGTAGAGAAATTAAAGTCCCTGTGCACTACTGGTGGGAATGTAAAATGATGTTATCCACTGAGGAAAATAGTATAGTGTTTCCTCGAAAAATTAAAAATAGAACTACCATGTGATCCAGCAATCTCCTTTCACGATATATACCCCAAAATGCTGAAATCGGTCTCAAAGAGATATTTGCCAGACAACATCCATAACAGCATTAGTCACAATAGCCAAAAGGGGGATGCAACTCAAGTATCCATTGATGGATGAGCAAATAAACAAAAAGAGGAATATGTGTGCAATACAATATAATTCAGGTTTTGAACAGTAGAGAAATTCTGTCACATTCTACAACATGGATAAACCTTGAGTCCTGCGATGGATTGAGTATGTCCTCCAAAACATATGTGTTGGATAATTTCCAGTGCAACAGTGTTGGGAGGTGGGGATGAATGAGAAGTGTTTAGGCCACAGGGTTCTACCCTCATGAGAGGAATGGGTTTATTATCATGGAAGTGGATTTCTTATAAAGGATGAATTTGGCCCTCTCTTCTTTCCCATACATGTACTCTCTTGCCCTTCCAACTTTCACCATGGGATGAAGGTGTGCCAGGTTTCAGCCCCTTTATCGTGGACTTCCCAGCCTTGAAAACTGCCAGAAATAAGAAAAACATATATTGTTTAAAATAAATTATCCAGTATGTGGTATCTGTTATAGCAGCACAAATGAACTAAGACAAGTACATTATGCTAAGTGAAACAGTTGCAAAAAGATAATTATTGTATGATTCCATTTGTATAAGGTATCTAAAGCAGTCAAATTCATAGACATAAAAAGTAGAATGATAGTTACCAGGGATAGGGAGAGGGGAAAATGAAGAATCGTTTAATGGGTATTGAGTTTTAGTTTTACCAGATGAAAAATTTCTGAAGCTCTATTACACAACAATGGGAATATTTAACAGTACTGAACTATACACTTAAAATTGATTAAGATGGTGTCATGGACTGAATGTTTATGTTCCCTCCAAATTGTTCTCAGTTAGTGTTGCTCGACTTCTGAGAGCTGACACTGATCACGTAACTCTAGATATCATTTCCTCATGATGTTTTTGCTCCACGTGTCCATGATAGAAAATTAAGATAATTTGTTTATATTGGCTATGGCTGGAGAATACTATTGGCAATAATTTGATTGCAGTATAAATATGAACTTTCACAGTTCTTCAGCACAACAGCACATCAATCAGGATCAAAGTTGTGATTTGTCTTCTCAGTCTTTACCCTTTCTCAAAAATCCTAAGTACATCATGTGTCTATACTTGAACCTCTTGTTGATCATGCTCATCCTTGTCACACTTGGCAATATTACTATATTCTAGGTCCTGGTCACATCATCCTGTGGGAGTAGGCTTCTATATTATCCCACATCTGACTTGAATGTTCTTGGAACTTTTCTTTCAACACACATCAAGTTCTAGTAACGATAGTTTTTACTGCAGCAAAACAGTTAAAGAAACCAATTTTGAAGACAAGTGAACCTTGTCTAGAATGTCAGTTTTGTCACTTCCTAGCTTCATAATTTACCTACCTTTGTCTTCTTACATGTTTAAACTAGCCCCAGTATTTCTCTTGTATAAAATGGAGAAAACAATGCCCTTCATATTTTAATATATTAAACGCTATAATGTTAAAAATACTAAAGAGAAGTTCGATAAACAATAGACATCTTTGTTCCTTTTATTAAAAACTCAAAAATAACTATTTCTCATGATTTTTCCATTGAGGCAATGGTCCTAAAGTGGTTTTTAAATTATTAAATAATAAAATTACTTTCAAATCAGCATTAAATGTACTTTAAGTACTTTCTTTCTTGCTGTTTTTTCCCTTAGAATTTAACAATACTGATAAATCATGCTAGGCAACTTTAAGTAAGCAAAAATATTTTTTAAATTGAAGTAATAAATGTTTATCCAACCATATAAGCAAATCTTTTATTAAATATTTTCTACTCATTCACAAATATTTGCTGTTATAATTTTTCATAAATCATAAAAGTTCAGTTGCCCTAATCATATGTTTCAAATGTAATGTTTCCTGATTTATATTCTCAAATATTAACATTTAAAAACCAATCTTGTGAAATTATGGGAGGCAGAGAAAGGTAAGAAGAAATGCACACAGAGATAGTGAAACAATAGAATTTCAGAACTAAGAGGTGCCCTAAAGATCATCTTTTTCCACAATAAATCTAATATACCTTTATTTCTCACCAAAAGAAGAATTTATTGATTTTTTTTAATGAAAAAAAAAAATGGCAAAAATCAACTGATTTGTTTTCAATTCCGTGTAACTAACAGTTTGCTGATAGGCATTAGTAAGACTGACATGGGCTAAACTGTGTTCTCCCAGAACTTCAACTCTCACATACCTGAGAATGTGACTGCACTTAAAGACAAGGCCATTTAAGAGGTAATTAGGACACTGACACAGTGGGTGTGAACCTGTAGCCCCAGATACTCGAGAGGCTGAAGTATGAGGATTACTTGAGCCCAGGAATTCGTATCCAGCCTGAGCAACAGAGCAAGACCTAGTCTCTAACAAAGGAAGAGCAAGAGAGAGGGAAAAAAAGAGACCTAATTAAGTTAAAATGTAGCCATTAGAGTGGGTCCTAATTCAAAATGACTGGTGTCCTTATAAGAAGAGATTAGGTGAAAAGCCAAGACTGGTGGATCACTTGAGCCTGGGAGTTCAAGACCAACCTCAGCAATATGGCAAAACCCTGTCTCTACAAAAAAATACACAAATTAGCCAAGTATGGTGGCACACACCTGCAGTCCCAGCTACGTGGGAGGCTGAGGTGGGAGGATGGCTGGAACCCAGGAGCTAGAGGTTGCAGTGAGTAGAGATCATGCGCTACTGCACTCTAGCCTAGGCAACAGAGCAAGACTATAAAAAAAGAAAGAAAGAAAGAAAGAAAGAAAGAAAGAAAGAAAGAAAGAAAGAAAGAAAGAAAGAAAGAAAGAAAGAAAGAAAGGAAGGAAGGAAGGAAGGAAGGAAGGAAGGAAGGAAGGAAGGAAGGAAGGAAGGAAGGAAGGAAGGAAGGAAGGAAGGAAGGAAGGAAGGAAGGAAGGAAGGAAAAGAAAGAAAAAAAGAAGAGACTAGGAAACCAACATGCACAAAGATGAACCTATGAAAACATAGGAAGAAGAAGACAGCCACCTACAAGCCAAAGAGACAGGTTGAAGAAGAAACCAATCCTGCCAACACTTTGATCTCAAATTTCTGGCTCCCAAAATTATAAGAAACTTTCTGTTGTGTAAGCCACCCAATTTATGGTCCTTTTGTCAATTTTGGCTTTTGTTGCCTTTGCTTTTGGTGTTTAATCATTCAGTCTTTGCACATGTGTCTGTTGGCTGTATGAATGTCTTCTTTTGAGAAGTGTCTGTTCATATCGTTTGCCCACTTTTTGATGGGGTTGTTTGTTTTTTTCTTGTAAATTTGATTGAGTTCTTTATAGGTTCTGGATATTAGCCCTTTGTCAGATGAGTAGTTTGCAAAAATTTTCTCCCACTCTGTAGGTTGCCTGTTCACAGTTTCTTTTGCTGTGCAGAAGCTCTTTAGTTTAATTAGATCCCATTTGTCAATTTTGGCTTTTACAACAAAATTTTAACCAAAATTAGTTGTGATTAAAAAGTTGCTTCTGGAAAGATGACAAAATTATTCATTTCAATTAGTTTAGAATTAGATATACTCTAAATAATCAATGCATTAATTTCAACCTCAAACATTTAACTGAATGGCAGTACACACATTTAAATTTTACCCAATTTTATTTTTATTGAATTTTGCTAATTAATTTTCTTCAACTCTTTCTAAAAGACATTTCTCAAAAGAAAACATGTATGCAGTCAACAGACACATGAGAAAAGGCTCATCATCACTGGCCATCAGAGAAATGCAAATCAAAACCACAATGGGATACCATGTCACACCAGTTAGAATGACATTTTTCTAATGACCAGTGATGATGAGATTTTTTTCATGTTTGTTGGCCGCATAAATGTCTTCTTTTGAAAAGTGTCTGTTCATGTCCTTCAACCACTTTTTGATGTCTTTTTTTTTCTTGTAAATTTGTTTAAGTTCCTTGTAGATTCTGGATATTAGCCCTTTGTCAGATGTATAGATTGTAAAACATTTCTCCCATTCTGTAGGTTGCTGGTTCACTCTGATGATAGTTTATTTTGCTGTGCAGAAATTCTTTAGTTTATTTAGATCCCATTTGTCAATTTTGGCTTTTGTTGCCCTTGCTTTTGGTGTTTAATCATGAAGTCTTTGCACATGCCCAAGTCCTGAATGGTATTGCCTAGGTTTTCTTCTAGGATTTTTTGATGGTTTTAAGTCTTAGGTTTAAATCTTTAATCCATCTTGAGTTAATTATTGTATAAGATGTAAGGAAGGGGTCCAGTTTCAGTTTTCTGCATATGGCTAGTCAATTTTCCCAGCATCATTTATTAAATAGGGAACTCTTTCCCCATTACTTGTTTTTGTCAGGTCTGTCAAAGATCAGGTGGTTGTCAATGTGTGGTGTTATTTCTGAGGCCTCTGTTCTGTTCCATTGGTCTATATATATGTTTTGGTACAAGTGCCATACTGTTTTGCTTACTGTAGCCGTGCAGTATAATTTGAAGTCAGATAGTGTGATGCCTCCGGCTTTTTTCTTTTTGCTTAGGATTGTCTTGGCTATATGGGCTCTCTTTTGGTTCCATATGAAATTTAAAGTAGTTTTTTCCAATTCTGTGTAGAAAGTCAATGGTAACTTGATGGGAATAGCATTGAATCCATAAATTACTCTGGGCAGTATGCCCATTTTCATGATATTGATTCTTCCTATCCATGAGCATGAAATGTTTTTCCATATATTTGTGTCCTGTCTTATTTCCTTAAGCAGTGGTTTGTAGTCTCCTTGAAAGGTCCTTCACATCCCTTGTTAACTGTATTCCTAGGTGTTTTATTCTCTTTGTAGCAATTGTGAATGAGATTTCATTCATGATTTGGGTCTCTGTTTGTCTATTATTGGAGTATATAAATGCTTGTGATTTTTACACTTTGATTTTATATTGTGAGACTTTACTACAGTTGTTTATCAGCTCGAGAAATTTTGGGGCTGAGACGATGGGGTTTTCTAAATATACAATCATGTCATCTGCAAACAGAGACAATTTGACTTCCTCTGTTCCTATTTGAATACCCTTTATTTCTTTCTCTTGCCTGATTGCCCTGACCAGAACTTCCAATACTATGTTGAATAGGAGTGGTGAGAAAGTGCATCCTTGTCTTGTGCCAGTTTTCAAAGGGAATGTTTCCAGCTTTTGGCCATTCAGTATGATATTGGCTGTGGGTTTGTCATAAGTATCTCTTATTATTTTGAGATGTGTTCCATCAACGCCTAGTTTATTGAATGTTTTTAGTGTGAAGGGGTATTGAATTTTATCAAAGGACTTTTCTGCGTATGTTGAGATAATCATGTGGTTTTTGTCATTGGTTCTGTTTATGTGATGGATTACATTTATTGATTTGCCTATGTGGAACCAGACTTGTGTCCCAGGGATGCAGCCAACTTGATTGTGGTGGATAAGCTTTTTAATGTGCTTCTGGATTGGGTTTGCCAGTATTTTATTGAGGATTTTCACATTGATGTTCATCAGGGATATTGGCCTGAAATTGTCTTTATTTGTTGCGTCTCTGCCAGGTTTTGGTATCAGGATAATGCTAGCCTCATAAAACAAGTTAGGGAGGAGTCCCTCTTTTTCTATTGTTTGGAATAGTTTCAGAAGGAACAGTACCAGCTCCTCTTTGTACCTCTGGTAGAATTCAGCTGTGAATCTGCCTGGTCCTGGGATTTTTTTGGTTGGTAGGCTATTAATTACTGCTTGCATTTCAGAACTTGTTATTGGTCTACTCAGGGATTCAACTTCTTCCTGGTTTAGTCTTGGGAGGGTATATGTGTCCAGGAATTTATCCATTTCTTCTAGATTTTCTAGTTTATTTGCATAGAGGTGTTTATTGTACTCTCTGATGGTAATTTGTATTTCTGTGTGATCAGTGGTGAGCTCCCCTTTGTCATTTTTTATTACATCTATTCGATTTGTCTCTCTTTTCTTCTTTATTAGTCTGGCTATCTATTTTGTTGATCATTTCAAAAAAACAAGCTCCTGGTTTCATTGATTTTTTGAAGGGTTCTCATGTCTTTATCTCCTTCACTTCTGCTCTGATCTTAGTCATTTCTTGTCTTCTGCTAGCTTTTGAATTTGTTTGCTTTTGCTTCTCTAGTTCTTTTAATTGTGTTGTTATGGTGTCAATTTTAGATCTTTCCTGCTTTCTCCTGTGGGGATTTAGTGCTATAAATTTCCCTCTAAACACTGCTTTAGCTATGTCCCAGAGATTCTGGTATGTTGTGTCTTTGTTCTCATTGGTTTCAAATAACTTATTAGTTTTGCCGTAATTTCATCATTTACCCAGTAGTCACTTAGGAGCAGGTTGTTCAGTTTCCATGTAGTTGTGCAGTTTTTAGCGAGTTTCTTAATCCTGAGTTCTAATTTGATTGCACTGTGGTCTGAGACTCTTATGATTTCCATTCTTTTGCATTTGCTGAAGAGTTTTTTACTTCCAATTATGTGCTCAGTTTTAAAATAAGTGCTATGTGGTGCTGAGAAGAATGTATATTCTGTTGATTTGAGGTGGAGAGTTCTGTAGATGTCTATTACGTCCACTTGGTCCAGAGCTAAGTTCAAGTCCTGAATATCCTTGTTAATTTTCTGTTTCATTTATCTGTCTAATAGTGACAGTGGGATGTTAAAGCCTCCCATTATTATTGTGTGGGAGTCTAAGTCTCTTTGTAGGTTTCTAAGAACTTGCTTTATAAATCAGGGTGCTCCTGTATTGGGTGCATATATACTTAGGATAGTTAGCTCTTTTTGTTGCATTGATCCTTTTACCATTATGTAATGTCCTTCTTTGTCTTTTTTGATCTTTGATAGTTTAAAGTCTGTTTTATCAAAGACTAGGATTGCAACCCCTACCTATATTGCTTTTCATTTGCCTGGTAAATCTTCCTCCATCCCTTTATTTTGAGCCTATGTATGTCTTTGCACGTGAGATGGGTCTCCTCAATACAGCACCCCGATGTGTCTTGACCCTTCATTTAATTTGCCAGTATGTACCTTTAATTTGGGGCATTTAGCCCATTTACATTTAAGGTTAATATTTTTATATGTGAATTTGATCCTGTCATTATGATGCTAGCTGGTTATTTTGCCCATTAGTTGATGCAGTTTCTTCATAGTGTTGACGGTCTTTACATTTCGGTTTGTTTTTGCAGTAGCTGGTACCAGTTTTTCCTTTCCGTATTTAGCTCTTGTAAGGCAGGCCTGGTGGTGACAAAATCCCTCAGCATTTGCTTGTCTATAAAGAATTGTATTTCTCCTTCACTTATGAAGATTAATTTAGCTGGATATGAAATTCTGGATTGAAAATTCTTTGCTTTAAGAATGTTGATTATTGGCCCCCACTCTCTTCTGTCTTGTAGGATTTCGGCAGAGAGATCTGCTGTTAGTCTGATGGGCTTTCCTTTGTGGGTAACCCAACCTTTCTCTCTGGCTGCCCTTGACATTTTTTCCTTTATTGCAACCTTGGTGAATCTGACAACTATGTGTCTTGGGTTTGCTCTTCTCAAGAAGTATCTTGTGGTGTTTTCTGTGTTTCCTGAATTTGAATGTTGGCCTGTCATGCTAGGTTGGGGAAGTTCTCCTGGATAATGTGTAATTTTCCAACTTGGTTCCATTCTCTCCGTCACTTTTAGGTACACCAATTAAACATAAGTTTAGTATTTTCACATAGTTCCATATTTCTTGGAGGCTTTGTTCATTCCTTTTCATTCTTTTATCTCTAATCTTGTCCTGTTTTATTTCATTAAGTTGATCTTCAATCACTGATATTTCCTTCCTTCCACTTAATAGATTCAGCTATTGATACTTGTGTATGCTTCATGAAGTTCTCGTGCTGTGTTTTTCATCTCCATCAGGTCATTTATGTTCTTCTCTAAACTGGTTATTTCAGTTAGCAATTCCTCTAACCTTTTATCCAGGCTCTTACCTTCCTTGTATTGTGTTAGAACATGCTCCCATAGCTCAGGAGAATTTGTTATTACCAACCTTCTGAAGCCTACTTCTGTCAATTCATCAAATTCGTTCTCCATCCAGTTTTGTTCCCCTGCTGGCGAGGAGTTGTGATCCTTTGGAGGAGAAGAGGCATTCCGGGTTTTGGAATTTTCAGCCTTTTTGTGTCCTTCTTCATGGATTTATCTACCTTTGGTCTTTGATATTGGTGACAGTCAGATGGAGTTTTTGCATGGTCATCCTTTTTGTTGATGTTGATGCTATTGCTTTCTGTTTGTTAGTTTGCCTTCTAACAGTCTGTCCCCTCTTCTGCAGGTTTGCTGGAGTTTGCTGGGGGTCCAGTCTGGACCCTGTTTGCCTGGGTATCACCAGTGGAGGCTGCAGAACAGCAAAGACTGCTGCCTGCTCCTTCCTCTGGAAGTTTCATCCCAGAGGGGCATCTTCCAGATGCCAGCCAGTGCTGTCCTGTATGAGGTGTCTGTTGAACCCTGCTGGGAGAGGTCTCCCCATCAGGAGGCATGAGGGTCTGGGACCCACTTGAAGAGGCAGTCTGTCCCTTAGCAGAGCTCAAGTGCTGTGTGCTGGGAGATCCACTGCTATCTTCAGAGCCAGCAGGCAGAAACATTTAAGTATGCTGAAGCTGTGTCCACAGCCACCCCTTCCTCCAGGTGCTCTGTCACAGGGAGATGGGAATTTTATCTATAAGCCCATGACTGGGGCTGCTGCCTTTCTTTCAGAGATGCCCTGCCCATAGAGGAGGAATCTAGAGAGGCAATCTGGCTACAGTGGCTTTGTGGTGCTGCAGTGGGCTCTACCCAGTCCAAACTTCCTGGTGGCTTTGTTTACATTGTGAGGGGAAAATCCCCTACTCAAGTCTCAGTAATGGTGACCGTCCCTCCCCCAACCAAGCTCAAGAGTCAGAGGTCAACTTCAGGCTGCTGTGCTAGTAGTGAGAATTTCAAGCCCGTGGATCTTAGCTTTCTGGTATCCATGGGGATGGGATCTTCTGAGCAAGACTACTTGGTTCCCTGGCTTCAGTTCCCTTCCCAGGGGAGTGAATGGTTCTGTCTCACTGGTCTTCCATGTGCCACTGGGGCACAAAAAAATAACTCCTGCAGCTAGCTTAGTGTCTGCCCAAATGGCCTCCCATTTTTTGCTTAAAACCCAGGGCTCTTGTGGTGTAGGCACCCAAAGGAATCTCCTGGTCTGCGGGTTGCAAAGACCATGGGAAAAGCATAGCATCTGGGCCAGATAGCACCATCCGTCACAGCACAGTCCCTCATGGCTTCCCTTGGCTAGAGGAAGGAGTTCCCCAACCCCTTGCACTTCTCGGCTAAGGCAACATCCAACCCTGCTTCTGTTTGCCCTCTGTGGGTGGCACCCACTCTCTGACCAGTCCCAATGAGAAGAACCAGGTACCTCAGTTGGAAATGCAGAAATCACCTGCCTTCTATGTTGGTCTCACTAGGAGTTGCAGACTGGAGCTGTTCCTATTCAGTCATCTTGCCCAGGGATCTACACAGCCTTTTTTAAGCCTATGTATCACACACAGACTCACTTTCACACAAATACATATTGGAAATGTTGGAATTAGCAAGCTCATTAAGTTCTTGCATAAATAATTTGGTCTTTATCAACAAGGGTATAAAGTTCATTCTTAGTCTAAACAAATTCATGAAGAATGCCTTACAAAAGATCCAGATTTCCCAATGCTTAGCAGAGAGTTAAGTCTCAACCATCATGCCCACTTCTGACAGCAGTCACTGCTGCAGTGATGATAGTCAATTCCAGATTTTCTTTGCTACTTCTTTTTTAACTTACGTTACCAATCTTTTAATTTTCCACAGTAATCACTTTTGTTTCAGTCTTCCTTCCCATATATGTATATTAACACCGTTAGAGCTCTAGTATAGGCCTAGGGCAAGTTTCAGACTAAGATCTGGAGTCAAATCTAGCAACCCAACTCTGATTCCAGATGGCAAAAAGAACACTTATATCCATCTCCCCTAATCTGCCTCCAGTACATCTCTAAGTCTAATAAGAATTACATCATGAATAAGAATGATAGGTAAAGGAAAGAAGTCAAAAAACATGAATTAAGCATAGGACTAGAAAACAAAAATCTAGAAGCAGGCTTTGAAAATACTCTAAGTTAAGAATAAGGTAGGGAGAGTGCTGATTGTTGGAGGAGAGAGAGCGGAGAGATACAATGCAGAACTCCACAAAAATCTGAACAAAGAGTCAGATTATCATTTACTCTGGAAATAAATGAATTGTTCCAAATGAGAAAATCTATGTAATTCATTATCTTACACATTGAATAAAAAATAAAATGTTTTTATTACCAGATGCTAAAATGGCATTTGACAAAATTAATCAGCTAATGAAATTTAAGACACATTTTAATAGAAAGAAATTACTTTGTGATTTACTAAAATACAACAGCAAACTTTATTCTAAGTGTAAAATACTTCCATTATAATCACAAAAAGGCATAATGTCCTCCATCATGATAATTATTCAGCATTGTTTTTGAAGTTATAGCAAATGCAATTTTAAAAATTAGACAATCTGTATCAACCATTAGAAAAAAATAGAATGTTTTGGTGACAATATAACTGTATTTAGAAAGTCTCAAAAATTACAGTAAGAAAAAAACCTACCAAATTATGAGGACATTCAACAAGATGGGTAGTTCAAGTTGAAAACATATAAATACTTAACTTTCTGCCTTTCCTGAATTAATACATATATGTTGAAATGAGAAAAATATTCCATTCTTTACATCAAAAATCATAAAATACTTAGGAATATATTTAATTATTAAGGTACAGGATTTATATTAAAAGAATTATAAATTTAATTCAAAGATATAAAACAAAAACAATAAATGGAAGAAACATGGATTGTTATTTAATAAAAAACTTTGATATAAAAATAATATCAAAATGAGGAATTAGCATATAATTTTAGAGCTTCTAAGATAACTTTGAAAAAGCAAAAACATAAATTAATGAAAATTATTACTTTTGGAATGTGAAGCTTGAAGAAGTGTGAATAGGAATGATATCTTTGGTTTTCATTTCTGATTTTCCTACTATTTCAATTTTTGTAATTATAAATCTTTGCGGGTGCATAGTGGGTGTACATATTTATAGAGTACTTGCAATGTTTTATCGAGGCCTGCAATGCATAATAACCATATCATAGAGAATGGGGTACCCATCCCTTCAAGCATTTATCCTTTGTATTACAAACAATACAATTATACTCTTTTAGTTATTTTAACATGTACAATTAAGTTATTACTGACTATAGTCACCCTGTTGTACTATCCAATAGTGGGTCTTATTCATTCTTTCTATTTTTTTGTACCCATTAACAATTCTCATTTTCCAGCCTCCTCCTCACAACCACCCTTCTGAGCCTCTGCTAACCATGTTCTTTTACTCTCTATGTACATGAGTTCAACTGTTTTGATTTTTAGATCCCACAAATAGGTAGAGTGTTTTTTGCCTTTCCATACCTGGCTTATTTCACTTAACATAATAATCTCCAGTTCCACTTGTGCATATATACATAGCTATATATATATAGCTATATGTGTGTGTATATATATCTCTATATCTATCTCGATGTATATATATCTCAATATATAATCTCAATATAAATATCTCTCTATATATATCTCATATGTATATCTCTTTTTCCTATAGAGTTGTTTGAGATATATATATAAGATATATATATATCTTTGAGATATATATATCTCAAACAACTCTATAGGAAATATATATATTTCTATATATGAGATATATATATGAGAGATATATATCTATGTTTGAGAGAGAGATATATATCTCAAACAACTCTATAGGAAACATATATATATATTTCAAACAACTCTATAGGAAAAAAATCTATTAATCTGATTTTAAAAATGGGCAAAAGATTTCAATAGACATTTCTCAAAAGAAGACATACAAATGGCAAACAGGCATATAAAAAGGTGTGTATATATATATATACACACACACACTTCATTCAGCATATTAAAAACAGGCATATAAAAAGCTATATATATATACACACACCTCATTCAGCATGGCACTAGCTGAGGGTCTGTCATTCTTTTTTTATGTTATGTCCCTTCTATCCTCAGGTTTTTAGGGTTTTAACATGAAATATATATATATGTGTGTGTGTGTGTGTGTATATATGTGTGTGTGTGTATATGTGTGTGTGTGTATATATATTATGGTATGCTGGTTATTAATCCCTTGTCAGATGGGTAATTGGAAAATATTTTCTCCCATTCTGTAGGTTGTCTCTTCACTTTGTTGATTTTGTCCTTTGCTGTGCAGAAGCTTTTTAACTTGGTGTGATCCCATTTGTCCATTTTTTCTTTGGTTGCCTGTGCTTGTGGGATACTGACCAAAACAATTTTGCCCAGACAAATGTCCTGGAGATTTTCCCCAATGTTTTCTTGTAGTGGTTTCATAGTTTGAGGTCTGAAATTTAAATATTTCACCCATTTTGATTTGATATTTGTATACAGGAAGAGATAGGGGTCTATTTTAATTCTTTTGCATATGGATATCCAGTTTTCCTAGCATCATTTATTGAAAAGACTCTTCCCGCATGTATATTCTTGGCACCTTTGTCAAAAATGAGTTCACTGTAGGTGTTTCAATTAGTTTATAGGTTCTCTATTCTGTTCCTTTGGCTATGGGTTCTCTATGTGTCAGTTTTTATGCCAGCACCATGCTATTGGGTTACTATAGCTCTGTAATATAACATAAAGTCAAACAATGTTATTACTCCGGTTTTGTTCTTTTTACTTAGGATAGCTTTGCCTGTTCTGGGTCTTTGGTGGTTTTATATAAATTGTAGTTGTTTTTTTCTATTTCTGTGAAGAATACCACTGGTATTTTGACAGGGATTACATGAAATACATAGATGACTCTGGGTAATATGAAATTTTTAACAGTATTGATTCTTCTAATACATGAACATGAAATATTTTTCCAGTTTTTGTGTCCTCTCCAATATCTTTCATCAATGTGCCATAGCTTTCATTATAGAGAACTTTCACTTCTGTGGTTAATTCTTAGGTATTTTATTTTATTTGTGGCTGTTGTAAATGAGAATACCATTTCTATTTCTTTTTCAGATTGTTCACTGTTGGCATATAAAAATGCTACTAATTTTTATATGTTGATTTTGTATTCTGCAACTTCATTAAATTTGTTTTATCAGTTCTAAGAGTATTCTTGTGGAGTCTTTAGATTTTTCCAAATGTAAGACCACATTATCTCCAAACAAGGATTATTTGACTTCTTCTTTTCCTATTTAGATGTCTTTTACTTCTTTCTCTTGTTGTATTGCTCTATACAGGACTTCTAGCACTATGTTGAATAACAGTGGTGAAATTGGGCATCCTTGTCATATTCCAGATGAAACGGGAAAGGCTTTCAGTTTTACCTCATTCAGCATGGCACTAGCTGAGGGTCTGTCATCTGTTTTTTTTGTTTGTTTGTTTGTTTGTTTTATGTTGTTATGTCCCTTCTATCCCCAGTTTGTTTAGGGTTTTTAACATGAAGTGATGTTGACTTCTAACAAATGCTTGTTCAGCATCAATTGAAATGATCATAAAGTTTTTGTCTTTCATTCTGTTGATTTGATGTATTACATGGATTGATTTACATACGTTGATCCCTCCTTGTATCAAAGGTATAAATTCCACTTGTTCATGATTAATGATCTTTCTAAAGTATTATTGAACTTTGTTTTCTAGTATTTTGTTGAGGACTTTTGCATAAATGTTCATCAGAGATATTGGCCTGTAGTTTTCTTTTATGATGTGTCTTTGTCTGGTTTGTGTATGAGTATAATGCTGACCTTGTAGAATGAATTTGGAAGTATTCCTGCACCTCTACTTTTCAGTCTATGTGTGCTGCCAGAGCTCTATTGCATGTTATTTGTTTCTTTCCTCTTGCTGCTTTTAGAATCCTTTCTTTATCCTTGATCTTTGGGAGTTTGATTATCAAATGCCATGTGGTAGTGTTCTTTGAGTTAAACCTGTATGTGTAACTTCTTGTACTTGAATATTACTATCTTTCTCTAGGTTTGGGTAGTTCTCTGTTATCCCTTTGAATAAACTTTCTATGCCTATCTATTTTTCTACCTCTTCTTTAAGGCCAGTAACTCATAGATTTGCTCTTTTGAGGCTGTTTTCTAGATCCTGTAAGTGTGCTTCATTTATTTTTACTTTTTTTTTTTTTTTTTTTTTTTGTCTCCTCTGACTGTGTATTTTCAAACAGGCTTTCTTCAAGCTCACTAATTTTTTTCTTCTGCTCTATTCATTCTGCTGTTAAAGAACTCTGATGCATTATTCAGTATGCCAATTGCATTTTTCAGCTCCAAAATTTCTGACTTGATTCTTCTTAATTGTTTCAATCTTTTCATTAAATTTATCCTGTATAATTCTAAATTCCTTCTTTGATATCTTGAATTTCTTGGGTTTCCTCAACATAACTATTTTGAATTTTCTGTCTGAAAGGTCACATATCTCTGTTTCCCTAGGATTGGTCCCTGGTGACTTGTTTAGTTCATTTGGTGAGGTCCTGTTTTTCTGGTTGAAGCTAGTAGATGTTCTTCAGTGTCTGGGCATTAAAGAGTTAGGTACTGATTGTAGTCTTCACTTTCAGGGCTTTTTGGTATCTGCACTACTTGGGAAGGTTTTCAAGATATTTGAAGGACTTGGGTGTTGTGATCTAGGCTGTCTGCTTTAGGGGGCACCCCAAGCCCAGTAATGGTGTGGTGCTTGAGACTCATAGAAGTTCTTCCTTGATGGTCTTGGACTAGATCCAGTAGAATTCTCTGGTCTCTCTCTCTCTCTCTCTCTCTCTCTCTCTCTCTCTCTCTCTCTCTCTGTTCTGAGCCACCTAAAGCTGGAGTTGCAGTGACACAAGTGCCCTTGTGGCCACCACCACTATGACTGTTCTGGGTCAGACCTGAAGCAAGTACAGCATTGTGTCTCACCCAGCGCCTGCTGTAACTGCTCCCTGGCTACTGCCTATGTTTGCTCAAGGCACTGGGGTTCTACAATCAGCAGGTGACAAAGCCAGCCAGGACTGTGTCCTTACCTTCAGGTCAGCAAGTTTCTTCAGGCCCCAGGTGGGTCCAGAGGTGACATCTGGGAGTCAGGTACTACAGTTAAAAACCATAGAAGTCTACCTGGTATTCTATTGTACTGTTAAGCTGTTACTCAATGTTAAAAATCACAATATTGAATTAAAGACATAACAGAACTGTCAGTTATTTATATTTTACTGCCAATTGCCTATAGGATTATTTTCAATCATTTAAATAAATGCATGAAACTTAAAATCAGTATCTGATGCATACTTAACATGTAATCTTGGAAAATTTATTTAATCTCTGTAAGGCATAGTTTCCTCATCTAGAATATGGCTATAATAAAAATTACCTCATGTGATAGTGTAAGTTTAATGACATTATGCATATACAGTGCTTAGTAAAGTCCCTGCCATACAGAAATGTTTGATAAATGCTAACAAACTATGACTCAGTTTTTTACCTTCCTTACTAATCTCAGTTATCCATGTAGACTTGTCAACATGTGTTAGTAAATATCTTTAATCTTAGATAATTACCACTTTCACTCTCAAAAATGTCCCAGTCTGGTTGATAAATTATATGGTCACTCTAGTTATCAATAATAACACTAATAACAAAGAGAAAAAAATTAGATATTCTTTTCAAATTTGCAAGGTATTTCTCTCATCAAAGTTCTTAGATAAGATATGATGCTGAAGATTGTCCGTTATATATAATACGCATTTCATGTGTAAATTATACAATCATTGAAAGGTTCAACTCAATAGCATCTTTCAATAGTAATCAAAGATGAGAATGTCATTTTAACGTATAAATTTTAGAACAATAAAATAAATTATTTGAAATTTGTGTTTACTGTCACAAACTTTTAAAAGGGCTAAATTGAGTAGTTTTGTTCTTCTCATCAAAGAGCATCACCCTATGTGGGGGAAAAAAGATCACTAGGGAGACATAGAGTTGTATCCAGATATTTCTGTCCTTCTCATCCTTCCTCAGCAGCTCACTGTGTTTTATTGAAGCACATTTCAGGTCACTAGGATACAAAAATATAAAATTAACTTTTTAATTATAAGGCAGCCCTGTGTGAACACTACAACATTATGAATTGACTTTCATTTAAAATAGGCTATACCTTTTGAAAGATTTAATTATCAATTTCTTACTTTTAAAAAGCAGGCATATTATCTAGTAGACTTATACTGATTAGACAGAGAAAATTAAAGTTTTGCTTGTGCATTTTTAAATAACCTATCTGTAATGTCTAATCACCTCAGACAAAGATACTATGTTCCAACAAAGTTGTACTTAGCGATGCCTCTGCAATTCTAGTGTTAGTAATTAGGACCCAATCTTCCAGCCATTATGCACACAACTGCCAGCGACCCAGAAACCTCTTGCTGACACTGGAGGAGCATAATGAATGCATAATAGCCCATTCCCAATCTATCCCCTTTTCAGAGTCTGTGTATCTCTTCTTCACTCAGAACTTGTCTCCATCTAAATGAAAACATCAAGTGCTGAAATATATGCAGCAAGGCTAAAGAGAATAAATATATAAGTAGATAATTACTCTAAATGATCAATGCTATTCAAATAGTTCTAGAATGAGTTTTTTTAGTGTGAGTGGCATTAAAAGATCTCTACTACATTCCAATCTCCCTACTTGTCTTTAATTTTTCTTAATCGTTAAAAGAAATCTGCTGTGGTGAAGCAAATCCTCTCACTGCCTCTCAAACAGATCATAGTCATTTTTGCCCCATACGCTTACATCCAATGTTCTCTCCAAAAGAAGTACATTCATCCACAAATTCTGTACATAAAGTCTGTATATTCTACTGACCTATAACATATTTTATGTCTTTCCTGAGTCATATTATAAGTGATGTCTTTCACTAACCATTTCTCCAGCCACATGACAGGATGAGCTCTTCTATTTCTACTGCCCGATACAGTCTCAGGGCATCTGTTTAAACACGTGGTTACATGCATGCTTAAAAAGGCACAACTGTGGCAGAGACTGCCTACCTTCACATCAAACTCATTTCCTTTGTCTCCTAGGCCTAAGCCTGTACTACATTTTCTAGGCTTCCTTGCAGCTGAGTTTTCACTGGGTAGTACCAATGAAATATGAATAGAAGCGATGTGTGGCATTTTGGTTTAACCCATAAAGAAACTTCTTGTGTGAAATTATCTTGCTCCCTTTCCACATTCCCCAATTTGAGTCAGACAATCACATCAATCTTAGAAAGTAGAAACTGAAGATGGTGGAACCACAGATGAATTCATTTTGTGAACAAAAGTACTCCACAATCAGAAATACCTGCTTTGGACTGTTACAAGAGTGTACTATAAATGTTAATCCAGTGGTATTTGTGTCAACAGTTGGCATTACCCAAACTAATACAGAAATTGGTACCAGACATGTTATCGTCAGGTAGATAGCAAAGCAATTGATATTGAAGGCTGAAAAGATAGAGACCTATGTTACACAATGGCAAAATAGTTAGCAAAACTGTCACCTGAGATAATCTGGATTGCAAAGTGCACGCCTACTCAGCCTGTAGCTCCAGGGAGAGTGGTTACAGAAAGTTACAGTAGGATTACTTTTCCATTTTGCTTTTTGCAAACTATAACAGTAAAAACATGTTTTGTTTTGTTTTGTTTTGTTTTGTTTTGTTTTTCTAAGGGCAGAATGGGGTGATTTGAAAGAAAATTGAAGGGGTATAGACAAGGCCTTGAAGGATTCAAAAATTAGAAAACCCAACTGCTTTTATTTTTTTTTTTTTTTTTTTTTTTTTTTTTTGAGAAGGAGTCTCGCTCTGTCACCCAGGCTGGAGTGCAGTGGCCAGATCTCAGCTCACTGCAAACTCCGCCTCCCGGGTTTACGCCATTCTCCTGCCTCAGCCTCCCGAGTAGCTGGGACTACAGGCGCCCGCCACCTCGCCCGGCTAGTTTTTTGTATTTTTTTAGTAGAGACGGGGTTTCACCGTGTTAGCCAGGATGGTCTCGATCTCCTGACCTCGTGATCCGCCCGTCTCGGCCTCCCAAAGTGCTGGGATTACAGGCTTGAGCCACCGCGCCCGGCCCCAACTGCTTTTAAAACTCAAGTAAAGTAATATAAAACTGAAGATTATTTTGAAGAACTAAAGCTCATTATGATTGCTCAGTTAAGCAAAGTGTCTCGACTGTCAACAAATCCGATTGAGAGTACTTTCTTCCTATACGAGGTTATTTGTATTTCACATGGCCTAAAGACAGTTCACCAAACTGAGAAAGACAGAAGAGAGGTATTGAATCTCCCTCACAAACTCCTTCAGGAAAACATATTAATCATTCAAAGGTGAGTTTATTAAACTTATAGTATTTAAAAGGATGAAAATTAGCAAATGATAAGAAGGTTCTAGAGCCTGGGTTGAGTGATTTTTAAGGCAGGCATTGTAAAGCAAGAATATGGTTCAGAATGATCAAATTATGACATGCTAGCTTTGGATGTTGTGGGTCTAGTGAGGCAATGGCCATGAAGCAGGCTTGATAAGCAAATTATTGTTAACTAATTAGCATATTAGTTGCTTTATCACCTTATTTTCCAGGAAAAGATGCTTCCCTGAGCAAACAACTAACTTGTGGCTGGTCTCAGTACTATTTAAATAGGGACAGGGATATATGGCTAGTCTTATGGTTAACTCGTAGAAAGCAAACTATGTTCACAGGGTAGGAAAGTATGGTCTAACATTATTTAACACAGACATGAGAAATTTTGTTGGTTTCAGTTATCAGTTTCCACATTTGGTCATTCTTCCGCCTACTTTAGAAGACAGATTATTTGTTATTGAGAATCATGATCAATCCAAATGTGCATTACTATTTGATGAGTAACAGTCATGTATTAAGTTTCCTTGTTATTTAAAAAAAAAACAAAAAACAAAAAAAGGAAAGAGGCTTCAGGATAAATTAACCCTGTCTACCCTTTAATTTTGGACTACTGGCCTCTCTGGCCTCCAGATCTGTGAAAAAATAAATTGCTGGTTAAGTAAAATAATAATAATAATACCTTGTTAGATGGTCATTTATTGGAGCATTTGATGGAAAAGTGGCTACATAATAGCATTTAATAGTCTGAAGATAACACATTTGAGCATTGCAGCGCACGCTAACGCTAAGAAAAGTATTAGGATCAGACTTTGAAATCCCCTTCTAAACCCCGACTAAAGAGTACCCAAATTAAAGCAAGAAAACAGACACAATTACAAATGTGAAGAGATGGTAGTGTGTAATTTACTTGTTTATCTGATGTTTTTAGAAATATTAAAGGTTCCAGAAAATTCTGTAGTGTTAAACAGAACAATATTATATCTATGACTACTCTGCTTTGAATCACCACCAACCTGGTCTCATGAATTTCTTCGGCAAGAAAATCTATGCCCTTAGATTTTAAGGCATTTTAACAATACCTTAAACCTTTCCTGTTAATGTACGAACTATAACATGTAGCACACGCTCCCACTTTACAGGCATATTGTAAAGCAAGAAATGAGAAGGCTTGAGGACAGAAGAAAAAGGTCCTAAATTCCCTTTTAGAAACTAAGTTTTGGGGACTCAAGTTGAGACATGGTTGTTCTTCTTTTTGAATTAAATTACCCAAAGATTTGTTTTGTTTTTGTTTTTTGAAAGGGAAAAAATGTATCAAACTGAAACCTACATGATATCAAGTACAGTCCTGAATATAAATCTAAGTTACTGAAATAACAAGACGTTGTCCAGTTTGTTAGTAATAACTAGAAAATTTTTCATGCAAAAATCCAAAACCATTTGCTGTGAGTATCCTAATTTTCTCTTTTAAGACAAAATACCCGGCCAGGCGCAGTGACTCACGCCTGTAATCCCAGCACTTCAGGAGGCGGAGGCAGGTGGATCACGAGATCAAGAGATCGAGACCATCCTGGCTAACACGGTGAAACCCTGTCTCTACTAAAAATACAAAAAAAAATTAGCCAGGCATGGTGGAGGGCACCTGTAGTCCCAGCTACTGGGGAGGCCGAAGCAGGAAAATGGTGTGAACCCAGGAGGCGAAGCTTGCAGTGAACCAAGATTGCGACAGTGCAGGCTACAGCCTGGGCGATAGAGCGAGACTCCGTCTCAAAAAAAATAAAAATAAAAAATGAAAATTAAAAAAGATCAAATACCCTTCGAGGTTGTCTAATTATTTTGTACACTTTTAGTGCCACTAAGTAAGAATGGATTACAGTCAGATGGTAAGATTTAAATTAAGGAAATCATCAGTTATAGCTATAGTAAAATAATATTAATTTAAGCTTAAGAAGTTAGCCTTCTTACAAGTCTGTTAAAATGAGATGGTGTCTTAGTAAGTTTGGGTGCCATACAAAATACCGTGGACTAGGTAGCTTAAATAATAGAATCTTATTTTCTCACAGTTCTGGAAGATAGAAGTTCAAGATCAGAGTGCCCGCATGGTCAGGTTCTGGTGAGAGCTCTCTTCTTTTCTTGCAGAGAGCTTCCTTTTTTCTGTGTCCTCACATGGCAGAGAAAGAGAGAGGGAAAGAGGGGAGGGAGAGCGAGAGAGAGATGCATGCATAAATTTTCAGGTGTCTTCTTATAAGGGCATTAATCCCATCCTGATGACCTTACCCTCAAGATCTTATCTAAACCTAATTATCTCCCAAAGGCCCCATCTCCAAACACCATTACTTGGGGGTTAGGACTTCAACATACAAATTTGGGGAAGGGATGCAATTCAGTCTATTGCAGATGGTTTTCACTGGTACAGCATATTTTTCTTAGTCATATTCCAAGCTCTATTTCTGTGAAATTTTTGTTACAAAAGCCAACTACTGTGAAAAGTCCTTGGATGTTTTAACAAAAACAGAAATCTCCCATACTAAATGTTATACATAAGTGGTTTAGATTTTTGGCTGTCTGGGTTGTGGTATGTTTGCAATCTAAGAATTTCCTTAGTAGTTGAATCCAAACAACCAAGATCCTGGCTAATTCATTGGAATGAATTGGTACTAATGGAAATGAGTTTATCTCATTTTTCTTTAACCAAATCACAAGAAAATTATAGCCAGACACTAGATGTATCCCAAGGAGTTGCTAGTAATGCAAAGAAAAATATTTAAAAAATAGGGGCTTTATGGATAGCATAGTTCAAGGATAACAAATGTATTGTTAGTAAATCCAGATCTTTAAAGCAGGATATATAAAACAGATAGAAAAAATCAACAAGCACATGCCCATTAAAGCATGGCAATGTGTGACTCTGTTTAACTACATTTTATTCTGTGGGTCTGGGCAGAAGCTGTCTACTTTGTGCAGTTGTCAACTAGTTCCAAATACCTGAAAACTGTCTCTTCTCAATTTTCTGCTTCTGAAGAATACCTAAGAATTATTATCTGGAGGACTATGGTCAGAAGACTTTAATGAGCTGAGGATGGTTTATGTCTCTTAAATTGGTAGATATAAATCAAGGATTAGCCCCATATAAAACCCCTCACAGTTTTACTACATGGCTTATGATTAAGAGTAGCTGTCAATTTCTATAAAATACAGATTGTCAGCTACTCCATTTCATAGAAATTAAGGATCTTTCCATCCTTGACATCTGTTCCAGAAAACGAAGTCTTCACATTTTAGGTTATACAAAGAGGGTTTAGGAGAATGTTGAGGAAAGGCTTCCTGTACCTGGTGAGGACAAGACTGAATATACTGCATCAACCCTTTGCAGTATTAGTATTAGTATTATCTTGCTTACAACAGGACAGAGTCTAGAATTAAAGGGAATATTCCCTAATTCATGAATCAGACTATTTCTAACCTATGTCAAAAAATTGATGAATGTGAATAGAAGTGAATCTTATTATCATTAGGGCCAATGGAAATACCTGAGAGCATAAAAGTTCAAAGGACTCTCAGAGCTTTGAAATTGTTTCATTTTAGAATCTCATTTGTTCTTTCTGTTTCTCAAACACTGAGGGTGTTAGAGACCATAAAGATTCTTAATAAGTAGCAAGACCTTGAAGATTTCTTAAATAATAGTCTCAGCAAAATGGGTGCCTCATCATGAAAAAGATAATGAACAAAGATCGAGTAATTTGTTCAGTACCCTCACGCCTTAGTTCTCTGGCTGGAAAATCTCCAATTAATCCGGAGAATAAATACTGACTAAGACATATTTAAGAAGCATAGTGAGTGCTAGATAAATAAAATGCATTCATAGATTTTCAAAGTTTTGGATTGCTGGGCACAGCGAGGTAAAGACCTTAATGAGCAAGCTGTGAAATGTGACTGTATTTGCTGTTTCACAGTATCATCTCTTAGGAACAAGAATGTCCTGAAGCAAGCAGCTAAGTTATTTTTGCCTGATCTCAATATTGTTTAACACAGGAACAGGAAAGTAGGCTTGATCTCATTAAAATATAGTACAAGGCACAACAAAGTATATTGGCTTCCTTTTTTTTTTTTTTTTTTTTTGTGAGAGAAATTTGCTCTGTCACTCAGGCTGGAGTGCAGTAGTATGATCTCAGCTCACTGCAGCCTCTGCCTCCTGGGTTCAAGTGATTCTCTTGCCTCAACCTCCCAAGTAGCTGGGATTTCAGGTGCGAGCCAGCATGCCCAGCTAATTTTTTGTATTTTTAGTAAAGACAGATTTTACTATTTTGGCTAGGCTAGTCTCATGGTTTCCATTTTCAAGAGCAAAGAAAAGGAAGGAAGGAAGGAAGGAAGGAAAGAAGGAAGGAAGGAAGGAGGGAAGGAAGGAAGGAAGGAAAGAAGGGAGGGAGGGAGGGAGGGAGCCAGAGAACTATGTCTAGTAAAAAACTTTGAGAGTGCCTCTTGGCATCGGAACAGACTGGAAACAAATATATCAGAAGCTTACTAAGTTTCTAAGATAAATGCATTGCCAAAGAATCTGTAAGCTGGATTTTAAAAATCCTTTAATTTGTTCAGGCATTAGCATACTCTTGGGCACAGCAAAATTGCACCGTCACATAGTGACTATGAAAGTTGTGCAGCTCTTAAGGAACACATACTCTCCAATTCCTAATTCTACTGTGGCCATGGAGGATAACGGACAAGGAGGAACCTCTCATCCAATGCAATTAAGATGCCATCGAGAACACTGGTCAAGGGAATTTCTTCCAGAGAACTGAATCAATAAATAAGCTTCCACTATAAGCCAGATAGAGAGTCTACACTACACCTGCCACAAGAAGTCATTAATGTTGTGAACCAGGGGTAACTAGTATTAGTAATTTTCCAATATTCCACTTCAGTGACGGGAGTTTTTAGTGTGGCTATCTTGTCTCTGTTTTACCATTATTTGTAGAGCATGTGTGGAAGCCACGGGTGTGAGGTGGAAAGGGCAAATAGTTAGTCTTAGTTTTTCCTTTTAGTTCACAGACCACCAGACAACATAGAGCCACATTCAGATCTAAAAAATGGATGCTACATATAAAGACATTGTTAACTTGAAGCTAGATGCTACCTTAGCTTGTCTCTTTGGGAAGTATAGGGACACAAGAAGAAAAAAACTGTTGTTCTTCCACTGTCACACTCAATACTGTACTCAACACACAATATTTCATCTCTTGTCTTCAGAATGTGTGTAGGATTTTCCCTATACACCAGCAGCAGACACCAACTGCATGTCCTATAATTCAATTGAATTGCGACACCATCTACCTGGAGAGAGCATCAGATCCTACAGGTTGAGAGCTCAGTCCTACAAGAGTGTTCCTACTTCAGATGCCAAGTCCCAGGTTGTCACCTGTACTTCTGACTGGCCAACTATAAATCATTGTTCTTATGACTACCTCCTTATGTTCAATTAATTTCCCAGCATAGCTCATAGAACTCAGGGAAATACTTACTTACATTTACCATTTATTATGAAGTATATTACAAAGAATATAAACAAACAGCCAGATGAAGAGGTATACAGAGTGAGGTATATGGGAGGGGACTTGGAGCTTCCATGACTTCCCCAGGCGTGCCACTCTCCAGACACCTCCATGTGTTCAGCAGTCTGAAAGCTCTTCAGACCCTCTCCTTTTGGTTTTTTATGGAGGTTTCATTACATAGTTATGATTGATTACATCATTGGCTATTTGGTGATCAACTCGACCTTCAGCCTCTCTCCCCTCTCTGGAAGTCAAGGGGTTAGGGCTGAAAGTTCCAATCCTCTAATCACATGATTGGTTTCCCTGGCAACCAGCTCCACCCTGAAGCTATCCACAATCCCACCAAAAGTTACCTCGTTAGAATATAAGATGTACCTATAACCCAGGAAATTCCAAGGGATTTAGAAGTTCTGTGTCAGAGGCTTCCATCATTCAGAAATTTACAAAGGTCTTGGTAACTCTGTGTCAAGATCCAGGGTCAAAGATCAACTATTAGAATAAAAGATTATCCTAGCATCTCTATCTACAAAGGTTTTAGAAGCTCTGTCTCTGAAACCAGAGGTAGAGTACAAATATATACTTCTTATTATATCACACTGTGCTATACAATACTAAGACCAGGCATAACTCCCTGTCCCTGTGTTAAACGATATTGAGAGCAAAGCAAAATCAACATATGTACTAGCTCTACAACATACTTATTCTTGAAAGATACGATGTGAAACAATTATTAATAGGTATATGTGTACACATATACAGAGACACATAGACATAAACATAGACATGGATGACAGAAAACTAGAAGGGCAAAGTGTGGCAGATAAATAACTAGCTACCTATTTATCAGACCCATTTCCTCTTCTTCCTGCACTCACAGTTAGACTACATTTTCCAGCCTTGCCTGAAGTTAGATGTGGCCATGTGATAGACTTCTAGTCAATGGAATATAAGCAGAACTGATGTGTGTCTGGGCCATTATATATTTCCTATATATGAGTTTCCATGCCCTCTTTTGCCTGTGACTTGAAGTAGACAACTCACTAATATTTTGGAAATTATTTGGTGAAAATGGTAAAATCATAAGCTACAAGGAACGTCAGTCCCAGCCAGAATCATCGCATAGAGGAAAGCCACCTGCTGACAAGAACTATAAGTTGGATGGTTTTTTAAACTAAATATTTCTTCTGTTAAGTTACAGGAAATGCTTCTTGCACAGCTGGTAAGAAACATGTAACAGATCAGATAACTGCCCTTTAGGGCAGACTCAGACTCATAGACACCTAGCTAGGGAAACAGCAAAAGCAAGGTTTCCTGCCTGCACTCCGCTCAGTCACACCCCTTGTGCTGGGTACTCTGAATCACTATAGAGAGTGGCTCCCACTACTTCATTTGCCACTCCTTTTCAAATAGACTGTTTGAGCCTAGAGGGCAGGAATTGTATTTTCAATTTCTTTTTGTAGTCTTCCCAGTAAAGCACAAGCTGGCCACTCAATAATAGCCATTGAATTCAATTTAATTTCTCAATGCTTACATTCAAATACAAACTGATTGTTATCTTGAGGCCTCTCAAACTTCTTTCCAGAAAAAAAAAAAAAAAATAGGCCTCACTGAAGTCTTTCTACTATGGAGGACATGAATGCAAGTAAATTTCTAATGGAGAAGAAAGAAAATCCTACCAGGAGAACAAGACATTCAACTGACAGGTCAGTACTAAGCTGTGGAAATCCACCAAGCCATTAAGAAAAATTCTTAACTCATGTATTCTGTAAATAGGTGTGAGTCTTAGGTCAGAATACTCAGTTTACTTTGCCCTAAAAGGGCATGTTCATTGGAATTTCTATGTGGTCACAGAAAATTATTTATACAAATGAATAAAAAAAATAGTCAAAAATAGTCTCCTAAATATAGTTCAAAAAAAGCCTACCTAGGTCCTTTATATTTAATATGTATATATACCATTATTTCATAAGTAGGTATTTTGTGAAAAATTGGCACGTTAAAAGGTACCAAGCAGAATCCAAAATTCATGCCAGGTAACTGACTCTGGACTAGTTCTGATAGAAAAATCTAGCAAAAACACATCTGTGATTAGCTAACCATTTCTATAAAAGCAGTGATGCCTCTACAGTCAGCCAGAATGCATTTCCATTTTTTGTAGTCTAGTAGCAGTTGAAGATCCAAAAAAGCAAAACTATTCTAGTCACATTTTAGCCTACTTCTACCTTGTTTATCAACCAGAGAATTTAAACTAACCACACCTACTGTCAGCATTCTGGGGAAGACAGCCCAGGATTATCAGTGACTTTATGTGCCTCTAACTTTACCACATTAGTCAAGAATAATTAGCAATGGTCTGAAAGGAATTGAATTTTTTTCTAAAGGCAACAATTCACACTTCAGCATTTATGCAAATCTGGGTAATTTAAATGTATGAGATGATTAAGAAAGAATCTTCTCTTTAATTCCCCAAGAGTGTGCATGTTCTTTTCTCCTTATGCAAATTTCTAGGATAGTCTATTCTTTTATTCTTTGCTTAGAGCACCACACTGTTTAAAAATAAAACATTGTAAATATACACAATGGCATCAGAATGGTGCCTATGGCTTCATATGAGATTATGCAAACACTCAGCAAGAGCGGTATCCTAACTACTTTTGAATTGTGATATGCTTACATGGAAAATGGTGATGGAGAAAAATATAAAGGCAGATATCCATGGAAACTCTTCAGGATAATTTGTCATTTCTGATAAATGTAGTGCCTGCATCTAAACTCTTAAGTGCCTTGCTGCTTTGTGCCCTTGCATCAATTAACATTTAATTTGACTTTTTAACAACATCACTTATCACTAGTTTTTTCATGCCTATGAAGCTAACAAATGTTAGCTTTTCAAAGCTGACAGTTTATGATTACTTATAACCAACACCATTTCAGAGTAATGCAGTAAGAGATTAATGGACCACGGGGATGACACAGCCACAGGGCTTGCTATAAAAAGAGAGATGAACTACAATCCTGATGAATGCCTCTTTTGAATAAATATACTTGAAAACCAGCTAAACCAATATCAAGAGGAAAAATTTTATCCTAATTATATGAACAGTGGTGTTTGTTTGTTTGCTTGTTTTGATGGAGTTTTGCTCTACCACCCAGGCTGGAGTGCAGTGGCCCAGTCTCAGCTCACTTCAACCTCCACGTCCCAGGTTCAAGCGATTCTCCTGTCACAGCCTCACAAGTAGCTGGGACTACAGGCACCCGCTACCACAACTGGTTAATTTTTATATTTTTGGTAGAAACAGGGCTTCACCATATTGGCCAGGCTGGTCTCAAACTGTTGACCTTGTGATCCTCCCATCTCGGCCTCCCAAGGTGCTAGGATTACAGGCATGAGCCACCATGCCCAGCCTGAACACTGCTTCTAATTGTACACTTCAGAACTTATTTAAGGCCTTTGTTTATACATATAGTTTATTAAATAACATCCAGTATTGGAAGTGAAATGGAAAATGTGTCAAGGAAAAGTCTCATTTAACAGCGTGAAGAAAACAATAATTTTGGATTCAAATTAAGAGAACAGCATAACTATTTTGTTGCAGGAGAAAGCAATAGATTAGAAATTTTAAATTTTACATATATACCTATTTTGTCTTTGTATGTGTATATATATGTATGTGTGTGTGAAGGAAGCACACTGAGGTATTCACTGTAATAAATTGAAATATAATTGCAGTCGTGAATCAGCTAATGCCTGAGAAGAGTCATTTAGCCATCCTTTTAAGGATACTTATAGCTTTTTATCTTTTCAAAAGTCCCTCCATTTACAGTTCTCCTTCATAACTGATTAAAATACATTTTCAAAAAATAAATAAATAAATGCCAGTTGAACTAAGAGAACCATTCAGCACTAGTTCTAATTCCTCCTCAACTAAGTCTTTAGCTGCCCAGCTTCTGTCTTCCTCAGTGTCACCTTTCCAAATCAAATGACAGAAATAAACTGCCACACCCAGAAGCGTGTTATAGTTCTGTTCCACACCAGCACAAAGTTCTTCTCATGGTTTCTTATACGTCTCTATCCCACGACTGACTGTTGAAAATGTGACGTTCATCCATTGTGCCCTCGTGGGTAGCTCCTCCAAAGAATCAAAGCTGTGTTCAGTCTCACACTGCAAACAGATCTCTGAAGAAGTAAATCAAAGCATATTACTGATGATTCAAAATAAATTGTGTTGAACACCTTTCAAAGATGACGTCCTTTCAGTGCAAGTGTTTTAGCCCAACAGGTCTCTCACTGATACTTGGAAAATTCAAGAATTTCATTACTTAGGCTATGTATTCAATTTTACCCATAACATTTTCAATCACACTCTTACATTTTATCAAAAATAGCTGAAACAAATTTTGAAAGATTCCAAAACTTAAGAAGATTTTGACGTTTCAGGCTTTCTGCCCTTTATGGTATATTTAGTGGAGAATGATTGGGTTTCTGTCAAAATATCAAACTATCACACCTATCACACTGGGAAGGAGTTCCTTTCCATTATCAAAAAAAAAAAAAAAAGAAAAGAAAAAAGAAAATCTAACATCCACTTGAGTTCTTTAAGAATATAAAGTTGAATGCAAAGTTAATTCGAACTGCATATACCTCAAAGATATTTCTTTGAATTGACGATCATTGTTAACAAGAGAGAAGATTTGTACTGCTATTTGGGTATCACAGACACACACAAACACACTTATGTATATACATACACACACACATATATATAAATATGTATATAATATATACACACACATGTAAGTACACTTTAATTTCATTACTTTATCAATAAGGTTGCTATCACCACATGTTCCAATTTTTTCTATCCTTCAAAATCCATCCAATTAATATTAGCTTTTCAGTATCTTTTCATTACTTCTTTCTCCAGGACTTCCAGAGCTTGTTATCTGTTGTCTCTTTGTACATGTTAATACGTAACATAATTATATGTGTAGAGATTTTCTTTCCATTACTAGCTTGTAAGTTCCTTTTTATCAGGGCCAATAATACTATTGTTTTGTGTATAGCAACCGATCAATGCACTTTTGTTAAATGAAAGAAAAAATAAATGGTTGGATACCCAAATGGATGTATGACTGAATAAACAGCCTAAATGAGAGTACTAAAGCTCAAAAACTCCATATACTGAAGGGAAAAAATATTAAAAATGTCAAGAAATATGGTTTGATTTAAATAGTCTGAATAGATTTTCTTTAATAAATTATATATAAATATCTACCAATATACAACATTTCAAAGAATAAAAGAAACAAAAACAGTTATTTTCAAACTAGACATGTGTTGAATGTCATTGGCAGCCAGGCACTGTGCTATAGTAAAGGATCTAAAGATATGTAAGACAAATCTCCTCACCATCAAGGATCACTGTTTAGTTAGGAAGTGAGACAATTTGTATAACTGATTAAGCCCTCTCCCAGTGGTACAACACCCCCCACCACCAAAAAAAGTCAAACTGCACTTTAGAAAATACCATCCAAAGATGAAGAGTGCAGAATTTCTGAAAGCAATGTTGTAAATATGGAAAACCCCAAAGGAAGCAATAATCTTAAATAGAAGGGCATCTGGTATAGTGGTTAAGGGCCCAAATGCTGGTAGCAGACTACCAGGCTTCAAAATCCACCTTTTCTACTCTTTGACTGTGTTATCTTGAGCAAATTTCTCACACTCTTTTTGCTTTCTATTTCTCAAACCTGAAAAGTTATGATAATACTTGATTTAACTAAGGAGTTCTTAGGATGATCTGTAATAGTAAATATTCACCATAGTGCCTCAAAAATAGTGAATTCTGACATAGTAATAGGTGACCATTATTTTTATGCATTAGTATTTTATTATAATAATTTTTGGGGAAAAGTAATCTTTCCCACAAGAATAAATCCCCCACACAGACACACTAGACTTGCCCCTAAATCAAATAAATAGTGGCCTAGAAAAGAAACAGATACATCATTTAATTAATGAAATTGCCTGTGGAAAAACTAATTCACTGCTCTCAGAAAAACTAACTCCAGTTGACCACAAAATAAAACCACCTATATAAAAGTGCAAGTCTGATTTAGGAGACTTCCGAATGGACATAGAGCTAGAGAGGGGATGTGTTACTCTGTTCTATGTTGCTTTAAATTTCTTTATACGCCTGAGGCTGCATAGTTTATGAAGAAAATAAGTTTATTTGGCTCACAGTTCTGCAGGCTGTACAAGCATGGGACCAGCATCTGCTTGGCTTCTGGTAAAGTCTCGGGGAGCTTATAATCATGGTAGAAGGCAAAGGGCAAGCCAGCGTATCACGTGGCAAAAGGGAGCAAAAGGAGAAGAGGAGGTGTCAGACTCCTTTAAACAACCAACTCTCACATAAACTAACAGATTGAGAACTGTATTAGTTCATTTTCATACTGTTATAAAGAACTGCCTGAGATTGGGTAATATATAAAGGAAAAGGTTAGAATCTTACTCTTTTTGGAATAAAAGAAGATTTGAATGAGTAAGAAGGATAGGAAAATTCTTGTGGCATAGTCCATTTTCCTTCAGAGGTCACAAACCTCTGACTAATGACTAATGTGAAAATTGGCTCATAGTTCAGCATGGCTGGGTAGACCTCAGGAAACTTACAATCATGGCAAAGGCAAACAGGAAGCAAGGCACCTTCCTCACAAGGTGGCAGGAAGGAGAAGTGAATGTGAACAAGTGAAATGGCAGGCACTTATAAAACCATCAGATCTTGTGAGAATGCACTCATTATCACCAGAACAGCATGAGGGAAGCTGCCCCTATGATCTAATCACTCCAGGTGCCTCCAGTGATACATGGGGATCATGTGGATTAAAATTCAAGATGAAAATTGGGTGGGGAGAGCTCACTCATTACCATGGGGAGGGCATCAAGCCATTCTTGAGAGATCCACCTCCATTAAACAAACAGCCCCTGCTAGGCCCACCTCCAGTAGTAGAGGTCACATTTCAACTTGAGACTTGGAGAGGACAAAATATCCAAACTGTATCAGGAGAGCTAATGCCCAGGTAATTGACACCAACCCTCATCTCTAGAAGACATGTTACCTTCATGCCATAATGCAGTGATTGAAAGCTCATATGTCAAAAGGGCTTGACAGATGAACATAAGTGAAAAGAGTAGAGTTTAAATGATGAGAGTGATGGAGACTATGACAAACAGGAGCACACGGAAAGAGCAGACTTGATTCAGTTCTAGCCAGTTGTTTTCATGCAAAGACACAGACTCTTATTTGCTAAATTTTTAAATTTTTCAAGAAACAATAAAATCTCTATTTTCATATAAAATGTTCTAATTTTCACATTAGTCATTAGTCAGAGGTTTGTGACCTCTGAAGGAAAATGGACTATGCCACAAGAATTTCCTCATCCTTCTTACTCATTCAAATCTTCTTTTATTCCCAAAAGAACAAGATTCTAACTCAGGCTTCAGAAAGATACACAAGCTACTATTAGTACTGAGCATAATTCTCATCTATATAAACAACAAACAAGAAGCACTAAATATTTGAAGAAAAACAATAGGTGATACCAAACCTTACCAAGAGAAAAGGTAACTTCTGATGAAACTTTATTATTTTTGAAAAAGAAAATCTTCAGTAAGTATAATTACTTAAATGGAACTGAAGTATGAATAATATAGCCAGAGGTTTAGAGTATTACAAAGAATCAAAAGAAGTAAATGGAGGAAGAGAAGAAGGAGAAAGATGAAAATAAGGAGAAGGAGAAAAATGAGAAGAGGCTGCTATGAAAAAGAAGCAATGAGAATATTTGGTTCCAAAGTAAAGAGATCAATAGATAGAGTAGTAAAACAAATCCAAGTAGAAGATTACTTATTTGAGCTGGAAAAACAAACTCAGGGATAATCATCAAACACAATACAAAAAACATAAAAAGTTGAAAAATTTGTGAGAAAATATTAAAGGTAGAGAATTATATCAGAGAAGTCTGCAAGAAAACTAATAGAGACTTCAGAAGAAGAGGACAGAGAGAAGACAGGGGAAGACATAGACTCCTGACAAAAATTTCCCTGAGCTAAAAGACGTTAAACTTCAAATGGAAAGAATCCTGTATGGAATTAAATTAAAGAAGCCTACCTAGACATATCCTGGTGAAATTTCTGAATTCCAAAGATAAAGATAACGTGTTAATACAATTGAGAAAAACAAAACAGGTTTTTTCTATAATTAGTATCATATTTATTAACTGATACTAAAAAAAAGAAGTATGTCATTAAAACTCAACTCTCAGGAAAAATTAAAGACGTTCTTAGAAAGTTTATGATATATAAACTGTTCTCAAAAAATTTCTTGAGAAAGTATTCAATATTGTACTTCACAAAAATAAAAACTCAATACAAGAGAAAAACATGATATAGACATGTACCATATAAAAATAATAACATAGATCCAAATGTTTGCTTTTTAAATATATGGAAAGTGAAAAACAAACAGCTTTGCCTAAAATTTAAGATAAATTTATAGAAAGAAAATAATAATAATAAGAGGTAGAGAAGGAGGAGAAAATTAAGCTTAACTAAAAGATAACACCAAGGTAGGAACAGCTCCAGTCTCCAGCTCCCAGCAGGAGCGACACAGAAGACAGGTGATTTCTGCATTTTCAACTGAGGAACGCAGCTCATCACCCGCAACAGATCGAAGCTGGACGGAGAATGACTTTGACGAGATGAGAGAAGAAGGCTTCAGACCATGAAACTTCTCAGAGCTAAAGGAGGAATTATGTACCCAGCACAAAGAAACTAAAAATCTTGAAAAAAGAGTGGAAGAATTGATAACCAGAATAATTAATGCAGAGAAGGCCATAAATGAACTGACAGAGATGAAAACCATGACACAAGAAATACGTGACAAATGCACAAGCTTCAGTAACCGACTCGATCAACTGGAAGAAAGAGTATCAGCGATTGAGGATCAAATGAATGAAGTGAAGTGAGAAGAGAAGTCTAAAGAAAAAAGAAGAAAAAGAAATGATCAAAGCCTGCAAGAAGTATGGGATTATGTAAAAAGACCAAATCTACATCTGATTGGGGTGCCTGAAAGTGAGGGAGAAAATGGAACCAAATTGGAAAACACTCTTCAGGATATCATCCAGGAGAACTTCCCTAACCTAGTAGGGCAGGCCAACATTCAAATTCAGGAAATACAGAGAAAGCCACAGAGATACTCCTCGAGAAGAGCAACTCCAAGACACATAATTGCCAGATTCACCAAAGTTGAAATGAAGGAAAAAATCTTAAGGGTAGACAGAGAGAAAGGTCGGGTTATCCACAAACGGAAGCCCATCAGACTAATAGCAGATCTCTCAGCAGAAACTTTACAAGCCAGAAGAGAGTGGGGGCCAATATTCAACATTCTTAAAGAAAAGAATTTTAAACCCAGAATTTCATATCCAGCCAAACTAAGTTTCATAAGTGAAGGAGAAATAAAATCCTTTACAGATAAGCAAATGCTTAGAGATTTTGTCACCACCAGGCCTGCCTTACAAGAGACCCTGAAGGAAGCACTAAACATGGAAATGAACAACCGGTACCAGCCATTGCAAAAACATGCCAAAATGTAAAGACCATTGAGGCTAGGAAGAAACTGCATCAACTAACGAGCAAAATAACCAGTTAATATCATAATGGCAGGATCAAGTTCACACATAACAATATTAACCTTAAATGTAAATGGACTAAATGCTCCAATTAAAAGACACAGACTGGCAAACTGGATAAAGAGTCAAGACCCATCAGTCTGCTGTATTCAGGAGACCCATCTCACATGCAGAGACATACATAGGCTCAAAATAAAAGGGTGGAGGAAGATCTACCAAGTAAATGGAGAACAAAAAAAAGCAAGGGTTGCAATCCTAGTCTCTGATAAAACAGATTTTAAACCATCAAAGATAAAGAGACAAAGAAGGCCATTACATAATGGTAAAGGGATCAATTCAACAGGAAAAGCTAACTATCCTAAATATATATGCACCCAATACAGGAGCACCCAGATTCATAAAGCAAGTCCTTAGAGACTTACAAAGAGACTTAGACTCCCATACAATAATAATGGGAGACTTCAACACTCCACTGTCAACATTAGACAGATCAACGAGACAGAAAGTTAACAAGGATATCCAGGAATTGAACTCATCTCTGCACCAAGCGGACCTAATAGACATCTATAGAACTCTCCACCCCAAATCAACAGAATATACATTCTTCTCAGCACCACATCAAACTTATTCCAAAATTGACCACGTAATTGGAAGTAAAGCACTCCTCAGCAAATGCACAAGAACAGAAATTATAACAAACTGTCTCTCAGACCACAGTGCAATCAAACTAGAACTCAGGACTAAGAAACTCAATCAAAACCACTCAACTACATGGAAACTGAACAACCTGCTCCTGAATGACTACTGGGTACATAACGAAATGAAGGCAGAAATAAAGATGTTCTTTGAAAAAATGAGAACAAAGATACAACATACCAGAATCTCTGAGACACATTTAAAGCAGTGTGTAGAGGGAAATTTATAGCACTAAATGCCCACAAGAGAAAGCTGGAAAGATCTAAAATTGACACTCTAACATCACAATTAAAAGAACTGGAGAAGCAAGAGCAAACACATTCAAAAGCTACCAGAAGGCAAGAAATAACTAAGTTCAGAGCAGAAATGAAGGAGATAGAGACACAAAATCCCTCCAAAAAATCAATGAATCCAGCAGTTGGTTTTTTGAAAACATCAACAAAATTGATAGACCACTAGCAAGACTAATAAAGAAGAAAAGAGAGAAGAATCAAATAGATGCAATAAAAAATGATAAAGGGGATATCACCACTGACCCCACAGAAATACAAACCACCATCAGAGAATACTATAAACACCTCTACGCAAATCAACTAGAAAATCTAGAAGAAACGGATAATTTCCTGGACACGTACACTCTCCCAAGACTAAACCAGGAAGAAGCTGAATCCCTGAATAGACCAATAGCAGGCTCTGAAATTGAGGCAATAATTAATAGCCTACCAACCAAAAAAAGTCCAGGACCAGATGGATTCACAGCTGAATTCTACCAGAGTTACAAGGAGGAGCTGGTACCATTCCTTCAGAAACTATTCCAATCAATAGAAAAAGAGGGAATCCTCCCTAACTCATTTTATGAGGCCAACATCATCCTGATACCAAAGCCTGGCAGAGACACAGCAAAAAAAGAGAATTTTAGACCAATATCACTGATGAACATCAATGCAAAAATCTTCCATAAAATACTGGCAAACCAGATCCAGCAGCACATCAAAAAGCTTATCCACCGTGATCAAGTGGGCTTCATCCCTGGGATGCAAGGCTGGTTCAACTTATGCAAATCAATAAACATAATCCAGCATATAAACAGAACCAAAGACAAAAACCATATGATTATCTCAATAGATGCAGAAAAGGCCTTTGACAAAATTCAACAGCCCTTCATGCTAAAAACGCTCAATAAATTCAGTATTGATGGAACTTATCTCAAAATAATGAGAGCTATTTATGAGAAACCCACAGCCAATATCATATTGAATGGGCAAAAACTGGAAAAATTCCCTTTGAAAACTGGCACAAGACAGGGATGCCCTCTCTCACCACTCCTATTCAACATAGTGTTGGAAGTTCTGGCTAGGGCAATCAGGCAAGAGAAAGAAATCAAGGGTATCCAGTTAGGAAAAGAAGAAGTCAAATTGTCCCTGTTTGCAGATGACATGATTGTATATTTAGAAAACCCCATCGTCTCAGCCCAAAATCTCCTTAAGCTGATAAGCAACTTCAGCAAAGTCTCAGGATACAAAATTAATGTGCAAAAATCACAAGCATTCTTATACACCAGTAACAGACAAACAGAGAGCCAAATCAGGAATGAACTTCCATTCACAATTGCTTCAAAGAGAATAAAATACCTAGGAATCCAGCTTACAAGGGATGTAAAGGACCTCTTCAAGGAGAACTACAAACCACTGCTCAGCGAAATAAAAGAGGACACAAACAAATGGAAGAACATACCATGCTCATGGATAGGAAGAATCAATATCGTGAAAATGGCCATACTGCCCAAGGTAATTTATAGATTCAATGCCATCCCCATCAAGCTACCAATGAGTTTCTTCACAGAATTGGAAAAAACTGCTTTAAAGTTCATATGGAACCAAAAAAGAGCCCGCATTGCCAAGACAATCCTAAGTCAAAAGAACAAAGCTGGAGGCATCATGCTACCTGACTTCGAACTATACTACAAGGCTACAGTAACCAAAACAGCATGGTACTGGTACCAAAACAGAGATATAGACCAATGGAACAGAACAGAGTCCTCAGAAATAATACCACACATCTACAGCCATCTGATCTTTGATAAACATGAGAAAAACAAGAAATGGGGAAAGGATTCCCTATTTAATAAATGGTGCTGGGAAAATTGGCTAGCCATAAGTAGAAAGCTGAAACTGGATCCTTTCCTTACTCTTTATACGAAAATTAATTCAAGATGGATTAGAGACTTAAATGTTAGACCTAATACCATAAAAACCCTAGAAGAAAACCTAGGGAATACCATTCAGGACATAGGCATGGGCAAGGACTTCATGTCTACAACACCAAAAGCAATGGCAACAAAAGCCAAAATTGACAAATGGGATCTAATTAAACTAAAGAGCTTCTGCACAGCAAAAGAAACTACCATCAGAGTGAACCGGCAACCTACAGAATGGGAGAAAATTTTTGCAATCTACTCATCTGACAAAGGGCTAATATCCAGAACCTATAAAGAACTCAATCAAATTTACAAGAAAAAAAAACAAACAACCCCATCAAAAAGTGGGCAAAGGATATGAACAGACATTTCTCAAAAGAAGACATTCATACAGCCAACAGACACATGAAAAAATGCTCATCATCACTGGCCATCAGAGAAATGCAAATCAAAACCACAATGAGATACTATCTCACACCAGTTAGAATGGCAATCATTAAAAAGTCAGGAAACAACAGGTGCTGGAGAGGATGCGGAGGAATAGGAACACTTTTACACTGTTGGTGGGATTGTAAACTAGTTCAACCATTATGGAAAACAGTATGGCGATTCCTCAAGGATCTAGAACTAGAAGTACCATATGACCCAGCCATCCCATTACTGGGTATATACCCAAAGGATTATAAATCATGCTACTATAAAGATACATGCACACGTATGTTTATTGCGGCACTATTCACAATAGCAAAGACTTGGAATCAACCCAAATGTCCATCAGTGACAGACTGGATTAAGAAAATGTGGCACATATACACCATGGAATACTATGCAGCCATAAAAAAGGATGAGTTTGTGTCCTTTGTAGGGACATGGATGCAGCTGGAAACCATCATTCTCAGCAAACTATCGCAAGAACAGAAAACCAAACACCGCATGTTCTCACTCATAGGTGGCAACTGAACAATGAGATCACTTGGACTCGGGAAGGGGAACATCACACACCGGGGCCTATCATGGGGGAGGACGGGGGAGGAATTGCATTGGGAGTTATACCTGATGTAAATGACGAGTTGATGGGTGCTGACGAGTTGATGGGTGCAGCACACCAACATGGCACAAGTATACATATGTAACAAACCTGCACGTTATGCACATGTACCCTAGAACTTAAAGTATAATTTAAAAAAAAAAAGATAACACCAAAAAAGATGGCAGAAATAAATTCAGAGTGATCAATAAACATAAAAAATGTGAATGGGTTATATTCTATCACAAAAATAGAAACTGTCATGTTGGATTCAAAACTACTAATCTAGTCATAGATTGATAATGAAATAGTTAAAACTAAATGACATAAATAGATTAAAAATAAGAAAATATGTATATATAGAGAGACATACATATAGAGAGATATAGGTACATACAGATGATATAGATATAGATGATATAGATATATATAGATCTGTCTCCCTTTATAAGATTATATATGAATATATGTAAGATTATATATAAGATTATATATATATTATATACAATCCAGATGGGTAGATAGATCAATCTTCATACAAATCTTTATTTTCTCCCCAAAAATGTAGCTGTAACAAAATATAATTCAATATCTGGAAATTATTTTAAATAATTAGAGACAAAATTCATCAAAAAAATTACAAAGAGTTACATATTTTATATACCAAAAAATTAACATCACATTATAACACAAAATTCTAGAAGTATAAGGAGAATTTCCAAGTCAATATTTATATAGAGAGGTAGATTTTGCATATGTCTCCAATATGGTTACATCAAATACACAAAAATTAGGAGAAAGGAGATTTTAAAAAGTTAACTTATAAGCATAATATCAAATAAAAATGTTTTCTCATCAAACAGAAAATGCACATTGTTTATGTAGGAATAAAACTTTCAAAGATAGCTCACAAAACATCTAATTTCCAAAAATATAAACCATAGAAACTATAATTTTCATCATAATGCAATAAAATTGGAAACTAAGAGCTAAAAGATAAACCAAAATATTTGTGCATTTGTAAATTTACAATTTTAAAATGCTCCTCTTATTTCTGATAATCTGCCTTTTACATTTTTTAATTACAGGAAATGCTTAGGAGTTGAAACAAAATCTATTTTGGCATTAATTCTTAACACTGGAAGAATTTTTTTAAAAACAATTAAAGCCCAGATCCTAGCCCCTGGAGCAGCAGTATTTTCAAAAATTCTCCCAGGTGATTCTAAAATGCAGTAGATCAGTGTTCTTTGAGAAACCTCTAAACTGCTCTCCACAGTGACTGAACTAATTTACATTCCCACCAACAGTGTATAAATGTCCCCTTTTCTCCACATCCTTACCAACATCTGTTATTTTTTTACTTTCAGTAATAGCCATTCTGACTGGTGCAAGATTGTGTCTCCCTTTGGTTTTAGTTTGCATTTCTCTGATAATTAATGATGTTGCACATTTTTTCATATGTTTGTTGGCCTCTTGCACATCTTCTTTTGAGAAGTATCTGCTCATGTCCTTTGCCCACTTTTTAATGCAGTTATTTTGTTTTCTTTTTGATTTGTTTAAATTCCTTATAGATTCTGGATGTTAGTCCCTTGTCAGATGCATAGTTAATAAAATTTTCTATAATGCCATTCTGTAGGTTGTCTGCTTACTCTGTTGATAGTTTCTTTCTTTGTGCAGAATCTCTTTAGTTTAATTAAATCCTGATTGTCAATTTTTGTTTCTTTTGCATTTGCTTTTGAGATCTTAGTCATGAACTTTTTGCCTAGACCTACATGTCCTGAAGAGTTTTTCCTAGGTTTTCTTCTAGGATTTTTATAGTTTGAGGTTTTATATTTAAGCCTTTAATCCATTTTGAGTTAATGTAAATTAATTCAGTCCCTGTGGAAAGCAATATGTTCATTTCTCAAAGAATGAAAACTAGAACTACCATTTTGACCCAGCGATCTCACTACTGAGTATCTATCCAAAGGAAAGAAATCATTCTACCAAAAAGACAGCTGTATTAGTATGTTTATTGCAGCATTGTTCAGAATAGCAAAATCATAGAATCAATCTAGGTGCTCCTCAATAGTGTTAGATGTGAGTTCTAAATTCCTTTTCAAAGAATCAATATGTCAGTATGTTCAATTCTTTGCCTTCTACTTTTAAACTTAACTTCCTCATAAAGCAACTTTTTTGATTACCTGCTCTACCCTGACTCATTTCAATCACCTGCTCCACCCTGACTCCTTCCAATTACCTGCTCCACCCTGACTCAATCCAATTACCTGCTCCACTCTGACTCATTCCAATTACCTGCTCCACCCTGACTCAATCCAATTACCTGCTCCACCCTGAGTCATTCCATTACCTGCTCCTTCACAACCATTTTTCCCACCAAACCACTCACCCCATCACTCTCTTTAAAGTAGCCAATCGGAATTAGTTTAGCCTGTGTGGTCTAACCCAGGCCAATAGGGGAACAACACCGCAGCAGGGGCCAGGTGTGTCATGGATAAGAACCTCTTCCTCTCCCTTGTCCAAGTGTGTGCTCACCATTGCTCCATCTATAAAGGTGCACCCTTCTACAGAAGTACCTTGCCTTGCTGAGAATTAAAAGAAAATTTTATACTGGAGTGCTATTTCTTTTGTGGCACTGAAACTTTATGTATAACAATAGTAAGTGGAATAAAGAAAGTGTGGCATATATACACCATAGAGTACTATGCAGCCATAAAAAAGAATGAAATAATGTCCTTTGCAGCAACATGGAGGCAGATGGAGGCCATTATCCTAAGTGAATCACCACAGAAACAGATAATCAAATACCACGTTTTCACTTATAAATGGGAGTTAACAATGGGTGTATATGTACATAAAAATGGAGGCAACAGATACTCAGGATTCCAAAAGGGAGAAGAGAAGGAGAGGGACAAGGATTGAAAAACTACCTATTGGTTACTGTGTTCACTATTAGGGTAATGGGTTCAATAGAAATCCAAACCCCAGAATTACACAATATATTCACGTAACAAACTCGTACATATACTCCCCTCAATTCAAGAGAAAAAGAAAAAGCAAAGAAGATGCAGTGTATTTTGATAAGCATTCGCTTATTCAATAGCCACTAAACAATTTGCTATATAGGATTGAACCTCTGGGGAGGGGCCAACTAGAGATCACAGATTTGGTAGACAGGAGTGGCAAGTCAGATGGTAAAAGCTGAATTCATCTGGCAGAGCCTTTTATTTGGCCGAGCATGGTGGGGTTTGTTGTGGAGGTTTTTTCTTAGGTATAACATTAAATGTCTTTAGGCATTTACAGTTTGCCACAGGCCCTATCATTTCCTATTGCTTGCACTAATCCACTTCACATACTTAATTACCTGGCCGCACCCTGTTGTAAAGGATAGTTAGAATCATGACAGTATGTCAGATAACCCAGAGGAAATGGAGAAGGCCATAGAGTCCTGCAAGTACTTTATATAAATAGGCAGTGGAAGGGAACTCTGGGGAAAGAAAATCAGAAGGAAAGATAGAATAGATAAGAGGAGAAACCAAAAAAGGACTGGCAAGTCGTTAAATGAAATTAATATGGATCAATGCCTATACATACAACTAGAAACTTTAATTTAGTGGTTATTTTATAGATCTCACTGCCACCACTGTTTGGAAGGGTTGAAAGGATAGGGTTGATAAAATTATATTGTACATATTTATGTATTACAAAACAGGAATAGGAAAAATTTGCAAAGTTGATTGAATCCATGATTGAATCCATGATGAATCTTTGACTAAATGTTTTACAACTCACAAATAAGATCTGTAAGTTTCTACCTAAAAATAAAGTGATTTCACAAGATGTAACTTTTATCACCAACTTTATATTTGCCTTCAACAGCAGCAGCCACCTGCTCGGTTGGATGAAAGGAGAGTGTTCTCTATTTCATGTCTAATTAATACTTTCTTGCTTAGAGATTGTTGAAGAGGATGCCAATTAGTGTTACCAGCCACTAACTGAATTTTCACACAGTTTTAGATAGCATGGAAAAGATAATAAGTTCTGGAATACCATTCTTGTTTGATCAAACTCTTTTATTAGTTTGTAATAAGAAAAATTATCAAATATCCCTAAACACTTATAAACTTTCAAATAATAAATCTAGGGAGCAAACACAAGGTGCAGGAAGAACGTGAACTCAAATACATGGAAAATCAGATATATACATTCTTTTTAACACCGAATATCAGTTTCTTGAGGTCAAGAACTGGTTAGATTCATCATTATATCTATACTGTTTAGCATAATCCCTAATACATAACTAACATTATTTATTGCTTATTATTATTAATATATTTACTGTGCTAAATGAAATGTTGGCCAAAAAGTAAAAAAAAAAAATAAAAATTGTGAGTTATTGTGTCTGAATACCCAATGACCAAGAAATTATGTTAGAAAGGATTCTGTAGAGGAGACAAATATTCAGCACCCCTCATTTCACTTCTAACCTCTGCCTATCCTAGGCTTCAACCACATGGATGTGCAAGACTCTCACTTGCATGCATTCTTACCTTTGTCTATAGTACTTCTACACATTTAATCCATACCAATCCATGAGGCAATTCCCACTTGTCAAGAATAGGTCTGTGGGAGGGCAAGTCACCCAAATCTGAAATGAAATATAAGGGAGCCATGTTGGAAATTTTGAGAAATATTTTCCTTCTTTATAAGACGGAGAAGCTGAAGAGTAAAGACTTTTTCCACTCTATTTCCTTGCTGAATATAAAACCGTAATGTGCAGAGATGATTTTTGGATTATCAGCAGCTATGTGATCAGAAGGAGAAATATCACCAACACTGCAGACAGTAGGGCAGAAACCAAGAATCGTGTCCTCGGTAATGTTACCAAGCCAGTCGCTGAAACAATATGGAGGCTGCCTAACTCCAGATTTCCTGTTATACTAACAAGAACTATCCTTGTGGCTTAAATTATTGTTATTCAAATATTGTTTCTTTCACTAAAACATTCCAACCAAATATCACACATTGTGGCAAACACATTTATTGCCTTCCAGTAGCCATTCTACCATTGCCTACTTTGCGAGAAAAGAGGCAGTCCCACTATGAAGCTAAAAACGTCCGACTTACTTTCTCATCTTCACTTGCTCGACAAAGTATATAAGTCGTCCTAATCTGTCGCTCCTCAGGAAAGGGTTATGGGATGTTTCTTGTTAAGATTTTCTCCTTCCTAAAAGAGATGCACAAAGAGCAGCCTCCATTTTTCTCTTACATTTTAACGTGACGTGTGAAGATGGGAACTCCAAGCTACAGCAGCTACTGTGATCATGAGTGGAAATCTAACAAAACTACGCAGAAGCCAACCAAGAGCCTGGACACCTTTGACCAGTTGAACCAATACTGGAATCTCTCTTGCTCTGTATTTACGGTTATGTGAACAAAATAAAACCCTAAATAAGCCACTTTCAGTTGGGCATTATGTTACTGTAGATGACAGGATTCAACTGAAACACCCATCTAATCGAGTTGTTGTGAGAATTCAGTCAGAAGATTCATGTAAAGTGTCTTAGCACAAAGCCTGTTTAAAATCAATCAATAAATACTAAGGAACATTAGTTAATATTACCAGCTTTAGTAGGTATGTATTATGTCTTCCTAGACTCTTTTCTTCATCTGATACCATCAGTCTCCCTATTTTGAGGAACAGCTCTCCCTTTTTCCCACTTCAATCATATAATCTAATTGGGAACTGCCTGCCTTCTTCCAATCAAATCCAAATTCACAAGTCCCACTCTTAGTCTAGGAGTGGAACTAAGTGCCAAGCTGAGCTAAGTATCATGTTTTGTCACACTGGTTACATTCATCAGTCCAGTAATTGACATATGTTTATCCAGAAACTCCAGGCACTCATGGTTTTAGTCACCCGGGGAAAACCTGAGAGGATAAAGCCAACACACCAGGAAAAATGGTGGGAAATAAAAAGACCCTTATTGTATTCAAGTCCCTGTTTCCAGTCCTCAGGTCCCACAGCTGCCCTGGTTATTGCCTTACTGAAGTGTGGACGTAGCCACCTTCATTCTGTGAGTTACCCAGTATCCTCTTAGCATGTTAATAAAAATTGAGTGTCTGTAACTTGATACCATTAGAATTCTGACTAATACACTGTTGTCTACCTTGCGAAATCCTACTCACTGTTTAACATCAACCATCAACCCTATTCATGTAACAAATATCTATTCAGAATCTACAATATGTCAGTCCTGTAAGAAACACTACAGACATGGACATGAGAAAGACATAATATTTGCCTTAAAGTTGCTTACAATCTTCAGAGACATATACGTGTCAAGATGATTACCAAGAAATGTATAAAGTACTTTAAAGAGCTGTGGAAATGGAGTGATGGAAGCAGGTAAGGAGGCTAATCTAGCCTAGGACAGGGATCCAAGGGCTAAGGAATAATTTCCCTGATGGGATGACAGCTGATAGGACTTTACAAGGACAAATAGAATTTAACTAAGGGAGCTTAATCAGGGAAGTGACTGGATCAATATATGTAGAATCATCAGAACTTAGTGACCAACTGAGCAAGGGGCTGAAACAAAGATTAGTTTGAAAACTTTGATTGACTCTTGGCTTCATCACTAACTTGGGAACCACATGGGAAAAAAAGAGAAGTAGCTTCTAGGGGACAAGAAGATAAATTATGGACAAAATGAGTTTCAAGTACCTTTGAGACATTCAAGTGTAGGTAGTAGGAACTTTGATATATGGGCTGTAACTAAATTTTTAAAAAGAAGCTTGGCCTAGAAATATATATTAAGGAGTTATCAGCATATAGATGACAATTGGAGCAATGAAAGTGAATGGCATTGTGAGAAGAGAATGTGTAGGAGAGAAAATGTCCAAAAATGGAACCCTAGGGAGCAGATAATGCCTTGAAAACCAATAGAGAAGAATTTTAAAAAGAGAGTGGTCAATGATTCACTCCCAGAGAAAGAGAATAAATTAAAATTGGTACTAAAATATGTCCTTTAAATTTAGCAACAACCTTGACAACAGTAGGTTCAGTTTGTAGAATATGATTATATGAATTGAAGAATGAATAAGAGGTATACAAGTGTGAATGAGATTGTAAATTACTGTTACTATTTTGAGACGTTTAGTTATCAACAGGAGAAGAAAGATCAGGAAATAACTAAGTCGATTTTGTGGTTTGTTTATTTAATATGGGAACAATGTTTGAACATGTTTATATGTTTAGAGGAGGACTCATTGAGGAAAATAAAAGACAACTCAAAGAAAATAAGTCAAGAATACTGAGGATGAAGATGATACCAACGGGAATAAGATTAAGCTGGATCCAGACATTCCTCCACTCAAATCTTAAAACTGCCTACAAAGCCCTACATTATCTTGTCCCCAGATCCTCCCAATTATACCTCTTGTTTTATACTCTCTGTTATTCATTCTGCTTCAGACACACTGGTTTCTTTGCTATTCTCAAACATGCCAAGCACATTTCAGCCTCTGAGCTTTTGTACATTCTCTTTCCTGCTCCTAGAAAGAACTTCTCTCTAGATCTGCATGACTCCTTCTCTATCTTTCTTCAAGTCTCTGCCCAAATATCATCTTGTCAGTGAGGCCTTCCATGACTATTCTAGTATATAAAGTAACAATTTCCTTCTTCCTATACTCTCTAGGGCTCTTAACTTGCTTGATATTTTCCATAGCTCTTATCACATCCTGACATGTGCTTATAAAAATCTGCTTATTTATTTGCTTTTTGTCTGCCCTCCTCCCCTAAAATATTTACTCCAAAATTAAAGCTAAATTTATTTCCAATAAAATATTTCTAGTGTCTAAACAATGGCTGGTTCTCAATAGGTAGTCAAATGTTACTTAGGCAAAAAAAAAAAAAAAAAATAGTTGAGGAAAAGGATGAGCAGAGAGTGTAAGCTAGAGAGGAAGGGAGCGGAACCATAGGGGAATGTCTGATAGAGAGAAAAGGAACAAGTAAAGAGGCCAAAGAGCAGACTTCCCAAAAGTGAGAGGCAATTTGGGTGATAAGGGGTTATGTTAGAGTTTAGAGAACTAGGGTTAAGATCTCAGAATGTGGCCGGGCGCGGTGGCTCAAGCCTGTAATCCCAGCACTTTGGGAGGCCGAGACGGGCGGATCACGAGGTCAGGAGATGGAGACCATCCTGCCTAACACGGTGAAACCCCTTCTTTACTAAAAAATACAAAAAACTAGCAGGGCGAGGTGGCGGGCGCCTGTAGTCCCAGCTACTCGGGAGGCTGAGGCAGGAGAATGGCGTAAACCCGGGAGGCGGAGCTTGCAGTGAGCTGAGATCCGGCCACTGCACTCCAGCCTGGGGGACAGAGCGAGACTCCGTCTCAAAAGAAAAAAAAAAAAGATCTCAGAATGCATGCCAAACTCCATGCATTGGCTTCCAAAGCAAGTACTGGAAACTGGATTCCTGAGACATGGTGAAGAAGAAGGTTTTTGGAGCTCAGGGAGCCAGAAAATTTTAATGCTATGTTGTCAGATGTGTCATGGTGGTAATAGTAAAATTTTTCTGGTGTAATGGCAAGAAGCAGACAGTGAGTATGAAGAAGCAGACAGTGAGTAAAATTCCTTGATGGACTAGAGATGCCCAGGGAATAAATGGTGACAACAAAGGGTAATGTGGAGGATGGGGGCAGAGAGTGGTGGAGATGCAGACAAGCAAGACAGAATTGAGGCAAAGTGAGTTTAGTGGGCCTTGATACTCAAGAAAAACACAAGCTGGTAATATCAACAGCTGATGAAGCTATCAGTTTTATAACCACTATCAGCTGTCTAAACATTTCTTTTTAAGTTAAAAAAAAAAGGAAAAGAAAAAGGGTAAGTTGATTTTTTTAGTGCTCATACAGATAGAAAGAATCCAGCGAAACCTGTATGTAATGAAGAGTCTGACTTCACATTTTGATGTTTGACTGCTAACTGCTTTTAAGCCACATCCCTCTCTCTTCCCCTTGTGACCCTCATCTGGGCAAGCTCATAAGTATGCCTGGGTGCTCCCTCCTTGGTGCTGGCAGGAAATCCAAACCCAGTAAGTTCCTGACCATGCACAAGCTCCGAGACCCTCAGTCTGGCCCTATTCCCTCCCCACCATAAAACCCCAAGCTAGGCTCTTGTCCTTGCTGTCACAAGCCATATTCTGAATAGCTCGGAAAGCCTTCTCTGCTCTCCCAAAAAGTCTCAATATGTAAGTGATAAATCTTTTTATACCCTCTGTATGCGTGTGGCATCATTAGTCTTGACATCCAACCCATGTTTTGGGTGGGTCTGTCCTGTTTCTGCAGTGTGTCCACAAAACACAACTACTACAAAGGAGACTGTTCAGGGAAACCCTCACTGATCACATCAGACAGAATTAGTCACTCCTTACTTTATGCTCTTATTTATGTTTATTTATATCTTTAGTGCTCACTTCTGTCTAATATTTATTATAATTGACTGTGTACATATCTATCACTCACATTAAGATTCTTGAGGATAAAATTTGTATCTTATTTATCTCTGTATTCTCTAGAACTTTATATAAAATATGCTTAATAAATATTTGATTTACTGAATGTTTCAGGAGGAACAAGGGCAAAGTGGCATTCCCTTGGGATATTAAAAGTCTCTGTTTTGATCTGAAGCTTTAAAAACACCTCCTGAAAGTATTCTGTCTCTCCTGGGCTCTCAGAGTTCATGATATATATGGAATCATGATATAAAAACAGCAAAACATAATATAAAGACCACTTTAAAAAAATCAATTCCTTCCAACTCGCTTCCATTCCCTTTATGGAATTACTAAATAGAGACTTAGTTGAAGATATCAGAAAGTTCATTCATTTTCTGTAAGAGCTATGAGAATGCTCATAAAACCAGTTTTGAATGAGAACCCACCCATCTGCTTTATGCTGTTTTTCAGGCAGTTAGCCTAATTAAGCCTCCTAGGCAGGTTAGAGTCCCCCTGTGGAAACTAAATTGACTTTAAATACAGAATTATCTCAAAATCTATGAGCTTCTGATTGATATCACAGTTAATTTTGACAATTGAAGTGGCTTCCTGCTTCTTTTCACTTTAGGAAGATGAATAATTATGCAAATGACCTCATTAACTCTTTGATGCCATTCATTGAAATTTATAGAAGTCATTATGCCAAAACTCAAAACCTAGAAGAGAAAAATAATCAGGCTATTAGGCATATTTGCTTCAAGTTTTTATCGAGTTTTACTTTACTGTCATATGCACAGGCACTGTCAGAAATGTTAAATTGTGTGTCCAATGATACAAGAGGAGATTAAGAAAAAAAAAAAAAAAAAACTCTATTCAGATGAATATGGCCCTCACCAGTAAAGAAAATCAAAAGTATTTCACCGCAAAATATTCCTTTTTTACGTATTTTGAGACAGCTATTCAGAGGGGCTGCAGACAGTCCTGCAAAGCTGCCTTTTGTGGAGGAGATTTGCACATGTAGAGAAAAGTCTACATTAGCCAAATAAACAGCCAGGCTTTCTCTGAGGCCTCTCACTTGTCCAAATCTAGGAAAGATTAACTGACCACAGGCTACCATCTATACTTTCTGAGAGCAGCTATCTGTGAGGTTTCATCTACATAACAAGACCACCTTTGCTAGCCATGTCCCTCCTCTTCTCTCCCTCTCATAACCTTTCTTGACACACTAAAAACCCCTATTCTTTCTGTAACCTCAAAATGGTATAAAATCATCAACCATCTGGGCCCTTATTTGAGTTTTTATATTTTGTATGGCTCCCATGCACAAATGATCACATAAATAAATTTCATATGCTTTTTTTTTCTTATGAATCTGCCTTTTGTCAGTTGATTTTTAGTGAACTTCAGAGGGCAAAAGGGAACTTTTCCTTGGCCCCTAACAAGTATAGGACCCTCTACATCTCAAAATTTCCTTTTTTAAATCTCAGATTGTCAACAGATTCCATCTCCTGTGTTCTCGTATCATCTCAGTCTAGATAAGAAAACATTCAATCACCATAACAGAATTTTTACTCTGAAGAAAGGGGCACATCATGAGCCATCAAAAAATAATAATAAATGCAATTGGCAAAGAATAAAATATTTCTCAGAGTACATTTCAAATAGTCAGAAAAGAGTGGATTAAACTAGGAATTTAGCCTAAATATTGCAACTGAGGTTATTTTCTATGCAACACTGTAAGTGTCTTCTAGGTTCACCAAGGCTGAATTGTTAAAACTCCTTCATATATTTTCAATCATTTTCTAACACTTTACAAATAAATTTACTCATTCTACTTTTTGTGAAATACAGAGGATCAAAATGACTTAAAGAAGAACTCTCACACATCATTTATCATCCTCAATTTCCTCATTTATAAAATAGTATCAATAATAATATTAGCTCAGAGAGTTCCAGGAATGATCTCAGGTGATTTCAGTGCTTGTGAAAATACTTTTTACTGTATGTAAATGGGAAAATCACTAAGTAATGGGAAAATTACTGAGGCAATATTTGTTATTTAAAACAAATATCAGGCTTATTTGTCCATTGGATGCCTGTATCCTTCAAAGCACAACTAGAAAAAGAGGAAAAATTTTTGAAGTAGAGTTTTAAAGTTTGGGATTCTTTTAAACTTTATTCTAACATAAAGTTCCTTACCCTGATTGAGCCTCATCTCTACAAGACAAGCCAGGGAGTTATAATCACTGTGATAGACTGCAAAATTGACCCAAATTCTTTACTCCTTCCTGAATCCAAGCTATTTGTCCTGGTGGTACCTTTCCAAGATGCCTCTGAGTATAGCTATGTAATCTCTGATTTGGCCAATGGAATGACATAGAAGTGGTGATGTGCCAATTCTGAGTCCAAGTGGCTACAGACCTAGCATGTTTCTGCGTGCTCTCTAGCACCCCTGTCATCACTCTGAGAACATGCCCAGGTAGACCCGCCACAGGTTGACAAATATGTGGCACAGAGCCCAGTTGCCCAATTTGTCTCATCCTAGTCTCAGCCACAGCCAGTCAACACTCAGCTAGGTTGAGCGAGAGGGGCCCCATTAAAATCAGCACAGCTGCCTAGTTACTGGCCCTAGATGCATGAGCCCAAAAAGGTTATTGTTATTTGCTATGAAAGTGTTGTGACTACTTGTTATCCAACAGTAGTACAGTGATAGGTAACTGATACAGTCACCATCTTCCTGGGGAGAATCATAGCATTACTATGTAACTCAAACAAAATCATGCAAGAAAAATTGTTTTAAAAATCATAAAACTCTTTTCAAATGTATAATTGATAGAGTTATGTGAAAACTCTATCATACTAAAAGTGTGGATAACCATTTGCAACAATTCCCTAGAATATATAGGGTACATTAAGTTTTTATAGTGCAGTTTTACACAATTTTTAAACTTATTTATTCATATATGGGAAAGTCCAGAAAGACTTCAATTCAGAATTTCAGTGAAAACGTAATAAAATTAGCTATAAAATTATTTTATAAAACTATATCTAATTTTGGATTAAAAAAATCTAGAGAATGATTGCGTTTTTAGGTCATCCTTAAGCAAGGGTACATGTATATAATTCTAGATACTGGTCTGCCAATCTCTTCAAAATCTTCTGAGAAGGAAGTCTACTAGAATAATTATGTCAGCATTCAACAATTCTTTCTTTTACAGATCTTACCAAATCATTATTTCAATTTCTTCAGAATTCAAGAGGAGCTTCAAGATGGCTGACTAGATGCATCTGACACTCACCTCTTCCATGGAGAGGAAACAAAATAGTGAGTAGATAAGCACACTGTGAATAGATCATGTAAGAGAGAACAATGGAATTTAACACAGAAGTGATAGGAAGCACCCAAAGCAAGAAAGAAGAGGGGAACAAGGCAGCCTGCTCAATCAGGATTGGTGGAGAGCCTGGAGAGACTCCCTAATGTGAGGAAGGGTAAGTGAGGAAAAGACTTCTAGCAGTCCACATTTCCACTGCAGACCCCCACAATTTGAGCCATGGGAGAGCCCCTTAACCCTCACAGGTCCCAGAACTAACAAAGAGCTGCCTGGACTCCATGTAATGACATTGCTCCAGAGAGGGAGCTCATGCTGAGTCCCACAAACCCCTGAATCCTAAATAGCTGCACCAGGGCACCATTTGATACCCCAACCTTCACCAGACTATCTTACCTTGGAGCCCCATACCCTCTCCATCTCTATATCCCTGGAGTCCCATCAACATTCCCTGCCCACAGCAGCTGCTACCTGGGCAGAGTTGGGAGCCACTAACAGTGACTCTGCCCCACTAGCAGAGAAGCAGCTGTGTCTTTCCGCATGCCCTGAGGACAAATTCAACTACCCACAACAGCCACCACCATAGGCTGCTGTGGGGCTGAGATATGAGCAAAGTACATGCTGCCCAAGTTGTCTACCTACAACTGCTCCTGCTAAAAGCAGCCCTACCCTCTCCAGTAGCAGGGCACGGGAGCGTTCCACAAGCAGTCTGGGGATTACTCTTCCCCATGCTACCAAACCCATTACCCACGTACATCACAGGAGGGCTTCAGGGCAGGACCACCTGGCCTGGCTCCATTGTTCCCAGTACCAGAGCATGCTATCTAGGGGTTTGGGAGTCATGCAACCCAATTCACCATCATTGGCACCTGAGCACTCTTCCAGGGATCTGAGGTCAGACCCACTCAACCTGCTAGTGCCACCATAGTTGGCACCAACCTATATGTGCCACCTGGGGACTGACTGGCCCACCCAGCCTGTCATAGCCACAGCCAAAACCAGTGCAGACTGCTTGGATCCCAGAAGGTTGTCTCACCACTGCTAATACCATTGCCCATGCCACACCTGTTGGCCAGGAGCTAAAGAGTCGGCCCACCCACCTGCCCCTCCACTGCTATTTCTGGGGCCTAAGCAAGCCACCTAGAGGCCCAAGAATCATCATGGCTAGAACCACTAATGCTGGTAACCAACATATGCCACTCTGGGGCCCAAGGACAGGCATGCTCAGCCCCCTGCTGCCACCACTGGGGACTGAAGACTGGCCTACCTGGTGTCTCAGGCCCCAGAAAAACCTCACCATAGCCTCCACAAACAACTGCACCTAGGCCACCTAGGTAATCATAGACAGCACTGATGGAGTTTGCAACCAAAGAAAGCATATAGAGCCAACCCTACTGCACAGACCCAAAATCAAAGCCAAAGTGCCCTATCCAATCCACATCATAGATATACTTTCAGGAAAACAGCCTTCCCTTGTGAAATCAAATTCAAAAAATTTACAGAAACAATTGTAGAGGACTACGTGCTCGCAAACGAGACGTTCCTGATAAGTCCTGCTCTTGCAAACGAAGCAGGGCATTCCCGATTAGTCCTGCTCTTGCAAACGAAGCAGGGTGTTCCTTCCCTGCAAACAGGGAGGACAAAGGAGCCAGCTGCAAACAGCAGACCCTGGGGGCTTGTTTATGTGTAAACATCTTGAAAATCCAGAAAGTCAGGGAAAGGTCAGAAAAACAACAATGTGTCTTGTGACTTGGTAACATTCCACAAACGACTGTATAAAATAAAGCAGAGCGTGTCGTTCAGGGCGGCTGCCATGTTTGTCTTGTCTTGTGTTGTCTTGTGTGTTCATTCCTTTGTTTAGGAAACACGCCAACCCCAACAACAATTGTTACACCAGATGCACAGATTATCAATGGAAGAACATGGGAAATACTAAAAAGCAAGAAAATATAATACCATCAAAGGAACACAATAATCCTCCAGCAACAGATCCCAATCAAAAACAAATTTACAAAATCCCAGAAAAAGAATTCAAAATATTGATTTTTAAAAATTCAGTGAGACACAAGAAAGTACTGGAAAACAACACAAAGAAATCAGAAAAAGAATTCAAGATATGAATAAGAAATTTATCAAACACATGGATATTATCAAAGAAGAACCAAAAGAAATTATGGATTGAACAATTCATTGATTGAAATGCAAAATACATTCAAAACCATCAACACCAGACTAGATCAAGCCGAAAAAAGAATGTCAGAACTTGAAGATGTCTTTGAAATAACCCAGTCAGACAAAAATGAAGGAAAAAAAGAATTAAAAAGAATGAACAAAGTCTACATGACATATAGAACACCATAAAATGACAAAATATTCACATTTTCAGTGTCTCAGAAAGCGAAAAGAAAACAAAAATGTTAAAAACCTATTTAACAAAAAAATAAATGAAAACATCCTAACTCCAGCAAGAAATTTAGACATCCAGATAAAGGAGGCAAAAAATCTTCAAATAGATGGAATTCAAAAAGGTTTGCTGCATGACGTACTATAGTCAAACTATTAGAAATTGAAGACAAAGAATGAATTCTAAAATCAGAAAGAGAAAAGTATCCAGTTATTTATGTAGGAACTCCCATCAGACTAACAGTAAATTTCTCAGCAGAATCTTCACAGTCTTGGAGAAAATGAGGTGATATACTGATATATTCAAAATGTTAAAAGAAAACATCTGCGTGCAAGGATACTATACCCAGCAAAATTACCCTTCATAAAGGAAGGAGAAATAAAGTTTTTCCCAGGCAAGTAAAACTGAGTGAATAACCCACTAGACTGACCCTATAAAAAATGCTTAAGGAAGGCTGGGTGCACTGGCTCACGCCTATAATCCCAGCACTTTGGGAGGCCAGGATTGGAGGATCACTTGATGTCAGGAGTTCAAGACAAGTCTGGCCAACATGGTGAAACCCCATCTCTACTAAAAATGCAAAAATTAGCCAGGCCTGGTGGTGCACACCTGTAGTCCCAGCTACTTGGGAGGCTGAGGCAGAAGGATCCCTTGAAACCTGGAGGCAGAGGTTGTGGTGAGCCATGATTGCACCACTGCACTCAAGCTTGGGTGACAGAGTTAAGACTCCATCTCATAAAAAAGAAAAAAAAAGAAAAAAGGAAATGCTTTAGGAAGTCTTACACCCAAAAGCAAAAGAATGATATCAACCATCATGAAAACACAAAAATATAAAAGCACTGGGAGAGCAAACACACAAAGAAGAAAGAAAAAAGACTCAATGTTACCACTACAGAAAATCACCAAACCACAATAATAAATAATAAGAGAGAAAGAAAGAAACAATACAGAAGACAAACGGGAGCTGTTAATAAAATGATAGCAAAAAGCCCTTGCATATCAATAATAACTTTAAAAATAAACTGATTAAACTTTCTTCTGAAAAGATATAGACAGGCTGAATGATTTTTTTTAAAAAAATGATCCAACTGTATGCTTTCTGCAAGAAATTCACCTCACCTATAAAGACACCTGTTTGCTGAAAGTAAAGGGACAGAAAAATAAGGTTCATGGAAATCAAAACCAAAAGTGAATAGGAGTAGCCATATTTATATCAGATAAAATAGACTTTTAAAAAAGAGACAAGGAAGGTCATCTTATAATGATAAAAGGATCAATTCAGCAAGAGGTTATAAGAATTCCAAATATATATACACCCAACATGAGAGCACCCAAATATATAAAGCAAATATTATTAGATCTAAAAGAAGAGATAGACCCCAATACAATAATACTGGGGACTTCAACACCCTACTCTCAGCATTAGACAGACCACCTACATAGAAAAATTAATTTTAAAATATTGGTTTTAAGCTGCATATTAGACCAAATAGCCTTAACCAATATTTACAGAACATTTTATTAAGCAACTATAGAATATACATTGTTCTCATCAAAAAATGGAACACTCTCCAGGATAGATCATATATTAGGAAACAAAACAAGTCTCAACGAATTTTTAAAAATCAAAATATATCAAGTATCTTCTCAGACCACAATGAAATAAAAGTAGCAACCAATAATGAGAGGAACTTTACAAACTGAACAAATACAGGAAAATTAAACAATATGTTCCTGGATGATCACTGGGTCAAGGGAGGATTAAGGAGGAAATCAACAAATTTATTGAAACAAATCAGTAAGTAAAAACAAAACCTAACAAAATGTATGGGATACAGCAAAAGCAGTGGTAAGAGGAATGTTTACAGCAAGAAATGCCTACATCAAAAAATTAAAAAGATTCAAAATATATAGTGATACACCTTAGGAAACTAGAAAAGTAAGAATAAATCAAACACAAAATTAGTAGAAGGATGAAAAAATAATAACAAATATCAGAGTAGAGATAAATGAAACAGAGACTTAAAAAATACCCCAAAATTTAGTGAAACAAAAAGTTATTTTGAAAGATAAACAAAATTGTAGATAGATAAACCACGTGCTGCTAGACTAACCAAGAAAAAAAAATAAAACCCCAATAAACAAAATCAGAAAGGAAAAGATACTACAATTGATACTACAGAAATGCAAGAGATCATCCGAGACTATTGTGAGCCAATATATACTAACAAACTGGAAAATCTACAGGAAATTGATAAATTCCTGGAGACATATAACCTACCAAAACTGAATCACAAAAATATGGAAAATCTGAACAGGCAAATAACAAATAATGGTATTGAATCACAAATAAAAAGTCCCAACGAAGAAAAGTTCAGACCCAAATGGCTTTGCTGATGAACTATACCAAACTTTCAAAGAAGAACTAACATCAATTTCCCTCAAACTATACCAATAATAATAATAATAAATAAATAAATAAATAAATAAAAGGAAAGAAGTCTCCCTAACTCATTCTCTCAAGTCAGCATTACCCTAATAGCAAAACCAGACGAGGACACAACAAAAGAAAAACACAGGCCAATATTCTTGATGAACATAGATGCAAAACTTCTCCACAAAATACTAGCAAACCAATTCCAAGACCACATCAAGAAAGTAATACGCCATGATCAAGTGGAATCTATCCCAGTGATGTAAAGATGATTCAACAAATGCAAATCCACAAATGTAATACACCACATCAATAGAATGAAGAAGAAAAACCATATGATTATCTCAATAGATACAGAAAAGCATTTGTTAAAACTGGACACTCCTTTATGATTAAAACTCTCAACAAACTAGGCATAGAAGGAACATACCTCAACATAATAAATACCATATATGGCAAACCTATAGCTGACATCATACTGAATGAGAAAAGCTGAAAGCCTTTCCTCTAAGAACTGGAACAAGACTAGAATACTCACTTTCACCACTTCTATGTGACATGCTACTGGAAGTCCTAGTCAGAGCAATCAAGTAAGAGAAAAATAAAAAGCATCCAGATTGGCAAAGAGCAAGTCAAACTGTCACGCTTTGCTGATGATATGATCTTATAGTAGAAAAACTTAAAGTTTTCACTAAAAAAACTCTTCTATCTGACAAATGAATTCAATATACTTATGAGATACAAAAATCAATGTACCAAAATAAGTACACCAATAATGAACTAGCTGAGAAAGAATTCAAGAAGACAATCCCATTTAAAGTAGCTACAAAAAATAAATATTTACATCTACAAATAAATTTGAACAAGGAAGTGAAAGATCTCTAATAAGAAAAACTGCAAAATTCTGATGAAAGAAATTGAAGAGGACTCAAAGAAGAATAAAAGACAGCCTATACTCATAGATTGGAAGAATTAGAATCATTGAAGTGACCATATTACCCAAAGTAGTCTAAGATTGAATACAATACCTATTAAACGATCAATATCACTTTTCACAGAAGTAAAAACAAATTCTAAAATTTGTATAAAACCAAAAAAAGGAGCCAGAATAACCAAAGCAACACTGAGCAAAAGAAAAAAAAAAAAAAAAAAAAAAAAAATCTGGAGGCATCACACTAGCTGACTTTGAAATATGTTACAAGGCTGTAGTAACTGAAACAGCATGGTATTGGTATAAAAAAGAGACACATAGGTCAATGAAACAAAATAGAGAACCAGAAATAAATTCACGAATTGACAGCCAGCTGATTTTTGACAAAGGCACCAAAAATATACATTGATGAAAGACACCTTCATCAATAAATGGTGTGGGAAAAAATGGAAATTAATTTGCAGAAGAAAAAACTGAACTCTGATTTCTCACAATATACAAAAATCAACTCAAGATAGAGTAAAGACTTAAACATAAGATCTGAAACTACAATACTACTAGAAGAAAACATAGGAAAAACACTTCAGGACATTGGTATAGGCAAAGATTTTATGGCCAAGACCTCAAAAGCACAGAAAACAAAAACAAAAAAGAGACAAAAGTTTCTACACAGCAAAGGAAACAATGAACAGAGTGAAGAGAAAACCTGTTGAATGGAAGAAAATATTTGTAAACTATTAATCTACAAGGGACTGATATACAGAATATACTAAGAACTCAACAGGGAAAAACAAATAATCCCATTAAAAAGTAGACAAAGTATACCTATGTAACAAAACTGCACGTTCTGCACACGTACCCCAGAACTTAAAGTATAATAAAAAAAGGTAAGCAAAAGACTATTGAATAGATATTTCTCAAAACGTGACATGCAAATGGGTAAAGGTATATTTAAAAATGCTCAACATCACTATTCATCAGGGAAATGCAAATCAAAACCACAATGAGATATCCTCTTACCCTGCCTGTAATCCCAGCACTTGAGGCAGGCAGATCATGAAGTCAAGAGATCAAGACCATCCTGGCCAACATGATGAAATCCCATCTCTACTAAAAATACAAAAATTAGCTGGGCATGGTGGTGTGTGCCTGTAGTCCCAGCCTACTCAGGAGGCTGAGGCAGGAGAGCTTGAACCTGGGAGGCAGAGGTTGCACTGAGTCGAGTTTGTCCCACTGCCTGGTGACACAGTGAGACTTGGTCTCAAAAAAACAAACAAAAGTAATAGATGCTGGTGAGATGCAGAAAAAAAGGGAACATCTGTATACTTTTGGTGGAAATGTAAATTAATACAACCACTATGGAAAACAGTATAGAGATTTCTCAAAAAACTAAACATAGGCCAGGCGCAGTGGCTCATGCCTGTAATCTCAGCATTTTGGGAGGCTGAGGCATGATCATTACTTGAGCCCAGGAGTTTGAGACCAGCCTGGGCAACAGAATTGAACCCTGCCTCTACAAAAAATTACAAAATTAGCCAGGCATGAGGCCAGGCACAGTGGCTCACGCCTGTAATCCCAGCACTTTGGGAGGCCGAGACGGGCGAATCATGAAGTCAGGAGATGGAGACCATCCTGGCTAACACGGTGAAACCTGTCTCTACTAAAAATACAAAAATTAGCCGGGGACGGTGGCAGGCGCCTGTAGTCCCAACTACATGGGAGGCTGAGACAGGAGAATGGCGTGAACCCGGGAGGTGGAGCTTGCAGTGAGTGGAGATCGCGCCACTGCACTCCAGCCTGGGCAACAGAGCAAGACTCTGTCTCAAAAAACAAACAAACAAACAAACAAACAAACAAAAATTAGCCAGGCATGGCGTCATGTGCTTATAGTCTTGGCTACTTGGGAGGCTGAGGGGTGAGGATCACTTGAGCCCAGGTCAAGGCTGCAGTTGGCCCTGATTGTGCCACTGCAATCCAGCCTGGGTAACAGAAATCCTGTCACCAAAAATAAAAATTAAAATTAAAAAATAAAAAAATTAGAGCTAATATATGATTCAGCAATCTCACTACTGGGTATTTATAACTAACGTGCTTCTTGTAGCACTATTCGCAATAGCAAAGATGGAATCAACCTGAGTGTCCATCAACTGATCAATGGATAAAGAAAATGTGGCATATGTATACACCATGGATTCAGCCATAAAAAGAATAAAATCATTTTATTTGCAGCAACATGAATAGGAGTGGGAGGTCATTATGTTAAGAGAAATAAGCCAAGCACAGAAAAACTAATATTGAATGTTCTTACTGATATGTGGGAGCTAAAAAGTTGATCTCTTGTATGTAGAGATTAGGATAATACATACTAGAGGCTGAGAAGGGTGTGTGGGTGGGACGGGGTTATGAAGAGAGGTTGATCAATGGATAAAAACATGTAATTCAGTAGAAGGTATAAGTTTTAATGTTCAGTCATGATTCATGGGCCAACCATCAATGCTCAAGGGTTGGGGAGTAAAATGCCTTCTTGCCCTGCTCTGACAACTATTACCCATATATTTTCAGGGCTGTGGATTGGCTCTTACAATCCAGGAATCATTTTTCTAGATGATCTAGCACTTCCAAAGAGAGACTCTGCTTAATAAAGGCAAGGGGAGCTAAAGAGAACATTTCTTTGTATGCAGGGCAGAGCATGGAATCGGACAGAGTTCTAACAGAAGCATGTTAAACAACTGTGTTGAACTGAAATTGTATTGTATTTAAGAGTTTATTTGACTTGTTAAATGTCTTGCCTTATGTAAAACAAAGTACCTCTAAGAAATATCAGTGAGAATTGTGTTTCCACAAAAATTAACTTGCTTTGGGCAACAGCACAAGGATTCATAGAAGTAGTAGAATTATGCTTTAATGAACCATACAGAACATTGAAATTGCTTCATTACATTAGAATTTCACTTAAGCACAAAATTACAACTGCTAGTATGCAAAATGGGATGCTGTTATGAAGCTTGAATTGTTGGTTTTCCTTTTTTATTCTTGCTAAAATATATGGGGCAAACTCTTTCCCAGCCCCATCTCTTCAACTCTGCCCCTATAAGCACTGCAGGAAGCCTTTTTAATCAAATATTGTTATGTGCTCTGTAATATTTGAGAAATAACATGCCAGTATCTGTATCGCTTGTCAGGATTCAACACTCATTTACATTGTATATCGACATTCATATTTCGAAATCCTTTCTTAAGTTCCAAATCTATACTTTCAAATGTCTGCCTCTGACACTGACTAAACATGTAATTATAGATGAGAGCACTTACCTTCTGTGCTTTAGTTTCCTCAGATGTAAAATGAAGGCACTAAATGATGAAATAACTTTTGTAATCCTGTATAACTTAAGTAGTTTCAATACCTGGTGATTCTAGCACCATCTCAACAATCTGAAAGGCACATCATATCCCAAATGGCCAAAAATAAAGTTAAATTTGTTAAAAATCTGATTATTTTCAGGTATTTCCAATTTTGATAGCATCCAGGGATCACTCAGTGTTAAAATCTCAGAGTTTTGGTTGTTTTCTTATCCTTCTGTTACTTCTAAGGCCACAATGTGCTTCAAATACCGTTTCTCTCCTTTACATCTTTTTTGGAGTAGTCACATCTTCATTATCTTTCTTGAATTAGTGAGACAGATCTACCTGCTAGCAGTTTCTTCAGCTTCTAGGTTATCTGTCACCCCCAACATCAAAATCAGTTTCTTCAGTCATAGATCTGAAGAAGTCAGTCTTAATACAAATGGTTCTTCATGTTCTTCAAGAAGAAGTACACCTTCTTTACTCTAGCATGAAAGATGTTCCAAAATATAAACTACTACTGATATTTTTATTTCTACCTACTTTCCATCTTATACAAGCTTATCATTCCCCAATCAGGAAGATGATGAACCAGCAGCTTCTTTATGTGGCTCTGAAGATCAAATAATACAATGCAAATAACACAGTCTAAGAACAATATCTAGTGAAGAAAACAATGCTCACTTCTGGTTAACTGCTATTACAATCACTCTCACTGTGCCCTGCACATTCTCATACCTGCCTTTTTGTTTTCTCATTTGCTCCTCCTGGAAGAACACTTCTCAAAAACCCAAATGAAACCCTGCCCATTATTTTAATCCAATTCAAATGTCTCCACCTTCAGGAAGTCTTCTACAAGATGTGTCAAAATTAATCTCTCTTTGTACTGTGTCCCACAGTGTCTTCCTTGAAAATTTTCGTATGAATTTTCAATATGCCCCATACTATACATGGTTCATTCATTCATTCATTCACTCAATTTATGTATTTTGACTGTGTACTATGTAACCAGCACTGTTCAAGGACTTAGATATAAAGGAGTGAATAACAACAACAACAAAACCCATGCTTTACGCTTTCATCGAGCTCATAATCTATTGGAAAGAGAGATGTAGAATACAAAATAAATCTGTAATACAATAGGTGTTATGAATTATCCACAGCAGAAGCAGGAGGATGAATTCTGTACACTCAACTACTTCTTCCACATTGGAAGTCCCTTGTGTCCTGAGACCATCTTGTTCTTCTTTTCTGCCTTTCATCTAGCACCAGCTTTGGCACCACATACAATATATTTGTATTGGGTTGAACTTAGTTCAATAGTTGAAACCAATATTTTAAGAAAAATGCTTCAACTGTCAGCTTCAGTCACCTCTTTTGAAAAAGAAATTAGCAATACTGACAAATTTGGGGGTAGATAAAATTAGATGTTTATAAAATACTGGTGAACAGCAAACAGCCCCTATGTGATGTCATTGTTGTGGTTTTAAAGAAATGTTTCCAAAAGTCTTGTATTTGTTGACTCATAACAACATGATCTGGTGAAAACATTCACATTAAAGATTATTTTAAAAATTTGAATATAACTCAGTAAAATATTATTACTCTGGACCACGTCTGGAGATGTGGAAATGGTCTCATTATATCAAACTAGCACTTTTATAATGTTCCTTAAAATTAGTTTCTACTCAGAAAACATTTAAACCTTCTAACAGATTTTAAGGCAACAATGGATTAAAAATTATCTTTTGAGTGAGTTATTTAAAACATAATAATGAAATTCAGGAGAATATAGAGATGTTTATACAAATAGTAAAAGAAAAACCATCAGCCCATCTCAAGGGTCATTTATGATGGAAGAGAACTTAAAAATCTTTCGATCCAAACTTTTATTTTACAAATGAGACCCATAGAAGAGACAGGCCAAATGTATTTCAAGTTGGCAGAACAAGAACCAAGCTTTAGTTTGCAGCAGTCCCCTTCAAAGAAAAGAAAAAAAAAAAAAAAAAAAAAAAGGAAAGAAAAAGCTCTACATTTTCTCCCTTTGACTAGAAAGGAATTTGTTGTCTCACAAAGAAAGGTGATTTCAGTCCACCACACCCTAAGCCTTTTCTGAAGTGAAGTTCATGCAGGTGTACTTCCACAGTTTCCTGCCTTCAGGTAAATATGTGACATTAAACAGTAATTTTCTATTATTACCCAAATGACCTGTTTGGGTGGCTTGAAGGTTCTCTTGAACTTTATTCTTACATGGCAAGCATGATGAACCATTTTTCTGACCAACTCTTTCTTCAGTGATCCAGCACATTTTAATCAACCCTAAATATTCTTTATTTGCAGGATTGCTAGAGACTGCCTCCCTAAAAGACCAGAAAATCAGCACTAAAGGACATGGGCTTTTTTTTCCACATAGTAAAGTCTTGAGGAGGAGCAGAGAAGCAAATGGAGTTTAATACAGACACTGAATCACAGATGAAAGAATCCAATCAAATGCTGGCAAAAGAAAAACATCTAAACAGGAGGGTAAGGAACAACCTGCATAAAACACCATAACTGTCCTGACAACTGAGCTTTCACACCTACTCTGGGGAAATTCAACACCCCATTAGAGGGCCAGGATGCAGACGTCCTGAAGGAAAACTCTATAACCAGCTGAGACAAGTTGATGAAACGTTTTCAGAATCATAGAATCATCACCGCACACATGATGCCCAAAATGTTTACACTCATTCCTCTTCTACGTTGTTTGGGGATTTTATAATGAGGAAATATGAGAAATCACAAAAGTAATAAGCCTCACTCCCATATAGCTCTGAGGAGAATAAAATAAGGCCACTTCATAAAATTTCTCCTTTATGATTATTTCCCTTTCAAAAATACCAAAGGATTTCTTCAAAAATATTAGTTTGGCAAAGTTTAACTTGCATTTGTGTTGCCCTCAGTGAAATGAAAGTTATTTTATGTGAACAGTATTAGTAATAATTACCAGCTAAAGTAAATCATACCGGTCAGACTAATGTTTGTAATCATACAGTTTTAGCATCTTAATCTCTACCACCCACTGCTAGCCACCATCACCATTTGTCTCACCTTTTGAAAGAGACATCATCTAGATAAATTGGCTCTGTTTAGGCAGCAGGCAAGGTGAACCCTTTGGGTGGTTACAATGTCTGTGAATGGAATATGATGACTTTCTGTTTTAACAAACATCCTAGACTAGTAATGTCCAATCTAAACATAATGTGAGCCACAAATACAAGTACCTTATATGATCTTAAATTTTCTAGCAGTTACATTATAAAATATAAAAGAGATGCATACGTGCTCTCCCTGATTCAAACTGTGCCCTGCTACTGGATTGAATTTTTAAGTGTAAATCAGAATATATCTTTCCTGCTTACTCTGCAATGACTCCTCTCAACTCAGAAGAACATTCAACGTTTCTCCCTGAGTAGCAAGGCCGCGACTGACCTGTCCCTGCCTGTCTCTCTGATCCCCATCCTTCTCCCTTCATTGACCACTTTCCTGCTACCCTGAGCTTTTTACTGTTCTTCAAATATGCCAAGATACTTCCAATCTCAAGGCCTTTACTCATGATGCAAACACTGCCAAATAAATATTATTCCCATTTTCTTATTCAGGGAGAAAAAGAGCTCAAAGAGGTTGAATAACTTTCCCAAAGTTATACAGATAATAAGGCATGAGCCAGTGTTGAAATCCACATCTACCTGATTCAAAGGTCCATTTTATTTCTATTACATAACACAATGTTTCAAATATATCAATCAAGTTAATAGTAAAAATAGAAAAAAAAATGTATGTGGCATTTCCCAGATGCCAGACAGTCATTTAATTTCCCGAACAACACACGATATTGGTGCTTTTATCTCCTCTCATAGATAAAGATGCTGAGACCCAGAGAGTAAGTCATTTGCCCAAGATGAAGCCAGTTAGTGGAAAAATTGGGATTCAAGCTGAGGCTATCTGGATTTAGAATCTGTGCATCTAAATTCTCTGTATATAACTGAGATCAGATGCTTCCTTTGTGTAATTTCTAAAGTGAGGCAGGTGAGGCACAAATGGCATTGATGTCCCCACAAAGATCACATCACATTATTTCTGCAGAAGTACCTCTGTCCCACCCAGAGTATCCTAGTGCCTGGAGCACATACAAGAGCTGGGAAGTACCTAAAGGAGACCATGGTCTACAACGCTTGGAGTCAAGAGATTAGAAACAATAAATAATATTTTGTAGAGCATTTTAATTTGTAGTTTACAAAGCACTTTGGTATAAACTTTTCCAACGAATTTTTAGAAAGATATGCATTTTAGATAAAGTTGTCATGCTAACCGACCTACCAAATTGCTTTGAACCAACTTGTTTGTGCCAAATCACTGGCAGCTGGGTTTTATACCCATTGTCCAGAAAATGAAATCGAGAACCAGGGAAGTTAATGGGAAAACACCACATCTGCCTTCAGGACTCAAATCTAGATACTTTGTTCCAACCATAAAGGAAATGGGAAAGTTTGCAGAAAAAAAAAGCTAATACAGCAACCCTGAGGCTACTATTTTTAGAAGGTGTTTCTTTCAAAATTGGCCCTTGGCTCGTGTCTGGGAGCCTGGTTTCTGATATATTTACAAAGTGCTAAGATTCGACTGCTGTACCAACTTGCTTAGACTGTTTGTACAAATATATTTTACGATGAACACCTGCTTCCTGTATTAGAACCTGGAATTTTGGTGGGTCCAGGTGCCTCTGTGATCAGCCCCCATGAAAACCCTTGTTGAGTCATAAAGTCTTCCCTCGGCAGACATATTGCACATGTGTGTCTGCATTTTTACTACTAGAGGAAGGGGGTATGCTGTGTGTGATCCTTCATGGGAGGAAAGGAGCACAGGAAGCCTGCAAAGGAATTTCCCCAGATGCTTCCTAAGAAATGTGTTTTTACTTTTTTCCCTTAGTGATCTTGCTATGTATTCTTACTCTCCTGCGATAGTAAATCTTAACTAAAAGTATGACATTGAAGTCTGTGAATCCTTCTAGTAAATAACCAAATGTGCAAGTGGTCTTAGAGGCCACTTGGAGATAGAAAAGCAGTAGCAGAATGAGGGGAGCCCTTAATAAAAGTCATGGAGACAAAACAGAGTAGAGGCACCTCTGTGGATAGACCTGAGAGCCAAGAGACTCACAGGGTGGCATCAGAACTCATCTTCCTTACCTCAGGTAGAAAGCCAGCACCCTTAGCTGTGGAACTCACTGGTAAAAATAACAGAACTGTGCCTTTAATGAGGAATTGCTTGCATTTATTCACCATCAGGCAAAAAGGGAAAGGGGGCTGCCTGAGCAATTGAAGTAAAAACCCCATCACTTTCCATGAGTTAAAATTGTAGGAGAGAAATTGGCTTTTCTTGGCTGAAACTTTGCATACTGATTAGCAGCCCAAAGAGGCAAATTTATTCAAATCTACCTTCCTAAAACAAATGTCATCTTCCCCGGGGGAGTAAAATGGTGTGGAACTATATATAGGGTACACCACTTAAAATTCCCTTTTCAGGAAAATTCCTCTCCACACTCTTTTGCATTAAATGTATTTGCAACCTGGGCAGCAGCTGAACTTCCTTTCAGAAGTGATGGCTAACTAACCCCTTGGGTTTTACCCAGAAACCATATTATGCAATCTATGCATACACTGTACAATTTATGTTATACAACCTCTTAGTAGATGTCTAGTTTGGCTTTTAATAATCAAGTTCATTTCTAATCCAAGACACCCCAGCTTTCTTATAATACTTCCTCAATATTACGGTTTTCATAAAGAAGCTGACCTCCCCATAAGCACACACACTTATACACACAAGTACAAATACCCTTCTAATAAGAGAGATTTGGAATCAGAAAGCACTTAAATAGAGCTGGTACCACCTGTCCCAGATGGCTAAGAAAGAACCAATTAGAGCTGGAGTGGTGGCTCTTTGTAATATAAAAAAGACCCAAGAGTCCAATGCTCTCATCACAATATTTATAAGACTCTTATTTCACAAAGGGCAGGGCTAAAATCATACCAACGGAGGAAATATACTTTTTATGTATTAAAATAAACTAGTTTTTCTTGAGGGAAGAAAAAGGATGACGAGATTGAAAAAGTATGTTATCTTCTTAGGAAGCTGGGAGGAAAAGTGAATGTAATTAAAGGCCACACCTTCACACACAGGACTGAGGCCTTCTAACACCCCTCCATCCTGTCTTTGGAATCATCACATCCTGATTATAGAAGGAATACCAGAGTCTTGCATTTGTAAACCACTAGAATGTTCAGCTAGAACCTTCTTCAGTGAGAAAAACTAAAACTTCCTGAGAGATGGCAGGATACCAGACCCCATGGGTCTGAAAACAGGGTCTCCAGGGAAAAAAGGGAGAACTGAGAAGAGAGAGAATTCAAAAGAGAATGAACATCCATATGGCTCACACTTTTGTAAAAGGCCTGCACTTAAATGTCCTCCTTCCCATTACCTCTATTCCAATGCAATGTAATTGGTTGTGAGGAAAACTAGTGTGTCAGGGCATATTAGAAAAACAAAATACGAGAATTTCCCAATCATCTTATGAAGAATTTGTTGGTGAGAATTGGAAGGATTTTACCCACTGGGATTACTAAGTGACACCACCATAGCACCATAGCTCTCTAGTAGCAGACAGGACCTCTCCTGGGACATGAGAGACAATCAGGTATATCTGCCTAGATTGAAAGTTTCTGTCATCATCATGCTATCTGGTTATTTTGCACACTAGTTGATGCAGTTTAATCAAAGTGTCATTGGTCTTTATATTTTGATGTTTTTTTTTTTTGCAGTGGATAGTCCTCATTTATCATCATGATGGCAGGATCAGATTCACACATAACAATATTAATCTCAAATGTAAATGGGCTGAATGCCCCAAGTAAAAGACACAGACTGGCAAATTGGATAAAGAGTTAATCATGCTGCTATAAAGACACATGCACACATATGTTTACTGCGGCACTATTCACAATAGCAAAGACTTGGAACCAACCCAAATGTCCATCAATGACAGACTGGATTAAGAAATTGTGGCACATATACACCATGGAATACTATGCAGTCATAAAAAAGGATGAGTTCATGTCCTTTGTAGGGACTTGGATGCAAATGGAAACCATCATTCTCAGCAAACTATTGCAAGAACAGAAAACCAAACACCACATGTTCTCACTCATAGGTGGGAACTGAACAATGAGAACACTTGGACACAGGAAGGGGAACATTACACACTGGGGCCTGTTGTGGGGAGGGGGAAGGGATAGCATTAGGAGATCTACCTAATGTAAATGACGAGTTAATGGGTGCAGCACACCAACATGGCACATGTATACATATGTAACAAACCTACACGTTGTGCACATGTACCCTAGAACATAAAGTATAATAAAAAAAAGTTAGGAAATATAAAAGACCCAAAGAAGAAAATAAAAATCACATGTAACTCAAACATTTAAAAAAAAAAAAAAGAAAGGCCCATTGGTATGCTGTATTTAGGAGACCCATCTCCATTCAAAGACACATGTAAGCTCAAAATAAAGGGATGGAGGAATATTTACCAAGTAAATGGAAAGCAAAAAAAGGCAGGGGTTGCAATCCTAGGCTCTCACAAAACAGACTTTAAACCAACAAAGATCAAAAAAGACAAGAAAGGGCATTACATAACAGTAAAGGGATCAATTCAACAAGAAGAGCTAACTATCCTAAATATTTATGTGCCCTCCAATACAGGAGCACCCAGATTCATAAATAAGTTCTTAGAGACCTACAAACAGACTTAGACTTCCACACAATAATAGTGGGAGACTTTAACACCCTACTGTCAATATTAGACAGATTGAAAGAGAAAATTAACAAGGATATTCAGGACTTGAACTCAGCACCGGATCAAGTGGACCTAACAGACATCTAGAGAACTCTCCACACCAAATCAACAAAATATACATTCTTCTCAGTGCCACATAGTACTTATTCTAAAATTGACCACATAATTGGAAGTAAAACAGTCCTCAGCAAATGCAAAAGGATAAAAATCATAACAGTCTCTCAGACCACAATGCAATCAGATTAGAATTCAGGATTTAAAAACTCCCTAAAACCACACAACTACATAGAAATTGGACAATCTTCTCCTGAATGACTCCTGGATAAATAATGAAATTAAGGGAGACATCAAGAAGTTTTTAAACCAGTGAAAATGAAGAGGCAATGTACCAGAATCTCTGGGACCAGGTAAAGCAGTGTTAAGGGAAATTTATGGCGCTAAATGCCCACATCAGAAAGCTAGAAAGATCTCAAATCAGCACCCTAATATCACAATTAAAAGAGCTAGAGAAGGAAGAGCAAGCAAATCTGAAAGCTAGCAGAAGACAATAAATAACTAAGATCAGAACAGAAGGAGGTAGAGACACAAAAACCCTTGAAAAAAATCAGTGAATAGAGGAGTTGGTTTTTTGAAAAGATTAACAAAATAGATAGACTGTTAACCAGACTAATATAAAAGAAAAGAGAGAAGAATCAAATAGACATAATAAAAAATGATAAAGGGGAGATCACCACTGACCCCACAGACATACACACTACCATCAGAGATAATCTAAAAAAAAAAAAAGAATAAATTCCCGGACGTATATACCCTTCCAAGACTAAACCAGGAAGAAGTCAAATCCCTGAATAGACCAGTAAGTTCTGAAATGGAGGCAGTAATTAATATCCTATCAATCAAAAAAAGCCCAGGACCAGATAGATTCACAGCTGAATTATTCTACCAGAGATACAAAGAAGAGCTGGTACAATTCTTCTGAAACTATTCCAAACAATTGAAAAGGAGAGATTCCTCCCTAACTCCTTTTATGAGGCCAGAAACATCCAAATACCAAAACCTGGCAGAGACACAAGAAAAAGAAAAATTCAGGCCAATATCCCTGATGAACATTGACGCAAAAATCCTCAATAAAATACTGGCAAACTGAATCCAGCAGCACATCAAAAAGTTTATCCACCAGGATCAAGTCAGCTTCATCCCTGGGATGGAAGGCTGGTTCAACATATGCAAATCAATAAATGTAATCCATGACATAAACAGAACCAATCACAAAAACCCCATGATCATCTCAACAGATGCAGAAAAGACCTTCAATAAAATTCAGCAGCCCTTCAGGTTAAAAACTCTCAATAAACTAAGTATTGATGGAACATATCTTACAATAATAAGGGCTATTTTTGACAAACCCACAGCCAATATTATACTGAATGGGCAAAAGCTGGAAGCATTCCATTTGAAAACAAGCACAAGACAAGGATGCCCTCTCTCACCACTCCTATTCAACATAGTATTGGAAGTTCTGGCCAGGGCAATCAGGTAAGAGAAAGAAATAAAGAGCATTCGAATGGGCAGAGAGGAAGTCAGGTTGTCTCTGTTTGCAGACTACAGGATTCTGTATTTAGAAAACCCCATTGTCTCAGTCCAAAAACTCCTTAAGCTGATGAACAATTTCAGCAAAGACTAAGGATACAAAATCAATGTGCAAAAATTACAAGCATTCCTATACACCAGTAACAGACAGAGAGCCAAATCATGAATGAACTCCCATTCACAATTGCTACAAAGAGAATAAAATACCTAGGAATACAGTTAACAAGGGATGTGAAGGACCCGAAAGCCTATCAATGATAGACTGCATAAGAGAATGTGGTACATACACAACATGGAATATTATGCAGCCATAAAATAGAATGAGATCATGTCCTTTGCAGGAACATGGATGAAGCTAGAAACCATCATCCTCAGAAAGCTAACAGAGGAACAGAAAACCAACTACTGCATGTTCTCACTCATAAGTGGAAGTTGAATAATGAGAACACATGGACACAGGGAGGGGAATAACACACACTGGGGCCAGTTGGCAGGTTGGAGGCAAGGGAAGGGAGAGCATTAGGGCAAGTAGCTAATGCATGCAGGGCTTAAAATCTAGATGATGGGTTGATAGGTATAGCAAACCACCATGGCACACGTATACCTATGTAACAAACCTGTGCATTCTGCACGTGCATCCTGGACCTTTAGGTAAATTTTTTTTAAAAAAAAGGGAAAAGAAAGTTTCTGGAATTCAGAAAGTATTTATTTTAGCCACTTTTTACCCCAGGCAGGGTAGATACTTAACAATTTGTTTTCAAATATATGAAAGAGAGCTGATTCCTTTATCGAAAATACTGCTATCTCTACCTCTATTTTCATCTGTTAAAATGTATTCATCTTGCAAATCCTCTGCAAAGTTTTTTCCTAATCCCCCTCTCTACATATAATCTCTTCCTCCTTAGAACCCCCATTGCACTCCATTATCTTGGTGGTAATTATCTTAATCGAGTTTGAAATAAAGATATCTGTTTATTTTATTCTTTTCCCAACAGCACTCCATCCCTAACCGACCTCATATGCTATAAGCTCTTTTTGAAGATCATGCACATATTTCTGCCCCTTGTCTCTTCTATTATGGTATAGAGCAGATTTCCTTACAGATAAGGAGTTCATATTCTTTTAATTTTAATTTTATACTTATGCAAAATGGCCTGCAGTTTATTTGCTCCTGTTTCCACTTCTCACATGGCAGAGTTATCCTGAAATAACATCATAATATCCACTCCCCCTTTTGTTTTGTAAATCAAATAATTACTAACACTTATTATGAACATTCCATAGTGGTATCACAATATTGCCCATATTTCTATTTCCTGCCACTAACAACTACAATACCTTCATTTATGAACACTTGTACTGTTTTTGAAAAGATCTATTTCTCCCATCCTGTGCTGGATAGATATGCTCATTTTATCTACTCACCCTGATGTTACATCTCAGGTTGGACTAGATAGTCTCTGCGGGAATCCTGAGGATAAAGTTTGCTTCACTGAATGACTTGTAAATCCGCATAGGCCAAAACCCTTCTGACTTCTCATTTGTAAAATGAGATTTTCAAACCTTCATCATTATTTATTAAGCATTCACTATACCCAGGGAACCTAATAAAAGAAACTGCAACAAGCTTAAAAAAAGACCTCCACGTGCAGCAAGGGGACATGATGGGAACTCTTACCCAGGGTCATTCCATTTCAAGTGTTTTACATTTTAAGAGGCTTCAATCATATATGAGTTCAGGTACACAATTTATAAGAAGGCTAACAAATTATTCTAAAGGAAAGATTGTATGTCAGTACCAAAGAAGTGACAGGATGAGCGACATCGCAGCTGGAGCAATATAGTAAGAGAGGAATAAAGACAATAGTAGAGGTTAGTACAGAGTATTAAAAGTTTTTGCAGGGAGAATAAGGTCTTTTATTCTGGAAAGATAGGAACAAGTTGTACACATCGAAACAAATACTCTAAACACTTTCTTGTATTCCTGTGAGAAGGAATTGTTCAGTGTATAGTTACACCAAGTACAATAATCATCAACTCTATTCAAGTCACAAAATTCCACCCAAAACAAATCATGACGAGACTCTTAGACACATTAAAAAACAAATCCAAATTTGTCTGCTTTTCACACCAGACAATGAGGCAGATCCTTTCTACCTTTAGCTTCCCCAGGTTTAAATCAAGTCAAAGAGTAGCAGCTTTACTTATGAAGTTGGTTCATCAAAAAATCTCTCTTAAAATTGATAGTTTATTTTTTAACTTTGGCCATATTTTATTTACCCACTTTCATTTATCTGAGTGGGGATAATTCTTATCTCTTGCTGTGGAATTAATTAATTAAACCCAAGTAATCAGTTTTATGTAATCAACTCCAGTACTGCAAGCACTTAATAATTATAATAAGAAGCATTCATGGTAAAATCAAAGTTTTAAAATTTATAACGCTTTTTTAGTTTCCTTTTCAACTTACAGCCAAAAGAGGTATCAACTATTCTTATTATTTCTATACTATTTGCTGCATAGTCACAGAACTTAGAGCTCCAGGGAACCTTAGAGATCAATTCATTCATTTTTACAGATGAGAAAAAGAAAGGCATTTAAAAGCAGGACCAAGTCTCCTGATCCCTCACCCAGTGTTGTTGCCCCTTTATTGCACCTCCTCTCTGCTGCTATGTATGTTCCTACACAGGATATCTTAAGCCGTATTGTCAACTACCATTTGAAATGCAGTTTTCAAAGACTATTTTGACTAGAAACCTCCATATAAATCATGTCTAAATAATTTGGAATGTGCTAATGGAGCTTCACATTGAAGGCTTACCTCTGAAGTCTACACGTTATATTCATTAGTTAGTGTTTCCTAGGGTAAAGTATCCCTTACTAAGAAATTAATTAATCTCAATTATCAAATCCAGCTTCCAAGAATTTGAAATTAGACTTAAACAAGAAACTTAGGTAAATAATTTCCTGTTAATTATCCCTTAAATAATCTGTATGTTTATAGAAAAAAAAATAGTTTTCAGCCAAAACTCCAAGAAAGCATGTGCTGTTTGCAAAAGGTACCTTTCAATGAAATGTTATTTCCTATTTTGTCAAATATAATTTGCAGTTGTGTATAAACAACCTTTCCAATTGCCATAGAATTAGTCAGGGATGGATTGCACTCTAGTCTTAATTTTTCATTTCCTTAAGTAAAATTCATAGTGTATGAAGAAAACAACTAAAAGGAGACATACTTCAAAGATGCAATTTTCTATTTTTTTCATAATACTTTCCTCAAAATGAAGCATCTCGTGTCAAATGTAAGAATTAGCACTAACTTTAAAGAGGCATTGTTTCACTGTTGAGTGGTGAAACAGTACTCCAGAAAAAGAATAAAACTGTCTGATAAGTGTCACAAAAGTAAACTGAAGTTAGCATTTAAAACTGTAAAAAAGCAAACAAACAAATAACCAAAAACCTCCCAGATAGAAATGTTTCCTTGGTTACTTTTGTTTCCAGTTTTGGTTTTTATTCAGTGGGAAGATAGTTTCATTTATGTAACCATTATATAGTGTCATATAATAAAATATGCATTTATTTCTGAAAATGGTATTTCAAATTGAAAGTATGAGGCTGACTGGCTTCAATGACATATATTATTGATATACATTAATATAAACTCATAAATCTGTACAACAATGAACTGAAAATTTTTTAAAGTTTAAACCTCTTGAAGTCAAAATTTATGCCTGTTATGACCATGATGATAGTTCAGGATCTAGCCCCGTACATGACACACAGTAAGTGCTTAACAAAATGTCTCAATGAATGTGATAATATGAATAGTTTCCATATTAGTCAGGATCCTCCAGAGCTAGCAACAAAATATAGAGAGGCAAGTTTAAACAGAAATAAGTTGTATTATGTGAGACAAGTAGCAAATGTCTGCTTCTGGCCAGTCACATACGTGGTCCTTGCCTTAAAGAAATCCTGTTTGCTTATATGACTTGTCAGCATAGCTTCATAAACCCCAAACTTAGTGACTAAGCACATCCCTCTGGAAGAATGTCTTGAAGACAATAAACAAGATAGAGTGTAGGTCCCGGTAATTCTTACCTGAGTCACTGTATTTTTAGAAAATATAAGTTCAATAATCCTAGCCCCTGCCTTTTCCTGTATATAAAATAATATCTAGCAGAATTAACAACTATGCCTCTTTAGTCTATAAGCAGATACACTCTCACACCCAAACTTCGATGTGTTTTTACTTTAATGGAACTTCTGAGCACATGCAGCACCTCCACCCCCTGCTAAATAAGCTGTGGGATAAAATACTGCTTTGGAGCAGTCTAACAGAAATTCTCTGAAACTTTCCCAGGTTGCAATCTTCAGTAAGACTGAATAAAACTAACTTTAATTATTTAAAAGCCTAGGTTTTTTTTTTTTTTTTTTTTTTTTTTTTTTTTTTTTTTTTTTTTTTTTTTTTGTTGTTGTTGTTGTTGTTGTTGTTGTTGTTGTTGTTGTTGTTGAAATTAGATAACATGAGATAACTTTGAGAACTGGACGTTCAGGCTCCAAGGTTCCTCGCCCAGAAATGACTCCCAAAACACAGAGTGGGACTATTACAGGGAAGAAGCCTCTGGCACTGCTTCTGGGCACACACAGTGGCGTGCACTACTGACACTGGATGGCACTGGTCCCTGAACTTGCACATCAAAACTATCACCTCTTTTTTGCTATTCCTTGCCAATACAACAAACAGCAACCAATATACAGAGCTCACGCTATGCTTTCTAACTTCTGTCCCTGGTCCTATAATCATTAGCATATAAACTATTTCCTAGGTGTGAGTTTTACCAAATATTTCCTCCCAAGATCCAGATGACATTACTATTCTTTCAGCTTTTACTTTTTTACCACCACTCAATTAATCATTAAACCAATACTATGTAATTTAGGTTTGCTTTATAAATAGCACCACAATTCTAGTTATAAATGTCTATACCAGTCAAGAAAGACTAGGTCAGGCTGCAATAACAAAAGAAAAGTCAAAAATAACAGTCAATAAAAGTAACAAAAGTTCATCTCTCATGGTTACTACATGTCCAGTTTGGGTCAGCCTAGAGGCTCTGCCTGTTGTAATCGCTCAAGGATCCAGGCTGACAGAAGCCCAATTGCCACAGATTTTTTCAAAGATTATAAGCAAGGTAAAGATGAATATGTCAAATCACATGGGCTACTAAAGCTTCCACCTACATTTCACTGACCAAAGCAAGTCAAATAATGGATACCTATAAGTCACATGATAATGCACAACTCAAAAAAAGGTAAGAAAGTGCAATTCTACCATTGCCTAGCAAGATAATCAGACATATTTGTTATAAGACATTTATGACTAAACAGCTTTAGAAGGTAGGATTAATAACATATTTCTGAAATGCAGGAAATAGTTTCTAAATACTCTGATTACAAAAATAATGACAAATATTTTCTTCATTATCTAAAACAGTTACTCTCAAATATGTACCACTAACAGCTCTTAGAAAATACTTTTTCATTTCTAGCTTAGTCTCAATTGAAGATAAAAACCATATATCATTTGATGAATCATAATTGATGTAGTAATTTTATGCTGTGCTAGATAACCCTAGGATGTCCAGCAATAATTCCTATTTTCTGGTCTGCACACCTGTGTGTAATCTTCTTCCCTGGAGCATGGGAGACATCTATAACTTGCTTCTAACTATAGAATATGTCAAAAAGCATGAAATATTACTCCCTTGATTATGTTCTCTTATGTAAAGCTCTCTCTAAGCATACAGGTGAGACACTCTTCTGCAAGCTTTGGAGAAACAAACAAACAGCCATGTTATAAACTTCCCATAGAGAGGTCACATGGTGGGGAACTGTGGGTGCCTTCTGGGCTCTGGAAACAGCCTTCAGCTGAGACTCTCAGTCATACAACCACAAGGGAATAAAATCTCCCAACAATCTTAATGAGCTTGAAAGTGTATTCTTCTCCAGTCATGCCTCCAAACGAAAATGCAGCCAATATCTTGATTGCAACTTTATGATGCACTGAAGTAAGCTATGCCTAGAATCTTGCCCTATGAAAGCTAAAATAATAAATGTGTGTTTTCTTTTAAACTGCAAAATGTGTGGTAATTTGTCATTAGCACAATACAGCTGTTTATGACAATTCAGCTCCACTATCCTTACTTATCTTTTGTATCATTTTCCTCACTTTTTAATTTAAACCTTTTTCTTGATATTATTAAACTTACAGAATAGCTGCAGGAATACTGCAAAAATATCCAATATACTGTGTACCCAAGTTCACTGGTTGTTTCTATTTTGCCCATTTATCATCCTCTCTTGCATACATGTGTATTTGTGCTTGTGTATAACTTTTTTCTGAACCATTTGAGAGTAAATTGGAGAAATGTCTCTTTATCCCTAAACATATAGGTGCCTATTTCCTCCCCACAACAAAAAATGGAATTTTCTTACATGACAGTTGTGAAAGGAAATTAAATCTTAGGACCCCAAACTCATTTAAGTCAAAGGGAAAACTCAAGCTGGGAACTGGGTTACACAAACCTACCTTCCCCTCTTTGGTTCATAAATAAGGTGGCTACAAGATGAAAAGCTACATACCTCCTCCATATTTTGCCCACAAAAATTTCCCAGTGAGGTGCCAGATCTTTACTCTAAGGTATTTCTGCTAAAATTTCACCATGGCAGTGTAAATTGACAGCTTATCCTTACAGGTGCAGTCATTCCCCCTGCCTACCAGACACAAATGCATATCCGATTGTTCACCTGACCCTTTTATCCTTTGTCGTCTTACGTAAAATGCAGATTCATTGAGCCAGACAAAGGCATGAATTATTTTTCCCCACCCCCCTCTTAAATGAAAATTGTGTACTTATCAATATTCTTCCCTTTCCCCTTTAAATTTGGAGCTCTCGAAGTCATCTTTGAAGAAAGGTATACACCTGTTTTCCAGGACTACATCCTTAACTTTGACAAATAAACCTCCTAAAATAATTGAGACTTGTCTCGTCATTTATCTCGATTAACGCAGTATCATTATTTTTAAAAGAAATGATATGCTTAATTTTCTAATCTATAGTTCATATTCAAATATCATAAGTTGTATGAATAAAGTGCTTTATTATGAGACAGGCTCTCACTCTATCATCCAGGCTAGAGTGAAGTGGTGCAGTCTCGGCTTACTACAGCCTTGGCCTCGTGGACTCAAATTCCTCCCACCCCAGCCTGCCAAGTAGCTGGGGCTTCAGGCGTGAGCCACTGTGCCTGGCTAATTTGTGTTTTTTTGTAGAGACATGGCTTTCCCATGCTGACTAGGCTGGGTCTCAAACTCCTGAGCTCAAGGGATCCACTTGGCTCACCCTCCCAAAGTGCTGGGATTACAGGTGTGAGTCGTCGTACCTGGCTAAATAAAGTGCTTTGTAGCTAGTTTTTTTTTTTTTTTTTTTTTTTTTTTTCAGTTAGTCTCATCAAACATTTTGGGTTTTTATTATTTTATATTTTTTCCTGGGGGCTTAGACTCAAGTGTCTTTTTTTTTTTTTTTTATACTTTAAGTTCTAGGGTACATGTGCATAACGTGCAGGTTTGTTACATATGTATACTTGTGCCATGTTGGTGTGCTGCACCCATCAACACGTCAGCACCCATCAATTCATCATTTATATCAGGTATAACTCCCAATGCAATCCCTCCCCCTCCCCCCTCCCCCCTCCCCATGATAGGCCCCGGTGTGTGATGTTCCCCTTCCCGAGTCCAAGTGATCTCATTGTTCAGTTCCCACCTATGAGTGAGAACATGCGGTGTTTGGTTTTCTGTTCTTGTGATAGTTTGCTAAGAATGATGGTTTCCAGCTGCATCCATGTCCCTACAAAGGATGCAAACTCATCCTTTTTTTATGGCTGCATAGTATTCCATGGTGTATATGTGCCACATTTTCTTAATCCAGTCTGTCACTGATGGACATTTGGGTTGATTCCAAGTCTTTGCTATTGTGAATAGTGCCGCAATAAACATACGTGTGCACGTGTCTTTATAGCAGCATGATTTATAATCCTTTGGGTATATACCCAGTAGTGGGATGGCTGGGTCATATGGTACATCTAGTTCTAGATCCTTGAGGAATTGCCATACTCTTTTCCATAATGGTTGAACAGGTAGTACCATTCAGGACATAGGCATGGGCAAGGACTTCATGTCTAAAACACCAAAAGCAACGGCAACAAAAGCCAAAATTGACAAATGGGATCTCATTAAACTAAAGAGCTTCTGCACAGCAAAAGAAACTACCATCAGAGTGAACAGGCAACCTACAGAATGGGAGAAAATTTTTGCAATCTACTCATCTGACAAAGGGCTGATATCCAGAACCTACGAAGAACTCAAACAAATTTACAAGAAAAAAACAAACAACCCCATCAAAAAGTGGGGAAAGGATATGAACAGACATTTCTCAAAAGAAGACATTCATACAGCCAACAGACACATGAAAAAATGCTCATCATCACTCGCCATCAGAGAAATGCAAATCAAAACCACAATGAGATACCATCTCACACCAGTTAGAATGGCAATCATTAAAAAGTGAGGAAACAACAGGTGCTGGAGAGGATGTGGAGAAATAGGAACACTTTTACACTGTTGGTGGGATTGTAAACTAGTAGCTAGTATTTTTTATCTCCCAGTCCAGGATGCACTTTAAGGTCATGTCACATCACTTCAGGTTCCTTTATTCTGGAATCGTTTCTTGGCCTATCTCTGTCATTTGTGACTTGACATTTTTAAACCATACAGATCAGTGTTTATTTGAGACTTCCTTATGATGGAATTACCATTTGCATTTTGGGCAGGGATATTACAGAAGTGATGTGTCCCTTCGTTATATAGATCCCAACATTGCATTATATAGAAGTCACATTTTCTTAACAGCCATTTGATAAGCAGAAGTTTTTAATTTTGAAGTCAAATTTATCAATTTTTTTCTTTCTTGTTATTACTTTATGTATTTTTACTATATTTTGCTAAAAAGTGTGCAGGTTTCTTTAGCTATATTAAATTATTTCCTAAATAAGAAGAGTGTTAGTGATTTTAATAACATGTCTATAATTTTTAATTATTTTATTCTATTTAGCTTTTTCTTTATACTTTGTCTAATCCAATAGTTCTCAACTGGGGGCAATTTAGACCCCCAGGAGTCTATAAAAGGACTACTGTTAGCATCCAGAGCATAGAGGTCAGAGATGTTATTAAACATCTTAGAGAGAACAGTCCCCTACAACAAAGGATTATACATCCCCAAATGTCAATAGTGCTAACATTGAGAAACGCTTTTCTAATGTATAATCTGAATTGGAGGGAAAAGGGTGGGAGGAACACTACACAAATCTTGGTTTTATTAACTTACAACTGAGATGATTACATGTTTGAGCCAATGAAAAGCAAATAATAGCATGACTCACATGCAAGTGCCTAAGTTGATCTGAAGTCACCACTGGGACTTCTTTGGTTACAGAAATCTAAACCAATGTTTTTCACAACTAAAAAAAAAAAAAAAAAGAAACAAAATTGAGAGCAGATTTACCTCTTATAAAAGGAGTCTCATTAGTAAAGGGTTGCTGCTCAAGCTAAATTAAAACAAATCAGTGACATTCCTCTCTCCATTATGTGCACAAATCTCACATAAAAATCAATGAAAGCCACATATGTGTAACCGTGACCAGAATGCAGCTAATTCTAGCTCTGACTTGTTATTCCTTCCAGGGCTCATAAACCCCACAATAGTTGCTCAGGAACAGGAGGACCCTGTGATGAATACAGCAGCTCAAGCCAAATCCTGGATGAATTGTCCAGATCATTCTGTTCTCTGGTTTATTAGGCAGCAGAGGAATCTTAAGGTTCTGGATGTGATCACAACTAGAGCAGAACTCCAGGGAATAATCCTGAATCAAAGGAGAAGCCACTGTACTTATAAAAACAGTCTATTTCTCCCAATGATCAAAGTGGCCTATATGTACTGTAGAAAATATAAAAATATATAAAACTCTAAATAAAAATACTACCTATGAATTCATCATCCAGAAGCCATCACTATTAACTTTGATAGATTTCCTTTTAGGTAAAATTTCTCTCTCTCTCTCTATATATATATATATATATACATATTTTTACTTACTTAAAGTCTAGGTTTATACACGATTTTGTACCCTGGCTCCTTCATAGAACATTTCCCCATGTGGTTGATAAAAGCTTTGAAGTATTAAGTGTTTAGTTTTGTTGGTTTGTGTGTGTGTGTGTGTGTGTATGTGTGTGTGTGTGTGTGTTTGAAAAGGGGTCTCTCACTGTGTAGCCCCAGCTGATCTTGAACTCCTGGGTTAAAGTGATCGTCCTGCTTTGGTCTCCCAAGTAGCTAAGATTATTTCTTTGATGTGTACTTTAGTAGTCAGTTACCAGATTTTACCATAATATTTTTAAACCAACTGTTTATTTCATTTTGGATTTCCAGATTGCTTCTTATTTTCCACCATTCCAGGTAACACAGTGGCAACTGTCTGTGTGCAGATATGTGTCTCCATATTTTGTATTATTTTTAAGTATATAATCTATAAGGGGAATTCCAGGATTATAATTTACACTGTTTAAGACTCTTTATATGAAATAAATTAATATTAGCCTACCAAATAGAGCCAGTAGAGTTAAAAATCTTCTGGGTTGATAGTGAGATGAGGGATGATATACTGCTCTGGGGAAGGTAAATTGATGCAATTTGATATCTTCCCCAGAGCAGTATATTGCCCCTCATCTCACTACCAACTCAGCAGATTTTTAACTCTACTGGCCCTATTAGGTATGCTAAAATTAATTTATTTCATATTCTCCCTCCTGGAAGGAGGTGACAGGAGAAAGGATCCCAGCAAATAGACCTGTTAGGGATAATTTAGCTTTCAGTTGATAATAATACATCATGTTTTGCTGCCAAATATCAAGATAGGAAACACAGAATTCGAGCAGCCTAGAAAACACTGATCTGAAAATATAACAGTCTTGGCTTTTTTGGGTAAGAAAAGTTTAGGCTTCATACAATTTTTTTTAAAACTCTCCAAGTACATTCACATATATATAATCCAATACAGTATTTTTTCAAAATCAATCTTCATGTACGTGAAGAAAAAACACAAAAATAAATCACGACTGGTATTGTTTCCTGCAGCAGTGAAAGGATCTGAACTTAAATATGATTACTGTGCACAGTTCAGTTGTGTTGATGAGCACCAGAAAGGGTGTTGAGAACTAGGAAATGATCATGTGAGAGGAATAAGCAGTCTGTGACAGCCTGAGGTTGATTGTTTTCACCTAGTGGGGCTCAGAAAACAACATTTCAAAATATGTTGCTTCAAAAAACTGAGAGAACCTAAGCAGCAGCAAATGCAGAGAAGGGTTTTCTCTGAAGTTTCCTATCTACCTAAAGGCCAGATCCCCCAGAAGATAGCCAACTGTTGTGAATCCCTTCTCCAGATGTCTCATCAATTTGAGGAAACTGATGCCTAACTCAGGAAGGAAGACTAAGTTGACACTACACCAGTTCCCTGTCCTGGGCTATTGCCTGTCCTTTAGACCCATTCATCTCCCTTAAAAATCAATTACTCTTCCTCTCAAATTGTCTACATTCCCCCACTTCCCTCTCCCTTATGATGACGGTATTTAAACTTCAACCATCTGGTACTTCTTTCAGTTTCACACTTTGTTTGACTCCTGTGTGCTTGCACATTAATGAATTTGTGTGCCTTTACTCTTGTTAGTTGATCTATTGTCAGCTTATCTCAGTGGACTCAGTTATTAAATCTTCAGAAGGCAGAGGGAAAGTTTCTTTTGCTCCAACACACTTAGCCTCCATTCTGGGAAGACAAATTGTTTTAACTCTGTTCTTTCTTCCCCATTTCATACATTTAACTATATTATACTTGCCCTGGGAAATAGAAATGAGAAAGAGACTAGGAAAAGAAAAGCAAGATAGAAAGAAAAAGATGGTCTTTTGGATAACAACAACAAAATCAATGTAGGAGACTGGGAGAGAGAAAAAGTCATCAAAGTAACACAGAAAGCTGAAGAAGCTGGGCCTGGTGACTCATGCCTGTAATCCCACCACTTTGGGAGGCCAAAGTGGGAGGATCACTTGAGCCCAGAGGTTGAAGACCAGCCTGAGCAACATAGTGAGACCTCACCTCTACAAAACCCCACCCCCTCCAAAATTTAGGTGGGCATGGTGGCACGCACCTGTGGTCCAACCTATTTAAGAAACTGAGGTGGGAGGATCACTTCAGCCCGGGAGGTCAAGGCTGCCATGAGCCATGATCACACTACTATACTCCAGCTACGGTGACAGAGCAACACTCTGTCTTTAAAATAAAAAAAGAAAAGTCAGGCACAGTGGCTCATGCCTGTAATCCCAACATTTTGGGAGGCCAAGACAGGTGGATCACCTGAGGTTGGGAGTTCGAGACCAGCCAGTCTGACCAACATGGAAAAATCCCGTCTCTACTAAGAAATACAAAATTAATCAGGTGTGGTGGCACATGAGTGTAATTCCAGGTACTTGGGAGGCCGAGGCAGGAGAATCGCTTGAACCTTGGAGGTGAAGGTTGCAGTGAGATGAGATCATGCCACTGCACTCCAGCCTGGGCAACAAGAGCAAAGCTCCATCTCAAAATTAATTTAATTTAATTTAATTTAATTTAAAAAAACAAGAAAGCTGAAGAAAGTGTTTTTCTTGATTGTTGACTGGCATTTCATAATTATAAACTCCCCTTTGTGATCTTTAGATCCCTCTCTTGAGGGTATGGGCTATATCTCAAGGTTTATTTTAGTTTATAATAAAACGTTCAGTGCTTTACCCATAGTGGGTATTCAAATCTTTTTCTCGAATCAAAAATTACTTATGTGGTAATTCATCAACATTTATTAAATGTCTACTATGTGACCAGCACTATTCTAGGCAAGCAATGGGAAAACAGTGGTAAACAAAGCTCTGCTCTCATGGATCCTCATGGATGATAGAATCTAGTGCAAGTTTAAAACTTTTTTACAATAGCAGGCAGCTTTTAATTTAGGTCATTTTTTGCTGATTTGATTCTTCTTTAATGTTCATTAAACTATTATCTTGATCACTAAGGTTTTTGACTCTTCCTTAAATTTTGTGCCTAATTCAAGTGCCTCTCCCACCTTACCCTAGTCCTAGTCCTCATGGGCTGTATCTTTAAAAAGTTCACAAACAAATTACCAATTGTCTTATTGCGGTTAAAAATTCCTAGGGGATAATGTGTCAAATTTATTGGTTTATCCAGGCCACAAAGTCACAACAGCAGCAGCAGTAGCAGTTACTCATCTTTGGACAACTTTTCAGGAAAGTAAAACTTATTTAGTAATAAAAAATTATTAAGTGCCTATGCTTTCTCCAGGCAATTGTCTAGAACGGGTGATACAGCTGTGAGCCTGCACACATCTTGCTCTTGACTCTAACTAAACTGTAAATGCTGTGTTGGCAGGAACTCTGGTAATACAGTTCCGAGTTTCTGCTAACATCGTGTTTACAGTCTAGTTAGAGTCTAGGGCAGGCTGGTAAATAATTACACAAACCATAAGGTAATATTAGTACAAGTAAGTACTCTGAAGAAGATAAAACAGGATAATGGGATAGCATGTGAGTGTAGGGGTGGGCTGTGACTGAAGCATTGACTCTAAGGAGATAACAATTGAGATGAAACCTCAATGATGAGAAGGAGCTAGAAATTCAACAAGCTGAGGAAAGATCATGCCAGGAAGAGGGAATAGCAACTATAAAGGCTTTGTGGTATGAACAAGTTTTGTTGTCTCAAAAACTTAAAAGGCCTGTATGGCTCTAGTCTAGAGAATGAGGGAAAGAAGAATGGGTCAAGTGAAGTTGGGGAGGTTGGAGAACTAATCGTGTAGGACCTTGTACCACTCCCTATGAAAAACTTACTTTTTTATTTTTCTCATGAGTTCCATGGGAAGTCACTGCACTACTTCAACTTGACTTGCATATGAGAAGGCCATTATAAAGTGGTTTGAATTGGAAAAAGAACAGGAACTGGTTGGAGATGTTGAGGTGGTCCAGATGAGAGGGATCATGGCGTCAACTACGTTTATTAGCAGCAAAAATGCAGGTACATAGACAAATTCTGGATAAACTTTGCGGGTAGAATCAACAGGCCTTTCTCCTAATTGAATCTCAACTCAGCTATTTAGTGGGCAAGTTTAATCATCTCTTTGTATCTCAGTTTCTCCATCTATAAGCTGGAGATAATAATTGTGCCTAGTTTTTAGAATTGAAGTCCTTAGAAGAGGGTCTGATGGACATTAAAATTCTCAATAAATGTGAGTTATCCTTATCTTCATCATTTAAAATGGAAGAAGAAAGGAATTTAAAATGGCCTGTAGGTCTAATCTGAACAATGGGTGGAAAATATTACTTCTGAGACAAAAAAGACTAGGAAGATGCAAGTTTAGAAGGGAAGAAATTTAAAGTTCTCTTTTGGACTTGTGAATTTGAGATGCCTAAGAAAAACCTAAGTGGATATAGAAGTCCAGAACTTAAGGAGAAGGTTAGTACTAGAGATGTATATTTCTGAGTCATCTGTATACAGATGTATTTAAATCCAGAGGATTAACACAGACCACATAAAGAGTTCATGTAGACAGAGAAATGGGGATAAAAGGTTAAGGGATGAGCCCTTAAGAATGTCAAATTTACAGCTGAAGAAGAAAAAGGGAGCTAGCAAAATAAACTTGGAGGAATTGTCAGGGAGATGGAAGTAAACAAGGAGTGTATGGTGTTGTGGAAACCAGGGCAGGCTCCTAAAGTTTTAACTGACATGCATTACTTTATAATGAACAGTTATACTTTTCTAATAAAATAAAAGTTAAAAGCACAGAAACAATTTCAACTTTTCTGTAACAATGCTCCACACCAATTTTAAAACCTTGCCATGAAAAAGTTGAGGAAACACCTTGTAATTTGGTCTGGGATATATAGTCTTTCCTAGCTCAGGAAGAAATCCTCAGAACAATATCTCCAGAATTCTGTAATTCACTGGGTTGAAAGATAATGGATGCAATAAATGGAAATTATCATATAAATGCCAGCTTCTATTACTACATATGAAATAAAATCCCCCATGTGACTATAAAGATATAAAAAAGGTATAAGTTTATCATCCAGTTTGGAAAGATCAATATAAGAGATTGATAACATTTTTATTGAAAGCGAGGTCCCACATGATTGTTAGGTAATGGAAAACAAGTTTGGGGAATTTACATTATAGAAAATGTAAATAAATTAAACTGATGAGCTCATACCTGATAAGTAATATACCAAAAAAAAAACCCACAAACAGATTATTAAATCCCTTTGAAAAATTTGATAATAAATAGCCATTACCTGTAGCCTAGCAGAGCATTCTGCATGCAACAGGCATAGCAATTCTTGTTAGGTTAGTGATAAATACTATAGATTAAGCAAGGCAAAATCTTTAGCTTACAAGGAAATGTAGTCTCCTTCTTCTTAATTTTTACAGTTTTTTTAAAGACTAATAATAATCACATCTTTAGTTTGTATAGCATGCTTTTGCAGTCAGATTTTGCATGGACATGGATGAAGCTGGAAACCATCGTCCTCAGCAAACTAACACAGGAATGGAAAACCAAACACAGCATGTTCTCACTCATAAGTAGGAGTTGAACAATGAGAACACATGGACACAGGGAGAGGAACATCATACATCGGACCTGTCGGGGCTGGGGAGCAAGAGGAGAGAGAGCACTGGGATAAATATCTAATGCATGTGGGGCTTTAAAACCTAGATGATGGGTTGATAGGTGCAGCAAACCACCATGGCACATATGTAACAAACCTGCATATTCAGTACATGTATCCCAGAACTTAAAGTAAAATAAAAATTAAAAATTAAATAAAATAAAAGATTACTCCATATTCATTTATATCTTGCTTTATTCACAACACACACAAATTGAGATTGTTTAAAATTGCACAAAACACAAACAAATTAATTGAGAATATGGGAGTCAAAGGAATTTAAGGGGAGAAAAATGGTAATTTCATTAGTAAAACTGTAACACAGAAATTTAAACCATTCTGTTATGTATAAGCCCAAACAGAGTCACAAATTCATGTTTACATTTCTAAGTCATCACAACAAAGAGGAGACAAAGTCATAAGATTCATAGTGTACATTAAAAACAAACTAAATTCAAGTGAATATTCTCACACTTCATTTTCATGACAACATTGTAATTGATACATCCCTGACTACAAGATGTTCCTACTATCCACTTTATAGTGCCACTGCATTCCTTAAAATCTTTTCAATAATGTTCTGTTACCTTAAGATAAAAATCCAGATCTCATAACATAGTTTACAAGTTCCTCATGACCAATTTTTCTTGAATCATCCCTATTTTTCCCAACCTCCATCATCTCTCTCCAGCCATATAATAAATTTTGGTTCCTGCAATGCACCAAGCTGCCTGGCTTTCACCTCTGACCTTTGCACTGGTCCCTACTTGGACTGAAGACCTCATCTTCACCTGGCTAACTCCGTCTCGGTATTTAGGACTCAGTTTATTTCTCTGGAAAACTTACTTTGATTCACCTCCTCTTACTCAAAATTCTCAATGTAGCATTTTACAGTACATTGAACTTTCTTTTGCCATAGCCTTTATTATTCTTTAATCACTTCTCTTTATTACTCAGTTGTCTGTCTCTATGACTACTCTGCACTCAAAGTTTTTTGTTTTCAAAGTATGGTCCTTAGATCACATCTGAGGTGCTTGCTTGAAAATACAGATTTCTGGTTCCCAACCACAGACCTGACTCAGAATGTCGAAACTGCCTTTAAATATATATATATATATATAGCTGAGGAAATTATGACAGTGAAAGAGATGAGACCTAATGGACTCCATCTTCCTTCTAACATTTAAGCTGTCCTTATTCATTTCTGGGCATAGGCTGAACTAACCTTGGAAAGGGATTTAATTTATAGTCTGACTCTGAAACAAAATTAATAATAACCCTTTCCCAAAAAGACCCTCATCTTATCTGGGACCAGTCGGCCTTTGTAGGACTAACAAATTGGCTACAAAGTTAGATATCACTGTTCAGTGGTTATGCAATCTCTGGCTGCAAGAGTCTGAACCTCCCCAAATTGCTCCTGGGGAGAACATCACTATTGTAAAACCTAAGGTCAGTGCATGAGATATTTTGCAGACCATGCCTTGGTGGATCAGCTGACACCACCCCGATCAATAATCTGGCTCAACCAGTTCTGTGATCTCACCCTGAAACAGAAAACAGCAAGAAAAATCTCACTTCAACCTTCACTATGATTCCATCTCCAACCTGACCGATCATCACTCCCCACTTTCCAAGCCTCCTACCTGCCAAAGTATCTTTAAAAACTCTGATCCCTGAATGCTCAAGGAGACTGATTTGAATAATAATAAAACTCTGGTCTCCCGCACAGCTGGCTCTGCGTGAATTACTCTTTCTCCATTGCAATTCCCCTGTCTAGGGGAGCCAATCTAGTTAAACTGGCTCTGTTTAGGCAGTAGGCAAGGTGAACAGTTTGGGTGGTTACAATGTCTGTGAATGGAACATGATGACTTGCTATTTTAACAAACATCCTAGACTAGTGATGTCCAATCAAAATATAATGTGAGCCACAAATACAAGTACCTTATATAATCTTAAATTTTCTAGCAGCCACATTAAAAAACCTGTGAAATCAACTTAACTATTATATTATAACCAATTACTGTTAATGTTTAGTGACATTTCTATTAATAATGTTATACTGATTACTTGCTGAAACAATATTTCAACAAGTAATCAGTATAAAATTACTAATAGAAATGTTACATTTTTCCATACTAATCCTTCAAATTTCAGTGTGTAATTTATATTTACAATATACCTCAATTCAGACTAGCCACATTTCAAGTGCTCATTAGCCACATACAGCAATTGGCTACCATTTTAGACAGGATAACTCCATATGGTTCTGTCATAGGAGACTGACAACTCAACTATGATAAAAGTTTAGTTGACTGTCTTTTTTATAATTTTAATTCTCATATAAATGCCAGGCATATAGTAGACAATCAATAAATTCGAAATGCCTATTGAATATTATGCTTTTTAGTAAAATAGAGCATTAAAAAATTCTGAAAAATCAGAGCAAGAATTAGTCTTTGAGAAGATTTTGAACCTGTAATACAACAAATCACAATATCACAGACTAAAATAAATATTTGTCAGTTCCCACAGTCACTCAGTCACTTTTCTGTCCTGGCCACCACAAGCCCTATTATAATTACTCTGAGCTCAAGTATAGTGACCACTCGAAACCATCTCGTGTTGAGAAAGTTTGGGATAAAAAAATTAGAAAGGGATAGGAGGAACCCATAATTTTGTAAAACACCAAAGGTCATAGCAAAATACACATTTCTGCAGTATCCTTCTAAAGGGCCTCCAACTCCCAGTCCATGAATTCAATCTCCCCTTTTATGACATGTCCCAGCTTCAAGGTTGATGGTAATTTCTGCTAAAATAAAAAAATCAAGGAATTATGATCTAACACTGAGCTGTTAATTATCACAGAGTCTGTTAAATTTCATTCTAAGCTGGTAAATTTCTGTTTTCTCACTTTGTATGAAAAAAAGGAACACTGTGCTTACATGATTTATAACAATCTCATTTTTTTCTAAATGTCAGCAGATACTTTTCAAGTGTATCCTCAAAGAGTAACAAAACAACCTTGAACAAGAAAAGGACTGAAGAATAGAAGCCCAGTTTGACCCAAACTTCACTTATCTCCGTTATTTTTAATGTGCAAATGGGAGTAACAAGTAACAATAGGTTTTCTGTATCCTGTTACCTTCAATGCAAGAAAAAGAAAAAATCTGCCATTTTTCATATGGTAATCCAATTCATTTGTTGTTTATGCTATTTGGGGATGTAAAACACTTAAAATAAACATCTTCAAAAGTTCCATCAACATTTCTATAATCAAGGGGAAGGAAATTTATGTACAAATGACCTTTGCTGCTTCAAGGATCATAAAGGAACAGAAAGAAGTAAGAAATGATTCTCTCAAAGCAAACTCAGAGCTCACTATGTGAAATGCCAAATCTGCCTTTAGTTGCTTCCCCGTCTCTCTTGTAACTTCCATACCCTGTACATTTTCTGCAAGGGTCTCCTTCTACCTAAGCAGGAATCACATAAAAAGCTCCTGACTGGATCAGAAATGTGCTGAGGAATCAAGTATTTTTTTCTTTACTGTTCCCTGTTATTCTAACTGCTTTTACTAGCTATTTTAGTGGTATGATTTCCCCAGATTTACACTTGAACTTCGGTACTGTGATCTGTGTCCCTTGATCTTCTGCTTAATCCCCAAGCATCAATCAGACCTAGAGGCTGAATCCTGGAGTGTCATACACACTCTGCATCTATTCCCCCACCCTCCGTTCTGGCACCAAGAAAATTGACGTCAGAAGAACACTGCATGGTACGTTTTCCAGAGCTAGAGTTCCAGCAGCTCTGCAAGTGAAATTATCATGCAAGCAGCGGAAACAAAGACATTATGGACAGAAAAAGCACCTATGCCAAAGAACAAGACATGAACGAGAATCTGTCAGGCTGACCCAATGTTCCAACCTTGTCTCTTCCCCTTGCTTCCAAATTGACCTGTAGAGGTACACAGAGCAAAGATATGTGTGACAGCAGGGGAGTCGGAATGCTGAAACCATGTGTTAAATAAAAATCATAGGAGGCGGTAGCTTTGGAATAAACTCCTACACTAGACCTCAACAGACCATACTCAAAATCAAAATCTAATCACCTGTGCTCACCAAAGCAAAACTGAACTGTTATCTGTCCTTCCTAGCAATCAAGAGGGAGCGATAACAGCCTAATTTTCCAAACTGGCCAGTTTCATTCTTCAAACTGCATGAAAATTAAGTTCTCTCTCTTTTAATCTCTACCACCAAGAGTTAACCAATAAGTTATCGTTCTGTTGTTCTGCCTCCCTGCCCCTGCCTTACAAGGAAAATGACTTTGAAATGATCAGTCTGCTTTTTGTTCTTTATTTCTGCTTTCTTCAGCCCTTTTTCTGTCTATAAACCGAACCTCCTCCACTTGACTCATTGGAACACTTATTATAATTTATGGAATGAAGTGTTGTCCGATTCTAGCATTACAATACACCCAATTTAGATCTCTAAACTAAATCTGTTGCAATTTCATCTTTCGACACATGCAGCAAGAATTTTACAGTGACTTAGTTTAAATCTTGAACTGCAGATAAATTTTAATATTCCACTCTTTATTTCTCCAACTGAAACATATTATTTTTTCTTCATTCCCTATCACCTCAATACTCTTTTAAACCTTAAGAAAATTAAACAGTCTCTTTCTAAAATGAGACTTATCAAAGAAGACATATATTCTTAGAGTGGAAAATTAATTGTAAAGTTTTTTTCTCCAAACTGTGTCTACAAATTGAGACAACTAAGGTAGATGAGAAGGACTGTGAAGGGTCCATTGGATTAAGAAATTAGATTAAGGCTGGGCGCGGTGGCTCAAGCCTGTAATCCCAGCACTTTGGGAGGCCGAGACGGGCGGATCACAAGGTCAGGAGATAGAGACCATCCCGGCTAACCCAGTGAAACCCCGTCTCTACTAAAAAAATACAAAAAAAACTAGCCAGGCGAGGTGGCGGGCGCCTGTAGTCCCAGCTACTCGGGAGGCTGAGGCAGGAGAATGGCGTAAACCTGGGAGGCGGAGCTTGCAGTGAGCTGAGATCTGGCCACCGCACTCCAGCCTGGGCGACAGAGCGAGACTCCGTCTCAAGAAAAAAAAAAAAGAAAGAAAAGAAATTAGATTAAGAAATTAGATTGGTAACTGGGGGTGCCTTTTGGAAATGAAAGGCAGGCTACAAAATATTGAAGAGTGAACAGAAAGTGTGGAAGTAGGTCCAACAAGTGTTCACTTTTTCAAAGACTTACAAGGACAAAGGAGGAGGAGCTACCTACCTAGAAGAGGATCCCAAAGTCCTGAAAGAGTTTAAGAACAAAAAGGTGGGCATTTATAGGAGACTATAATATGCCATCCCAAAATAAGATGGTAGAAAACCAAAAATGCCTCTTTGCCATAAGAATTGTTTTGAGCTGATTATTCTGAGAAATAGGATAAGCTCTGAAAACACAGTAGAAATTACCCTTTTGTAAGAGGAAATTTACATCTATAAAGGAAATTTCCATTTATGGAGGTTTCTCTCTCTTTGTACCAGGAAGATAAGGATGGCTAAATAACAAAAGACTCCTATCAATGTGGAAGGTGGTAATTGAAATCTACATAACAAACCTTACTTTTGTTTACCATGCTTCTCCTGGTCACCTTCCCTTAACTGGCCTCCACCACACCCTTCTTATTTTTTGCTTTTAGGTGAAGATGCTGCATATACCTGAATTCCAAGTTATTTATTTTTCCCTGGGTATCTCTCATGCTTACCTGAAGTATACATGTTAATAAATGTGTTTGTTTTTCTCTTATTAATCTATCTTTTGTTGCAGGGAGTCCCAGTCAAAAACTTATAAACATAGAGTAAAAATTATATTTTTCTCTCCTATACATTATGATCTCAGTGAAAGAATCCAATAAGTAATAGATCCTAAACTATAACAGGTTTTTAAAACATCTATGAAACACACAAAAATTGGTTATGTACTTGTTCACAAACAAAGTTTTAAATTCCAAAATTTAAAACCAAAATGTAAAATCATATATTCTAATCAACATGCAAGATTCCCCTTTTCTTTCATAAAAATATATTAAAAATTATAAAACCCCATTCTAAATAAAATTATTATGAAATTTAAAAAATGAAGGCAATGAAAGCACTTTGTATCAAAATTATAGAATGTAGCTCAAATAATATCCCCCCCCAAAAAATGGCCTAAAATATATTTATAAAGCAAGGAATATTTTTTAAAATTAAGGCACAAAGCAGAATCCAATTTGAGAAGCCAGACAAAAGAAATATCAAATAAGAATAAATAAAATATAAGAAAATTAACTTAGAGAAACATCATATTTAACGGTGAAATATTTTTAAAGGCTGCATTAAATTTAGAAACAACATTATTTAACATTATTCCTGGAAATTGAAGTCACTGGAATATAGTATGAAAGAAATATAAGACATAAATAACTAAAAAGAAAAGAAAAATTGTTATTACTTAGAGGTGGTCTTACTATGAACACAAGACAGCTTTGAATATGGAGACATTGGGTCCCATGTCTTCTGTGAATTAAATGAGTATCTGTAAAGACAGAAGAAGCTGGAAGTTGAGTGGAGGATTTGAGAGTTTGCAAAAATCTGGAGTAACCATGGAGGCAATACTTGCTAACCAAATATCGGAAATACAGATGAACTTATGTATCATAAATTCAGTGACAGAGGCATCAAACTCCATAGGGTTGTTTGTGTTTCTGGATTTTTTATAGTCAGCCTAGAAATTGGTGGAGTACAACAATTTCTTGACTTTTGGACCAGAGAAATTTTGAAATAAGGGGTGAAAGGAAGTTGAATTGATAGAGAATGATAACAAGTATCAAAGTCATTGATTTCCTTTGTCAGTATAAAAATACGTAACTTTGCCAGATTATCCAAAAAAAAAAAAAAAAAGTGTCCTGCAGTTACTTTTTTTTCTTCTTTTATCTTTGCTTAATCTGAAAGCTCACCTAGAATAATAGTATTCTGTAACTGCTGAGCACATGCAATGTGACTTACACTGGGTACACAAAGGGTAAACCCGCATTCTTTGAATTCTAGAAATATGACCCTAAGTAAATGAATATATATTTTTAAATCAAACAAAGCATTTCTTTTTTAAGTGCACAAATAGAATCCTTACTTGTAAGGATTGGGGACGGGTTTTTTTAAACTACTTCTTATTAGCGCAGTTATAGTTTGACTGACCTTAGCTATGTACCCAAGTGGGAGTGCACACACACATACACACATACATTCCCTCTTATCTCTACAAATAAAAGGTAATGATGCTGCTGCTCACTGCACTATTAAATATGCTCACTTTCTTTATCTCATTAGGTCCTCAAAATTATTTAAGGTGTCTAGTGTATTTCTCTCTCCTTGCAATGCATTGCAATTCAATCCTCTCTGGTGAAAAGTGTGACAATAGTAACCATTACTTTCTATTATATTTGAAGGTTGTGAGCATATGGGTGAATTCACTAGGGAAATAATTTCAAAATTATGATGGAGGATTTATGTGCTCAAAATTCTCATTTCTGTTAACGATATTTGTGTACATAACTCTTCCAGAACTCCTTGAAATTTAGACATCAGGAACTTTGTTTTACATCAAGGTAAATACCAATGTACAGGTTGTCATGAATTTCCTAAGTCCAAAAACACAGTGGGGACACAAGAAACAACAGCCTCACTGTAATGCATCTGTAATGAATCAGTCATCTGATGTGAGACAGTGCACTGTAAATTCAAAAGTATAATCTGTGCTAGAAAGGCTCAAGCTGTACTGTAAATTCAATCTCATGCTCTCCAATGGGAATTTATACTGGAGATGAGTACAGTATCTGCTGCCTGGCTGTGTAATTGGATGGAGCTAGCTGGAAAAAAAAAATCTGCATTTAGATGGCCACACAAATATAAGAAGCCAAGATATCACATTTTTTGAGACAATTTTGCATGTGCAGAAAATTGTTTAAATATTAATATTGCTTTTGGTATCATACTATGAACATCAATTCCTCATACCTGTTTTTAAAGCAGTAGGAGAACTAACGTAAACATTTGCTTTTGTTTTGTTAAAAAAAATTGCAGTGTTAATCACTATGCTTTTAAAAACTCTGTAAAGGCCGCAGCTGTTAAAACTGCATTTACAACATATTATGACTTATGAGATAAAAAATTATGATTCATTGCATCAAGCCGATTGCTTGAAAAATCTCAGTTCTCTTATTGAGTGATTTTACCTATTATGAGATAGCCTTGAAAGGAGTCACCACCTTTTGTTGTGGTTATTAATTTTACCTCCTGGGAACAAAGCTGCAAGTCAGCTATTCCTCCTAATACTGTCATGAGAGTGCAGTATATGCTATAGATTCAAGTTTCTCTGAAATATACAGAGTGAGCAAACACATACTGACATCATTGCTTGAATTGTATAACTCAGTGTCAGCCAGGGTCATCCCTGAGCTCTAGAAAAGATTAGTTCAAACTTCCATTCCATGTCCTACAGAGATGGACAGCGACATCAACATGGTCTGGGAGAAAAGCAAAAACACAGAGCTTACACTAGCTCTACTGAATCTGAATCTCATTTTAAGAAGCTCCTATAAGAGTTGTTCATACATAAAAGTTTGAGAAGCACTGATATGAGGCCGTCCCAGATATTCAAAGAGAATTTCCAAGGGGCTTAATGCTCGTGGTCACTTTGCACTGACTCCTTTACATTGTTTAATATGCTGTCTGCATTTTGCAACTATTCTCTTATCTCATTAATTTTTTAAAAAAGTGAAAATTAGTTCTTTTCTTTGATTTACACAACATACATACACACACACACACACTTTCCAAGGTCTGTAATTGTTGTGATATACAAAATGCAATTGGCAGTTGCAGAGATTATTTTATTTAGGTTATTGCAATTGGGAAAACATTCATTATAGAGGAATATCTCAAGTGAAAGGCAGGAGACCTGAGGATTTATAGAAGTCAACAAACAAGGAAGTCATATCCACAACTCTTATGGGAATCATGAGAAAAGATAGTGGTTGATCTTATCTTGAAACATGCAAGCATTATGTGGTCCTCTGTGATTAGACGTTTCAGAAACAAAATGATGGTGGGCTTCTTAATTATCACTTCTTCCCAGGAGTATGGGACTCAGATAAAGTTCAGCATTGTCAATTATTCCTTTCATAAAGACAAGTGTTATTTGTTGGTGAACAACCTAACAGTGATCATAAACCTTCTTAGTGGGAAAGAACAAGATCTAAGAAACAGTCTCTGGAGAACACTTGTTGATCTTTTTTCCTCTAAAGTAGACTGAACAATTTGGTAAGAGATGATGACAAAGGTCAGTTGTTTTAGAGTCTGGGGATCAGTCATCTTTAAAAAAGGGATGCTTAAAACATGGAAAAGAGTTTCATGAAGCTCTAGTCATAGGAATAGGAGTTTTCTGGTGTTATGCATAGTATTGACAACCTCCCACAGGCATGCATGACCAGAGAATTTTTCCAGACATCCAAAGTTATCCAGACAGTAGCTTGTCAAGTGAGAATTATGGCCCATGCATGGTCTGCTGAGGTACTCAGGTATATATTAAATTGCCAGAGTTTGGCTTACAGGGATTTTTCAGATCCTGGGGGACAGGGTCAGCTACCAGGAAACCTAGAGTCCCAGTACAACTCTTAGAATGTATGTTTTAGTTCTTGATGCCAAGCCATATAGAAAGAAGAAAAATTTAAAAAGCTTCATGAATTATAGCCATATTTGAAGGAAACTGGAAGAATTAAAAATATAAGAATGATTGACAATTTGGGCAGGGTTACAACGTCCAGTTCAATTTACAGGTAGGTGCCAAAACTGGTTTTGCCACAAATAGGGAAGAAGTCAATTAAAACTCTACCAGAAAAAGACAGAGTTTACATACCCATCATCTACCCACAATTTTAAAAGAGGTTCAAAAGAGCTCAAAGACAAAAACAGGACTACAATTCAATGACTCAGAAGTGCAAACTATAGGGAATGCATAGTTTTCCATTGAAATGTAACTTTTCTCTCTATAACCATTTCTCTTCTGATATAAAATAACCTCACATAAAAATTATTCTTAATCATAAAATAAGAAAAATTTCATTATATTTGGCATGACTATTTACATAGGTGCATCAAGAATGGTAATTTACTATATGAACCTTTCTAAATTTGTTTCACCAGATATTTTTATATAGAATCTCAGATTGGATTTTAAAAGCCTCTTGAAGCTAGAAAGCTAAGTCAAGTTACCAGCAGATTTCACCTGCAATACTTACACCTATAAGAGAATTATATTCACTAAAAGGATTCATAGAACTCACAAAGACCATTAGTCTCACAGCTATGGTTTATTACCATGAAAAGATGCAGACTAAAAACCATGAAGGGAAAAGGCACACAGGGCAGAGTCCAGGAGACAACAGGTGCAAGCTTCCCGTTGTCCCCTCCCAGTGGCATCATAAGTACAGTGTTGACCTCTCCCAGAAATGATGTGATATGGACCACAGGCAGGAGTACTGCCAACCAAGGAAGCTCACTTGAGCCTTGGTGTCCAGGGTTGCTATCAAGAATCTGTCACATAGGCATGACTGACTGAACGACTAACCTTAGCTCTGACCCCCCCAGGGTAAAGCTAATACCACATGCCCCCCACCATAAGTTACATTGATGGTAGGGACTATCAGGCATGGCCCAAGACCCTCAAGTAAACAAAGACATTATCAACCAGGATATTCCAAGGTGTCTTAGTCAATTGCACTGCTGTAACAAAACTAATATAGACTGTGTGGCTTAAGCAACATTTTATTTCTCACAGTTATAGAGGCTAGAAAATCCAATTTCAATATGCCAGTAGATCCAGTGTCTGATGAGAATCATCTTCTTGGTGAGCAGGCAGCTGTCTTATTTCTGTTTCATCACATTGCAGAAAGCAAAGAGAGAGGAAGGAATTTCTCAACATGTTTCTTCTTATAAAGGCACTAATCTCATTATAAGGGCTCCACCCTTATGACCTAAATATCTCCCAAAGGTTATCTCTCCAAATACCACCACAATGAGATCAGGGTTTCAACATATGAGTTTTGTGAGATGCAAACATTCAGTCCATGGCACAAAGGTTATCTCTCAGGAGCTAGGAAAAGGATCAAATCTTTCTATAGAGTCTTCAGCATACGGACAACCTGAACTTGCTGAATTCATTTTTTACTGCTCATTGGGCCAGCCAGGAAGTGATTTTCTTGCTTGCCTGTACCACTGGGAGCCTCATAAGCAGGTACTAGTACAATTTTTCCAAGGGAGATATGTGAAAATTGGTGTCATTTAGTCAAACTGACTTATTTTAAAGAATCAGCTCATATCTGATTAAATAAGCATCATTATCAAATCTGACATTCTAGGCAAGGTCTTGGTTACATAACTAATTATTTAAATTATGTTCTCATAACAGAAAGTACAGATTCTTATTGAGCCTACACAAATGATTATGTTTCTCTGAAAATAAGAGCATTCATCCAGCAGGGATAAAAGGATATCATTTACAAATGTTTTATTTCTATTTACAAAAGCATGGTCTATGATATGGTTTGGCTGTGTCCCCACTGAAATCTCATCTTGAATTGTAGCTCCCAAAATCTGCACCTGTTATGAGAGGGACCCAGTAGGAGGTAATTGATGAAAGGGGCAGGTTTTCCCGTGCTGTTCTTGTGATAGTGACTAAGTCTCATGAGATCTGATAGTTTTATAAAAGGGAGTTCCTCTGCACATGCTCTCTTGCCTGTTGCCAGGTAAGACGTGCCTTTGCTCCTCCTTCACCTTCTGCCATGATTGTGAGGCCTCTCCAGTCACATGTAACTATGAGTCCACTAAAACTCCTTTTCTTTGTAATACCCAGCCTCTAGTATTTTTTTTTTTTTTTTTTATACTTTAAGTTCTAGGGTACATGTGCATAACGTGCAGGTTTGTTACATATGTATACTTGTGCCATGTTGGTGTGCTGAACCCCTCAACTTGTATTAGCAGCATGAGAACAGACTAGAACAGTCTACTAAATAGTTTTGAGTTATAGATAACTTGAAAAAAAGAGAAGGATTCTTTATGAAGCCTGAACGTAGAACATTAAAACATTAACAGTATTCCAAGCAAAACCAATAATCATCCTTTATCAGTTCAACTAGTCCTATGTAATTGATTGTTTTTCTGCTTAATCTTTGGCTAGTAGCCCCTTAAACCCATTGGATTCTTTACTAGAATTCTGAAAATCCTGATTAATTCCATTGTTATGATATCAAAGTCATTTAAACAATGTCCTCAGAAGCCCATGCCCCAAAGTACCTGGCATAGACCTTTTCCATGGGCCTCTGAAACAGTCCTTCCATGTTGAAAATAAAAAGCTCTGGCCTGTAGCTGATAGCAAATGCTTTCAGGGAACCATTAGAGTAAAATCAACAAAAAAAGTATGTGTAAATGACAAAAAAATTAAAATAGCTATGGTTAATATATTACTGATAATTTTCAAAGAGAAAGATCTGATGAAAGCTTATTATAAAAATAATATAACTAACAAGGAAATTTGGTTATTTCTATGGCATGCAAAAATAGATAAAGTCAATTCAAAACATTTTAGAAAATACACCTACACACATAATGTCCCCATTTTCAAAGAGTGGATATTTCATCTAATTTACAAAAACAGGTTAACATTTACAAAGAAAAACACTACAATATTACATATATTAATCCTAAGACATAATTTACTATGAATATACCAAGCACGTAGTTAGAATATATCAAGAATATGAAGGAAAGAGATTCTCTAAATCTGGAGTAAATAAGGTGAAAGAAGGTAAATGCCCAGTTAAAAACCAGTAGCATAGCAGATACTGAATTCACATTAAAAAGTAAATTTAGACCAAGTTAATACTTTTTAAATAACTAAAATTATGCTATGAAAATATCATATTCTATACTGCTGTTGTCTGATATTGGGCAAAACAGTATTTGGATTCTGATTAATCAAACATATCATGAACTATAAGGAAATCGACTAATCACTAAGACCCTGCAATACAGCATATGATTTCTTAAATATTTGTGTTAATAACATTTTATGCCTGCATACTTAACATAGAGGAAGCTAAACATCTCTTCTGATTTGACAATGCTTCCCATACAACTCATCTATAGTAACACGCCAAAAAAAATCCAAATTATTTTTATCACCTCTCTTTCTTCAAGATGGAAGAATAAATCTTTGCTTATTTTCCATGATTTCTCTGAGAAATTTTAAGAGCAATTTTAATTGCAAAAGATAGCATTCCATTTTGAGATGGCAAAATCAAAAGTTGTCATGAGATTTAAAGACTTAAAATAGAAATAAGATCATGAATACCTGAGAGACAATACTTGGCAACTCATTTCAAAGTAAAAACAAAATATTTTAAAGTGAACATAAAAGGTGACACGATTGTAAAGAAGTGTGACATGAGAAGTCTTCATTTTCTTAAATAATCAAAGACAAAATGAAGTCAACATAAACCATAGCAGGTTATTTTTTTTTTTTTTTTGACAATCTTATTTTTAACAAAATCAAATCATAACCAGGTTTGATCCAAAACAAAATTCCCTTTCTGTGAACCTTCTTCAACTTATAGATTCAGGTTTTTTTCTACACTTTCCTCTTCCTCATTCTGAAAAATCAGTTATGCTATTTTAGGACAAAACTTCTCTTTTTTCCTTAATACATCCTGATTACCTTGCATACAAAGTTGTTCCTCTTTGCCTCCATTGTTGCTAGTAGAGTCTCATTCACATATAGTGATTATAAATTTTAACCATAGTCATGACTATTTCACAGAGAAAATTGTGAGGTAGATAACATAAACTGTCTCGCACACAACAGTATTTTGCAGCAGAGTAACAGAGCTCATGAATAAACACTTCACAACTCTCTATAGCCACTCACATCCCTTACAGTACAACTTCTCAACACGGCAAAAATGAACACATTGTTGGCAGATTCACAGATATATAACCTCTCTATAGCACATAAAATAAGAGGCAAAAAAGCATTTACACTTAAAATTATGTTTTGTAATTAATGCTTCAATGTTCTTACTTAAGATGTAGGCATCTTATGAATACACATTAATTAACTCAAATTGAATAAGTTCAAGGGTTTAAGTTACCTAAAGATCTGGGAAATTATTTTGAAACTGATGTATTACAAAATATAATTACTGCTGAAATCAAGGTAATCAAAATAATAATTAAATTTGGTTGAACACAAGTTTACATTTTTAATAATCTTTTTTTTTATATACTTTAAGTTCTAGGGTACATGTGCATAACATGGAGGTTTGTTACATATGTATATTTGTGCCACGTTGGTGTGCTGCACCCATCAACTCGTCAGCACCCATCAATTCATCATTCATATCATGTATAACTCCCCAATGCAATCCCTCCCCCCTCCCCCCTCCCCATGATAGGCCCCGGTGTGTGATGTTCCCCTTCCCAAGTCCAAGTGATCTCATTGTTCAGTTCCCACCTATGAGTGAGAACATGCGGTGTTTGGTTTTCTGTTCTTGTGATAGTTTGCTAAGAATGATGGTTTCCAGCTGCATCCATGTCCCTACAAAAGACGCAAACTCATCCTTTTTTATGGCTGCATAGTATTCCATGGTGTGTATGAGCCACATTTTCTTAATCCAGTCTGTCACAGATGGACATTTGGGTTGATTCCAAGTCTTTGCTATTGTGAATAGTGCTGCAATAAACATACGTGTGCATGTCTCTTTGTAGTAGAATAATTTATTATCCTTTGGATATATACCCAGTAGTGGGATGGCTGGGTCATATGGTACATCTAGTCCTAGATCCTTGAGGAATTGCCATACTGTTTTCCATAATGGTTGAACTAGTTTACAATCCCACCAACAGTGTAAAAGTGTTCCTATTTCTCCACATCCTCTCCAACAACTGTTGTTTCCTGATTTTTTAATGATTGCCATTCTAACTGGTGTGAGATGGTATCTCATTGTGGTTTTGATTTGCATTTCTCTGATGGCGAGTGATGATGAGCATTTTTTCATGTGTCTGTTGGCTGTATGAATGTCTTCTTTTGAGAAATGTCTGTTCATATCCTTTCCCCACTTTTTGATGGGGTTGTTTGTTTTTTTCTCGTATATTTGTTTGAGTTCTTTGTAGATTCTGGATATTAGCCCTTTGTCAGATGAGCAGATTGCAAAAATTTTCTCCCATTCTGTAGGTTGCCTGTTCACTCTGATGGTAGTTTTTTTTTGCTGTGCAGAAGCTCTTTAGTTTAATTAGATCGCATTTGTCAATTTTGGCTTTTGCTGCCATTGCTTTTGGTGTTTTAGAAATGAAGTCCTTGTCCATGCCTATGTCCTGAATGGTACTACCTAGATTTTCTTCTAGGGTTTTTATGGTATTAGGTCTAACATTTAAGTCTCTAATCCACCTTGAATTAATCTTCGTATAAGGAGTAAGAAAAGGATCCAGTTTCAGCTTTCTACTTATGGCTAACCAATTTTCCCAGCACCATTTATTAAATAGGGAATCCTTTCCCCATTTCTTGTTTCTCTCAGGTTTGTCAAAGATCAGATGGCTGTAGATGTGTGGTATTATTTCTGAGGACTCTGTTCTGTTCCATTGGTCTATATCTCTGTTTTGGTACCAGTACCATGCTGTTTTGGTTACTGTAGCCTTGTAGTATAGTTTGAAGTCAGGTAGTGTGATGCCTACAGCTTTGTCTTTTTGGCTTAGGATTGTCTTGGCAATGCGGGCTCTTTTTTGGTTCCATATGAACTTTAAAGCAGTTTTTTCCAATTCTGTGAAGAAACTCATTGGTAGCTTGATGGGGATGGCATTGAATCTATAAATAACCTTGGGCAGTATGGCCATTTTCACGATATTGATTCTTCCTATCCATGAGCATGGTATGTTCTTCCATTTGTTTGTGTCCTCTTTGATTTCACCGAGCAGTGGTTTGTAGTTCTCCTTGAAGAGGTCCTTTACATCCCTTGTAAGTTGGATTCCTAGGTATTTTATTCTCTTTGAAGCAATTGTGAATGGAAGTTCATTCCTGACTTGGCTCTCTGCTTGTCTGTTACTGGTGTATAAGAATGCTTGTGATTTTTGTACATAAATTTTGTATCCTGAGACTTTGCTGAAGTTGCTTATCAGCTTAAGGAGATTTTGGGCTGAGACGATGGGGTTTTCTAAATATACAATGATGTCATCTGCAAACAGGGGCAATTTGACTTCTTCTTTTCCTAACTGAATACCCTTGATTTCTTTCTCTTGCCTGATTGCCCTAGCCAGAACTTCCAACACTATGTTGAATAGGAGTGGTGAGAGAGGGCATCCCTGTCTTGTACCAGTTTTCAAAGGGAATTTTTCCAGTTTTTGCCCATTCAGTATGATATTAGCTGTGGGTTTGTCATAAATAGCTCTTATTATTTTGAGGTACGTTCCATCAATACCGAATTTATTGAGCGTTTTTAGCATGAAGGGCTGTTGAATTTTGTCAAAAGCCTTTTCTGCATCTATTGAGATAATCATGTGGTTCTTGACTTTGGCTCTGTTTATATGCTAGATTATGTTTATTGATTTGCGAATGTTGAACCAGTTTGTTATAATTTCTGTTATAATTTCTGTTCTTTTACATTTGCTGAGGAGTGCTTTACTTCCAATTATGTGGTCAATTTTGGAATAAGTGCGATGTGGTGCTGAGAAGAATGTATATTCTGTTGATTTGGGGTGGAGAGTTCTGTAGATGTCTATTAGGTCCGCTTGGTGCAGAGATGAGTTCAATTCCTGGATATCCTTGTTAACTTTCTGTCTCGTTGATCTGTCTAATGTTGACAGTGGAGTGTTGAAGTCTCCCATTATTATTGTATGGGAGTCTAAGTCTCTTTGTAAGTCTCGAAGGACTTGCTTTATGAATCTGGGTGCTCCTGTATTTGGTGCATATATATTTAGGAGAGTTAACTCTTCCTGTTGAATTGATCCCTTTACCATTATGTAATGGCCTTCTTTGTCTCTTTTGATCTTTGATGGTTTAAAGTCTGTTTTATCAGAGACTAGGATTGCAACCCCTGCTTTTTTGTGTTCTCCATTTGCTTGGTAGATCTTCCTCCATCCCTTTATTTTGAGCCTATGTATGTCTCTGCATGTGAGATGGGTCTCCTGAATACAGCAGACTGATGGGTCTTGACTCTTTATCCAGTTTGCCAGTCTGTGTCTTTTAATTGGAGCATTCAGTCCATTTACATTTAAGGTTAATATTGTTATGTGTGAACTTGATCCTGTCATTATGATATTAACTGGTTATTTTGCTCGTTAGTTGATGCAGTTTCTTCCTAGCCTCGATGGTCTTTAGATTTTGGCATGTTTTTGCAATGGCTGGTACCGGTTGTTCCTTTCCATGTTTAGGGCTTCCTTCAGGGTCTCTTGTAAGGCAGGCCTGGTGGTGACAAAATCTCTAAGCATTTGCTTATCTGTAAAGGATTTTATTTCTCCTTCACTGATGAAACTTAGTTTGGCTGGATATGAAATTCTGTGTTGAAAATTCTTTTCTTTAAGAACATTGAATATTGGCCCTCACTCTCTTCTGGCTTGTAGAGTTTCTGCCGAGAAATCTGCTATTAGTCTGATGGGCTTCCCTTTGTGGGTAACCCGACCTTTCTCTCTGGCTGCCCTTAAGATTTTTTCCTTCATTTCAACTTTGGTGAATCTGGCAATTATGTGTCTTGGAGTTGCTCTTCTGGAGGAGTATCTTTGTGGCGTTCTCTGTATTTCCTGAATTTGAATGTTGGCCTGCCCTACTAGGTTGGGGAAGTTCTCCTGGATGATATCCTGAAGAGTGTTTTCCAACTTGGTTCCATTTTCCCCCTGACTTTCAGGCACCCCAATCAGATGTAGATTTGGTCTTTTTACATAATCCCATACTTCTTGCAGGCTTTGTTCATTTCTTTTTCTTCTTTTTTCTTTTGGTTTCTCTTCTTGCTTCATTTCATTCATTTGATCCTCAATGGCTAACACTCTTTCTTCCAGTTTATCGAGTCGGTACGTATTTCTCGTGTCATGGTTTTCATCTCTGTCATTTCGTTTATGACCTTCTCTGCATTAATTAGTCTAGCTGTCAATTCTTCCACTCTTTTTTCAAGATTTTTAGTTTCTTTGCACTGGGTACATAAATCCTCCTTTAGCTCTGAGAAGTTTGATGGACTGAAGCCTTCTTCTCTCATCTCGTCAAAGTCATTCTCTGACCAGCTTCGATCCGTTGCTGGAGATGGGCTGCGCCCCTTTGCAGGGGGAGATGCGCTCTTATTTTTTGAATTTCCAGCTTTTCTGCCTTGCTTTTCCTCATCTTTGTGGTTTTATCTGTCTCTGGTCTTTAATGATGGTGACGTACTGATGGGGTTTTGGTATAGGTGTCCTTCCTGTTTGATAGTTTTCCTTCTGACAGTCAGGACCCTCAGCTGTAGGTCTGTTGGAGGTTGCTTGGGGTCCACTCCAGACCCTGTTTGCCTGGGTATCAGCAGCAGAGGTTGCAGAAGATAGAATATTGCTGAACAGTGAGTGTACCTGTCTGATTCTTACTTTGGAAGCTTCCTCTCAGGGGTGTACTCCACCCTGTGAGGTGTGGGGTGTCACACTGCCCCTAGTGGGGGATGTCTCCCAGTTAGGCTACTCAGGGGTCAGTGACCCACTTGAGCAGGCAGTCTGTCCATTCTCAGATCTCAACCTCCATGTTGGGAGATCCACTGCTCTCTTCAAAGCTGTCAGACAGAGTCGTTCGCATCTGCTCAGGCCTCTGCTGTTTCCCCTGTTGTTTTTTTAGCTGAGCCCTGCCCCCAGAAGTGGAGTCTATATAGACAGGCAGGTTTCCTTGAGCTGCTGTGAGCTCCACCCAGTTCGAGCTTCCCAGTGGCTTTGTTTACCTACTTAAGCCTCATCAATGGCGGGCGCCCCTCCCCCAGCCTCGCTGCTGCCTTGCGGTTAGATCGCCACAGACTGCTGTGTTAACAATGAGGGAGGCTCCGTGGGCGTGGGACCCTCCCGGCCAGGTGAGGGATATATTCTTCTGGTGTGCCCGTTTGCTTAGAGCGCGGTATTGCAGTGGGAGTTACCCAATTTTCCAGGTGTTGTGTGTCTCAGTTCCCCTGGCTAGGAAAAGGGATACCCTTCCCCCTTGCGCTTCCCAGGTGAGGCAATGCCTCGCCCTGCTTCAGCTCTCGCTGGTCAGGCTGCAACACCTGACCAGCACCGATTGTCCGGCACTCCCTAGTGAGATGACCCCAGTACCTCAGTTGAAGATGCAGAAATCACCGGTCTTCTGAGTCCCTCGCGCTGGGAGTTGGAGACTGGAGCTGTTCCTATTTGGCCATCTTGCTCCGCCCCATTTTTAATAATCTTAAACATGAAGTCAAAAAAACGCTAGCTTATTCTATCCATGAATTTTTATTAGTTCAGGGAGAATATTCCAATGTACAATAAAAATGCACAATTGTGTTATACTTAATGCTGACAACTCAGAGAAGACATATCTCTTTTCAATTAAGCTAGGATCATTAATGTAGTCTTGTTTGACAAAGATTTACCAAAATTACTTAAATGTTAATTATTAAAACATTTCTGAGTTCCTATTTACCTCTTTTTTCACATTGAAAATATTTGTTTTATTAGTCTTAATTTCTGGGAATTTTAGGAGTGTTCAATTTATATAAGTACTCTAAGTCAATCAGAATAAAGCTCCCTTAAGAAATTTTATAGTCTAATTTGATAATACCATGCAGACATAGAAAAATCTTACACATTAACACAATGGAATGTAAAGGGCCTTTCTAAATCACACACATGCAAACACACAGCTGCAGAAAGAGAGAACGCTTACAATTTCAATTCTAAAATTTCAGCTATAGGTCAAGCATAAACACAGACATACAAAACCTACAAAACAGAAAGGCTGTTCTCTTCTTAGCTGTTCCAAATTCTTAATTGATTTGACCTCAAAATAGACAAATAAACACATTAAAAAAGCTAACCAACCAGATTTTCTTTTGTCTTTCTCCTAACAGAAATAAGATCTCTATAAACCGTTAATCCACTTACAGAGATCACCAAATGGTCAGAACATTAAACCAAATGAAGTTGGCACCATAAATAAAGCAAGAACTCAAGAAGAATCTAAATCAAATCCTCATTGTTCTGCTAGTGCACAAGAATCCAGAGCACAGGACCAGCAGTTGGACTCATCACTGGGTCCCTGGATGGCTAGTCAGTAGCAAAGCACAGGGTTCTGAAAAGACTCAACATCTGGGTGCAGTAAATGAGAATCCATTTGAGGGCCAATTCAATACAAGTCATGATATCAAAACTGTGAAAGACAAAAATTCACAGGACTAACAGGGAGATGATTTTATTCAAGTTATTGCCATTTCTTGAATATTAATGAGAATATTAATATAATATGGACGAGAATATTCATTAATGAGAAGCATCGCAAAGAAAAGGAAGAGAGCCTGGGGTTTTATGGAAGCAAAAAAACAAGGGAATCATTGTCATATGGGAATCACAAGGAAGGATGCAGAGGGGCTTATCTCAGAATGTTCAAGAGCAAAGTTTTCTTCTGTGATTAGCTATTTCCCAGGACACAGAAGAGTGGGGAAATTTCTTTTTTTTTTTTCTTTCTTTTTTTTTTTTTTAAGACTGCATCTTCCTCTGTAACCCAGACTGGAGTGCAGTGACTCAATCACAGCTGACTGCACCCTTGACCTCCCGGGGCTCTAGTGATCCTCCCACCTGAGTCCCTGAGTTGCTCAGACTATAGGCATATGTCACTACACCCAACTAATTTTATACTACTTTATTTTATTTTATTTTATTTATTTATTTATTTATTTATTTATTTATTTATTTATTTATTTATTTGGTAGAGGCCTGTTTTCGCCATGTTGTGCAGGCTAGTCTCAAACTCCTGGACTCAAGCAATCCTCCTGCCTTGGCCTCCCAACATGCTGGGATTACAGACGTATGTCACCATCCACGCCCAGCCGAAATTTAACTGTTGCTGCTTTCCAGGAGCACAAGACTCAGATAAAGTGAAATGCTGTGATTGTGTAAAAGTTTTTACGAAAGATTTAGGGAGACAGAGGTGTTCACAGAGGGGTGCAACCTTCTTAAGGACAATTGCATTTCCCTTATAGGGCCACAAGTTCTAATTATTTCCATTCCCTTCCCAGCCAAAACAAACAGCTGATTGGATTTCCCTACTCTTAAATTCTTTGATCATTCTGCTGTACTGTTCAGTCATGTACCTATCTCTTGGCTCCACTTGACTCTATTCAGTTTTCTGCCAACTTCCTCTTAGGCGAAAATAATAATTTCCCACTTTCTTATGCAAAGAAATTTAACTCATTTTTCTGGTCCAAACAACCAGCTCAACTCTGGGCCTCTCTCTGCTGAGCAAAGATTTGGACAAAGTTCGAAAATTACCACTTGCCAACTCCTCATTAATTACACACATGGCACCCTCCACCCCACCTTGTGTTGGGGAGAGTAGGAAAGTTTGATTCCTCCAGTTATAATTTGATAATCCCCCAAAGGAAAATTATAGAAAATATAAAAGCCCTACTGATAGTTGCAGTCAGCAAAACGGAATGGTTTGTCATAGAAGTCCTTTCTATGTGCGTGTCTCTCTGGTACTTCTCCATTCATTTACATAAACTATTTCCCATATGCTACCCCATATTCTGACCATCTCAAATCCCACCCCAATCAAAATGGAATGAAGTATGTTCTTTTCATCCCCAGATCTTAGAGAATTATCCCCTGAAAAGCATTCTCATAAATCAATTATGTCAAGCAACTCAAGGAGAATCTTGGAAGCTGTCAATAAAATAAGACATAACGACTACAAACAGTTCTTCCTAGTTAGCTTTGTCCCATGACGGAATCATCCCTCTCTCTCTGCCACTGCTACTCCCTTGCACTTCCCAGTCATGAAATCTGGAGCTCCCTGGTTACTACCTATACAGGGCTCTGCCTTCTGGAATTTATTTTCTCCCTGGCTCCATGCCCTCTGCCGGCCTGGAAAAAGCATTTGTTCTCCCATTCATTTCCACCACTTCTATGGTTAGCAGAGTTGTAGAATATCCCCAGTGCCAGGAAGACCTGTGGGTGGCCTGCAATCAGGTCTGGGACTGGGTAAAGTATTCCATCACGGAGTAGAAATAGGAAACCCAATTTGGCCTTGGGTGCGCACAGTGTTCTGAAATTCAGCTTTACTAGTAGTATTGATCTCTTTCTATAGTTTGAGGACTCAGAGAGGAGAAAGGGTATAGTTATTTTACATCATTAAACCCCAACAATGACCACTTCTAAATCCATTTATTCATGGTCCTTAAATATTTGTTTTAACTAGCTGCCTGTATGAGTCCCCCAAAATATGACAATCTTGACAACTTAGAAGAGATGCTTATTTTGGCCCCTTGGTTTGCCATTGCAGTTTTCTTTTTCTTAAATTTCATCTACCTCTGTATATGAATCTTTATTAATTAATATTAATTAATTAATATTTTTAATTCTTCAGCTGAACACTCACAGACCCTTGTTATGATAACTGACCACTTCCACTGTGATCAGTTTATATGAATAACTGGATTAACAAAAGGTGAGAGTACTCAAATTTTACTAGCAGAGAAGTCTTCAAGACTTCAAGCACTAATATGTCAGGGAGTATGCTAAGTATTCTTTATGTGTTAACTCATTTAGTACCTCCTATATGGAAAAGGTATTATTATTCAAAGAAATTGGAGGACTGAAAATTCAATAAGTTCCCAAGGCCACACAGTGAGCTGCATAGTCATTCCTCTGATGCGGGTCTTTTCAACTCCAAAGCCTTTTATCTCTCTCTTCAACTGTGAGTTATTGATCTGGATGGAATTATTTCCATATATAAATTTTCCTCAAGCTTATGAGTTTTTATTCTAGGACCCAAAATTGCAATCTTCTTTTGGAGATAATTGGAAACATTTTGAGCTGGCAACTGGAAGGAAAAAAGCTGGGTAAAGGGGAAGAAAGAGCTAAAGAGTTTTGTCCCTGGATGCCTGCAAAGTTTTGAGGCACCCACTCTCTGGAGTGAGTGATCTGAGCCCTGTGCAGAAAAGAGGCAGAAGATAAGATAGTTTAGCCCCAAATGGCCACAAACAGAATTAAGATCATGTTTTCATTAGAGGGTTTAGAATATCCCCAACCAGCTATGCCAAATGAAGTTAACTCTTTTTGTTTCCATCTTCAGCATCTAAATAATTAGTCTCTGGGATCATGAAAGAACTCAAGAGGCTGAAATTAACTGAGTTGTAAATTCAAAATGGATAGAAGAATTGAATGGGGCAAGACACAGACACACATAAATGCCTTCTTGCTGTATATATTTTCTGCAACATTCAAAAACTCACATATAAGGATCTTACTAAAATCACATAGGAAGGAAATCCTGTAAATTTCTAGGAACTGAAAATTAGATAGTTTCAGTTTCTGACTTAGCATGTTTATAGTGGATACAATGCTTATTTTGTTTATTGTGCAGTCCAATTAATTTAAATGATTATTGAAAACATAAGAACTTTCATGTGTTTGTGACTTTGATCTCTGTATTTTCCCTTCCTAATCATCTTGCATTTTTTTCTGTGTGGGATTTTGTTTAAGAGCTTCAGCCTGCGGTTGGGAAATGGTTTAATCTATTTGAAGCCTAATTTCCTAGTTACAAAAATGAAACTAACAAAAATTTATTTTTCTTTCCTGTAAAATAGAAACTCTATAAAGAAGACATACTCACCAGATATTTTTGTAAAAAGCACGTTGCAATGCCACCTCCCCTAAACCTTAACATACTTAATCCCTTAAAACCTTTCCACAGGGAGGGGTAAAAGCAGGTCCAATTTCAGAGTGGCCTAGGCAGAGCTCAGATAGGAAGTGAAGCCATCATCACAGTTCCTTCAGAGAACAGTAAATCCCAACAGGAGGAATGAAGGTCTTTGACAAGTGGCTACCCAGCCAAAAATGAAGTTTTCAGAGACATGGGATTCATGGGTTATGTAAGTGTAATCTACGAAACTCTCAAGTACTGCATCAAAACCAATCAAAGTCTTTTCATTTGAACACAGCATTAAAAAAAATTTGCATCATAATGTGTATAACGGAACCTATAAACTTCTGCTGTTTTGCAAAAAAACTACAAAGCCAAAAGAAGAAATTCTCATTACAAGGTAACACTTGGCCAGAGGATGGACATTACAAAAAAAATAGAAATATCTTCTTTGTATGACAAAGAAACATTGTGTGTGAGCATAGATAAGGTACAGCCAGGCAGCCTAGTGCCCTGCCCTAGACCAGTGATTCCCTAAGCAAAAATCATAGATCTGTTTTTCAGATACTTACATATGAATGACAGGCACATTTATAATTTTATATAAAAAGTGTTTCAGCTACTTACTAATAAACTTCTAGAACTTTATAAAGTGAATTTAACTGTGTCCTAGATTTTTTTGCTTTCAACTCACTAACTTAAAACATTAGCTTGTTTTGTTTTTAAGTGTATAGAGAATTGGTCTATAAAATAAAATACTGTTAAAGTTAGTAAGTGTTTCATCTATGTTGTTGGCAAAGATTTACTACCTTTTTTCTTTGTTCTTTGCAGTCATTTGTTTTCACGAAGTTATCATCCACTAGAAAGTAGTAGTTTATAAGGTTGGGGACCCTAGGATCCTTTGACATTGGCAATGGTCATGGCTTTGTTGAGAACTGTTGCCCTGCGACACAAGTAGCCAGGAATATCATTCTCTCTGTGCATATAGGCATGTTTCCTGTACAGAGAGAACGGAATTCATGCACCAATACTTATAAAACTTAAGAAACCATCTCAGTTTCCAACCCGCCCACAGTTCTCTCTCTCTCCACAGCACTTATGAGGACTAAAACCAATCATTACTAGGTTACTCAGCCAACACATCCTCATCCCCATTCATTCTCCCTGTAACACCCCAATCCTACCTGTAAAGAAGGCAGATGGAACTTTTCGGTTAGTGCAGGATCTTCGTCTTATCAACAAAGCTGTTTGTCCCACCCATCCGGTAGTTCCCAACCCCTATACCCTTCTTTCTCTCATTCCACCTAATACAACACACTTTACTGTACTGGATCTAAAAGATGCATTTTTCACTATTCCCCTGCACCCAAATTGTCAGTTTCTTTTTGCTTTTACATGGGAAGACCCAGACACCCATACCTCCACCCAACTGACATGGACAGTGCTTCCCCAAGGGTTCTGAGACAGCCCCCATTTCTTTGGGCAGGCCCTAGCAAAAGACTTAGCCTCCTCTCCTCTTATCAATAGCAAAATTCTCCAATATGTAGATGACCTTTTACTCTGTAGTCCCATGGGACAGGACTCTCTTTTAGACACTGCGATCCTCCTTAATCATCTAGGATCCAAAGGTTACCGAATATCCAAACACAAAGCTCAACTTGCACAACAATGTGTCATATATTTAGGTATTGAGATCACTCCTACAACGCGCTCACTTACTACAGACCACTTAACTCTAATACAAAATCTTTCTCCTCCTCAAGACGCTAAGGAAATTCAATCCTTCCTAGGCCTAGTAGGATTTTTCAGACACTGGATTCCTAATTTCAGAATCTTGGCTAAGCCTCTATATGCAGCTGTCAAGGAGACTCCCCAAGGACCTTTGTCTAACCCAAAGTTAATCTATAAACATTTCACTCACCTGAAAAACTGCCTTCTCTCACATCCTACTCTCTCACTCCCAGACTTCCAACGCCCCTTCCAGCTTTTCACAGATGAAAGACAAAAAGTTGCAGTGTGTCTTTTAGCCCAATCTATAGGTGCCACCTACCGCCCCATGGCATATCTATCTAAACAATTAGACCCCACCATACAAGGGTGGCACCCCTGTCTTTGGGCCCTAGCAGCAGCAGCCTGTCTAACCCAAGAAGCAAAGAAACTCATTAGGGGTGGTAACCTAACAGTCTTCTCTACTCACCACCTTCAAGATCTTATTGCCCACAGAAGTATTAGCCATCTAACCCCATCCAGACTCCAACTCTTTCACCTCTTATTCATAGAAGACTCCACCATTGCCCTAGGAGTCTGTTCCTCTCTGAATCCAGCAACCCTACTTCCTGACCCTCTCAAGCAACCTAGTACTGAACACTCCTGTCCAGAACTTTTAGAGGCCCAACCACCTAGTCACTTACATTTACATGACCAGCCATTGGAAGGCTCACAGTTAACCCTATTTGTAGATGGCTGTTCTTTTATAAATTCTCTAGGAAACAGACAGGCAGGATACGCGGTAGTTACATCTTCTGCTGTCCTAGAAGCTAAGCCTTTACCACAAGGAACAACATCACAGCAGGCAGAACTTATCGCACTAACTAGGGCTCTCCTATCCAGAGGAAAAACGGTAAACATATACACAGACTCCAAGTATGCCTTCTTGATTGCACACACCCACTCTGTCATCTGGAAAGAGAGAGGGTTCCTAACAACCAGTGGTACCCCTATAGTCAACAAAAACAGATACTCAAACTGCTAGACGCTTTATCCGCACCTTCCAGAGCAGCCATCATACACTGTAAAGGTCATCAGACTCTATCTAACTCGGTGGCGGCTGGCAATAACTTTGCCGACACCACTGCCAAGTCGGTAGCCGGATTCTCCATTCCCACACTTCCCTCTATTTGTTTTCTCTCTCCTCAATATACCCCTACTTATACCCAAGAGGAAAAGACCAAACTATTACAAGATTCAACAGCCAAACTAGCCGCAGACAATTGGATTTACCTCAGTAATAAATTAGTTATTCCTGAAACTCAACTCCACACCATTCTAAAAGACATACATAATTCCCTACACATAGGACCCAAAGCTTTATATAACCTCCTAAGCCCCCTCATTCACTGCCCCACACTCATGAAACACCTAATTATAATCAACCGACAGTGTTCCACATGTCTCAAGTCAAACCCTCAAGGCGCATTGTGCAACCCCCATCCGAGCCATCAACTCAGAGGGCACCAACCAGGCGAAGATTGGCAAATTGACTTTACCCACATGCCAAGGCATAAAAAATTCAAATATCTCTTAACCCTCGTTGATACTTTTTCAGGATGGATAGAAGCCTATCCTACTACAGGAGAAACTGCCAATATAGTTGCCTCCATACTCACTGAACACATTATTCTTAGGTTTGACCTCCCGCTCACTCTTCAGTCTGACAATGGCCCAGCATTCATCTCCAAGGTAGTCCAACAGGTGGCAGCCCTCCTACACATCACCTGGAAACTCCACATCCCTTATAGACCTCAGTCTTCTGGTAAAGTAGAGAAGGCCAACGGGCTCATTAAAAAGCAACTCACCAAACTCTCCCTCAAGACTCAACAATCATGGGTAACTCTCCTTCCCCTGGCCCTAACCCAGCTGCGAGCAGCCCCACGGAGTCCAACAGGCCTCAGTCTGTTTGAATTAGTTTACGGCCGGCCGCTCACCCTCCAGCAGTTACCCACCCTTTCTTCCCCGCTGGCAACTTATCTCCCATACCTCACCCTCTTGAGACAACTCCTGAGACAACATGCAGAACTAGCACACCCCTCTCCAACAGACACCTATAGCCCACATCTCTCTCTCAGCCCAGGAGACCAAGTATACTTAAAAGATATCAAAGCCAAAGATCTTCAGCCTAGGTGGAAAGGCCCCTATACTGTCCTCCTATCCACATACACAGCAGCCTTCTCCTAGTCATCGGAGTCTCCCTGGCTGCCTCCTTAGTGGCGTCAGGGCTTGGAACTGGGGCACTTGCCCACTCGGTACAGTCTACCCAATCTCTAGCAGCTCAAATCCGAGAGGCCATAGAGGCTTCAGCTGAAAGCCTGGCCTCTCTGCAGCATCAAATTACTTCAGTGGCCCAGGTAGCAGCACAAAATAGGCTAGCATTAGATTTACTTATTGCCGAAAAAGGAGGAACATGTCTCTTCTTAGGAGAAGAATGCTGCTATTACGTAAACGAGTCAGGCCTAGTGGACACTAACATCCAAACCCTAAACAGGATTAAAGCAGAACTAAAAACCTACAATACCCCCTTCACCCCCGGACCACCGGTATGGCTGCTGCCTGTAATACAGCAGATGCTCCCATTCCTAATTCCCATACTAATCCTCTGTTTTGTCTTATGTCTTGCTCCTGTTTTAATCAAATTTCTCCGAGCCAAAGTTCAAGAGATCACACGCATCACCTTCAACCAGATGCTTCTTCATCCGTATGTCCAAATACCAACCATAGACCCCAACCTTAACGACGTCCCTTAACAGCTAGACAGACCACGCCGCCCCTTATCACTATTATCAATAAAAGTTTGGACTGTTTGGACAAACGGAGGCAAGATGGCGCAGTTCCGGGTTCTTCACCATCAACTTTCCCACGCACGGGAGAGACACGGGTCCACAGTGCAGGCGCAACCCGACCTCTGACGGAGAGAAACCGGAACCTGCCTAGCCACGCCTATCAACCCGCCCCAGACCCGCCTATGTCCCGCCCACTGCCCTCCCACTCCCGGGCCCAGGACATAAAAGCCGCTCCCGGCGGGCGCACGGAGCGAACTTCCTCAGCCCCTCCTCATAGGCGGGACCCAGGAACCTCGTCCGAGAACGCCAGTGCGAACTTCCTTGGCCCCTGCTCCTGTGCGGACCTAGGAACCTCGCCCAAGAACGCCGGAGTGACTTCGTCGGCCTCCACCGCCGGAGACTGGTGAACCTCGCTCCCTCCTTCACATTGGCTTGTAAATAAAGTTTTTTTTTGCCTTGCCTACTTGCCTTTTCTCTGGCATTTGCTCTGGGGGTCACATTAAAGCAAATCAATGGCTACATGTCTTTTAATGATGAAATAATTGTGTCATTAAAACTCTTCTAAAATGTCATAGAATATGTACTTAAGGAACTTCTTTTTAGCGCCTAAGGGAATTTTCATCATTGTCTCAGCTTAAACCCTAAATTCAAATCTTGCCATTCTCTGGTCAGAAAATGGTTAGAATCCATGAGCATGTTCTACCCATGCTTTCTCCAAAAGTGATTCCATCTAATCCGTGGTTTTGTGTACCATCTCTATGCCATTTATTTCTAACTACATATCCGACATCTGCAGCCCTAGCCTTGCCACTGAGCTCTTGATTCATATATTTATATATATATATATATATATGCCTCCTTGATATTTCGCATTAAATGCTTTATACATTTCTCAAGCATATCATACTCAAAAGGAAAGTGTTGAGACACACACACACACACACACACACACACCACTTGCCACATCTAATCTTTTCCTAGTTTTTAAAAATTTCAGTATGTGGCTCCACCCAATTAAGCTAAACACTTCAGTATGTGGCTCTACCCAATTAATCAAGCCAAAAACTTAGTAAGAGTCCTAGCTTTCATCTCACCCTGGCCCTTGCACTTAGTTTGTGACTCTCCCACAAGATTTGCAGTTCAAGCCAAGAAAAAAAATACTAATAACCCAGATCCACTTGTTTTTTTCCATTCTATTGATGCCATGGTGGTCCAAGTCTCCCTCTACTCTTCCCAACATGTCTACAATGACACCATAACTGAATTTCCAGCTTCCTTTTTTTTACCACCCCCAGCTCTCACATCCTACACACACACAATCTATTCTCTGTACAGCAACCAGAGACATAATTTCTAAATTCAAACACAAACATGGTATTCCCCTACTTAATACCCTTCAATGACTTATATCACCTTCATAAAAACAAGGCAAAGTCAGGAAGGACTTTGTCTCCTTACTAACAAAGTTCCTACCAAGGGTTATGTGATTCAGCTCTGACTATCTCTCTACCTCCTCTGTCTTCAACCATACTGGTATAAGAGCCGTCTCATCCCTACCTATGGACCTTTACACTGGTCTCTGCCTGCAAAACTCTGCCCTCAGATATAACTCCTTCGTGTCATTCAGAACTTAGCTTGAATGTCACATCCTCATAGAAGTCTTCCCTGACCACTCTATGTAAACTGTTTCTCCATTCTAGCTCCCTGGCACATTATTTTGTATAGTGGTTAATTTTATGTGCCAACTTGACTAGCCTAAGTGATATCCAGATACTTTGTAAACTGTTATTGCTGGGTGTGTCTGTGAGGGGGTGCCTGAAAAAGATTGACATTTGAATAGATAGGCTGAGGAAAGAAGACCTCCCTCACCAATGTGGGTGGGCACCATCCAGTCAATTGAGTGCCCATTTGAAACAAAAGGCTGAGGAAAGGCAGAGTTTGCTCATACTGTTTGGACTGAGGCGTGCATCTTCTTTTGCCTTTGGATGCTTTTACTTCTCAGGCGTTTGGACTTTGACCAGGATCACTCACCCTCATAATCATGTGAACCAATACCTATAATAAACCTCCTCGTGTGTGTGTGTGTGTGTGTGTATACTCCATTGGTTCTGTTTCTCTGAAGAACCCTAAGACACTATGTTTTAGTTTCTACATAAGAGTTACCATGATCAATATTGTTATAATCAATCATTTGCTTATGTTTTATTGTGTCTTCTCATTCAAATGAAACTTCCATGCAAGCCAGGACCAAACCTAATACAACCTAATCTGTTCACCAATATATACTCAGAAACTGAAATGGAACCTAGCACAGGATACATTCTTACTAAATTTTAAGGAATAGATGTGTGGATAGATGGATAGAGTTTTCTCATTCAAGAAAAAGTCCATGATCTGCTTTCTCATTCTAGCTGCATAGAAGGAAAAACAGAACAAAAGATATTGCTATATCATTTTAATAGCCTTTTATGCCCACTAATAAGAGTGAGGAATTCCTTGTTTGGAAAAAGATTTAAAAGAATTTGGTGAAAAACTTCTCCTAGATGGGGAGAGAAGCAAAGAGCTTATATTCTTCTCACAAGAAGCTTAAAATATACAGACAGAACTTACACATATGGTGTGAGGTGTGGGCTGACAGAGCCTGATGGAGAGCAGCCCTATCTTTGTGTTCTCATTGCCATCCTAGGCTAACTCAGGGAGTTGAACTAAGTTAACGTCAAGTGTCATTTATAAAAGTTTTGAGGTTAAGTTGTAGCTTATAGTAAAACTCTTATAGGGAAACCATTAAAACTCAACATACACCTTAGTTATTTTTAAAACCTCCTCAAAGATTTTGAAAACTTTAAGCATACTTTTAGGTTTAGGAAACATTTATTTGCTACACGGATCAATTCTAAAGGAGAACAGTAAGTCCTCCAAATGTTTAGCCACTACTTTCTCAGAAGGTGCTGACAGATTGAGATAACATAAAAGGCACATAAAAATGCACCTGTAATATATATTGCTAACATTCATAGCAAAAATCTATTTTAAAAGTTTGTTAGGCTGATGGTTCATGCCTGTAATCCCATCACTTTGGGAGGCTGAAGCAGGCAGATCACTTGAGGTCAGAAGTTCAAGATCAGCCTGGTCAACATGGTGAAACCCTGTCTCTACTACAAAAATTAGCCTGGCATGGTGTCATGTGCCTGTAATCCCAGCTACTCTGAGGCTGAAGTGGGAGAATCATTTGAAACTGGGAGGCGGAGGTTGCAAAGAGCCGAGATCATACCACTGCACTCCAGCATGGGCAACAGAGTGAGATTCTGTCTCAAAAAAAAAAAACAAATTTAGAGTTATAAAAGAATCAATGATCCACAGTTTCGTTAGCAACAGAACGTCAAACCCAGGGGATCAAAGAGACAACACATTGTCACTTACTACTATGTTTATTACTCTGGCATGATTTCCATAAAAATTAGAAGACAAGTACATATAATATAGAACTAAAATGAATTCAAAAATTAGATCAAAGAGAAAATAGTAAAGTAACAATGTTTGGTGTACAGAACAGTTACTAAATTGGGTCAAAGATGTAGGTCTAAAATTACTACTAAAAAGGATAGAAAAAATTAATCAGGTATGAGATAAAATCCACTTAGTTATTCAAGAGGAACTGGGCTTCTTTCAATACTCACCTGAGAGATATTTCTTCTGACATCCCATGATAGTCAGCTTTATGTGTCAACTTGGCCAGGTTACAGTCCACAAATATTCCTTTAAGTACTAAATCAGATTTTGCTTTGAGGATATTTTGTAGATGTATAAAAATTCACATTCAGTTGGATTTAAGTAAGGAAGATTATCCTAGATAATCCTGGAGGGCCTGATTAAATCATTGAAAGGCCTAATGAACAGAAATGAGGCTTCCCCTGAAGAAGAAAACATTCTGCTTATGGATAGTATCTTCAACTAATACTCAAGCTTGCTAGCATGCCCTTCTTGACTGCCCGTCCTGCAGATTTAAGATGTGTCTAGCCAGCCTCCACAACCACATGAGCCAAATCTTTGCCATACATTTTCTAATATTAGTTTTCTACTGGTTCTATTTTTCTGTCTGAGCCCTGATTGGACCTGAAAGTGGGAGTGCTGATGTAACAAATATCTAAAAACATGGAAGTGGTCTTGAAACTGTAGAATAGGATTGAAACTGGAAGAATTTGAGAAGCATAATTTTAAAAATCTTGATTACCTTGAACAGACCATTCACAGAAACAAAGATTAACAGCCCTGCTAATGAGGACTCAGATGTGAGGAGCACCACAGGGAAAATCTGTATGGTCTTAGAGAGTAGTAAATTGTCTTAAGCTGTCAGTAGAAATATGGGTGGCAAAAATGTTGCCAATGAGGTCTCTGAAGAAAATGTTCTTGGACACTGGAGGAAAGGTATTCTTGCTGTAACCGGAGAAAAGTTAGCTGAACTATGTCCTGTAATTATGTGGAAAGCAAAGCTTTTAAATGGTGAACTTGGATATTTAACTGAGGATCTTCTCAAGCAAAGTGTTGAAAGCACCATTTTGTTTGTTTGTTTGCTTTTTTTTTTTTTTTTTTTTTCCTTGTTACATATAGTAACCAGTGACAGCAAAGAGATAAATTGAAGGAAGAACTGTTGGGAAAAAATCATTAAGTGAAAACCAGGACTTGATTATTTGAGAAATTGTTAACCTATCTTTAACATTTGTTAGCAACATATGTTAAAATTAGGAGATTCACTGTCAGAAAACCATGCATTGGAGAGAAAGTCCGTCTTTTTCCGGTGCTTCAGAAACATCAAAAGGTCAGAGTATTCAGTCACACAGAGGGCTCTTTGAAGAAATTAGGTATGTGACTCTTGGATCTTTTCAGCCACCTCAGAAGAAGGTAGGAATATAGATGGAATTACGCAGGAAAGATCTCTGAAGGCACCTCTTTTCTAATGAAGTGAGTTCTCTTGTGACATATGCAGGAGACCCACAAGGTTCTTGAGAACCTTACACTGGCAGAAACACTGCCAGCTTGGCCCCAGAGGGATTGAAAAGTATGAAATGAAAGAGGACTCTCAGATTCCTTAAATGCTATAGTCAGGTTAATAAAACTACTCAGCTGCAAACATGTGCTACCTGTCATGAAAAAGAAAGATAACACTAAGGAAAGGGTTCTAAGTTATGAGAAATATTCCCTGGCTTTGAAACCTAATGAAAATTTTAAAGCTTCCTCAGGACCAGTAACATCAAAATTCCTCAGGATGAGTAACTCCTTTTTTTGCTCTACTTTCTTCTTTTTTGAATAGGAATGTGCATAACTGGTAAACTATAATTTTTCCAACAATGTATTCTGAGAGCAGATAACATATTTTCTAGTCTCACACATTCATAAGGGGAGATCTACTTTGACCTAGGAAGGATTATATTGAAAGCCTTACCCGTACCTAATGGAGATGAAGATGGTAAAGAGATTTTAAACTTCTGAGCTGATGAAGTTTGAATAAAATCTTGGACTTGAACTGCAAATGAGTTTAAACTTTTGGGTACTTGGTTGGCATAAATGTAGTTTGTATATGGGACAGACATAAATCTTTGGGGGCCAGGAGGTGAACTGTGTTAGTGAGAATAATTTCTGCCCACAGGCATTAATATAGTTTGGATGTATGTCCCTGTCTAAATCTCATATTGAAATGTAATCCCCAATGTTTGATGTGGGGCCTGGTGGAAAGTGATTGGCTCATGGAGATAGATTTCTCATAAATGGCTTAGCACCACCTCCCTGGTACTGTCTTCACAATAGTGAGTTTGTTTTCATGAGATCTGGTCATTTAAAAGTGTGTAGCACCTCTCCCCACTCACTCTCTCTTGCTCCTGGTTTCACCACATGGCATGCCTGTCCCACCTTCCATCATGGTTGGAAATTTCCTGAGGCCTCCCAGAAGCAGATGCTACTATGCTTCCTGCACAGCCTACAGAGCCGTGAGCCAATTAAACCTCTTTTCTTATAAATTACCCAGTCTCGGTTCATTCTTTATACAAGTGTGAGAATGGACTAATACAGATGTCTTCACACTGATATAAAGAAATACCCGAGACTGGGTAATTTATAAAGGAAAGAGATTTAATTGACTCAGTTGTACATGGCTTGGGAGGCCTCAGGAAACTTACAGTCTTGGTGGAAGGTGAAAGAGAAGCAAGGTGCCTTCTTCACAAGGTGGCTGAAGAGGAAAAAGTGAATAGCTAAGGGGGAAGAGCCCCTTATTAAGCCATCAGCTCTCCTGAGAACTCACTCACTATCACAAGAACAGCATAGGGAAACTTCCCCATGATCCAATTATCTCCCACCAGGTCTCTCCCTAGAAATGTGGGAATGATGGGAATTACAATTCAAGATGAGACTTCGGTGGAGACATAAAGCCTAACCATATTATTCCACCCCTGGCCCCTCCCAAATCTAATATCCTCACATTTCAAAGCACAATCCCAAGAGTCCCCCAGAGTGTTAACTTATTCCATCAGTCACTCAAAAGTCCAAGTTCAAAGTCTCATCTGAGGCAAGGCAATTCTCTTCTGCCTGTGAGCCTGTAATATCAAAAGCAAGGTAGGTACTTCCAAGATATAAAGGGAGTACAGACATTAGATAAATAATCCTATTCCATATGGGAGAAATTGGCCAAAATAAAGGGACTACAGGCCACATGGAACTTTGAGGCCCCAAAATTCAACAGGGCAATCATTAAATCTTAAAGCTCCAAAATGATCTCCTTTGACTCCATTCTTATAACCAGGTCACACTGATGCAAGAGGTGTGTTCTCATGGTTTTGGGGAGCTCTGCCTCTGTGGTTTTACAGGATGCAGCCCACCTTCTGGCTGCTTTCATGGGCTGGCATTGAGGGTCTGCAGCTTTTCCAGGCACAAGGTGCAAGCTGTTGGCAGATCTACCATTCTGGGGTCTGGAGGATGGTGGCCCTCTTCTCATAGCTCCACTAGGCATGCTCCAGTGTGTAGGATCTGTATGTAGGATCTAACCCCACATTTCCCTTCTGTACTGCCCTAGCAGAAGTTCTCCATGAGGGCTCTGCCCCTGCAGCAAACTTCTGCCTGGACATGCAGACCTTTCCATACATCATCCTCTGAAATCTGGGCAAAAGTTCTCAAACCTCAATTCTTGACTTCTGTGCACTCACAGGTCCAGCATTACATATAAGCCACCAAGGCTTGGAGCTTGCATCCTCTGAAGCAATGACCTGAGCTGTACATTGGCCCTTTTTAGCCACAACTGGGACACAGGACACTAGCTCTGGAGGCTGCACAGAGGAGCAGTGGGGCCCTGGGCCTGGCCCACAAACCACTTTTTCTTCCTAGGCCTCCATGCCTGTGATGGGAAGGGCTGCTCTGAAGTCCTTTAACATGCCTTGTAGGCATTTTCCCGTTGTCTTGGTGATTAACATTTGGCTCCTCATTACTTATGCAAATTTCTGCAGCTGGTTTGAATTTTTCTTCAGAAAATGGGTTTTTCTTTCCTACTGCATTGTTAGGCTGCAAATTTTCCAAACTTTTATGCTCTGTTTCCCTTTTAAACATAAGGTCAAATTCCAAGCCATCTCTTTGTGAATGCATAAAACTGAATGTTTTTAAGAGCACCCAAGTCATCTCTTAAATGCTTTGCTGCTTAGAAATTTCTTCCCACAGACACCCTAAATCATCTCTCTCAAATTCAAATTTCCACAGATCTCTAGGGCAGGGGCAAAATGCCACCATTCTCTTTGCTAAAGTATAGCAAGAGTGACCTTTGCTCCAGTTCCCAAGAAGTTCCTTATCTCCATCTGAGACCACCTCGGCCTGGACTTCATTGTCCACATCATTATTTGCATTTTGGTCAAAACCATTCTACAAGTCTCTAGGAAGTTCCAAACTTCCCCACATCTTTCTGTCTTCTGAGCCCTCCAAACTGTTCCCAACTCTACCTCTTACCTAGTTCCAAAGTCAATTTCACATTTTCAAGTAACTTTATAGTAGTACTACACTACCTTGGTACCAATTTACTGTATTAATATATTAGTCCATTCTCACAATGCTATAAAGAAATGCCTCAGACTAAGTAATTTATAAAGGAAAGAGGTTTAATTGACTCACTAGCCATATCAACATCCATTATCCAGAACCTGTGAACCTGTCAACTTACATGGTAAAAGAAACTTTATTGCTGGAATTAAGGTTCTTGAGATGGGGAGGTTATCCTGGATTATCTGGGTGGGCACAGTGTAATTCCAAATGCCCTTTTAAAGGGAAAGAGTGAGGCAGGAGAGCTGGTCAGAGAAGGATATGTGAGGATAGAAGCAAAGGTCAGAGATAGATATTTGAAAGCACTACACTACTGGCTTTCAGTATGGAGGAAGGGGCCACAAGCCAAGGAATGTATGTAACCTCTAAAAGCTGAAAAAGGTAAGAAAATGGATTATCCTCAAGAGCCCCCAGAGGGAATGTAGACCTACCAACATCTGAATTTAGCCCAGTGAGACTGATATTGTACTTTTTAACTTCATACTATAGGATAATACATTTGTTGTTTTAAGCCACTGAGTTAATAATAGTTTGTTATAGCAGCAATATGAAACTAACATTGCCTCCAAAAGAAGACTATTGTGTGTGTGTGTGTGTGTGTGTACATGAAAACAAGACTGATTTCATGCATAATTCTTATAAATTTGAATTTTAAGTGATTTCCTTATTAAATGTATATCTGTTCTTGTAAAGCATTTTGTTTGAAGAAACATAGAGAACAAGCATGCCTTCCCAATAGTTCTACAAACTCAAGTGTATCAATTTTAGAAAGCAGGCTAAATTGTTGAACAAGCCACCACATGTCGGATTTAGTATCCAATTTTTCCTCCTACTTGATATGACTATATTTTAAAAATACATTTACAAATATGAGACTAGAAGTAGTAAGAGTTTTTTTTTTTTTTTTTTTTTTTTTTTTTTTTTTTTTTTTTCACTGCTAAACATCAAGTCAATCACAAAGAAGAAAAGTCCAGAATTTACCAAATATATTTTAGGTAGTGGAGAACTTGTAAATGTATAACAACCAGGTCTCTAAAAGAAAAATGCCCTGACACAATGTTTGCCAATTTCTACGGTATAAATACTCCAACCATAGCCTACTTTAGTCCATTTAAGGTCATGTCAGATAGCTTGCAAAATTTTCCAAAAGCTTTACAATCGATTCCTGCAAGCCAGAAGAAACTATCACCAGCACACCACTGGCTGCACAGCACACAACTTCTTGCTACCAGCAGTGGAAATTTTGACATCTGTATCTACTAAGGAGCTGGGTCACTCAGGTCCACTGGATGTTCTTTTACCTCAGGGAAAAAAAAAACTCTCATGCAATGATATTTTTGCTGAAGATGAATAATCATATAAAACGAACTATCTTTTTTGAATGGCTACTTTGTGCTGGCCATCTAATTTTATATTCATTAACTCTATTAATTCTCACTGTGGCTCTGTGATCTCAAATAATTCATAGTTCCCATAATTAACAGTCTGCATCTAATTCTCAAGTCTCTTTTATTATTGCAGATAAACAGCCTTTCTTCACAATTGTTGGTTGAGTGTTTTCAGCCACATTAAATTAAATAAACATTGGAGTAGATTCATTTATTTTAGCCACTCATTCTTTAGACTTTGTGTTAATGTTTCTTTTCCACCGAGAAAAAATAAAACTTAAATTTTGACAAGTTTCTTCCACAATACGGAAAGCAAGCCTTCCACTTCTTTCAGTATAAAGTTGCCACAAAGTTAAGAATTCAAATAATAATTTTTTTTCAAAATATGTTATTTTTATCCTTCCCAACCACTCCCAACCCTGGTTCAAAATGAAAAGAACAGGAGGCAGAGTGTTTGAGGTGGGGCGTACTTGATAAACAATGAGGTGGCTATCAGTGTATTCAAAGTTTCTACTGTCTTTCCCTTTTCTAAACATGGACCATCTGTGCACATGTCTGGACAGCTTTTATTAAAATTATTTTACTGAAAATTTATTTATCCACAAAATATTTTGCAAAGTAACCTCTCTTCAGAAACATTGTTATAAATATAGCAAGCACAGCTACATTTAAAAAATAAGTCAAACTATTTTTATCCATTCTTTTATTCAACTGAGCCAGCCTCAGTCTCTCAATCAGTGCTGAAAGCATGCCTTTGAGCACATAGTGAATAGGTGGTGCTTCATAGTGGAATATTTTTTACTTTGGCTTTCTGATTTTAGTCCAAAATAGATCCAGCCATTTCTATCCCATAGTAATTTTTATCACAGGAATGTCACTTTTTAAGGCGAAGCTGAAACTCACCATAAGAATTGTTAAAATACTTTTATTTTACTATTGGCATTCTTAATGATTTTCTTTCTAGCCAAGATGTTTCCCCTTTTAGATTTTCCTTCAAAAATTTCATGATTTGTAAACGTCAATGCAGAAGTAACAGACCCACACATTTGCCTCCAAAGCAGCTTTTGATTTTGTTTTTATTATTTTTATGAATGAGAGATCCAAGACTTAGGCTTGCCTGTCTTTCTAAGATGATAATTACATATCTAAATTTTCAAATGTATTATTTTTTTTATCTGACATTTTTATTCTGTAGTTATGGTTGCCTTAGTGCTAACATATGTACCATTCTTAAGCTCATTATGAGGACTGTAGGAAAAACTTTAAGTCTGTTTGACTCTTGCTGAGTTCCAGTTGCTGTGAACTTTCTCCCATTACCAGTTGTTGTTTTTCTTTAAGCTTATACTTCAAAGTATTTTTGCATCACCAAATATTATTACCAATTGAAAATTTAATTTTAAGCAATATACTTTAAGGTGAATGATGAATGACATTAAAATCACAACACATGCATTCACAAATATAGAATTTAAAATACAATCATATCAGCCAGGAATCACCATAAGAAGAAAAGAACCCTCAACACAGTAGTATGCATGCAGGCAAAATGTTTAGGTACAATTGCAGCATGAATTGAGCTAATCTGCAGGAATCAATTTTGTAGTGTGTAATCAAAAGTTCAAAACCTCTGATTTGAAAGATGGAAACTTTGATTTCATAAAAAAAAAATAGTGGAAGCCATCTCTTTCCACTCTTTTAGTCCACAGCCAGTGTGTGAGTCTCAGGCTGCACTAGCATCCCTGCATCAGGCTCCATCCCCAGTTGCTTGTTCTTGCTCTCATGGCATTTTCCTTCTCTCTGGGCTATCAAAGCAACTAGCAACCAGATTGGCCAAAAATAAGTTTCACTCTTTTTGCTTATAATAAAACCACTTCTAAATGTTTACATATAGCTGGTAATACCTAGATTATTTGGTACTATTCAGTAGTATCCAGTGAAGAAAGAGAATGAAAATATAGTTTCATCATTATCAGAGACTCCTTTTAAACCTTCAGAAAACTTGCCAGAATAGAATAATAAAAATGACTATGCCTTTACTCAGATCAGTGCTTCTCAGCTTTAGTTTAAAATAACACGCTCCTAAGAAGCCTTTTTAGATGATTTTTCCTAACTGCAAACCCCCATACAAGTTTCAGTACTACAGATATACCATGTATCTGTGCACTCTATGTGTACTTACATTTAATACATAAAAAGAGTAAGTTTTTGGCTTCCTAAGAACAAATTTTCACCCTCTTAAAGGTGATATTGTCCCAGTTGAGAATCCATGACCTAGATATAGCCTTTGTTAATATTTTTCCAGTTATTTTCTCTCTTTCTCTCTATTATATATTTATATGCACATATACATATATGCACATAGATACATATACTTTTATATTAATTACATTTATTAAATATACAATTTTATAATACATTTAATTATTTAATTTTTTCAAGAAAATTTGATGCTCCAAAAAGAAGTGTCATATTTATCTTGAAGCTCATGACCCTGGTGACAAACCTATCCCAGTCGAAGACCCAACCCGGTCCATTAGACTCAACTCTAAATGCTCTATCAAATTTTAAGCAAAGAGCATCCATGACAAATCTCTGAATACGAATTAATTGCAAATTATTCGGTTATATGATTGAATAATGAGACCTAATATATAGATAATAACATGAATTATTATTTTAGATTCATGGCAGTTGATCTGCACACACAATTTTTGGCCAAAATTAATCAGCATAACCTGCTTACAGTTAGTAAGTCACCTGAGGTCTAAAAAGCTTGTGTATTTTTTCTTGATAATTAAGGTGAGATAAATGGTCTTTCCAGAAGTCAAAATCAATCTGGAGGTTCAAGGAAGACACCAGTCTTACCTTGGGTAGTTATGGTGAAAATCTCCTCCCTGTTGACTATGGCCATTGAACTCTAATACTCCCATGAGAATCCATTTGAGCTTTTTAGAGGTGATAAGGAGTTTGTGGTATTCAACTTGATAAGATCTTCAGTGGTTGCTTCTGATATCCATTTTTAAAACAATTTTGTTTTATATATTTAGATAATTCCTAATATTTTTGTTTGAAGAACTGTTTCCATGATAAAAATACGATTGTTAAGGTTTTTACTCCAAAAACGTCATCCAACTCAGGGACTTGGTAAACTTTTCCCTGCAGGTCCAGAGAGTAAATACGTTTTTATTTTATCACAGCTACCTAGTTCTTCCAAAGTAGTGTAAAAACAACCATAGACAATACATACACAAATGAGTGTGGCTGTGTTCCCATACAACTTTACAAAAACAGGTATTGGGCTAGATTTGCTGTAGACCATAGTTGGCTGACTCACTGATCTAATTCATTGTAGTCATTGTTAAGGAGGAAAGTTTTTCCTCCTGTACAAGTTTATAATTCCTAGTTAGTAAATTATGAGAGATAATGTTGGTTGTTTCACAAATGTAAATAAATAACTTGCAATGGCAAATTATATATTAAGCACAAAAAGATTGTTATCACAAGATTATATTCATTAGCAATGATGTGCATGAAGTTGTTTTTTTCAAGGAATACGTAGATGCCATATACCAAAATGTTGAATAAACTTAATAGAGAGCATAGAAAAGAACAATAAACTCTTACTTTTTATTGCAGCACAGATTATAATTTAGGAACCCTATTGAAAGCTAACTGCATTCGGCTAATAAAAATATTATATGTCAAAAAATAAATATTGACAAATAAAACCAGAAGAATTTATGAAACTATAAAATATATCCACTCTTACCACAAACTCTAATGCAGTATATTGAACAGATCATACAAGTTTTGAGTAGATAATAAAAGATAACAGTTTGGCTTTAATAACTTGTAAGCTATAAGTACTACAAGTGATAATTTTTTATCAGCACTAAACTCAGTGTTCTTATTAGCAGATTTTGCTTAGCCATGATTTCAGTTATTTTTGTTTCCTTGTACACTGAAACTATTGTCAAGGATTTTTGTGCATCTCAATTGACAAGGGAAATACTGTTTACTTTGATTTGCTTTTCTTGCAAGTTTTCAGTGTGCATACAAGCAATTTATCAGCATTCAAGGCTATCTGTTGGTCACATGAAAACACTTAAAACTTAACAGAAACTTAATAATGTTCATGTTGGAGAAAATGTCAAATGGTAAGCAGCAGGTGTTCAAATTTTAGTAGGAATTCAGGAAATTATACATTATTTTTTATGGAATAATTTAGTAAATAGATAAGATTGTCCTCCAGAATTCTGTATCAAAAGACATTCCTGAAAAAACATGTTTGAACAGCAGTGAAAGAAAAAGTTTAACAAGATGGCGTTAAGGTAACTTTAAATAACTAAGACCATCATGTCAAATACCTTTATGAACAAAGTAATAGTAAGAAACCACCAAGGTTAAAGCAAGTACAACCATACTGTTCAAAGAATGGTTTCTACAAAACAGTCTATCCTTACAGTGACCCCAAATATTTTCATTTGCAGCATCATCACTTGGTCAACGAAAGATGAAAGATAAAACCTGTGGTGTAGATAAATGTCATTTCACTCTTAATCAGACCTGCAGTGGTGTATTTCACTTTTAATCTCTTGCCCTGCAATTGGTGGTAAAGAGCAAGGCATCTTTCTTTGACTGCACCATTTCAGCATCACAGCCCCATTTAATATAGCTATAGTATTTCATCTGGAGGCAGCCAGATCCTGTAAGGAAACAAATCCATGTTTCCTTACAATAAAGAGTTTTCTAAATACTCTTAGATTAAGTGTTCTTGAAATCAGGAAATGATATGTCCTGAATTCTGAAAAACATACTGGTTACTTATAAGCTTCTGTGAGATTTGCCAAGTTACATCTGTCAAGTGACCCACCTCAGAGCTCCCGTAGGACTTTAAGGGCCTCATAATTTGAAAACATCAGCTTCATTGCTTTGTATATCGTTCTGGTAATAAATAAATAAAAACCAAGTATCTCCCTCAGGCTAAACTTAAAATTCTAAGAAATTAGACTCTTCTCAAAAATAAAAAAAAATTCTTTATCAAAATATTACCATAAATGTATTTCTATAGTTAAATGTCACGGAAAACGGAATACCAAACCTTAAAGAAAACACTTAAAAATAGTTCAATTTATTGGGCACACACATTTATATATATATATATATATATATATATATATATATATATATATATATGTCCTATGTCACCAGTTTGTCTTTTGCCTTTGTATTTTTTTGACATGTATTCAAACTTTTATGTCATATATATATATATGTGTGTGTGTGTGTGTGTGTATATGGGACTATCCCATCTCATATATATAAATATGATATGGAAATATATGACATGGGATATATATGTGTATATGTATATAATGTATGCATATATGTTTTTAACATTGTCCATTTAAACAGCTCTCACACTAATAAATATTATCAAATGAATATAGATCATAAACAGACATTTATAAAAGAAGAAACACAAACATTTTAAGAATGCAAATTAAAATAACAATGATAAATCATTTTTAACTACTTGATTGCCAAAGATGTAAAATATGGGAAAACATCCAATATTGGTACCAGGGTGGCAAAATGTGTTTACATTATAAGGATATAAATTAATGTTAATCTCTTAACAAAAAAATCTATCAATGTGTATCAAAATGTTACAGTGCTCTACTATATCTTTGAGTGTATAATGGAAACAACATTGAACAAATATATACAGATGTTCTACTGCTTGGAATATATACTAAAACAAATGAGCTATTGTTCAAAGATACTCTCTGGGCAATAACAGGTAATCTTAAATGTACAGTAGATAATGTTTGTCAAATTCTTACTGCAAACCATACACAGTGCTAAACATTTTATGGTACATTTTACAGAGGATTAGATGATTTACATAACTTTTCCAAATGTAGCCAGCCAATGAATGGCACAACTACTCAAATTAAGGCCTGTCTGATCAAAAAGTTATTGGCTAAAATAAAGTGCACTACAAAATAATTAATCTACTTATCTAAAGAAGTATCCATGCATTCAATAGTCTACATATACCAAATTGATATAACATAATAGTGAAAGAACAGCCTCTTCAATAAATGTTGTTGGCAAAACTAGATATCCACATGTAGAAGAATGAAATGGACTTTTATATCATACCATATGCAAACCTAAGTCAAAATGAATTAAGGACTTAACATAAGACCTAAAACAGTCAAATTATAGGAAGAAAACAGGAAAACGCCTTCTTGGCATTGGTCTGAGCTACATCCAATAGCACTAGTAACAAAGCAAAAATAGAAAAATGTGATTGCATCAAACTAAAAAGCTTCTGTACAACAATGAAAACAATCAACAGAGTGAAAAGACAACTTATGGAATGGAAGAAAATACCTGCAAATCATACATCTGATAAGTGGTAAATATCTAAAATATATAAGGAACTGAATTCATTGGCAAAAAAAACCCAAATAACCCAATTTAAAAATGGGTAAAGGACTGAACAGACATTTCTCATAAAAGAAATGCTAATAGCCAACAGATTTATTTAAAAATGCTCAACATCAGTTGGGCATGGTGGTTCACATCTGTAATCCCAGCACTTTGAGAGGCCGAAGCAGGAGGATCTCTTGAGGTCAGGAGATCAAGACAGCTGGCCAACATGGTGAAACCCCATCTCTATTAAAAAAAAAAAAAAAAAAAAAAAAAAAAAAGCTCAACATTACTAATCATCAGAGCTATGCAATTCAAACTACAATGAGATATCACCTCACATTGGTTATAATGGCTATTACAGAAAGACAAAAGGGAGCAAAGGTTGGTAAGAATATGATGAAAAGGGAACCTTTGTATGCCGTTGGTGGAAATGTAAATTAGTATATTAGTCATTATGGAAAAAAGCATGAAGATTCCTCAAAAATCAAAAATAGAACTACTGTATGATCCAGCAATCCCACTTATGGGTACATATGTTCAAAGGAAATAAAATCAGTATCTCAAAGAGATATCTGCCTTCCTATGTTAACTGCAGCATTATTCACAATAGCCACAATATTTAATCAATCTAAATATCTAAATCTAAAAGTATGAATGAATAAAGAAAATGTGGGATGTATAATACACACACACGAAGACAAAGAGTATAATATTAATAAACCTTAATAAAGAAGGATATTCTGTCATTTTTGACAACATGGGTGAAACTGGAGGACTGTGAAAGTTGTCAGAATTAACACTGAATCACTAACATTGAGAAAACCCTGATAAATAGAGCCAGGGAAGCCCATGAAAGGAGGGATATTATACTTACATGCCTTATAACAAAAAGATTACAAAAACCACAACCTTGCACAATAAACATTGAAACCTCACACACAAAAATACTTCTGCAAGGACATCTGCCAAGCAACTGCCTGTCCAACCTCAAACTAGCATCATCCTTATTATTGGTCTTTGTAGCCAAGGATAAGTATTTCAAAACAATAATGTAATTCTCTTCATTTTTTCCATTAAAAATCTTTTTGTTCCTTTACCTCTCTGAATATGGAGGCAGTTTACAGTTTAATTACATATCAGTTTACTGATATGGTTTGGATTTGTGTCCCTGCAGAAATCTCATGTTGGATTGGAAGAGGGCCCTGGTGGGAGGTGATTGGGTCATGGGGGCAGATTTCCCACTTGCTGTTCTCATGATAGTGAGTTCTCATGGGATCTGATGGTTTGAAAGTGTGTGGCACTTCCCCCTTAGCTCTCTCTCTTCTGCCACCATGTGAAGAAGGTGTTTGCTTACCCTTTGTCTTCCACCATGATTGTAAGTTCCCTGAGGCCCGCCAGTCATGCTTTCTGTACAGCCTGCAGAACTATGAGTCAATAAACCTCTTTGTTCATAAATTACCCAGTTTCTGGTAGTTCTTTGGCCCTAGCGGTGTGAAAACAGACTAATACGTTGGCTAACTATGGCAAGTTCCCATTGCAATGCTTCCTTCCCAAATAAACATCTCTTCTCTAGAGAGCCTCTCTCTCTTTGTTATTTAACAGGACCTTCTGCTAAGTGAAATAAGCCAGGCACAGAAAGATAAACACCGTATAATCTCATTTATGTGTGAAATCTAAAAAAGTCAAACTTACAGAAGCTGGAAATAAAATGGTTTGCAGGGAAGGGGGTGTTGAAGAAATAGAAAGATGTTGGTCAAGGGGTTCCAAGTTTCAGTTATGCAGAATGAAATAATTCTGGAGACTTAATGTATAGCTAGCAATACGTAATAATACTGTATTGTATACTTGAAATTTACTAAGAGTAAATCTCAAATGTTCTCACAACTAAGAAAGGCAACCATGTTAGGTGATGGATATGTTAATTAGCTTGATTTTGGTCATTGTTTCCAATGTATAGTACATCAAAATGTTACACTGTATACCACAAAGGTATACAAGTTTTATTTGTCAATTATACCTGAATGGGACTTAAACTAAAATAAATAATTTTAAAACTTAAAAACTATTGTAAGGTTTTTAAAGCAAAAAGTTTTGTTAATTTACATTTTAATGTCATATTCCTCTGAATTATTTGATTTTTTTAATGGGCACATATTGCTTTTATAAACAATATTTCAATGTTGAAAATAATGCCAGTGAAAATTATTAGATACCATTTTTCATATATTACATTTGTTTTCAAAATATGTAATAACCAGTGTTAGTGAGGGTTTAGAAAATTAGGCGCACTCATACATTATTTTGGCATTAAGTATGATTATAGGTAATTTTAATTTAATATTCTTATTCTAATAAAAATATTAATATTTTTATTACTAATTTTTGTATTAAGAACATGCTTATTTTATAGTTTAATTTTCTAAAATATAGAGGAAATAATATCAACTTAGAGCTAAATCAACAAAAGAAATGAATTCAAATGCAAAATTAAATACCCTGCTGGCTTTTTTTTTCTTTCACTTTTTTCTCCACATAAAATATTTTTTACTCATTGATTGAGTCAAGAACTTGTGGTACCTCAGGCCTGTGTGGCACTCCGATGCTGTTGCCCTTCCACAGTGTCAGAATGAAATCATCTCTGGCAGATTGGAAAATATTTCATTATTCGGTTTATCTACACCTTGAACACAGTACCTGTGCCTTTCCAGGATTTCACACCCCTCCCCAGAGTTAGATATGAAGTCAGCCACTTAAAGAGTCTGCTTCCTAATGTCACTGTCCAGCACCCTAGGGCACTTTTGTAAGCTTGTGCTATCCTCATAGCTGCATGAGCAATTTCAGTCTAAAATCTTTAACTTTCAATACCGTGATTCTCAAACTTTACTATGCATGATATTATTTGGAGGGTTTATTAAAACTTAGAATGCCTCACCCTAGAATTTCTGATTCACTGTCTGAAGTGGAACCCAAGAATTCACATCTCCAACACGTTCCCAGGTAATGCTGATGTTGATGCTGCTGTTGTATATTTTGAGAGCCACTGGTCTAAGGTGATGTTAAAGACTCATTTCTCCCCACACTGAAGGTATTCTTCCTCATTTGACTTACCTGGCACATAGGTGCTGTCAGTAAGTGGCAGCTCTTGTTTGTGTTGTGTCAATCAGCTGCTGTTGTGCTTTTAGGTGAAATCACTCTGCACTGTGATGAGTAGCCTGAGGTTTACATACTTGCTGCTTCAACTGTGGTCTGTGGATTAGGAACATTGGCACGATCTGGGAGAGTGTTAGAAATGCAGCATTCTGGCCTCATTCACACTACTGAGTCAGAAACTGCATTTTAACAAGGTCCTTACGTCATATTCATGCACATTAAAGTTGGAAAGGCAAACAGTACCTTTCACAACTTATTTTCCTCCTCAGGCCTGAGAACTAGCTTGATTCAAGAAAAATTCCTTTCCCTTAAGTGACCAGTGGCACTTCTAGTATGGCGGCTTTTTTATTTCTTTTGGTTTTGGTTTTTATTTGTATTAGGGTCTGTAGCAGGAGTCAGAAAAAAAATTATATAAAAGGCCAGTGTGTAAATATTTCAGGATTTGTGGATCCCATTGTATCAAACTACTCAACTCTGCAGTTATAGCAACAGGGAGAAAGCAGCCATTTACAATATGTAAATGATGGGCATGATTACATTCCAATAAAATTTAATTTACAAAAACAGGCAGCAGGCCAGCTTGACCAATAACCTCAGTCTATAGACTACACCTTTGTTATACTGTGAGTACCAACAACCACCAGGCCTAGTGGTTTACACACCATGTAAGGATTAAAAGATTATGGAATCCAAGCTGTTGACTTTCTTCCCAGCAGCACATCTAAGGCAGTGGTTCACAACTCCAGCTGCTCATTAGAATCACATCATTCTCGCTTTTTAAAAAAATCATTAAAGCAGATTCTCATGAAAACAAGACCAAGGTATTTGTATTTTTTACAACTTCCCTGGTGGTTTTAGTGTGCAACCAGAACCATCCTATTTTGCCTGGCACTGAGGAGTCCCAGGGATGCAGAACTTCAGTACCAAAACCAGAACAGTCCCCAGACAAACGGAACTGATTGGTTGTCTTATGTGTTGAGAAGCACTGGTGTGTAGGAAAAAAGCACAAAATTGCAACACATATAAACCTGGATTCTTTTTTTATGGCCTAGAGAATTTCTTGATGTTTTAAACCTTTGTTTCCTCATCCTTAAAATGGAGAAAAACTGACTTTACATGCGAGGGAGGATGAAGTGCATTGCGCAGCAGTCACATGTGCTGTGCTAAAAACTTTCCCTGCCCCTTCTCTAAATCTCTTTTAAATGCAGCCAGAAGTCTTTGGGGGCAATTTTAAGCTTAACTTGAATATAGTAAAGTTTAAAAACAAAAACAAACCTCCAGTTAAGGCTTGATATGAAAAAACCCTCTAGATGATTCCATGCATAGTAAAGTTTGAAATAAAAAAATGTATGAACCCACATGAACAATTAGAACAGAAGTGTAAATGACAGCAGACAAAAATGTTTAATAGAATGGAAGAATAGTAACTGATTTAGTAGAGTAGAAAAAGCTACAGTCTGAAGTACCCACAGGAGATATCTCCAAGAAGCAAGCATAATTGCTCCTGAGAGAGTACTGATGTTGATGGCAGATACCACAGAGAACTGGAGTGAGACCAGGAGCTAAAATACAGGATTAATTGACAACTGTATATAGAACAGACAAACCCCCCACAGTCTCTTGCCATCACGTGGGGCTGGATGACACCTCCCACACACATAGTCACTCACATACCCCACCTCAGACAGGAGTTAGCAGGCTTATTCTCGAGACAAATAAAAATGAAGTGATTTGGGACTCAAAGACATCTTGTGCAGTAAAGGGCAAGATGAAACATGAGATTTAAAAGAAGTCTGGATGCAAAGGATGGGAGACCCACTATTTCTTCCTGCTTCCCAAAACTTCTATAGCCAGGCTATTTTCACAGAAAATAAAATAGACCTTAAAGAAAATACATAAATGTATCTTTCCTTATTAACAATTAGGAGTTCACCAATAAAATAAATTAGTTTTTTGAAAAGCACCCTGCAGAGAAGGCAATGCTTCTCAAATGCTCAATGGGGAACACATTCCGCTTTACAGTACCCCACTGCAATGTAAAAGGACATCCAAGAAAGGACCACTAATAACTGAAGAAAGACACCCAAACAAAACAAACAAACAAAAAAAATCCATGCAGATAAAACAGACAGCGAGAAAATAAAAGTTCGAAAAGTAAACTATACAGCCTGGCCAAAAGACCAGCCTGGCCAATATGGTGAAACCCCATCTCTACTAAAAATACAGAACTTCACCGGGCATGGTGGTGGATATCTGTAATCCCAGCTACTCAGGAGGCTAAAGCAGGAGAATTGCTTGAACCCAGGAAGTGGAGGTTGCAGTGAGCCAAAGATTGCGCCATTGTACTGCAGCCTGGGCAAGAGAGCGAGACTCCAAAAAAAAAAAAAGAAAGTAAAATATAGTGGAATACATTGAAACAGAAAAACAAAATTACATTTTAAAAATGAGAAAACAATGTTTAAAAGGAAAAGAAAAAAATCAAAAAGAACTCTTGAACATTAAAACTATGATAACAAAAAATGCCCATAACAAGTAGGAATATAAAGTTTAAGAAATCACTTGGAAATTAAAACAAAATAACCACAAACCCAAGAGGGAAATGTCCATACCCATAGAGACTCAAAGTTACGTCACAGAAAGTCAATCAAGGAAATCAACATAAAAATGTAATTAAATTAAATGTAAATTTAAAATTAGCACTTTTAGGGGAAAAAACATAGTAAAAGAGTAAAAATTGTTGAAGAAATATAAAATTTCTCAGAAATAAAGGTTAATAGGTTCTAGATGGAATGGGCCAGGAAATCTTCCCCACAGAAAGATAAACACCAAAACCTGTTACTCTGAAATAATTGATGAAACATCCAGTCATCAGAGATAAAGGAGATGATCCTAAAAGCTTCTAGAGGTAAACTTAACAGGAATCAGAATGGAATCAGATTCCTTAATAGGCAAAAGTGGGTGCTAGAAGACCAAATCTATACTCAGAAAAACTAGCTTTCAAAATTGAAGGCAAGACAAGTGTGCTGTTAGACATGCAAAAGCTGGCCGGGCGCGGTGGCTCAAACCTGTAATCCCAGCACTTTGGGAGGCCGAGACGGGCGGATCACAAGGTCAGGAGATCGAGACCATCCTGCCTAACACGGTGAAACCCCGTATCTACTAAAAAATACAAAAAAACTAGCTGGGCGAGGTGGTGGGCGCCTGTAGTCCCAGCTACTCGGGAGGCTGAGGCAGGAGAATGGCGTGAACCCAGGTGGCGGAGCTTGCAGTGAGCTGAGATCTGGCCACTGCACTCCAGCCTGGGCGACAGAGCGAGACTCCATCTCAAAAAAAAAAAAAGAAAAAAAAAAAAAAAAGACATGCAAAAGCTAAATAAATTCATTACTGTTAAACGCATATTACAAAAAAAATTAAAGGGATTCTTTCATTCAGAGTGAAATGATACTAGATGGAAACTGGATCTATGCAAAATAATAAAGAACACAGAGAATGTTAACTATATGCATAAATATACAGGACTTATTTATATTAGTTAAGTATCTTTTAAAGATAATCAAATGTGTAAAAAAAAGTACTATATTACGAAGTTTCTAATAAATGTAAAAATGTAACAGTAAAATATATGACAAAAATAGCAGGAAGGCCAGAGGAGAGAAATAGAAGGATACTATGTTGAGGTTCTTATACTATACATAAAGGTGTGCATTATCACTTCACAGTATGCTGTGATAAAGAATATGATAGCAACAAGCAAACATTAAAATAAAAAAAAGGACTTATAACTAATAAGCCAACAAAGGGGTAAAATAGAGTCATAGAAGATAATCCAAAAGAAGTAATAAAAAGAAGGAAAAAGAGAACAAAAAACAAATGAGGTAACAGAAAACAAATAACGACTGACTTAAATCTAATCATATCAATAATTACACTAAATACAAATAGCATAAAGATTACCAATTAAAAGGCAAGGTCGTCACAATGGTTAGAAAAAGCAAGTCCCAATATATACCACCTATAGAAAATAACCTTTAAATCAATAAAATTCACAAATCTCTCTCCAGACTGATCAGGACAAAAAGAGATGAGACAAATGGCCAATGTGAGAGAAAACAACAATGAAATATTATGAAAAACTTTATGTCAGTATATTCAAAAACTTAGATGGAACAGAAAACTTTCTTGAATAACACAAACTACCAAAGATCACCCAAGAAGTATGAGATAATGTCAGTAGTCTTAAATCCATTAAGGAAATTTAATTTGTAGTAAAAAAAAAAAAAAAAAAAAAAAAAAAAAAAAAAAAAAAAAAAAAAAAAAAAAACTCTTAGAAAGACAACTCCAGATCCAGATTACTTCACTGGTAAAATAATGAACTGGAAGGCATACTTAAATAACTATTAAGAAATATATGAAAGCTGAAACATTTTCTTGAAAATTGAAGAGAAAGGACTACTTCTCAATTTATTATATGAGGTCATCAATACTGTGATCTTGAAATCTAATAAAGACATTACAAGAAAAGAAAACTAGAGATCAATATTCATGAAAATAGATGCAAAAATTCTAAGCAAGGTTTTAGTAGATGGAGTCATCAATATATAAAAACACGAATTCATCATGATGAAGTAGGGTTTACACGAAAATATAAGGTTAGTTTAAGATTTAAAAGTCAAGCAATTTAATTTACCACATTAAAAACTAAGAAAAACCATAATTTCAGTAACCATAGAGAAGAAAAACAATAATTTCAAAAAACATAGAGAAAACATTTGGCAAAATCCAACATCCACGCATCATAGCATACTAGGAATAGAAAGAAACAGCCTCAAATTGATACATGGTGTTTATTAAAAGCCTATTAACAACATTAAGAAATACCTAATGATAAAAAAACTGAATGTTTTACCCCTAAAATTAGGAAAAACACAAGGATGTTCACTCTCACTATTCCTGTTCATCTTACTGTACAACACAGTGAAATAAAGTGAGAAATAAGGTGAGAAAGACAAATAAAAGACATGTAAATTAGAAATGAAAAAATAAATCTGTTTATTCATAGATATCATGATCTACATATAAAACAATGACATCTATAAAAACGCTATAACTATTTATAAAAACTGAATTTAGCAAGTTGCAGGATGCCAGATGAATACAGAAAAAATAGTTTTATTTTTATGTATTAGCATCAAAAAATTAGACACTGAAATTACAAAATAATACCATTTAAGTAGCATTAGAGACAAATCTGAAAAAAAGATGTGCAAGACCTCCACACTGGAACTGTAATACTACACCATGAGAAATTAAAGAAGACATAATTAATAGAGAAATATACTTCGTGAGTTGTAAAACTAAATATTAAGATGTCAGTCCTCTTAAAACTGACATGTAGAATTAATGCAATCCTAAACAAGATTCTTGTTCCTTTTATTGGTAGAAATTGATAAGCTGATTCTAAAATTAAATGGAAATACAAATAGGGATTGGAAAATACTATTAATGGGTTTATAAGACCACTAGTTACACAATTTCAGAGTGAATGGTGCTGTGCAGAATTATCCAAAAAGGGAGATGTGATAAAACCCTGAAAAATCAAGGATAGCTATCAAAAACAAAATTGGATAATTGGCAACTATAGGAAAAGAAATAAATTAGCTAGAGACAAATTGTTAACCTCAGGAAAAGCAAATATTGTTTTAGAAAGGAAATACACTTGTAATATATTACTTATTTTCTCAGAAAATGATATGCGCAGTTATAGTAATAAAAATTATTATTGTTTCACTATGGTATAATTCTATTCGAAGGATAAGGGAAGAGATTTGGATGAGTGATGTAGGATAGCTAAATGCTTACTCTCCGCAACATGAAGTCAACAGATAAAATGTAGACTTTATATATCAAGAAAGCAATATAAGCATATTATTTGTAAAAGTAAAGTTAAATACTAGAAAAAAACTAATGTTCAAAGCAATTATCCTTTGAGATTGAGACTTGGCCAAAGAATGGAAAATATTTCCGGGATTGGTGCTGTTTCTATTTTAAACATCATAAGCCTCTCAGTACTTAAAAAAAAAAAAAAAAAAAAAAAAAAAAAAAAAAAAAGGCTGGGCGCGGTGGCTCAAGCCTGTAATCCCAGCACTTTGGGAGGCCGAGACGGGCGGATCACAAGGTCAGGAGATCGAGACCATCCTGGCTAATACGGTGAAACCCCGTCTCTACTAAAAAATACAAAAAACTAGCCGGGCGATTTGGCGGGCGCCTGTAGTCCCAGCTACTCGGGAGGCTGAGGCAGGAGAATGGCGTGAACCCAGGGGGCAGAGCTTGCAGTGAGCTGAGATTGGCCACTGCACTCCAGCCTGGGCGACAGAGCGAGACTCCGTCTCAAAAAAAAAAAAAAAAAGTTTCAACCAGTGCATGTATTACATTGATGCAAATTAAAAACAAAAGAAAATTTACTAAAACAAGCAAACAAAAAATAGTAGGCACCTCCTTAGCTTTTTCACTGCTTCAAGTACAATTCCAGAGGTCATCTCATCTGATTCCAAATTCTAGTTCAGGAAACAAGCACAAATCACAAGTGGATACCCCACATAAAATGAAATGTTTTCTCAAATATGTGGTTCATTCCCCAATCGGAGCACTCATGTTGCACACTCCATTGTTCATGTACATTAAAACTGGTTTTAAGTATTGACTGTGAAGCATAGCTTTGAGAAAGTTCTGGAAAGGTTTTGCAGAAGTCAAAATCAGTTTTTTTTCTACTGTAATAAAATTAGATCAAATCGGTTTTCAATGGTTAAGTAAAGTGCAAACCTAACAATCTCCCTCATTTAAAAAAGAAAAAAAGAAAGAGGAGGTTAGTTGGGGGCAGGAGGAAAATGTGAAATGAGAAGGGAAAAGAAAATTAGAAGATAAAAAAGAATTCCACTTACTTCCCTTTATACTGAGTCTTATAAAAGCAAAAAAAATGAAGTAAAACAAGAGATCACATCCCCCTCATGTCCACTAACCACTGCCTTCGACTGGTCACCTGGAACTATTACTATCTAAAGGAGGAGATTCCCAGACATAACCAGACAGGCTGGTGCTCAAACAGATGAGCCTCTGCTAGGAACTGACTGACTGTAGTCCTTGAAATGGCTTCAAGTATAATCACAAATTTAAGCTGGGAAATAATTAGTAAAGAATTAAAAGTTAAAAGTAGTAATTACAGCTAGCATTAATTAAGAGTATCTTTTATTCATTTCTTCTCCAAGTGTGTATTGAATGCCTATTATGTGTTAGATTTTGTTCTAAGTGCTAGACCAGAGCCCTGCCTCACTGAAGATTTACAGGAGGAATCCAACAACAAAAAAAGTAAATCTATGTAAAATATGTCAAGTGGTGAGAATTAATCTTCAAGCAGTTCTAGTGGGTAGAAAGTTGCAGTAGAGTTCCTCTGTTGTATCAATGTAATCAAAGTAATCAAAGGAGGCCTTTCTAACAAAGTGGCACCGAATAACAACTCATCCAATTCTGACCAATCCCTGCCCGGGCAAACTTACTTAGTTCAATGTTAAAACTATCATATGACTAACTCTAGCCCTTAAAGCCCTGTAAGCATCCTTCCTTAAGTCTCCCTTGTGAGAGACTGCTAGTTCTCTTAAAGGTAAAAAGTTCTCCCTTGCTATCAAGTTTAATAAATCAGCATTGTATTACTAGCAGGTTTCCCTGACAATATCTGCACTGGAGTTCTGGTCATTGAGAGATTTTAGCATATAGACGGTATGGAGTACAACAGGACTGAAAGAGACCACCTAATGATCAGTGCAGAAAAAAAGTACAATAGGCCAGGTGCAGTGGCTTAAACCTGCAATCCAAGTGCTTTGGGAGGCCAAGGCAGGAGGATCACTTGAGGCCAGGAAGTCAAGACCAGCCTGAGCAACACAGTGAGACCTTGTCTCTATAAAAAAAATAAAAATAAAAATAAAAATAAAGAAAACAAGTGAAAAATATACAAAAGACAGCATGAGGCCTAAGAAGGGAGTCCTGGGGCATTTAAACATTTAGAAATCCATCCCAAAGATAAGAAGGAACCAGAAAAAATAGTCAGGGAGGTCAAGGAAGAAACAAGAGAGAATGTGCCCCAGAAACTACAGAGGTTTTAAATGACTTTTCCAATGAGCTCTGAAAAATTAACAATAGATTTGATTATAAATGAACTGGATAAATTAAGAGCAGACACATTGTATTCAGACGTCAATAAAAGGCACAACATAAGTAAAGGGTGGATAGGGTGATCCAAATACCTTTGACTCATGGTCCTTGGCACATAGAAATGATCTGAAGAAATCAATCCATATAGTTAATTCTAAATACAGTGGTAAAATGTCACAGCATATTGAAATATCTCCTGAATCAAAAAGTGTTTGAGATCGCGGTTCTCAATCCCATCTTTCTATTCTCTTGATTAACTATTTTCTGAGCTTCTATACATTCCTCTTATTCTTCTTCAGCTTTATTCATCTTTCTCTTTAATCAATCTTCCTTCTGCTCAGCATGATCTATTTCCACTCACTATATGAAGCTTGCCAACGATAGAGTCAAATTTAAAATAGGCAGGCACAAAGCAAAGCTATAAATGTAAAACCAAAAGGAAATTCTTAAAAGAGTAAGCCTCAAACCAAAAGGACCTCTTCGTACATACAGAGGACTTGTCCAGCACGAATCTTTTTGCAACATATGGATGATAGAGATGAAAATCATACAGGGTTAGAATTGGAAGAGTCTTTGGATATCATCTAGTTCAAAGACACCTATGCCATTGTAGCAACGAAGGAAATGTATTGAAGAGAAATTAACCAATTTGCTGAAAGTCATTGAGCCAATTGGTGGCAAATCAGATATAACCCTGACTCCCAGGCTAATAATTTTTTCTCTAAATTAGAATATATTATAAATATTAACTTCAAATAAAATAGACAATACCACAGTATTTTCCTAGTCCTTGCAAGTAAAATTAACTTCCCTGTATAAACAAAGATTGCATGTTCAATTATTTCACTCTGCTTAATATTTCACCATGAACGTATCTTTCATAGTCTAGGGCTTAATTTCTTTCTATTCCAAGGACTGGAAGCATCTCATGCTTATTTCAGAATTTCTAAAAGGTAAACAGTATATTGAATAAGCACATATAATTGTTTGAAATTTCAAGAAATAAAACTGCCAGATTAGTAGCCACTTATTAGTAAGATGTTTGAATTCAGTGGGTGATATGGTTTGGGTGTGTCCCCACCCAAATCTCATCTTCAATTGTAGTTCCTATAATTTCCACATGTTGCGCAAGGGATCCAGTGGAAAATAATTGAATCATAGGGGCATCTGTTCTCATGATAGTGAGTGACTTCTCAAGAGATCTGATGGTTTTATAAGGAGATTTTCCTCACCTTCACTCTGCACTTCTAGCTGCCACCATGTGAAGAAGGACATGTCTGCTTCCCCTTCACCCATGATTGTAAGTTGCCTGAGGCTTCCCCAGCCATGCTGAATGGTAAGTAAATTAAATCTCTTTCCTTTATAAATTACCCAGTCTCGGGTACGCCTTTATTAGCAGCATGAGAATGGATTAATACAGTAAATTGGTACTGGTAGAGTGGGGCACTGGTGTAGGATGCTTGGGAATGTGGAAGCAACTTTGGAAATGGGTAACAAGCAGAGGATGGAACAGTTTGGAGGGCTCAGAAGAAGACAGGGAGATGTGGGATAGTTTGGAACTTCCTAGAGGTTTGTTGAATTATTTTGACCAAAATGCTGATAGTGATATAAAGTTCAGGCTGAGGTGGTCTCATATGGGCATGAAAAGCTTGCTGGGAACTGGAGTAAAAGTCACTCCTGCTATGCAAAAAGACTCATGGCATTTTGTCCCTGCTCTAGAGATCTGTGGAACTTTGAACTTGAGAGAGATGATTTAGGGTATCTGGCAGAAGAAATTTCTAAGCAGCAAAGACTTCAAGAGGAAACAGCATAGACATTTGGAAAATTTGCAGCCTGACAATGCAGTAGAAAAGAAAATCTTGAGGTTGGCGCCCAAGATGGCCAAATAGGAACAGCTCCAGCCTCCAGCTCCCAGCATGAGCAACACAGAAGACAGGTGATTTCTGCATTTTCAACTGAGGTACTGGGTTCATCTCACTGGGGCATGTTGCAGAGTTGGCACTGGTCCGTGGTGCAGCCCGACCAGCAAGAGTTGAAGCAGCATGAGGCATCACCTCACCTAGGAATTGCAAGGGGGAAGGGAAACTCTTTTCCTAGCCAAAGGAAATTGAGACACACAACACCTGGAAAATCGGGTAACTCCCACCCTAATACTGTGCTTTACCAAGGGTCTTAGCAAACGGTACACAAGGAGATTATATCTCACACCTGGCTCAGAGGGTCCCATGCCCACGGAGCCTCCCTCATTGCTAGCACAACAGTCTGAGATCTAACTGCAAGGCAGCAGCAAGGCTGGGGGAGGGGCACCCACCATTGCTGAGGCTTAAGTAGGTAAACAAAGCTGCAGGGAAGCTTGAATTGGGTAGAGCCCACCACAGCTCAAGGAGGCCATAAAAAAGGATGAGTTCGTGTCCTTTGTAGGGACATGGATGCAGCTGGAAACCATCATTCTCAGCAAACTATCACAAGAACAGAAAACCAAATACCGCAAGTTCTCACTCATAGGTGGGAATAGAACAATGAGATCACTTGGACACAGGAAGGGGAACATCACACACCAGGTCCTATAGTGGGGAGGGGCCAGGGAGAGGGATAGCATTAGGAGATATACCTAATGTAAATGACGAGTTAATGGGTGCAGCACATGAACATGGAACATGTATACATATGTAACAAACCTGCACGTTGTGCACATGTACCCTAGAACTTAAAGTATAATAAAAAAAAAAAAAGAAAGAAAGAAAAGAAAAACTCATTTTCTGGATAGAAATTAAAGCCTGCTGCAGAAATTTACATAAGTAATGAGAAGCCAAATGTTAATTCCCAAGACAAAGGGGAAAATGTCTCCAGGGCATGTCAGAGACCTGCACAGAGGCCCTTCACAGAAGTCCTTCCCATCACAGGTCCAGAGGCCTAGGATGCAAAAATGGTTTTGTGGACTGGACTCAGGGCCCCCATTGTTGTGTGTGGCCTTGCATACCAGCCACTTCAGGTGTGGCTAAAAGGGGCCAACATACAACATGGTCCATTGCTTCAGAGGGTACAAGCCCCAAGCTTTGGCAGCTTCCACGTGGTATTGGGCCCGTCCATGCACAGAAGTCAAGAACTGAGATTTGGGAACTTCTGCCTAAATTTCAAGGATGTATGGAAACACTTGGACGTTCAGGCAGAAGTTTGCTGCAGGGGTGGGGTCCTCATGGGGAACCTCTGCTAGGGCAGTGCAGAAAGGAAGTGCGGGATTGGAGCCCACACACAGAGTCCCCACCAGGGGCACTGTCTAGTGGAGCTGTGAGAAAAGAGCCACTGTCCTCCAGGCCACAGAATGGTAGATCCCCTGACAGCTTGCATCATGCTCCTGGAAATGCCACAGACACAACACCAGCCCATGAAGGTAGCCAGGAGGGAGACTGTAACCTGTAAAGTGACAGGGGTGGAGCCTCCCAAGGCTGTAGGAGCCCACCTCTTGCATCAGTGTGACCTGGATGTGAGACATGGAGTCAAAAGAGAACATTTCAGAGCTTTAAGATTTGACTGCCTTGCTAAATTTTGGACTTTCATGTGATCTGTATCCCCTTTGTTTTGGACAATTTCCTCCATTTGGAATAGGTGTATTTACCCAATGCCTGTACCCCCATTGTATCTAGGAAGGAACTAACTTGCTTTTGATTATGTAGGCTCATAGGTGGAAGGGACTTGCCTTGTCTTAGATGATACTTTTGGACTTTTGAGTTAATGCTGGAATGAGTTAAGACTTTGGGAGACTATTGGAAAGGCATGATTGTATTTTGAAATATGAAGACATGAGATTTGGAATGGGCCAGGGGCAGAATGATATGCTTTGGCTGTGTTAGAACCCAAATCTCACCTTAAACTGTAGTTTCCATAATCCCCATGTGATATGAGAGAGACCCAGTGGGAGGTAATTGAATTATGGGGACAGTTACTCCCATGCTACTGTTCCCATGATAGTAAGTGAGTTCTCATGGGATCTAATGGTTTTATAAGGGGATTTTCCCCTTTTGCTTGCCACGTTTCCTAGCCACCACCATGTGAAAAAGAACATGTTTGCTTCCCCTTCCACCATGATTGTTAAGTTTCCTGAGGCCTCCCCAGTCATGCTGAACTGTGAGTCAATTAAGCCTCTTTCCTTTATAAATTACCCAGTCTTGAGGACGTCTTTATTAGTCAAGTGAGAATGGTCTAATACAGTGGGTTATATTCCTTAATCAATATTTCGGTCACAGGCAAAGAGATTTTTCCCAAGCCTGGAAAATGTTTTTTAGACATAACTCTGGTTTAAAATTATATCCAAATCAAGATGAATGTTATATTAAGTTAACTGGAACGTGTGTTTTTAAACAGTCTTTTGTAATGGAATAAGATCTTTTATTGGCTTGTACTAACTTGGTAACATATCTTCAATGTTTACCCTTTTCTGAGCATTATTTCTTGGATTTTCTTGAGGTCTATGCTTTTATCCTGGATTTTCAAACTTTAGGAATATTCATTAAGGGCATGCCTTAGTTTACTTTCTATCAAATCTAGTTACCTTTCTATTTGATCTTTATAGGGCCATAGATGGTAAAAATTGGGGACTTAATTTAAACAGAATAGTTAATATGATTACAATATATCCTTTATACACCAAATTGTTCCTAAAAAGATGTAAGGCAATCTTTAAGAAAAGCTATAAAGTTACATAAATACTTTAAAAATAAGTAGAAAGCACAATGAGACCAAAGAAAAAAGATTTAAAAATAAAATTTAAGATGAAGCCAAGAATAAAGTTAGCACACAAAGTACATGCTGTAAAATTATGTGGGCACACTTGTGGCTCTGAGATTTCTATATCAGCCAAAGATAAATATGAGTAATTACATGTTTACAGTGTCCATACAAAGAAAAAAAATACAGCAGTTCAGTATAAGTGCACATGCTCCTACTACCAAGACCACAGAGAAATTTCCTTCATGAGTTATCCTGAAAAGATTCTATGTAATATATAAACAATATCCTTGGAATTCTTATAATAAATAAAATCAAAAGTTTCATGGGATTGCTTTCTCTGATATCCTTCAAACACAAAGTAAATATTACGTAAGCAATTAGTAGAAAACGGAGATGGAGACAAATAGGACACTTGAATTATTCTCTCTCTCAAACCTCACACTTTTTTATACAGTGTCTTGCTTTGTCACCCAGGCTAGAGTACAATGTTGTGATCTTGCCTCACTGCAGCCTCCATCTCCCAGGCTCAGGTGATCCTCCTGCTTCAGCCTCCTGAGTAGCTGGGACTATAGGCATGCACCATCAAACTCAGCTAATTATCATAATTTTTGTAGAGACAGGGTTTCACCATGACCTGAGGCTGTCCTCCAACTCCTGGGCTCCAGCAATCCTCCCTCTTCAGCCTCCCAAAGTGCTGGGATTACAGCACTTGAGCCACCATGTCTGGCATATCTTTTTTCTTTAATTTCAACCCCTCTTTTAGATTCAGAGTGTAAATGCAGTTTTGTTACATGAGTATATTGTATGATGCTGAGGTTTGGAATACAAATGATCCTGTCACCCAGATACTGAGCATAGTGCCCAACAGTTTTGCAACCCTTGCCCCCATTTTTATCTTCCTCCCCACTCTGTTAGTCCTCAGTGTCTATCATTGTCATCTTTATGTCCACAAGTACCCAGTATTTAGCTGCCACTTATGAGTGAAAACATGTAATATTAAATTTTCTGTTTCTGCATTAATTCACTTAAGATAATGGCTTCCAGCTGCATCCATATGGCTGCAAAAGACATGATTTCATTCTTTTTTGTGGCTGCAATAGTATTCCATGGTGTATATGTACCACATTTTTGTTATGTAATCCACCATTGATAGCACCTGGGTTGATTCCATGTATTTGCTATTGTGAATAGTGCTATGACGAACATACCACTGCATGCTCACACATCTCATAACTCTACTTTCATAATTTCTTTAAGTTGCCACTCTCTCCTAGTTTCAACCTCATTTCTTACCTGATTTATTTTGTAGCTTCCTATTATCTCCACCCTTAATTCTTACCATTTCAATTCTTCTAAAATACAGCTCTCAGATTTTTTTTTTTTTTTTTTTTTTGAAACAGAGTCTTATTCTATCACCCAAGCTGGAGTGCAGTGACATGATCTCAGCTCACTACAACTTCTGCCTCCCAGGTTCAAGCGATGCTCCTGTCTCAGCCTCCCAAGTAGCTGGGATTATAGGCGCCCGCCACCATGCCCAGCTAATTTTTGTATTTTAAGTAGAGACAAGGTTTTGACATTTTGGCCAGGCTGGTCTTGAACTCCTGACCTCAGGAGAACCATCCACCTTGACCTCCCAAAGTGCTGGGATTACAGGCATGAGCCACCACACCCAGTCAGCTATCAGATCTTTCTGAAGCATTGTATTGGTTACAACGCTCCTTTCCTCAAAAGCCATTTTTTTTTACAAGGGATAAAATGTTAAATGTACCAGCTTATTCATACAAAACACTTCATGATCTGGCTGTAACTCAGTGGTTGAAGTCTCTAACGCCAACAGAGACAAGGCAGAGTAAGAAAATGTGTGAAGCAGTCTTGGGGCAGAAAAAACAATGGAAGCTACAGGCCACACCTGAAGGAGGTTGCACTACTCAGCTCCAGCTGATCACTACCATGAACCCATCTGGGCCTACTGTCTCAAGAGAAGCCAGGACTCTATTTTAATAGACAATCTCCTGATTTTTAAATGCAGGAAACTAATTCAGAAGAAAAGTTGATCTTTTTCAAGCCAATGAAAATATGCCTTCAGATGGCCTAAAGAGTGCCAGTTTGGTATGTGTGCCCTTTGTCTCATTCTGTCCTTTCATATTTGCACTTGAACTACATCTTCTGCTCCTCCTCTCTTCCATATCTTCCCTGTATTGTCCCTTCTGAATACCCAGAGTTATAGATAACCTTCAAGGTGCAATTCAACCACCAATTCCACTAAACTTTTCCTGAACCAGCTGAATGTAACTATTTACCCTCTGAAGTCCCATATTTAAGCTCTACCTTTTCTATGGCAGCAAACATTCTACTAAGTTCAGTAATTATTTGCATGCATAATTTTTCTCTCCTATTAAATGGCCGTGAGTGCACAGGCCATGTTAAATTCAACTTTGAATACTCCACAGCAAACGGCAGAGCCTTTCACCCACTCAATGGTCAAGTGTGTAAGGATTAAATACTAAAAGATTTCTAATGGAAAAATTAAAATATTGAGCTATACCCGTTAAAGTCTTGAATTTTGTCTTTAATACTTAGAAGTTATGTGTTAGACAGATGGCTTTCTTTTCCCCTTCACAGTTTGTATACATATTTCAGATAGGGAACTTTCTAGCATAACATCAATTTCCTTAGCTCTGAGTTCTTTATTTTCCCATGAAATAAAGGTTTGCACTCCCTCAAGCACATCCTTAAAATATCTTGACTCTGCATGTAATGTTTAGATTGTTTTATAAACCAATTTTTAGTCCTGTGATATATTTGTGCCATTTGTCTGTAAATATAATATTTTCAAATTGGTGTAAGTTGACCTGAATATTTTCACAAACTGAGAAGTAACATTATTTTAAATTTATCCAGTGACTATTTTAAAGTCCTGAATACTTTCCTAAATTAGGTTAGTTTATATTGAAATATGATTTTCAAAATATGTATATGTTTTAATTCAGAGATTAAGAAAACAAGTTTTCTAAAAGCCACTCCTATAACCTGGCCTCTCAGTGGCCCCATACAATGATAATGTCAAGCTTTATGTTTATTTATCACCCATCCCTGTCATACACACCACTTTTTGAGAGGTTCAAAATAATACTACCAATCTGCAAGGGAATTTATTCATAGTTCCAACTTTGGAAACAAAGGCAGTAAAAAGAAAAAAATTAAAAAGTAGAGCATCCAGAATTATCCAGACATTAGGCTCTCCTATTTTTCCAGCTAAGGAGTAGGAAAATCAGAGCTCCTCTCATGTGACATAAAAATGTAGGGATTCAAGCACAAATCAAAATATCATAGGATTTAAGGAGACTTTAGTTGATATTTAAATTTGAGTAGCTGAAGTTCAAACTGGCTTTTTCGCAATTTAAGCTGTATATTTAAGGAGAAAAAAAAAAGAAAAAGAAAAAACCAAGTACTGAAAATTGAAATCTTCTCATGAACAGTCATTCTGTTTGAAAAATTAGAGACTTGTCAAAGAACAGCCATAAGATTTACCGAAATGTAGGGACAGAGCAAATTAAATGACAAAACCTGTGAGAAGTTTTTTGGTCCTTCTTACTAAGTGGAATAGACATACAAATTTGCTGTCATATATTTTTTAAATTGAAGACTTGCTTAAAGAGATTTAACTCGAAGTCCAAATATCTGTGTGAATGAATTAATAGGAACTCTCATATAATAGGCTTGTACCATCTTTGGAAATAGGTAACAACAAGAGCATTTATAATCTGTTGATGATTGTACCTTTCCAACCCTTTCTACCTGCATTTGTACTCTCTGTAGAATTAAAAGTGTTTGGCAGTATAACTATATCACAGGCAGTCAGCTGCCAGGTAGTAATATAATGTCTATAGTAATATAATGGGAAGAAATTATAAATGAAAGTTCATAAAATACATACACATATACACATATGTTAATGTTTAAACCAGATAAACATAAATCTTATTTTAAAACTGATACTTAGCCAAGAACACTAATAGAATTTTAATTGTCCTCATCTACAACCCATTACAAATATGAAATATCAGAGGTTAAAATGACACTGGTGTCAAAAAGTAAAGCAATCAGGTGGCGAATAAAACAACTTTGTGATGAGTTTCTCCTGTGAAGCAATAAAAAACCTGTGCAATGGGAGGCTTAAACCTTGGAAAGAAAATGTCAAGTTGAGAAATGCTTTGACATAAAGATAATGCACAAATAAAAGCAAAGAATACTTGAGGAGAGGAAACAATTGAAAGAAAAACAATTTATGTGTAATATAGAAGCTTCTGTACACATTTAAGGCATAACAGGGCTGGTAAAAGTTTCAGAAAATGATGAAATATTTTGTTGATTTTATAGAAAAAAAAGAAAGTCACGCTAAAAAATCACCATTCAGAATGCCAGATTCAAACCATCTTCAAACTTTTATGTTACACAGAACTTTTTATAAACATTTCAGTCTACAGTGTGATGGGCAGAACGGTGCCCCCAACACACACAGAGAAGGCCATGTTCTAATGCCTAGAACCAGTGAATAGGTTACCTTACATGGTGAAAGGGATTTTGCAGATGGGATTAAATTAAGGATGTTGATATAGAAAAATAAAAATGATTCTGGATTATCTGAGTAAGCTCAGCTAATCGCGTGGAGGTTTAAAAGTGGAGGACCTTTAACAACTGGAGTCAAATGGGACGTGTGACCCCAGAAGAAGAGTCAGACTCAAATTTCTCAGATTGCTTGCTTTGAGGATGGAGAAAGGGGACTAGGTGCCAAGGAATTTCAGTGTCCTCTGGAAGCTGGAAAAGGCAAGGAAATGAGTTTCTTCTCAAGTCCCCGAAAAGGAGCACGTCCCTGCCAACACCTTGGCCTTTGCCCACCAAAATCTAAGTCAGACTTCTAACCTACAGAACTGTAAGAGAACAACTATGTGTTAAGCTGCTATGTTTGTGGTAATTTGTCACCACATAAATTGAAAAGTAATACACACAGGAAATCCCAAAACATACATTTTTTGAATCATAGTACTTTCAAATTTTATATTAAAAAACAAGCAAAAAGGATTTTTAAATAACTTTTAATTGCACAGTAGAGTGGTCTATGATATTGCATATAAAATATGGGATAAAAAGCTTTTAAGAATATCTAAGCAAACTTAAACATCTTTGGAAAAGTAGTCTGGCTTCTTATCTCCTCTTTGATGGAAAGCCTGGTAAAAATGCTTTACTATGAAAAAGCTGCCTTAATTTTATTTGATGGCTAAGATATTAAATTTGATTATGTCAGTCCCTACATAAAAGCCTCCATGATGTCTTATTTTATTTGTAATTAAATGCAAACTCCATACCACAGCCTATCAAGCCCTCTATGATCTGACCACTATGATATGATACCTATGATGACAGTTTCTCTTCCTTTCCCACTTCTCACTAAGCCGAACCCACACTGGCATTTTTTATTATCTTTAGACATGAAAATCTTATTCCCAGCCCACTCCAGGGCCTGCAAAGGTTGCTTTTCTCCCTGGAATATGCAGAAAAGCATTTCATGAGGTTCAGGAGTACAGTCTCAACACTCAGAGAGACAAGTACATTAGTTACACAAAGGGCCAGAGAGAAACTTGCATGATCATCAGAACACCTGGATACTAGCAAAAGTATGCAGACCCCAGCATTCCAACCAAACCTGCTGAATTAACTTTGTACAGATTTCAGAGTTGTTGTATTTTAAATATACTCAGGGAAGGGAGACAATAAGCACCATTATCTTTTTGAGATAAGAGCAATGTAAGGAACATTTAGTCAGACCCAGCAAAGACAATTGCACTATAGGATGATGTGATACCTCCTTTTACATCTAACTCCCAAGATGGCATAAGTAATACTAATTGTCAAATGTAATGATAACTCTGAAAAACCATATAGTATAATATAGTAGTTATGAGCAAAGACTCTGACACCAGACACTGGGATTTATAATCCCATCTCTCCACTCACTATCTGCCACACTTGGGCAAGTCATCTAATCCCACTGAGCCTCAGTATCCTCATTTGTAAACTGACGAGGTTTAATGTTGGGGTCTGCGTGTTTCCTAAACAAAGGAATGAACACACAAGACAACACAAGACAAGACAAACATGGCGGCCGCCTCGAACGACACGCTCTGCTTTATTTTATACAGTCGTTTGTGGAATATTACCAAGTCACAAGACACATTGTTGTTTTTCTGACCTTTCCCGACTTTCTGGATTTTCAAGATGTTTACACATAAACAAGCCCCCAGGGTCTGCCGTTTGCAGCTGGCTCCTTTGTCCTCCCTGCAAACAGGGAAGGAACACCCTGCTTCGTTTGCAAGAGCAGGACTTATCGGGAACGCCCTGCTTCCTTTGCAAGAGCAAGACGTCTCGTTTGCGAGCACGTAGTCCTCTACATTTAATAGCAAAGCTACCATACAGAGTTGTGAGGATTAAATCATTTAATAAGCAGGAAATACTAAGGACAGTGCTTGTCCAATAATAAATGCTCACTAAATGTAGCTGTGATTTGTAAAAGGCGTCATTCTGCTCAGCCAGCCATCCTTTCATTGAGGTATTGCCATGGTTTGAATGTCTCCCTCAAAGTTCATGTGTTGTCAACTAATCCCCAATGCAACAATGTTGGTAGGTGAGGCCTATTAAGAAATGATTAGGTCATAAGGTCTCTGACCCCATGAAAGAATTAATGTTGTTAACTCAAGAGTAGGCTTGCTATTGCAAGAGTGGGTTTGTTATAAAATCTAGTTTGGCCCCCTCTTGCTTTCTTGCTCTTGCCCTCTCTTGTCCTCTTTTCACCATGGGATGACACAGCATGAAAAGCCTCACCAGATAATAGCACAGTGCTCTTGGACTGCCCAGCCTCCCAAACTGTGAGCCAAATAATTTTCTGTTAATTATAAAAGACCCTGTCTGTGGCTTTCTGTTATAGCAGCATAAAACAGATGTTGACAGGCATGATCCACTTTTAATGTTGTTTTTGCTAGTGTTTTAAAAATGCTCCCAGATGTCTAAACATACCTATTTTTTACCTTTCAAAGTATTACATGAAATAAAGTGAAAATTTCTACATTCTTTCCATTGGCTTCCAAACTGCTTGATCAATGACTGGTATTAAGTATGCAAACCATAAAGTCTTTACAATTGTCTAAAATGGTTACTGTTTCTCCACCGATACATACTAGGTTATCCAAAGCTGCAGGAAAATGAAAAGATAAAATATCAGTAAAAATCTTATTTTTTATTTTCTTGGGCTCCCTACTGAGTTCCCCTTTCCTTTGGTGGCAAAACTAAAAGGGCATAGATCACTGTAGAAACTGCTTTCTACAAAACAAAAATGATAATAATAATAACACTTACTCTAAAATACCTGAGTTCAAATAGGAATTTACCATTTGGTGTTAGCCCCTAAATCCAGGAAAGATGTAAATAAATCAGTACTAATCTTTTAGCCTTTGCCAGTCTTTGAGGATTTGCAGATAAATAGATGTTTGAGCCTGGAGTTTAGACAAGGAAGGTGCTTGTCCTCACCCAATATAGGGTGGCAGTCAACTAGTCTGGGCATGAAACTTCAGAGACCTGAAGACCAAGTGTTTGGAAATTTCACTGACCTCTTTGTTCCTATAGGATTTGGCTAAGGAACAGCACCCACAGATGCCCTTTGGTACTGGACACTAAGAAAGGAGAATCCTAGATTAATGGCAGGGTGACATAGTTAAACAGAGAGAGTTAAGAAAATAAAGTATCTCTGCACTGTCTGGTTCTGGTATCTCTCTCTTTCAAGGGTGAAAAGGATTCAGCAGGGTGTGCGTGTGTGTGCGTGTGTGTCCAGAGAATCCTCTTCAAAAGGTAACAGGGAGTGTGAATGATAGAAGTCCTCAATCCCACAAGATTACAAAAGAATCATAAACATTGGCTGTGTTATGGATATTTTTCTAGAAGCATAAAAAACAAGAGCAGTGAGACATTCCGTAATTAATTAATGTGACTGATGAACAGAGTAACCAAAAGACTTAACTTCTAAGACACTGGTGGTAACATATGGTCTGTCCCCAAAATCAAGTCAAGATTTGGACAAGCACATCCAGCCCAATTCTCCACTGCAGGACCCTTACTATAGATATCATTAATGTTATGGGAGAATGAGGAAGGAGGAAAAGAAGCTCAGAGAGACACACAGAGAGAAGGAGGTGGGAGGAAAGAGGCAGGGGGAGACCTCTCAACTAAACAGTGTTGGAAACAAAACAATGACTGAGCCAACTATACCCAAATCAGACTAAAAAAAAGTACTTGAATCTGAGGGACCTAAGAAAAACTAAGTTTTAAACTGGAATTGATTGGAATATATACAAATAAAAAACTTTAAATTATCTTCTGATGAGCAATAATGAAGATTCAAAGAGGAAAATAATTTATTAGAAAAGAAATTCTACTTTGTTGAGTTCTATTTTACACATACCTGATATGAAACTATTGAATGTATACGTATCACACCATTAAATTCTAAAGTTTTTTTCTCAGGTTAAATTTTCATTTTCCAAACAATAGGCCACAATTTGAAGGAAATTCACATATGGTATTTTCATTTTGATCAAATGTAACCATCAGTGTTTTCCACCTGAAATAAGTATCTTCCACTTTACAACCTTGGTCACGTCATGGCTTCAGTTTTCTCGTGTGTAAAATAAAAAAGGTGGACCTACTTGTCTAGATACTCTTTCAACTCAATAATTTAACAACAAAGTAGAAAGTTTCTCTCAGGTCTTTACTTAGAATCAAGTGGACAATTAAAACACTTAAGAAATATGGGACTAGCTTCCCTCTGGGAAGTTTAACTGTCCCAGGTTCAGAAATGTTCAAACACTTTAATATTTTACTTAAAGGGGTTTGTGGAAAATTATTCCATAAGTTGATATAGGTTTTCCTACCAATTTTTATTTAATCCAGGGTTAATTCATAAATCAGACAATGATAAATCAGCCCTCATCAATGGGCTCTTTTATTAACAAAATAATTAAACCGTAGCATGTCATTAAATAGCTTCTTAAATTGAATGGAATGTTAAAGCAAGTTTTATATCTTACATAATACTTTCCTTCTAGAAGTTAAAGTTTCCCTCTGGAAAGGTAAAAGGTGCCATTTATTTTGCTTAATGAAGACTTTATAGAATAGTAGCATTTCCAGTATTAGCAAATTTGAAAACTCTGTAAATCCCCAGAGCTGCTCAGCTTTAAGTCTTTTAAATCAGGAGATTTTAAGTTTCTTTTAAATCTCACAGAAGGTGATTCCTGGTGATTTACTATTAATCACAATGCAGCTAGAAAGTGTTAATGCATTTTGTTCGATGAGAATTTCTTATGAATGCACAACTGTCATGTTTTCCGATATATGATTCTGTTCACATCTGCTGTAGGGTTCAGAGGAGTGGCAGGCGTTGGCAATATCGTAAAGTGTTCTTGAAGCAATAGAAAAGCAAAAACAAAGTCATAATTTTCTGTGGGGATAATTTCTATGCCACACTGACACTTTCAAAGGTTTTCAATAGTGTTGATTTATTGGAAAGCTTAGAAAGGTAGTGCTGAGAACCAGCTTTCCCCATAAAATCTCAGTGACAGAGAATAACTTTTACATCTTTCAAACTGTCCATTGTGAAAGATTTTTTCATTACAATGAAGGTGTTTAGAGGTTTTTGATTTAATGTAGAATGATAACTCCCTTGAGTCTCAGAGTTCTGGAAAGAACAAACAATGAAACATAACCATCCCCGGAGTGAGTTCAATAATGGAATACCTTTGACTATCCATGGCAACAAAGTACTTCCCTGACTTGCTTAAGCTCTGTAATATGAAATTCTGGTTCTCACAAATTAAAATTTATTTATAAATATATTGCTTTGACCTTGTGTTTTCAAAATAAGAGAAGCTGTAGCTTCTATGAATAGAAAATGTGGGGAAAAAAAATCACAATAGATCACTGTTATTGTGATTTATTTGGGCAGTTTCCCCTTTTAATTCTTAGAGTTAGCAAACATAAGGCAGCCCAGGAAGTTTAACAGTCTGTAGGGTGCTTTGATAAACCTAACTTTGGGTTGCTCATCATGTTTTAAAACCATGAAAGTCAAAAGTTGAGGATATACACTAGGAATGCTAGGATACCTTAGAGACGGTTGTTTTAGTAACATATTTTTTACAGTTAAATTAGGGAGTTGCTCAAATATAATTAAAAATAGAGGAGTTTCTTTAAAATACCAATTTATAATTATTTTCCCACCACTCTTACATCCCCTTCTGAGAGAAGCTTCCAGGTACCCTTATCTGAACACCTGCTCCCACAGGCCCTACTGTGTAGAAATTAAACGCAGGATAAGTCGTCAGCTATCTTTGTTTTTTCTGGACTCAGAGGTTTCCTGGGATGCCAGACTTAAAAGTGCTAAAACCAGAAGGGAAACCAAGATGGGCTGGTCACCCTTCAGAGTTTCCCAAGTTTAGTGTGCCTCAGATCTACCTGATGAGCTTATTAAAACTCAGATTTCTGGGCCCCAACTCCATAATTTTTATTCAGAAGATCTGGGGTAAGGCTCAAGAAATTGCATTTCTAACAGATTCCCTGATGCTGCTCGTCCAAAAGCCACACTTTGAGAAGCCACTGCCAGACGTCAGCACTCTCCTAGACTTGATTAGCTCAGGGGTACAAAGCGGATCCAAACTGATTTTATCAGAATACCTCAATAAAAATTTGACACTGGAGCTCAAGGTCTTATATCAAATACCTTGGTTGGGTAAAGGGTTTTACATTTGACACCAGGTACACAGAGAAAAGGAGATGTGGGAGGATTGCCTTGGTACTCAATATAGTTGCAGTTCCTGATTTCAGTACTTCAGTGAGGCTCAGCTGCACTTGTGCCCCTCTAGTTCCACGAGCTTCTCTCATTGCCTACTGATAAATTACCATTTTTGACTTCAGGTACTTGGAATGGCTTATGTTATGTGAGCCAACATAACTCTGATTAAAACCAAAATGAAATGGTAGCAACAAACAGAGAAAAAAAATCTAAGCCTAATAAAATACTATATTGGTTCTGAGCAATTTTCATCTCTTTTATAACTTTTTAAACTGTCAGAAAGACTATTCTACTTATTCATATTATGACAGAGCTTGAAAATTTGATGCATTTTTATATGAATGACTCAATTAAGTAAGGAAAAAGCTGCAAAGAGAAAAGTCAAAGGAAAAATTACCAACTCAGGTTGATTAAGAATATCCAAAGAGGGAATTTTATCACAATGCCCTTTGAAATCTCATGATACCTAGAATTTGTTAGTAAATGGTGGATTAGACTAAATGGATTTGCATTCCATGGAATTTTATAGGCAAATATCACAGAGAAAATTGAGATTTTTATGTTTTTTTAATCAGAAAGAAAACTATGTTTTAAAGAGAGAATTGAAGATGTACAGAGCCCATTACAGCCTGGGTCATTACTCTACCTCTCTTTAATAACACAACAAAATTACCATCTTGTTTTTAAAGTCACTTAAGGAGGATGATTTCATACTTTTCCGCAGTAAAGCTTTTCTAATACTTACAGAATTTACTGCGTGGAAAATGCCTTTATGACTTTTTTTAAACCTCTTACACTCCATTTCAGTTTGTTTCTTTTAACCTAGGGAACAACTGAACAGGAGTGGCAGAAACATGTTGAAGACTGTGTTAATTTTGCCTTTTTCTCACATTCCCTTTGATCCTGAACTATTGCAGTCCTCTGAAACTACCTCAGGTGCTGTGTTTGGTGTTCAATCCAAACCTACCACTTTCTGAATTTCTTCATTTATTAGATAGCACTCAGTGATCTACTCTCCTAAATACAATATTTTCTGTTACAGGCCCCTGATTACTTTTAGTCTCCTTTGCGTATTAAATATCTTTTAAAAAATGCTTCTCCTTTAGTGTGAGCACTGGGTTCATCACTTTTAAACCATTCTACTTGCTGCTAACCACACTCATGGAAGTGTGCACTTTCATTCATCTGAGTGAATTTTGAATCCATATTCTGTCATCTAACTGGCTTCCTACTATCTCCTCATTCTCACTCCTGAGTCATCTAAAAACTTAACAGTTATGTTTTCTTTCTCATATTTTAGGTAAATATAGTCTAATTTTCGAAAGTTCTGGACATAGAATTGGTCCTTAAAATTTGACTTGTGACTCACACACAACGCAGGATGCCAGGGCTCCTAGACAATAGTATGTAAATGCAGTATTTGCTATCAGATACACGTACAGTGCAGAGAATGATTACACTGCTTCACCAGGTAAACTATGCTCTCTGCCTTAGCCCCTCGTTTCACCCTTTTAGTAGTATTTATCAGAGTAATCCTCATCCAGTTTCATTATGTTCTCGTTAGTACTGTCTGTTATCTCCTTGCTGCCAATCAAGAATACAGGTTCTTTTTGTTTGATGATCCCTGTGGGCAAATGTCATTCTTGGCTGAACACATCAAGTGCCCATAAGGTTCTAATAGTCGAAGTACTTAAAACACCTGCCATCCATCAAGGTTTATGATGTGGTTACCATAGCTACCAAAACCCCATGCATTCATGATCACATGCGATCCCTCCTGTAAAAAGAGAGAGAAAAATAGAGAAAGAGTGAGAGAGAGATCTGCTAGGAAATTATTCACATGAATTTAGATCTAATTAAACAATTAAAATCCATCAAGAAATTACTTCAAAGCATAAGCAAAGCACAACACACCCAGGGCAGTTAAGATTAGCTGAGGTTAAATCAAGGCCACACTTGCCTAAAATAGATGGACAGAAATGAGTCCATATCACTTATCCTTTCTACTGCATCGTGCCAGCAGTTGGCAAGGTATACAATTTTCAAGACTTCCTTGGAGATCGCCTTTGGAAAAAAAGTACTGGAGTACATCACTTTTAATCAAAAGTTACTGTGGAAGCCTTTTTTACTTTCCACAAAGAAAGTTTGCTCTTAAATAACAATACTAGAGTTGTTTTTTATACCAATCCTTTCATCCAAGAGTTACATAATGCTATATAAATGTATTAATCTTCACAACCTTCCTGTAAAGCACAGAGGTAGTAGACTCCCCAGATGTGCATATTGAATTTTTAAAAAGCAGTTTAGTTGAATCAATAGTCTATTCAGAAAGGAAGGTTAAAAAGGAAGGCCTTGCACTGTGTCTTAATAATCAAAAGTCCACTAGGAATTTATTAGATTACGATAAAAAGAAAAGAAAGAAAAAAAACCCTAAAGCTTTTATACATTGCCTATTTGGCTTATATTAAATGCTATCTTCTACACTTTCAGTGACATTGGAAGATAAAAGGTAATTTAATATTATAACTTCAGCATGTTGCTGTGTGAGTTTACAAATAGAAACTGAACATTATCCAACCTTAAAATAACTCTCTTATAGGAAAACTGCAAGGAATCTGTGATTTCACTGTTATTGTTTTAAAAACAAAAAATTATAAAAATTTATGTTGGACTATTAGAAACATCAGGAAATATTCTGATACGTATTTGGGCAATATGTATCAGGAATCTTTAAAATGTTTATGCTGTTTATTCCTGTGATTTCACTTCTGAAGATTATTCATATTTCAGGAAAGAATGCAAAATTCAAATAAAGATTTATGATATGTTTTATAGCATTAGGTATAAACAGTAAATTGGAAATATTTAAAATACTAAACAAAAAGATTAAGTATTATCAGTCCAACCCTTTGTTCATTTATGACTTATTGTATATCAAATATGTTCCAGGCACAAAAAATACAAAATACAAAAACAAGTAAGTCATATTTTTATAAATATGATTCCTGCTTTATAGTGGGTTATAGTCTAATGCAGAAAAAAATACATGTAACTATATATGAGTATAAGTACCCTGAGAAGGGATGTGCATGGTACAGTGGAGTCACAAGGGAAAGAGTGTTCAACTTTACAATGGAGGGATGAAAGTCAGGAAAGTTTTTATAAGCTTAACTTTTCATCTAAGTCATACAATTTGAGCACTGTTAGGCAGACAGATTTAAGATCACTACCAGCAGTGAATAAGAGGAGCAGAGTAGTGGGAGCCAGTACTCAAGGTAACAATATCATAGGACTGAATTGAGGTAGCAGCTTTGGAGAGGAGAGGAGGCAGCCATGGGTGGTACAAGAGAGGTTGTCTTTCGGGACTCTTTGACATTCTAACAGAGATGAAGGAATTACGATGAAGCAGTGAAGAGGTTTCTCAAAATTCTGATTTTGGAAAGCGGAGAATGAAAGAGGGAATCCAGTAGATGCAAAGCAGAGAGAAGAAAGAATAATGGCATTTAGACAAAAAGAGTTGGAACTGTCTGAGGAGCATCTAAGGGATCATAGCCAATGGGGAGTTGGGTCTGAAGGGTGTGCTTCTGAGTGATGGACACATGGGTTGTGGCAGCAGTCACTGGAGAGGATGAGAGTGCAAAGATTGAAAAGAGGAGCAAGGATTGAGTCCTAGAAGACACCAGCACACTAAGCAGTAGGCAGAGAAAATGTAGCCCTCCAAAAACTGGTTACACAGAAATGTCAAAGTAAAACTGCAAAGAGGCCAGTGGATTGAGTGCCCCAGCTGTCATTGGCACCAATATCCAGAGCTCATTGTGCTACAGGTTGTTGGAGGCAGAAGTCTAAATAGAATGGTTTCAAAAGTGAAAGACTGACCTCTTTCAAGAAGGAGGAGAAAGGGCAAGAATTAGAATGAGACATATGGTTAGAAAATATGTTTATAATGAGAGAAACTCCTACATACTTTCAGATGATAGAGACTGAAGTGATTGAGAGGAAAAGATTAAGGTTATAAAAGAGAAAAGGGGATAAATACTAAAACGAGGCAGCAGCCTTTCCTAAGCTTTTGACAAATGATATACTTTTGTGGGGAAAAATAATCTACATGACATTTTAGGGTGTTTGTTTGTTTGTTTGTTTGTTTGTTTGTTTGTGATGGAGTCTCGCTCTGTCGCCCAGGCAGGAGTGCAGCGGTGCAATCTCGGCTCACTGCAACCTCCACTTCCTGGTTTCAAGTGATTCTCCTGCCTCAGCCTCCCAAGTAGCTGTAACTACAGGTGCCCGCACCACATCTGGCTATTTTGTGTGTGTGTGTGTATTTTTAGTAAAGATGGGGTTTCAGCATGTTAGACAGGATGGTCTCTATCTCCTGACCTGGTGATCTGCCTGCCTCGGCCTCCCAAAGTGCTGGGATTACAGGTGTGAGTCACCGCACCTGGCCCATTTTAGAGTTTTTAGTAAGACAATAAGGTACTTAACATAAGTAAAAAGAGAGAAGGATATACAATTGAATGTATATTAGTATGTCAGCTTTGTAAAACAAAATTATTTGCTAAAGGAAAGATTGAAGGGAAATACATAAAATGGCTAATGATGGGTAATTTTGAGGTAAGCAATTTTTATCTAACACTTTTCCATTTTATTTAAATTTCCAAAATAAGCAGGAATTAATTCTGTAAAAATGGGTACAAAAATACAGTTAGATAGAAGAAATACTAAGAAATACTATCTAACTGACCTCTGTAAGTGTAAAAAGGTTCTTTTAAATGCCCAAAAGAAAGATGTTGCATTGTCACAAGTGATGATACTTAAAACTACCTTGGAAATGTTTACCTTTTATTCAGGGTGATATTATACAATGTGAATGAAAAATTCCACACTCTGGGAAATAATAATAAGAACTTCTATTGTTGGAAAAGAAAAATTTGGACAGTGTAACATTTACAAATAAAAATGCTATTAACTATAAACTTTAGCTGAAATAAAATGTAATACTCATGAATAAAATAAATTAAAAAACTAAATTGGATTTGGGCATTTTTTCCAGAGACTTTTTAAAAAATCTACCAATACATTCATACAGTTGACATTTGGCAAACTAAGAAAATTAGAAGTCATTGATGCAACCATATCATTACATATTGATCAGCATGTTCTATACCAGAGGTTTCTTGAAAAAAAAAAAAAAAAAAAGAAAGAAAGAAAATAAAAGAATTCTTTGACAGAAACACAGCCAAGCCAAATAGTCATTTCCCAAAAGACTTTCCTGTTGAGCCTATAAATAGAAAAAGCATCCCCAACAAACTGTAGCAGAAACAAGGCTTCTTTATATGTGATAGAGCCAATTGCAGCTCTGTTGCACTACTGAGTTATAAAAATATATTTCATTTTTATTATTTAGCTCTGCAGCACAATGGGAACTTGAAACTACAATCAGCATCATTTAATTTTTCTTGAGAACATTTAAAACTGGAATAAGAAAAGCACATTCAACTTAATATTTCAACATTTGCTTCAACTGTTTTCATTTTTCCTTTAGGGAAGAAGAGAAGAAAAGTTATATATTGAATAATTGCAGCAATATCTCTAAAAGTGGAATCATTGAAACAAAGCTGTTTATCATTCTGTTCAATGATTTAAGTTATGAAGCTTTCTTGATATATAGAGGCATGTCTTTTTCTATTAAGTGCTGGACTTGCATGTATGTTCCTAATCAATTTGACCATGTATTAGGTCCTGAGTGGGAAAAATTTTAAAGAAATATACATATGTTTACTGTACGACTGCTGCAGGTAAAAGAACAGCTGAGGTTGAAACTGAATTAATTAGAATAGATTTGGTTTAAACATAAAGCAAGACTACAGAACATTTGTTTACAACCAGACTATTTAAATTTATCTTAGTACTTAAAGAAATCCTCCACAAAAAAATGCCCTGACCTATTGCATTTTAATAAATATTGCAGTACAAATTTATTAAGAATTTCAGTTCCAGAACTTCTCCACGGTGGAGAAGTTCCGAGCTTCTTCAAATTGACATTAAAAAAATAAGAAAATCCTCCTCTTGGGACTTAGACAGGATTTCAACTCACAGTGGAAAAGCCTATAAATAAATGAATAATAAAGTCTGTTGTTGAATCCAGTACCCCATGTAATACTGCTTAATATAAAAAGTGGTTTCTCTATGCAATCAATAAGAAACATAAATCTTTTCAAATTGAGTGCCAGAAGTTTGCCCACATCCAAAAAATAAAAAGAAATTTATATCTTAATAACTAAATTGACTTTTATTCTCCAAAAAAAAAGTAGGTTTGTAATATATAGAAAATAATTCTAGATATGATTATTTGGAACATGCATTGGATGGGGAGAAAAGAAAAACTGGTTTAAATAAATGAACAGGCCAATAATTATTTTATCTTACTTAAATAAAAACCTGGTATCATCCACTAAATTTTTTTGGAAGCATGGTCAAGCTGGGCCTCCACAGCAAAAATTTTTTCCTGACATAAATTTTCTTAGCAAACTAAAACCAATTTTAAAGTTTACTTTTTCAAGGAAATGTTTAAATTCAAATATCTTGATGATAGATATTTGAATCAGGCACATTTTAGATAGTGGAAGAATACCTTCTCTCTCTGATTCCTCATTATACATTCTGAAACTAGCTGACACTAATTCTAAATGTCTTTCTACTTCTAAAAGGCTCATGCCTTTATTTGTCCTTAAACACCACACTGATGCTTACCTTAACTTAACATAGCATTTTTTTGCATGCTTTTTCTTTCACCTTACCTTATTATCTACAGACACCATTAAGAGCGGCATGTTCTCACTTATAAGTGGGAGCTAAATAATGAGAACACGTGGACACAAAGGGAAACAGCAGACACTGGGGCCTACTTAGGAATGGAGGCTAGGAGGAAAGTGAGCATCAGAAAAAATACCTATCAGTCAAACACAGGTGACCAAATAATCTGTACACCAAACACCCATGACACAAGTTTACCTATATAGCAGGCCTACACATGTACCCCGAACCTAAACTAAAAGTTAAAAGAAAAAAAAAGAGCCAAACTAAGTTTGCTTTCCTTTATACAATTTTCAAGGCAACATTCATTCTCACTTCTCCTGACCTCCTCCAGCAATAATTCTTTTTACCACGTATATTGAGCAATGTATTATACTGTCTTACACTCTTCTCTAATTGAAAAGTGAAAACTTTGTCTCCTTAGAAGAGTTTCCGTTTTTTGAAAGCAAATCCTCTCTTATATGTATCTTTTAGAGGTGCATGTTTTGATGCTGCCTTTTGCAAAATGAAGCATTACAAAGTAAATGATTACAATTTACTTTAAAATAATATATATTTTTTTATTTTAAAGGGGGCACATACTTATAAGAGATTTAGGAAACTTCTAAAGTTTAAAGGAGGAAAATATCCTGTAATCTTATCTCACTGAGTGAACTACATTTTTAAAAAATTTTTTATCTTTTCAGACTCCTTTCCATGTATATTTTTAATGTGACAATATCATATTTGCTGCTTGTTTATTTTTCACTAGATAATAGATCATGGACAAGAACACAGATTCATGTGATAGCACTTCGTTGTATAAATATGTTATTTAATGAATCCCTTCTTGGTGGATAAATAGGTTATTTCCTATTTAGAAAAGCAAAATGTTTCTGTGGGACTTTTACACATTTGTCCACTTATTTTCTTAGAATGAAATCCCAAAAGTAAGCATTAAATATGACGAAGTATATAAATGTCTTATAAAGTACTTGGCATATAGTAAGAGCTCAATAAAGTTTAGCCGGAGTCATATAGCTGAAATTGTTGGACCCAAGCAATTTTATATTTTATTAATTGTTTTAAATTACCATCTATAAAATTGAACCAATTCATACATGCCATCAGTGTACAAAGACTCTTTCCTCACAACTCTGCCAACCTTCTTAATACTTGATAATTGTAAATATTACTATGGCTAGCCAATATTTTCAATTCTCTTCTCCTTTTACATACAGTGAGGATCACATTTCTCCAATCTCTTGAAGTTAGCTGTAGCCAGGTGACCTGCTTTGGCCAATATCTATAAGCAAAAATGACTTTGTCACTTCAGATCAAAGCATTTCAGAGACGGTGCACAACTCTACCCCACTCTCCCCTGCCACACTGTCTAAGGAAGCCACATCTTCCAGATGATACTTCTACAAGATGATGGATTCATTATGTTTCAGCATAAAGAACAGTCACCCCAGAGAGTTTTCCAGATCTGCAGAGAACTTCAAGCCAAGAAAAAAAAAATTTGTTGTACTGAGCCTCTAAGATTTAGGGATTATTTGTTGCCTCAGCATAATCTAGCCTATCATCAATGATAGCATTGTCTTGAAGGTGAGAAGTTTTGCCATCTGACTACTTTAGTTACTAACAATGTTGCACATCCTTTCATATTAATTTAAAGTGGGGAGGGGGACTGTCTATATATGTTTTATGGGAAAGTGTGTGATTTTTAGCCATTAACTTTTAGCAATTGTATATTAACCCATTTCTCACCTCATCCAAGACCCTCGGGAATTTTGTGAAACTTGAGAACAGAAAAAATATCAGGGATCTCTGAGGCATCTATGACTGCTCAAAAATATAAGGACAAAATGCTACATTTTTGTCTTGACATAACTATTTGAATGGCACACAATGCGTGCATCTAGGGTGTTGGTTAAGAGAAAAAGGAGAGATATTATAGCTTTATGATGTGGTCTTCTGCAAAGTCTCCCAGTGAGTCCCTCTGGCTCACTTCCAGTCCAATCAGCAGCCAGGGGACACTTTTAAAAACATGTATCTGACTGTCATGTGTCTGCAGAGTATCCAGGAGGCTGTATGGAGACTGTACTCTTAGGCTACTAAGATTCTTAGGGTTGGGGGACCCAGGTGCAGCAGGTGAGGAGTTAGAAGTCATCATAGAGAGGCAAGGTCCACGAAAAAGCTGTTTCTCAGAGAAATGAGTGGCAACCAGAGAAAATAGCTCCCCTTGGGACTGAGGTAGCTGGAAGGTAGGACAGGAGACAGAAGAAGCAAAAGTCCAGGAAGTACCTACCTAAAAGGGATTGCCCAGAACTTAAGAATTGATTGCAGCCTGGAGCAGCACTCAAAGAGACGCGTTGATGTCAGCCTTGACCTGGGTTTCTAGCTGAGCTCCTCCATTCCCAAGGAAGCCACTTTCCTCATCTGTCAACTCAGGTGATTAAATGAGGAGTCAAAGAGATGGCATTTGCAAAAAATCCTGATACAATCCATAAATGATTTTAAACTATAAAAAAAATGCATGCATATATGTTCTCCATAGAATTTAGCACATGATGTATTAACTAATGGTTACTCAATAACAGTTAAAACAAGATTTTTGGTAAGCTGAAAACTAAAAGAGGCCTTACAGATTTTGAACTTCACTTGTCTTATTTTACAGGTTAGAAAACTGAAATGCCAATGGTGAGAATAGCATGACCCCCATAAGAATGGAGCCATCACAAATCACCCACAACACTGCAGGGAAATGTTCCAAAAGCAAGCTCTGATGTTAGTATGAGCAAATTACATAATGAGCTCAAAATGCTGTGTTTGTCAGACCATCCTTGAATACTTCAATACAATTGTACGGTTTACTATTTTTAAAATGAAAGCAAGAATGAAAAACTCAAACTCACTTTTGTTCTCTAGCCAGCAAGCCTTCCATGTGATTACAGAATTACTGGGCAGACTACACCGAATCATCTTATTTCAGAAGAGATGATTAATCACAAACAGCAAGAGTTAAGCCAATTACAAGTACTTCCCCCTAAGGTGATTGCCTTACCATAACTACAGATAAAACCCACCAGCTTCAGGTGCATTTTATGAGGCCAGTTCTCATCTAGGTGTGACAGAGTGAATCTTTGAACATCATCATTAAAATCAATGGGAGCTGTAACAGAGGCAGAAGTGTGGAATTGGGTGCACTAGCTCTGAAACTGCTGATGTTCATTTAAGCCCACTGCTCATTTTGCAAGCAAAAAGATTTATCCTATCTGACAGAGCAATCCAAAGAATCTCTCCAGTCCATACTACAAGGCACTGAGCTGAAAATTACAAAAGGCTGATAACTGCATGTTAAATTATGTTTTCCTGCGCTTGTCTACTACCTTCTATGTGAGAGTCGCTAGTCTTAGCCATGTTGGGGAATAGGGATTCATTATCAAGAAATAACCCCAGTGTATCCTGAATATGGGTTCCTACAGAAGGAGAAAGCACTTATTGGTTACAGAAAGAGCAGATAACCACATGGATTAGATTGCTGCTGAACTGCCCACTCTGAACTGCCCCAGCAGCTAAAGAAGATGCCACAGTCAGTCTGAAACAGCAAGCTGCTTGCTGTTCTATCCCAGTCTTTTGGGGAATCACATTGCAGGGTTAAGATTAGCCAACAGGTGGACAGAGAATGTACTTGTGGACCAGAGAAGCAGAGAAATAACAAACCATCTGGAAATAATTTTGTGTTATTTCAAAACAATGTATTTTAAAATTCAAAGAGATTTTTTTAATTGTGAATACTATGAATAATAGTATTAATGTTTTCAGAGCTCGAGTCCTCTAAGGCAGTGATTCTCAACAACCAGTGATGAAGAAAGAGCTTTGTTATTATTTTTCCTATCCATCAGGACAGATATCATTGTAAATTCAGTACAAATTACCAAAAAAGAATATTTAAAATAGAGACATATAAAATACAAGCCCCAATTTTTGTTTCATTATTAGATTCAAGAAACATAAAATTGCTCAGCTAAACCACTACAAATGTTTCCAAACTGATTCTCACTGCATACCAGTGCTGGCTGCTGAGGGCCACCCTTCGAATAAGACAGCTCTAAAGAACTTCACTGGGCTTTGGCCCAGAATGATTACAGCAAGGTGTTTAAAAAAAAAAAAAAAAAAAAAAAAAAAAAAAAAAAAAAAACTTTATTAACCTGATTTCCCTACTAGTAGGATTTAAATCCCAAATCACTAACTTTAGTTTTATTTTTCCCAGAATACACTCAAATAGCAAAGTGTCTTTGCTAAACATGCTTGGTGCCTCATTTACCTAGTAATTCTCTCCTTCATTCAACAAACATTTATAGAACAGTTCTTTGATGGTTCAAAATTCTATCTTCAAAACTCTAGAAACTGAGCCCTGAAAACACAGGGTTAAGAAAGGCTTCTAATCATACTATCATTTTAAAGTTTGTTTTTGCAAGATAAGAACCGAGTAAAATCCTAAAAATAGTCTTTATTTTTAAGTCCAATATATTGTCTAAAGCCTAAAATACAAGCACTAACACACTGGCTTTTTATACCTAATTAACAGAAGAATAAAATATAGAGTAAAAAGCTAAATTGTACCCCTACAAAATCAGAAAGTCTCCAGATAATTTTATTTCTACCATAAATTTATCTTCAACATAGATCATTTCAGGAACTTATTTTTCCTTTAATTCCGTTTTAATTGTGGCTAGCTTTAACCTCCATTCAAATAGCTATCCTGGCTGCTTTTATGCTACAAATAAATGCAACCATACATAATCATTCCTGCATCAACTGATAATGCATTATTCCCAAAAATGCTAGTGACCTCATTAATGTCCCATTCATGATTTGCATTACTTCATTTAACTTAAAACAAGCTCACGACCGCCGAGACCGCGTCCGCCCCGCGAGCACAGAGCCTCGCCTTCACCGCTCCGACGCCCGTTCACACCCGCCGCCAGCTCACCATGGATGATGATATCGCCGCGCTCGTTGTCGACAAAGGCTCCGGCATGTGCAAGGCCGGCTTCGCAGGCAACGATGCCCCCCGGGCCGTCATCCCCTCCGTCGTGTCGTGGGGCGCCCCAGGTACCAGGGCTTGATGGTGGGCATGGGTCAGAAGGATTCATATGTGGGCCACGAGGCCCAGAGCAAGAGAGGCATCCTCACCCTGAAGTACCCCATCGAGCACGGCATCGTCACCAGCTGGGACGACATGGAGAAGATCTGGCACCACACCTTCTACAATGAGCTGCGTGTGGCTCTTGAGGAGCACCCCGTGCTGCTGACCGAGGCCCCCCTGAACCCCAAGGCCAACCGCAAGAAGATGACCCCGATCATGTTTGAGACCTTCAACACCTCAGCCATGTATGTGGCCATCCAGGCTGTGCTGTCCCTGTACGCCTCTGGCCGTACCACTGGCATCGTGATGGACTCCGGTGACGGGGTCACCCACACTGTGCTCATCTACGAGGGGTGTGCCCTCCCCCACGCTATCCTGCCTCTGGACCTGGCTGGCCGGGACCTGACTGACTACCTCATGAAGATCCTCACTGAGCGCGGCTACAGCTTCACCACCATGGCCAAGCAGGAAATCGTGCGTGACATCAAGGAGAAGCTGTGCTATGTCGCCCTGGACTTCCAGCAGGAGATGGCCACAGTGGCTTCCAGCTCCTCCCTGGAGAAGAGCTAGGAGCTGCACGATGGCCAGGTCATCACCATTGGCAACGAGCAGTTCCACTGCCCTGAGGCTCTCTTCCAGCCTTCCTTCCTGGGCATGGAGTCCTGTGGCATCCACGAAACTACCTTCAACTCCATCATGAAGTGTGACGTGGACATCCGTAAAGACCTGAACGCCAACACAGTGCTGTCTGGTGGCACCACCATGTACCCTGGCATTGCCGACAGGATGCAGAAGGAGATTACTGCCCTGGCGCCCAGCACGATGAAGATCAAGATCATTGCTCCCGCTGAGCGCAAGTACTCTGTGTGGATCGGTGGCTCCATCCTGGCCTCGCTGTCCACCTTCCAGCAGATGTGGATCATCAAGCAGGAGTATGACCAGTCTGGCCCCTCCATCGCCCACCGCAAATGCTTCTAGGGGGACTGTGACTTAGTTGTGTTACACCCTTTCTTGACAAAACCTAACTTGCGCAGAAAACAAGATGAGATTGGCATGGCTTTATTTGTTTTTTTGTTTTGTTTTGGTTTGGTTTTTTTTTTTTTTTTTTTTTTTTTTTGGCTTGACTCAGGATTTAAAAACCGGAATGGTGAATGTGACAGCAGTAGGTTGGAGCAAGCATCCCCCAAAGTTCCACAATGTGGCCGAGGACTTTGATTATATATTGTTCTTTTTTTAATAGTCATTCCAAACATGAGATGCATTGTTACAGGAAGTCCCTCGCCCTCCTAAAAGCCACCCCACTTCTCTCTAAGGAGAATGGCCCAGTCCTCTCCCGAGTCCACACAGGGAAGGTGATAGCATTGCTTTCGTGTAAATTATGTAATGCAAAATTTTTTTAATCTTCACCTTAATACTTTTTTATTTTGTTTTATTTTGAATGATGAGGCTTCGTGCCCCCCCTTTTTTGTCCCCCAACTTGAGATATCTGAAGGCTTTTGGTCTCCCTGGGAGTGGGTGGAGGCAGCCAAGGCTTACCTGTACACTGACTTGAGACCAGTAGAATAAAAGTGCACACCTTACAAATGAGGAAAAAAAAAAAAAACAAGCTCACAAATATTTTTCTTTGTTGAAGTTACATATACATAGCATATATTTCATCAAGTTTAGTCACAAGTCTAATGAGATGCACAAGATTTATAAGAAGTGATATATGATGATCAAATCAATGCAAATTTGCTACTTCTCTATAAGTCCAATAAGTCATTCAGTATTTTGAAATGAATCTAAGCAGAAATCTTGTATGTTAAAATTGTACGGTCATGTAGATCTGGAAGTTCAGAGTGTCTGCAACAAATAGGCCTACAGAATGCTTGTTTCCCTTTCACAAGGAAAGCAGAAGGGCCCTTATATTTTCATTTATTTTTTTCTTCACACTGACACTTTATGAAAATATCTTTTATCATCTCCAAACCCAAAAACATTCTTTGTATTGCATACTACGACAAACTACATCTGCCAAAATATACACACCCTCTATGTTTTTTTGTTATAAATTAAAATTTAAAAGATAGATGGGATCACAAATTTCTCTCTATTTTCTCTTTCTGACATTGTAGTTCCATTTTAAATTTTCTTATTATGCTTGAGCTACAACCATGAGGAATATTTCCTACTGCTTCTCCAGATCTAATTAATCTATATCACCTTTTTATTTACTAGTTTTTATTAATTAAACTAAGCCTGGAATCTTCTGTTGAGAAAACTTGACATAGCTCAGGTCAAAATTAAAATTCAAGATCTAGTACCACTTCTACTAAACCAAACTATATTTAATAATACCTGTGGCTGATTACATTAGTCTATCCTCACATTGCTGCAAAGATACTACCTGACTGGGCAATTTATAAAGGAAAGAGGTTTAATGGACTCACAGTTCCACATGGCTGGGGAGGTCTTGCGATCATGGCAGAAGACAAAGGAAGAACAAAGACACTTCCTACATGGTGGCAAGCAGGAGAGCTTGTGAAGGGGAAATCCTATTTATAAAACCATCAGATCTCGTGAGACTTATTCACCATCATGAGAACAGCCCTGGAAAGACCCACCCCCATGATTAAATTACCTCCTACTGGGTCCCTCCCACAGCATGTGGGAATTATTACAATTTAAGGTGAAATTTTAGTGGGGACACAGAGCCAAACCATGTCACTGATATTTATTGGAGAATAACCGAATGCATCCAAAAAGACCTAAACTGTTTTCGGGTAGAGATCTGCTCCTAGAATAAAACTATATTATTGACAATAATTATGATTGCTTATACGAGACAGATATTCTTTCAAGACAGTTTGGTTTCAAGGGGGATAGTTTTTCTCATGTTTTATGACTCAGAATTTTGTGTCTATTAACGCTTATGTTGTAGTACCCTATCTTTGTCTTACTGTGTTCAGCCATGTGTTAGCAGACATCTTCTTTATTGTATACCATATAGTGAATTTTAGGAAAAGAAAAACACACAGTAAACATTTCTTATGGAAAAAAAAAAAAAAACTAAATTTGCTCTTATGGTTAGCTTAGAGCAGATAATCTCAAATGTGGTTATTCAGATAGTGCTATATGATTCTTAGCCACTTCCACAAACCATCATCATATCTCCAGTGGGGAGTTCTCATTATGTCAAGGTAGTAAAGTTTACAGGAATTCTAGGGCACTCATTTTTTCTTCCCTTCATTGAAAAAACACACCAAATCAGTTTTTTGTCTCATAAGTTAATAGTTATATGAGATGGCATGGCATGGCATTGGAAATAATACTGATCTTTCAGTGTGACCACAGACACATTGCCTGCTTTGAAAAGTTAGTAAATAAATTTGCTATCCCTTCAGTATATATTTTAAAACAGTTACATTTTATATATTTTTTGTTTATAAATTCAAGGAAACAACATATACAAATACATTCCTTTATCTATGACAAAGAAATAAATACCCCTATCTGAATATTTAGCATAGCAAAGCCAACATATCAGGGCTACCAGCAATCAGAGATCTTTTCCTCATTGGCTATTATCTTTTGCAATAAAATGTCTTATTATGATTTTCATATTCCCATCACATTTTCAGGAAGAAAAAGTTTAACATCATATTTTCTCCTGTTCCTAATTTTACATATAAAAATGCAAATCCTTCAGAGAAATCAAGAGCATTATTCCAGAATGTCAAGAAGTATGTCACCACCATATCTTTGGCCTTATTTTTGTGGTCTCTGTCTGTACCCAACAGGCCACCAGGCACTTTCCACAGCTACTCTTTTATCTTTTTGAAGGTGCTCATCAGAGCATCACCTATACAGTCCACGTGGACCCACAAAACTCTTCTCATGTACGGAGCAAGAATTATATTCCAGGGCCTTAGAAATATATTCAGGAGCCTAGAGTTACTTTCTAAGCTTCATCAGTGTGATCACAGACTGAGAAAATACCAATTTTCCCCAGGCAAAATCCTAATCCTCTTTTTGAGGAAATCCTATTCATTTTTATATCAAACCTTAAATTGTCAACTCTAAAACCACTGTCATGTCCTAATGCAACCTGCAGTCATTCTGATGTGAAAATTAGCCATGATGCAAATAAACAATTAAGAAGTAAATAAAACTAGAAATAAAAATGGAAAATTAAGCAGAGCATTATTTAATTAGCTCTTCGCTTCTTTGGGTCATTGGTGTTCACTATTATTTCATGAACATCTGGAATATGAAAATAAAAGTTATAGTGTACATGAAAGCATTTTATACATTGTAAAATCATCGTCTGGGTCTTTGTAAAGTGCCTTGGACTTACTTGAACTAATAAATTTGTGGTTTATAAAAGAAGGAAAAAGTAAAACTAAGATTTCTTTTATATTTTACATATAACAATCAAAAGCTGCAATAAAGCACCTATTCCTAGTCATCACAGAGCCTCATTTTTAAGTTAGCCACCATTTTGTTTAAACACAAAAATAGGAATATCTAGAGTACCATTTTGGCAATCTATTTACTTTGATAAAGTATGAGGACACTCAGGCCAACCTTAGGAGCCAGTCCAAGATTTCACTGTTATATAATAGATCCAGTATAAATTTTACTTGCCAAGCTTAATATTAATTTCTGGGCTTATTTCAGAGAAAAACTGTCAAAGGTATAGAGTGAAAAAGACATTGTCAAAAGTACTGGGTAAAAAAAGGCCACCAAAATTCAACTGTCATGCAAATGGGAAGTAGTTTTCCTGATAACAGTATAACTAGGCAACAATTTTTTCTACAGAATATTTGCATATTTTTTAACATTACAAAGATATTGATTACATGATTTTTTCCTTCTCAGAGACACTCATTGCTGTTTTATGTAACTCAAGAACTCAAAAATGTATTATTCTAGTGAAGTATAGGTTTATAAGGTGAGTTTTAGAAACTAGGATATTTTGTATATCACTGAAGTTTTGTGGAGTAACTTAAAAATTCTTTTTAGGATACTCAACAAATGCACTTTATTTGCCAATCATGAGATTTGTTGTACATCAAAGAACATGGCTGGATATATGGAATATTAGAAGACAAGTATGAATTCACCAGCCATTGTTAATACAACTTTACTATTCTTGCTCCTCTGTTCTTCCATGATTATCAGATAAAGAGCAGAAGTAAGCAGACCCCATTCAGGCACAGTTTCATTTTAGTTCACTGTAATTCTTACAAAGCTCATCTCTATTTAATTGCTACTTCTAATTATAAAGTAAACCCTGGGTTGACTCTTATTTTCCCTACTACCAAGATTCTGTCTAAATTTAATTTTTTCCTCTTTTAAGTGCAGTTTACCTTTAAACTTTCATTTTTAAATTTAAAAAAAATAATGCCCTGGAAACCTCTTTAAGACTGCATATATGACATATTATAGTCAAGCTCAAATGTCATCTATCTAGCTACCTCACTTTTTCTACAATGAGGACTTTACTCAGAAGATCAGTCTTTGTCTTCATGGATTAACCAAATGTCAATGGCCCAGCAGTGTTCTTTAACAATTGAAGAACAAGGAAGTTCATGCATCATAAGAATGTTAAGATCACCAAATCTTGAACAAGTGAGACATCCAGGGCTGCTGCTCCTTCTCAAACATGCTGGTGTCTGCAATACTGTGCCCTAGTCTCTGAAAATTAGCAGATTTACAAATGTTAATAAAATGAAGGTGGATGGAGATGCGAAGGAACAGTCTTATTACCTAGTTTGGTATCCCTCCACTGCTGCATTCATAAAATGAATACCAATGCTTCAGTAGATGTGGAGAACAGACCAGCCTACCTCCCACCCGTGTACCAAAGGTCCCTGTGGGGATACTTGTATTTGGAGGCTGCAGGAACATCCACGTTAGAATTCCACAGAATTGAATTTAAATCCTGTCTCTGAGATGAAACTTTTCTTATCCTCAATAAAATGTCACTAGTGTATCCACTTTACAGTGTTGTGAAGATTAAATGAAGTAAAGCATCTACAAGCACTTAACACATGGCAAATGTTTGATTAGATAGACAGATGGATAGACAGATTTTTTTCAAGTGCAAAAGGCTCAGCTTACTTCTAGGGGATAGCTATGATGTAGGTCAACAGGAGCGCACAGCAGGACACTTGAGTCTTATGGGATAACTTGGCTTGTCCTATCTGCAAGAACTCTCACCACGGAAGTGTAGAGAACTTAACTGGAAGAAAGCAAAATCAAGCAATTAATATTTTCTGTAGTAGACATTTCATAATCATAGTGTAGCATAAAAATCTGTAGTGAACATTTCAGCAAAAGAACCACAACACTCCCAGCATCTCTCAAAATTTTACAAAACCATTAGCTGCCTTGTCAGAAACTATCTGCTGGCATTATAGCACTGGAAAACTGATTTTACCTTCAAGCTCTGAGTTCATGGGTCTTTGAGGCTGCTCCAAAAATTACCGTAAAGTCCAGTCCTATCACCTAGAAGTTATACACTGCTTCCAGGCACACAGAGAGGAAGGCCTCAGCATCCCTTTTCATACCACCTCCCATTTCGGCTCTCCTCAGTAATTTCTAATGGCTCTTCCTTCTCCGAGGCAGACATGAAAGCAGATTGGAACAGACTCCAAAACTCAGGCTGCCTTTCCTGCTACTCACCATATAGCTGCGTGGGCAATACTGACAGCACAGAGAGCCAGGCCCACTGTGGACCCTTACTGAGTGTTTGTTGAATGAATGTGCGTCACTATGGTCACTGGGACCAGACCCAACCAGTTGTGAATCATGGCCTAGCCCTTTACCTTCTTGGAATTCTGTCAAAGAGGGACTCTAATCTAATTAGGGAATCAATACCTAGAAAATATCAGAGCTGTTTCAGCCATGCTTTTTTGTTCAAGGTTATTATTCTGTGGCATTTTAATGCCTTCAAATGACATATAAACAATAGTAATGTAATGAAACAACCTAAAATTAATGAACAGATTGATGTGACTTAATACATGATACACATTCTCAGAAAGTAACATAAAACAAATTTGGAAAGTTACCAGTGTTTTTTGTTTTTTGTTTTTTTTTCCAAACAATAAACTAACATAAAAGAGACAGAAAGACCTTTAGAAAGGACAAGTACATTTAATATAATTTTGAAAATCTTCTTTCTGAAACACTTAGTTTTAAAATAATAAAGTTTAAGTTAAATATAACAACATCAAAACAACTTGCAAAGTTAATGTCTTAATTGGGGCAAAATCAAATTTAGTTATCTTGGACCCTGATGGGCTCCTCCATCTCTCCCTGTAGGGAGCAGAGAATGAAATGATGCATGCCAAATCAATCTCCCTAATTGCTTTGGTCACTATCACATGCAATTTGGACAAGTCTTGCTAAATAACATCCAAAGGCCAAAAAAGATATGACATTGAGAGTAACCCAGCTCCATGGCTTCCCTCATGCTAGTGTGATTTGAAGGACAATGGTCTGTTTCGCAAATGCTGAAGGTGTAGAAGTACCCCAATGTATGAAAATATTCACAAACGTCTGGAATGTCAGAGCTGGAAGCGACCTTAGAAGATTACTAATCCTATCTTCCTTCTGTAGACAAGGAAAGTATTCGGTTTGACTCCCTCTCTGTGTACCTGTAACAAGAGATTTTTATCTTTGTAGCAGTAATCATTGACTTACTGTGATATCTATATGTAAAGTAGATAGTGTAAATTAATGAGATGTGTGTATCTATATGCTGCATATTATAGTATCATCGACACATCTTTTCTGTCCTTTTCTCTGCCTCCCCTGACTCACAAACACAATCAACCCTTGTTTGAAATTTTTGACCATTTTATTCAGATATGTGATTCTGAACTTGTCAGGAACTCAATCTGACTTCATTGAATTAAATTACAGAAGAAGGTTCAAATAATCCCCATATTTTGAATCCACAGCAGTCTCAGTGATTCTTTTGAATTCTGCTTGGACTCTTCATTCGGTCTGTGTCCAGGCTCTAATTTTGGGGGTGCGGATCTTGTAGCGCTGCCTGGAGAGCATGTGTAGGAATTTTCGTTGTCTCCACCAGGCTGGCTCAGTAGCATCTGCAGAGCAACACTGCCATCTGCTGTGAAACCCTTCAAAGCAACTAAGAAAAATCTGCCAAGTACTTGTATTTGCGATGCCTTTGTTCTTCAAAACGCAAATCAAACTTCAATTAATCAACGTTTATTAAAATTAACTCTAACACATTCATTAACTTTTAAGGGAATTACAAGGCATGTGGCATCACTGAATGTCTACATGAAGTGTTCTCTCCAGGAGAGAGAACAACACTAATAGGATGGGAGGCTCTGAATCGGGGGACCCCAGATGCTAAAGTGCTGGGTTGCTTACACACACAAAAAAAATTCTTAATGTGCCTTTTAGTGAGGTCTGTAGAAGCCTTAGACTGAAACCACACATTACGTGTCAAATGTGCTTATCCTACCGCAGTCTACAAATCGTGTTACCCCAACCTTTCCCGGAAAAAGACATTCTGACCAAGACTCATAATTTAAGAGATCTGAGATGTCATTGAAGAATGTGTCCTCAGAGAGCAGGAAGTCAGAGTATTGATGAGTTATGTCTCTGTGCCACCTTAATCTTATCTATTGAAAAACTGATAAATATATGTTTAAACTTCCTCAAGGGATTAACCTCCATAGTATCCTCAATACCTTACAAAACAAGAACCAAACTTCAGACTTTCTCCCTCCTATATATGGAAATCTATTTTTGTAGACCTACAGAAAGATTTGTATTTCTCTTTCTTCTACGAAGTAAAATATTCAAAGATCTGAACATAAAAGAATAAACTGCTGGAGGTGGACAGAGCAGGAATAGGAAGAACAAGGTGGCTTTTCACTGGTTTGGGGTTTTTTATTGGGCTTTTGCAAGCATCAGAAGTTATACAACAGCGCCACTCTAGGGTTTTATGTGGAATAACAGGCAGCTTTCGCCAGTGCGATTTTCCTCTTGGGGCCTGTTTTTTAACAGAAAATTATGCAAAAAGTTAACCTGGCACAAAATGTAATAGCATTTTTGTTTTTGCCTGTTTCATTTCGTTTATAAGGTGCAAAGAGTCTTAAAACCTTATGCTGAGATATCAGAACTTACTATTTTATGAGTCAGAAGATGATGACTAATCTTTTAGATGGCCTGAGTCAACTACTAATCATGCGTGTGTTCTTGGGCAAATTCCAGTAGCCTCCCTGGGTCTCACTTTCCTATCTGTAAAATGAATGGGTTGGTCTATAAATCTGCACCATTCCATATGGTGGCCAGTTGTCGCAAGTGGCTATTTAAAATTAAATTTAGTTTAATTAAAAGTAAATAAGATCAAAAATTCACTTCCTAAGTCATATTAGTCAAATTTCAAATGCTCAATAGCCCCATGTAGCTAGTGGCTACTGAATTGGACAGCACAGATGCAGAATATTTGCATCATAGCTGAAAGTTCTATTAGCACTGACATAGCTAAAATGTATGTTTCTTACCAAACATCATTTACATGCTTATATCAAAAATATTTTAGGAACCGATTTAATCAAGGTGAACCATACAAACAACAACCATTTGAAAAGCAAAATAGAAGAGAAAGAAAGGGACAGAGAAAGAAAATGAAGTCCGGATTCTAGGCTTCCTGCCACATTCATTGCTGCTATCTGATAAGCGATTCGTGTTTTAATTCCAGTCTTCAAACCAACTCATCTGCAAAATGAGGAGAAATCAAGTGCCTGCATTCATAGTCAGCATTACAAACAAGGGAGGACCTAATGTGCAGCATAAATTTTCAATGGTGACATCTCAGGAAAGAATTTGCTGACAATTCTGTGTTCGCTTGTGGAGCAGCCCACACAGCAGGCTGCCTGGTTTTCTTAAGGGCATTTAGGTGATTTTCTACCATTATACACTGAAGGTGCTCCTAACACATCAGTTATGGCTTGGATATTACAGCAACTCCAGCACAACCTGGACTGTCACAGTGGACCTTGGCCACACTCCAGAGAGCAATGTACTTGGGAACTGACAGCACGCTGCAGAGGTCTTGCTGATGGTATGTGCATATCCTCTGATTGGAGCCACAGCATGACACCTGGGTTGCACAAGTCTGCATCACAAAACCACTCTGCTGGTTCTAAAGCCACAAATGCTTGGCTCCATCCAGCACATGTCTCTGCCAAGGATCTGGCCAGCAGTCAAATCTGCGGCAGTTAGCTTTCTCCAATGTTCCCTTCTGTAAGAGCAGGAGGTGTGGGAAGGGGGCAATCATGAGTGTGATATGATGAAAATCTGGGGCTCATTCCTCAGTATTCAATACCCTGAGGGAAGCCTGATGTAGATGTCTACATCATTTCTAGTTCCCTGCTGAAAATGCCATAAGGACTCCCATGGCTTTGAGCATGATGGCCTTAAAAGGGTGGGGTGAAGTCAATATTATTCACTTTCTCCATGCCATCAAGCCATCATCTGTAACGTGATATAGAATGCAGACATCAACAAGGTGTTGTCCCCCTTGCCCCTTCCCCAGGAAATCCCTCTTAACCTTTCTGGATTACAGCCAGGCTGAACACGATGTTTCCTACAACCCAGCAGGGCTGAATTTGGCAAGTGTGAAGAATGGGGCCTTGCCAGGGGTCAGGTGAGGTGAGTGGAGCAGGGGCAGATGGGAGGAAAGATGTGCTTTAAGGACCCTTGAGACACAACATCAATAACGTTGGGTAGAACAACCCTGTGAGGAAGAATCAAAGGGAGTAGGGGAGAGAGAGGCTCTTTCTGAGCAAAGGGAGCTGGCAAATTATATTTGCATACACAAGGAGAACACAGACATGACCACACTCCGTGAATAATAGCTACCTTACACTGGGCTCTGCTCTGGGTGGAGTGTACCTGTCAGTCTCCTTAGACACACAAACACAGCAGAGAGTGATTGGGTCTATTTGCATTGTCTCAAACACAAAAGACAACGATAACCATTTAGACCTTTAAAATTCCTTTCCTTCTGACATTTTCTTTTTGGCATAGCTGAAAAAAACAAACCACTGAATCCGACAGCAAGTTCTTTGCAGGTTTGATGCTCATCCCTTTTGTTACCCAGATATTCTAAATTATCCTCATAGCAAAAATGACAACAGTACCCTGTTCCCTGTAGAAGAGATAGGGAGAGCAGAGAATTGCAAAGAAAAAATACATAAATGAACTCAGCAGACTGTTAGGGTTCACAGGACCAGGGAAAGGATGAATGCATTCCTTAAGGTTGGAGATCAAGTAGATGTTCCATCCAGAGCTGTGCTTTCTTCACAGCCACAAGCTGATCTGCCTTTTCCTGCCCCACAAAGGAAGGGGCATGGCCATAGTACTAGGATAGATAGAAACACAGCTGTGTCACAGATTCTGAAGCAAAGGCTATCCACAGCATTTTTTCATATCCTGTCATCAAGGACTCAGTGTTTCAGTTTTTAAAAAACAAACAAAAAAAAGGTGGAGTGTGAGTTAGGAGAATGCATACAGAGACAAACATGCACAAAATCGCACGCGCTCTTAATGACAAGAATGACGCCCTGCCTCAGAGGCGATATGAGTATGGGGATTAAAGCAGTGCAAGTCATGGCCAAGGATCAAGAGATAAAGGCCTAACGACCACATTTGTCCAGACCACAAATGAATTTCTCTGCCATGCCTGGGCCTTGACATAGTGGGCAACGTAGACATCGCACTGCTGAAAGGTCATACAAATAGCCTTTGCCCACGGCTCTGTTTTCTAATTCAGTGAGAGGAAGATAATACAGGGATGTTTCAAAAGGCTTCATCACTCACTTCTACAACTACTTTTGACAGAAAATTCTCCTGTAGCCCACCAGATCATTGAACTCAATGAGATTAAAACAGAACAGATAAACATTGATTTTATGTAGCCATCAATCATCTGCTTTTGCTGCTCTTTTTTTTGGTTGCCATGGCCATAGTATTCCTTTCTTCAGCTCTCTTCCTGTTTTCCTTTCAAAAATGCTAAAATTGCATTGGAAAACACCCTTAACACTGTTCTCTTCAAGGAAAAAACAAGTCAGTCTTATGTTGTTAAAAAGTACCTGTTGGAACTAGAAGGTTGGATAGGAAATAGTCTTTTATTTCTAACACCATCTTCTTCATCTCTAAGTCTACCCCTAGTCAGTTGAGTATCCACCTGGAATAAATATCATTATTAGGGGTGATATTCAGCTACATGATATCTCTGCTAAAAATCATCTAAAGTTGAGTTAAGGGTGAGAAGATGGATAATGTGTACAAGACGATTTAGTGCAGGAGGGAATCAAATGCAGTATTCAAGCAGACATCTTTCAACCTCTCTGATTAAAATAGATTAGCAGTATGAGAAGGGCATTTTAAACAATGGGACTGGGGAGAGTCGGTTCTGATTCCTTAAACAAACAGAGAGTCTGGGTTTGGGATGATGTACCAACAGGTGAACACCTTATTATTTACCAAAAGTAAACAATAATAAAAGTATTCTTCACCCTGGCTTCTATCAGATTCACTCATAAGGAGACAACTTGCAAATAAAGATCCCTGGCTTCTCCCTTAGACTGCTGAATGAGATGGCTCAAGACCTCCATTACAGACCCTGTTCTAGATGGTAAAGAGAAAAGGGCATTTATCTTCCTCAAATAAATCTCTAGGCTTGTGACAGTGACAATCTGGAACTGTTGCTATTCAAGTAAAGATCATTTTGGCAAAATGCTATGTTTCTCTTCAAAATATATTTAGGTGCTAATCTGACACTTTTCTGCCAGTCCCCTTTTTATACTCTTCTTTATCCAAGTGTAACACACACTCTTTGATGTAGTCCTTTCAAGTCAGTCTTCATTTCTCAGCTGTTTATCCCTTCATTTTCCTTAGGCAGATAATCAGAGTACCTGTCAATCCTCCAAGCGGGAAATCATTCTGAAGAAACATTGAAAATAGAGGTGTTGTCTGCTCTCCCCAGGGATGTGAAGAACAAAGGTTAAACAATGCCTCCCCTACCATCCAAGTGTCCTGTGCTCATCTGTCTCCAGTATAAGTACTGTGGCTTTGAATGGCATTTGTGGGGACTTAAATTGTGGAGTAGCACTGCCCTTGACATCGCAAATCCAGAGGCCTTTATTTTTTTCTTTTTAACCACAGGGAATCTGTGCTTCTTCACATCTTAAAAGCTCTCCTCTTCTATATATGGTGAATACTTAGGACTAATGTAATCTTTTTCATTAGAATATGTACCAGCAGAGATTTACACATCTGTTTTATTCTACAAAGAATGTTATTTACGTGCATGTCTTTTTATTTCTGCAGCTCATTTCTTTATGAATAAATGTGGTAGGCGGACTGGAGTGGGTGGTTGAAAGGGTACAGAAAAGCTGAGAAGCACTTAATGGAATGTATTACTTTCCAATTTGAGATGTCCTTTGTGGGTTTAAAATCTGACTTTACATCTGCAGGGAGGATATAGGTGCATTAACTGTGCCTGTGCAAACCGCTGAATCTTGCCTTTTCTTCTTGCTGGATCTTCCCGAGGAGCTAAAGTAGGGCAGCAGCCCAGGAGGAATAGTGTAAATTCCCCTCCATTGCAAGTTGTTGCTATACCCTTGCCATTTTCCTCTGCTTTTGGGGACCATGTAAAGACAAAGCATCCTGTCACTGTCAGTTGTTTCATCCCACAATATGGGGCCACGTATTCTATGGGGACCCAGTCATTTGTCTGGATGCTTCCACAGAGGAGGCAGCTGTGCATTGTCTGCAGCTAACTAGAGAATGGGAGTGGGAAAATTCAGCTGGGAGATTGCTGTGAAACTGCCAAGAACTCTCTTGAGCTCATTATTTGGATAAGAACCAGAGTGAAGTGAATAAAGACCAAGGAAAACGTATCCTATATCTTTATGGTGCCTTCCCTGTACCTTGTCCTCCATAGGTGGCATGCTTTAAAAATTGACACCGCAGTACCATTTCTCTCTTCTTCTTTTAGAATTAGGTTACAAGGGTTTTTATTGTTGGTTTTTTTCCCCCTGAATAGAGGTTGTTCAGAGAACTTACATTAAAGCAACATTCTCCATTCTTTTCTTGACTTTACTGGTCTTGTTCTAATAAAAATTATTTCACGCAAATATTATGATAATAATATTTGTGTTAAAACACAAAACATAAATCCAGCATTTTCAAATTCTAATCTGTTCCTTCACCCATTTCTTAGCCAAGATAATTTTTCCAATCAGTTCTATGGAACTGCATTAGTCTCTTCTCATACTGCTAATGATAATTAAATGAAAATAAAGCTAGATTTCTCTCTTTCCCTTTGAAAGACTTGTTTATTTCTCAATGAAGATTTGGGTAATCACACAATTTATTGATCCCGTACTATGGACCAACATGATAGCAGACAACAAAAATTTGCCATGTTGATGTTCGTAACTACATAAGATGACTAATCACTCCAACTCCATAGATGAAGAAATAGAAGATTCTAGAACTCAAGTTAATTGTTTAAGGGCTCAGAACTTACGTGGTGGTTCTGGAAATTAAACCCAGGACATCTTATCTCAATGTATGTAGCACATCCACTACACAATAAAATATTGCTAAAATAGGAACAAGAAACCCTTAGGAAGTTTTTTCCTAATGTACACCCACCTAGATTTTCTTTTCCTATTCATCTCACAGAGATGGGCAGACTGAAAATAAATGACTAGCTGTCTAAAAGATTCTTCACTCAAAAAATTCAGAGAAAAGATAGATAGATCAATATTTCCCATAAAAGAATATACTCTCTGCCATCAAGAAAAAGTGTGTGTGTGTGTGTGTGTGTGTGTGTATGTGCATGTATTACATAGTCACATGATGATACACACTGATTATATTCTTTCCCTCCGTGTCCCTGAGGTGCCCAACCAAGAACCATCCAGGCACTGTTATTTTCCATTCCTTAAATTCCAGTTGAAGAGCAAAAACTTACTGCAAAGTGCCAGAAGTGGGTAGATTGCACACAATTCAACCCTAAGAGTCTGTCTAATCAATGTACTGGCCCGCATTTTTCACATTTTATGGGACAGCAGGGAAAATTGTTGAGAAGAGCCAATTTGCAGCTGTGTTCTTAATTACGCCTTCTACATGAAAGGATGCGAATTTTTAAGCAAGAGACTGCAGCTGCATTCATAAGGCAGGAAGACCCAGTGTTTATAGCAGATAATTGAATGCCATAGAGGTCCCAGATCCCAAGGTGGACTGAGCAGCCACCTCTCTGTGTGGCCCGGTCAAGCTACTTGACTCCTTTGTGCCTCAGTCAAGCCTGCTGCCAAAGTGTATTCAAACAGCAGGAACTGACTGCAAAACAGATGCTACATATGGGTAAAACTGTCTAGGATAATTATATTTCCCCAAGTCACTGTCACTTGCAAAATAGTAGAGTTCAAAAGTTTCTTCCTGCAATGAGTATCTTTGAGCTGTTAGCACTGCTGAGTCAGAATTGTCTCTTTCACACACGGGCAGTTTACTTTGGGCCATCTTGGAAAGAAGAGCATAAAATCCTGATGTATCTATATTGATTAGTACCAGGTGTAGTGAGAAAGAATAGCAGCCCACCAACCTAGGTGTGCAAGAAATGTAATTTTATTTTTCTGTAACTGAGCTCAATTGCTATTAAAATTCCTGATTCCCCAAAGAAAGAAGAGAGTTCAGAGATCATCCCCATTTTCCTTGCGATTGCATTTAATTAGCAGATTGTATATATTGTTTGCCACAAGGCACTGGAATAGTCATTGTTTCTGAGTCATCATCTATACTCTTTGGCATCCCCTAAGACATTTTCCTCCCTATCATGTGCCATGGTGGTCACTTTTGAGTTGTCCCTTGTTCCCTTATGTATTGCTTTGTGCATCAGTTGTTGCCATTCCCTCTCTGAAGCACGAAAATGATGTTGCTATTATAGGCATTTCAATGGGGCTGTCTGAGGCTATTCATCTTTCCCAGGCGTCTTTTGGGAACAAGAAAATTATTCTATGCCTCACCGTCACAGAGGCATGAGGGAAAACTCTTCTCAGGGTTCCCCAATCTTATCTGAACTTCTGTTCTCTACTCTACCCTGCGTTTAAGGAGGGATGGCAAAGGGCACAGAACTCATCTTTCATAAACACACTGAATCTAATCTCTTGTTATTTACCCTCCAATTCTCTGACTCTCTCTTTAATTCAGGAAAACTTCATCTGGGCTTAGGAGGAAGAAAACTTTCAACCGGATTTCTTTTTACACTCAGAGACCCTGAGGTCTCTCTGCTTCTGTTATAACGTTTCTAACAGAGGTAATGGGTGGTTCCTAGTTAAGATAAGAAGAAACAAGGAGCAACAGAAACCATACGAGTTAATATTTCAAACATGTCATTTCGGTGTCAAGTTTATTGGTTTTACCCTCAGTGTACTCTTGGAGAGTTTGTGTATTTCTTTCCTTTTTCATTCCTGCCAAGTGAAAAGATGCATATTGATGTCTGCCTGATTTCCATCCATTCAACCACTCGAAAGGCACACTAATTATGTAAATATTGACATTGTTCCATACTGGTTAGTAAATAGCGTTGTTCAAGACCACAAGTATTACCACTGCTATTCTGTCAGCCCCTGACCCTCCTAATGACTAAAATCTGCCACATTGCAGGGCTACAAGATTCTTCCCCCACACTATATCCAACATCCACTCTTATTGGCCCATCCCTTAGACTTACTAGTAGTTGAACCTTCTGAATGTCACTCCTGGCTATGTTGTTGAGACTTAGAGGGAGAAAAGTCTAGGTGAGTGCTCCTGAGGTACTCCTGGCACTTGGAAGTGCATATCCATCCTTCAGGCCCATTGCCTGGGCCCATGAACTACTGTTGAACTTCCAGAAAGGAACCACTAATGATAAAACTGGAGACTCCCATTTAGATATTGTGGTTAATCCTAACTTAAAAGACACTGGAGGTGATATCTAGAACAACCTAAGTTTATCTTGCGCTCCCACTGGCTACTGGTTCTACAGACTTGAGCAAAGGCTTAATCTTTTTGTGTCCTAATCTCTGTAAGAGGTGGTAATAACTCCTGTATCTTAGGAATAAAATATATGAATATCAAAAGAATGTAATAACTACCTGCCTACCTGCCTTCCTAACTTCCTTCTTTCTTTTCTTCCTGAATATTTCAATTAAAAAACAACTAGGTGGGCCAGAACAGGGGTGCAGTGGGAGACAAGAAGGGTGGAGTAGGGATAGGCACAGCTCTATTCATCTACTCAGAAGGTCAAAGACTAAGTGGTTAGGTAGGCAGTCATGTGGCCTGGTAGAGGGTGGATGAATGCTTCTGTAGGTGAATGCAGAGGCCCACTAAGAAGTTTCGAGCCTGAGTGGAGTAAGAAATATATTTATACAGTTGCAATGAGTCAGGGGAGCAATTATATATAGGAAGATTGGCTAAATAAAAAACATACAATGAGAATAATGAAAGCCAAGTTTTTCACTGTTGGAGAAAAGAGTTGCAAATATAGAAAGGCAAAACTAGAATATGCTTTGTAAAGTTAGATTAGAATTGGAAGTGTTAGTATAATTCAGTTTCCAATTATATTGATAGATACAAAAGTAAATATACTTGTAAATATGTGTATATATATTCTCTCTCAGTCACAAATACACATTTCGTAGTTCCACACATTGAGAAGGTCTGTGAGCAGGGACACTTCAAAAGCAATGAGTATACCTGGCACCAGATCTTGGTTTCTAAATACCATTTTCCACTAAAAGGAAACAGTAACCCTTGGAGAAATAGCTGAAGCAGTAAAAGTACAACATAATTCTGAAATCCTATGCCAAAAAATACAAAAGGCTAAAAATGACGGAGATGTTAAAAGAACAAAGAAGCCAACTTGAAGGAGTTTCACTGGCCAAATCTGGGTCAGTTTGAGTTTGACATCAAAATACGTAATGATAAAAATAGATTATAACCCATTAAGTAACAGGAATCCAGGAGATTCTACTAATGTAAGTAAATAGATACTTTAACTAATTGATAAGGGGAAGCTTTTTATTACAATAGAATATCAACTAATAAACAGAGAAGAAATAATAGAATTAGAAAAATCATTTTTAACAACTGTCAAATGTCAATGAATACTAAACTACTGGGTGAAATTTAATAAGGAATGGGATATTTATAAAGCCTCAAAGTACCACAAAATACATAGTAACTATAAATAAAAAAAAGAGCAACTCTTCAGTGGATAAACTGGACAAACATCACTTCAATGGTGTTTTGGGAATAACTAAATTTAACATCATTAATATAGGAGCAAACAGATGTTTTGTCACACTTGACAGGATCCAATGAAAATAACATAGAGGTACTTCTGCAATATTTTTACCAAAAATACATAATTTAAATTTTTATAAATATCAGAAAAGTCCAAATGAGGGATAGTCTAAAACACAGCCTGCACGTAATCCTGCAAAGTATCAAGGTCAGGGACAGACTGAGGATTCCAGATGAAAGGAGGCAAAAATCATGACAACTAAATGTAATATAGCATTCTAAACTAGATCCTCTGTCATAAAGGACATTATTAGGACAATTGGCAAAACCTTGAATGGGGTCAGAGGATCAGATGGGAGTAATATATCAATGTCTATTTCCTGACTTGATGATTATATTATGGTTGTGTAGCAGAATATCCTTCTTGTAGGGAATACAAACTAAAGTATATTAGAATGGTGAAGCATTGTGTCAGCAACTTACTCTAAAAGGGTTCAGGAAAGAGAAAATTCTTTGATTGTTGCAGTTTTTATTATAAGTTTAAAACTGTTTTAAAAGATTTTTAAAGTAAAAGAGGAGAGAAAGGGGAAAATACAATATATATAGCTATGAGAAATCCCCTTTGCATAGAAAAAGGATTGGAAGAAACTACAACTGGCTGAAGCATGTGGGAATGCAGCATGTATGGATGGCCAAGCACAAATATGTGATGAGTCATCAGTCTCATTGCCCTGTCAGGGTGAAAGAACCTCTTGAGAATATTGCCTTACCCAAACACACATTTTAAAGAAAAAGAGATCTGAAGAACCGAGGACCAAAAAAGAGTTATTTATAGTGCTTATAGGATGCACCATTGTATTATTTTAAATGGTTCTAATGAACTTGACCAGCACTGTGTAATAGAAACCAAAAGCATGGAAAAGTATCTTTAGGCCAGGCACAGTGGCTCATGCCTGTAATCTCAGCATTTTGGGAGGCCAAGGTGGGTGGATCACTGGAGGTCAGGAGTTTGAGACCAGCCTGGCCGACATGGTGAAACTCTGTCTCTACTAAAAATACAAAAATAAAAATAAATTAACTGAGCATGATGGTGCACACCTGTAATGCCAGCTACTTGGGAGGCTGAGGCAAGAGAATCACTTGAACCTGGGAAGCGGAGGTTGCAGTGAGCCAAGATCACGCCATTGCACTACAGCCTGGGCAACAGAATGAGATTCCATTTAAAAAGCAAACAACAAAAAAAGTATAGTTAATAGAATATTAAAGTGTGCTCCAATAATGGCTTAAAGTGTTACCACTGTTAGTTCTTGACCAGAAACGAAATCAATTAAAATTATTTTAATATCTCTCATTCTTTTAGCCAAATAAAATTAGCAAAACTGGTTATAATGGAGTTAATTGTCTTTTCATTGAAGTACTGGCAATGACAATCTGACTTCTACTTACTCGTAGAATCCTTATATCTGAAAAATTCCTTAATTACACACGTAGCTTATGCAAGGCAAAATCCAGCCGAATCTTCACATCTATTGCCACAGAAAGAACTTCAAATTACTTTCCATGGCTGAATAGAAAAACTGCCTGAAAATGCTGACCAAGAAGTTTCTTTGCTAATAGTAAAGAAATTGAAACAGATCTAGTAAAGTTGTCAAGGAGACAGGAAAATAAATTAAAAAAACAAAGTATGGTACAGTGGTTAAGAGCACAAAGCCTAGAGCCAGACTTCCTGCCTACAAATCTTAGCTCTACCACTGTAGTGCTGTGTGATCTTTGGCACTTTACTTAACCTCTCTGTGCTTCAGGTTTCCCAATTGTAAAATGAGGATAATGACAGTATCTACTCCATAGAGCTGTTGCAAGATTTCATGGGTTGTTTTATGGCAAGTGATTTAAATAGTAATTAGTCTATGATAAATGATCAGTGAGTGCCAGCTGTTATTTAAGTTTTTATTATTTATCACTTTTGTATATAGTAGAACTGTTGACCCCAAAACAGAGTCCTAAAGCTATTTCTCTAGGGACAGCACACAAACCACCACTCTACATTCTAATGTATTTTTGTTAGTCTTTTGAAAATGCTAAATCCTGCTGACTCAAAATGATTATTTTCCATACAAATGTTAAAAATGAATTCTAATTTGGGAGGAATGCAGGAGAAACTAAAGCCAACATATTTTAAATTTTTGTGCAGAAAAAGCAGTTAAATAATTCAGAAAACTCAAATAAGATTCTTGTAAATACTCTTTATAAAGCAATCTTGCACTCACTTTCCATTGTATCTTTATACTAACCCTGTAAGACAGGGTAGGCAGATCAAGTAATACCTTTTTTTTTTAAAGCTGAAGAAACCGAGGTTAAAAAAACAGTTAAGTGAATTTCCCACAACTACAAGGAACAGATGTAATCCAGTATTATGTGTAATTTGAATCAGAATCTAAATCCAAATCAAAGCACTGTGAATTGGAAAATGTATGTCATAAAGATTTGGTGTTTAGCACAACTGAGCACAGTTTAAGTCTGTTTCTAGACCACTGTTTGTTCAAGAGACATTTTTTTCTTAACAGAGGCTTCATCCAATCCTAGTGATAATACTATCTTTAGAAAGACACCAACCAGTGTTTGCATTAAAGAGTTATTCAGATTCTTCCATGCTTCATAGCCAAATATCCCAACAGATACAGTAAAACCAAATTTTACCCAAAGTAGGTCAATTTCATTGCTCCAAATGACTTGACTAGTTGTGTCAAACCAAAGAAACCAAGTTAGTTTAGTGAAAAAGTTATACCAATAGTTAGACTGAACTGACCAATGTATGTTGTGTGTTCCTAGCTAATCCGGCTAGCATCTGACTAGTTTGGCCAACAAAGCCACTAAAAATGGATGATTCTATTTGTATGTAAAGAAAAATAGCAATAGTCTTAAGTTCCTCAGAATACTTTAACGTCGATCTCAGACACTTGTAGGAACAATCATTTAAAATCAGATATGCTCTCCCGCAACTACAAAACCTGAATAGAACATCGAGAGAGACTGAAAATAACGAAAGAAGTTTACTGTTTATATTAACAAAAGACTTCTCTAACAGCAATGTTGCCCCTACTTTTTTATAACTAAGAATGATTCTTAATATAAATAAGATTATGTATGGTGGCTCAACTTTGGAAGATTGAGGCGGGAGGATCACTTGAGACCAGGAGTTTGCAACCAGCTTGGACATCATAGTGAGACCCCATTTCTATAAAAAAATTAAAACTTTGCCAAGCATGGTGGTGAGAGCCTGTAATCCTAGCCACTTTGGAGACTGAGACAGGAGCATCACTTCAGTTCAAGAGTTAGAGGTTCCAGTGAGTTAGGATCATGCTACTGCACTAACCTGGGCAATAGAGCGAGATCATCTCTGGAAAAAAAAGAAAAAGATAAATGGGTTTCTTCTATGTCAAAGTAGAAACAGAACAGAAGACCAAAAAATCATAAAAAAAAAATGTGTTTTTGATTATATAAAAATCAAAATAATTTCTAGAAAAAACATCAAAAACAGTATTAGGAGAAATATTCAGAAAAAAATACTTGCAACTCATATAATACATTAAGGGGTATCTATGAAGTTCAAGGAATTTCTACCAATTTACAAGAAAAAGATAACTTAGTAAAAAAAAATACAAATGGGCGAACATTAGGAATAGTCAATTAGAGGAAATTCACATGACCTGTAAACATTGGAAAAGACGCTCAGTTTCACTAGCCATCAAGGACATGCAAATGAAAACTAAGTTGAGGTACTATTTTTCATCTGTCACACTAGAAAAAAATTAAGAAAATATTAATATCTAATTCCTGTGTATGACATTTTAGTGGAAGTATGAATTGCTATATCAATTTTAGAAAGTGATTTGGAAATACTAATTAACATTATAAATATACACTCTCTTTGCTCTGGAAATTTCACCTCTACAAAAATAAAAACTCTAATGAGTAGATAGATAGATAGATAGATAGATAGATAGATAGATAGATAGATAGATTAGTTTTTTATTGCTGCAACAAATTACCAAAAATTTAGTTGATTAGAACAATACAAATTTATTAGAACAATACAAATACAATTCTGGAGGTCAAAAGTCCTAAAATCAAGATGTCAGCAAAGCTGCATTCCTACTGGAGTTTCTCTTCCAACTTCCAGAGTGTATTTCTTTACCTTTTCCAGTTTCTGGAGACTACCTGCATTCTCTGGCTCATGACCAGTTCCTCCTGTCAATAAGACCTCTGCTTCTGTCCTCATAGCTACCTCCTACATTCCTCTTATGAGAACCCCTGTGATTACCCTGAGCCTACCTGAATAGTCTCTCCAACTCAAGGCCTTAACTTAGTCATGTTTGCAAAGTTCATTTTGCCATATAAGATAAAATAAAGCTTAAGGGTTCCAAGGGTTAGGGTGTGAATATCTGTGCGAGGCCTGTATTCACCCTACTATATTTATATATCCATGTCCACATACGCACACACACACATTTACTATTCAAAAAGCATATTGGGACATTCAGCTTTCCATGACAAAGATATTAATGTTAGATCGCCACCACATACTATCACTCAAATTCTGAAGATATTGAATACTGGAATAAGAAAACAAAACTCTAAATCTGTTAGGGAAAAAAGGAGAAATACCTTAATAAGAACTTTAACCCGAGTGTATTAACACATGCCTAGAGTTCCAACTACTTGAAGTGAGAGAATTGCTTGAGCCCAAGAGTTCAAGGTCAGCCTAGGCAACATAGTGGGACCCTGTCTCTTAAAAAACATATAAATATTTTAAAATTTTAGAAAAGTGATCTTTAAAACAGACACAAAATGACCCAGTGTTTGCACTTTTGAGACTATATCCTAAAGGAACTCTGACACATGTATAAGGAGATACGTACCATTATCTTATTAGCAAGATCTGTGGTGGCCAAAAATTAAAAAGTGTAGATATTCATTAGGGCTAAGGATGAATCAAATGTAATATATTGTATTATGAAACATTCTGCAGCAATTAAATAGAAAAATAAAACTCTTTGTAACTAATTCTCCAAAACAGCTTTGAATGAAAAAATAATTTTATTCTTCTGTTCAAAACCCAGAAAATCGTGTTTCACTCAAAACGGCTACAGACCCTGAATGGCCTAGCATCCCTACATGAACTGGTATTATTGCTTCTCTGACTTTACTCATTATGCAGTATGCACCAGCCACACTGGCCTCCTGGATGCCCCTAAATACACCATGCGCACTTCCACCTTACATCTTTTGCACTGGCTGTTGCCTTTGCCTGGAATGCTCTTCCCAGCTACTTCCCTCATCTTCCTCAAACCTTTACTCAAATTCCTCCTAATCAATGAGGCCTGTCGTAACCACTCAAATTAAAATTGCAACTCAACTTCACTCCAGCCTTTGAGAGTCCCAAATTCTGTTCCCCATTTCATTTTATTCTTCATAGCACTTACTTTCAAACACATTCTATAATCCCATTCTTTGGTTGTGTTTACTGTTTGCTGGCTGTCTCCTCTGGCTACAGCATAAACCCTGTGAGGGCTAGGATTTTGTTTCATCCCCAGAAGTTTCCTAAAACCTAAAATAGCACCTGACACATAGTAGGTCACTGAACATGTAGAGCATATAGGAGAGAAACATTGAATGTGAACACTAGGGAAGTGATAGAATACATTCCTTATAACAGAACATCATGAAAATTTTAAAAGCATGAGTAAAATCTGTATCTAGTGGTTTCCAGAAGTTCATGATGGAGAAGAGATAAAGTGATATGTACCAGGCTGCTTATACTAGTTACCTTGAGGAAGAGAAGAAAAAGTTGTAAAAATAATAAAAAGATTATAAAATGGAAAAGACAGTATAATATTAAGTAAAAATATGGACTACAAAGATATATGTAAATACATGTGTACATATGTATTATTACTATACTATGTAAAAGTTTTAAATGGGTATCACTAATGATTAGTAAAACAACTTGAACATAAAAATATTGATCAGGGTTCTTCTGTGGGCAAGTTTTGTCTCAGAATTCTTATTGTTTTAATGGACTTTGTAATAAAGTAACATTTATAAAAGAAAGAAAATAGAGAAATCTTGACCTTTTATATTTTCACAAATAACTTCTAAAAGGAATATTTTCATTAATTTTTGAAGTACAAAAGACTTTCTGCTAAATAAAGCTTTTTCCACTACAAACACACTCATTTCTAGAACATATCTCATTGTCTTTCCTGAGCATTATTAAAGAAATGAATATTTCCCAAAATAAACTTCTAATGTGCAATATAAATCTGCCACTTGAGCTTATTAAGCATTGGTAACAGTAAAGGTAGATTCACCAAGTTTCCTCTCAATAATATTATTATATTATATTTTATACAGTAAGATACTTTATAGTTAATTTCCAAATTGATTTCTGTAGCTTTTTTTTTTTATTTCAATAAGTTTTTGGGGAACATGTAGTGTTTGGTTACCTGAATAAGTTCTTCAGCAGTGATTTTTGAGTGTAGATTTTTCTTATGATTCTTTTGTAAAATAAAATCTTAAGACACTGGTGGAGCAAGAATTTTTAGCCTCATAAATGAAAAGGAGAGAGAAACTCTGAATGATTCCCCAAGGTCACTCAGGTAGTTAAATAGGAACTATGCCTAGCTACCCTGACTTCTACTTCAGTTCTTCCATTTTTGTCTATAAAAATCTAGCAGTCACATTCTTATAGCAGCTTTAAAAAGTACTAATGAAATATTTTATTAAGACTCTCCTGTCTTCAGCTGAAGAGATCATTCACCTATTGCTTTTCCTCTGGGTTGGAAGAAACATTGGACTTTATAAACCACCAGATTATAGTCACCTTCCAACAGTCACTGATGGTACTAAATATCAGTGTTACAGACTATGTTCTTTCAAAATTTGCTTGTTGAAATCCTAACCCCCAATATGATGGAATTAGGAGATGGGGACCTTTGGGAGATGATCAGGTGATGAGAGTGGAGCCTTCATGAATGAGATTGGTGTCTTTCTTAAAAAAAAAAAAAAAAAAAAAGGCCCAAGAAAGCATTTTTGCCCCTTTCATTATGTGAGGTTATATCCAAAAGACAGCAGTCTATGAACAAGGAAGGGGGTCCCCACCACTGAAAATGTTGGCACCTTGATATTGAACTCCCCAAATTCCAGAAGAGTAAAAATTAAATATTTATTGCTTAAGCAACTCTATGGAATTTTTGTTACAGTAGACTGAACTAAGACAATCATGTTATTTTAAAGGCATCTACATCACTGCTTATAATTCATAACCACCAGTAGAATGCAAGTTGATAGCAAACTAAGTTGATAACACAATACATGTTATCAATAAGTGTGCCAAAATTGTTCTTATGGTATTAAGTAAAAGTTTTCACCAGTTTGTGTCAAAGATGCCCAATTGCTTTTTCATTTATTTTTCTGTTTCAATGAATAAATATAACCACAAAATTTTCCTATTTTTTTAGAAGAAACTTACAGAGACGAAAGGTCACTGTGAAAGGTTAGAAATAAAAGAATAAAAAAACACAAAAGGAATGAGAAAGTGTAATTAGAAAAGTTGTACTCATAATGTTGTGTTGTATTTAGTAAGAAACTGATCCACCTAACCCAGACATTTTTGTTACTTTTCCCATTAGATGCGCTTGTCTTGTGCTAATTCTTTATATTCTCATTTTCTATGGGGGAAGAACAGTCTGCGTTGTCAAGACGAATGACTTGTCATAGTAACTGTCTGTGGCCATGTAAAGAGTGAAGAAGCTTCTTCCTTCAGTGATAAAACTGTCACTACCAATTGACTGCATTACTACCACATGCACCTGTGCCCCACACACTAAGAAAGAGAACAGAGATGGAGAAGCAAGTGGGTTAAAGACAAGAAGAGAGCCATGGAATGCAATTTTATGGCATAGTCAACAAAAAGTACCCAGGACTTCTCTTATAATCTTCTACTAAAACCAAATAGACTTTTGGTTTCCCAATGTATTTAGCTGATATTTTTTGCTTTTGACAGCTAGATTACATTCCCAGGACTTACCTACAGCACCACACTCTCAACAAAAAACAGAAAACTTTTCTTTCTGGGAAGTTAGGTTAAGGGAGTTTGTGCTAATCCTATGAAATAAAAGACATGTGAAAGCAAGAGGCCTGAGGGCTCCTGCAAATCAAGAACGATGAAGTGTCAGCTTTTAGCCCCAAGAAAATGTCATAGAAAGAACTTCTACCAAACTTAGACTTTTCAAAATGGCTGTAAAATTGCACTTTCTTGCCTACTTAACAACTCCCCTTGTACCACCCCCAGACACACACATACATTCTAAAAAGTTGGCAGCTGCTGTGGGTGGTGGTGGTGATCCTAGTGGTTGTTTTAGTGGAGTTGGTTTGTTCTGCTTTTGCTTTCATTTTATATCAAAAGCTGGACCTTTAAAACACATTGATTTTGCCCCTTACATTTTTACAAACAACATATATAAGTGCATATGTTATAAAATTATACATTCAATGGCCATTAAAAGTAAAATTTGTGGATTCCTGAGATGTATACTGACAGCAATAAATAATTTAACATTAACTATTTTAAGATATGGCAAAAATTCTCTGAAAAGTAGTTAGTTAAGTAAAATACGGAGTTCTATAAGGGACTGTTAGGAATTTTTCTGACAATTCATATAAATAAAACCAAAATACAAACTTAATAAGATCAAGGAGATAAGTTACTTCTTTGGAAAATGGCACATATGGAACTGCATGTGCTGAGGCTGAGGGGTTAGAGGAGCTGTCTCAGCCTGGGGCTGCCTCTGCCTGGCTCTATCCCCCCACACACACAAGATGCTCTCTTATCTGAATGTTGGTTTCTTCATTTATATGCTGAGAGAACAATGGATATAACTCCTGCAATTGTTGTAAGGCAAAAATAAAATAAAGTTTGGTACATGGTGTTTACAAATTTATAAATCACTACGTATTAGTTAATAAAATTATCAAAGGACAAATTCCTAAACTATGCAGGTAATTAAACACTGGATAGGAAAATGAAAAAAAAGATTAAAGTTAGAGGCTATGTATTATCATTTCTAAAAAGTAAGACAAATCACTAAACTAAGAGTGTTTCAGGGAACATGATAATAACAATAGTAATAATATTAATGTGTCTTGCATCTATATGCTAACTTACAACTTAAAACTCATTTAACCTTCTCAATGTGGACTTTACTGTTTCTGTTTTATAACTAAGAAAATCATGAAGTGACTTGGCCAGAGTAGCCCAGCTCTATACTGCAAAGTCAAAACTGAAGTTCAATCTTTATATGTGCTTTTCAAGAAGTGCTACTTATCAAACAAATTAGTTAATGAATCCAGATGCTTCTATTATATGACCAAATTCAAATAAAAAGTTCTTAAGAGAAAATAACAAGAGTAGGAACCCTTGTGAATCACTGGTGGGAATGTAAAATGGCACAGCCATTGTAGAAAACAGTATGATGGTTCCTCAGAAATTACATATAGAACTACTGTATAATCCAGTGATGCCACTTCTGGGTATATACACAGAGATTTAAAAGCAAGGACTCAAACAGATATTCATACACACATGTTCACAGCAACATCACTCACAATAGTCACATGGTAAAAGCAACTCAGTGTCCATCAGCAGATGAATGGACAGGCAAAATGTGGCATATACACATAATAGAATATTATTTAGCCTTAAAACAGAAGGAAATTCTGAGACATGCTATAGTGTGGACCAATCTAGACATTATCCTAAGTGAAATAAGCTAGTCACAAAATGATAAGTACCTGGAATAGTGATATTCATGGAGACAGACAGTAGAATGGTGGTTGCCAGAGTCTGTTGAGAGGGGAAAATGAGACGTTATTTAATGGATACAGAGTTTTAGTTTTGCAAGATGTAAAAGTCTAAAGATGGATGATGGCTATGGTTGCACAATAATGTGAATGTACTTAATGCTACTGAACTGTACACTTAAAAATGATTAAAATCACGAATTTTGTTATGTGTATTTTACCACAATTTTTGAAATAAATTAAATTAAATAATTTTAAAACAAATAACACACACATTTGATGAGAAGTATCAGTGATGGTTAATTTTATCTGTCAAGTTGACTAAACAACAGCGATCAGTGTTTGGTCAAAAATTAGTCTTGATATTACTGCAAAGATATTTGTTTAGATTTAATAAACAGTTAAAATCAGTTGACTTTGAGTAAAGCAGCTCACCCTCCATAATGTGGATGGGCCTCATCCAATCAGTTGAAGACCATAAGAGCAAACACAGAGTTCCTGAAGACAAAATTCTGCATTCAGACTGCACGAAGAGGTTTTGCCTAAGTTTTCAGGTCTTAGACTTAAGACTACAACATCAACTCTTACCTCACTCTCCAGCCCACACTTTGCCAGCTCCCACAATTGCATAAGCCAGATCCTTAAAATAAGGATCTCTTTGTTTCTCTTTCTCTCTGTGTGTGTGTGTGTGTGTGTGTGAGAGAGAGAGAGAGAGCCAGAGAGAGACAGAGAGTGAAGGATCTCTTTGTTTCTCTCTCTCTCTGTGTGTGTGTGTGTGTGTGTGTGTGTATGTGAGAGAGAGAGAGAGAGAGTGAGAGAGAGCCAGAGAGAGCCAGAGAGTGAAGGATTTCTTTGTTTCTCTCTCTGTGTGTGTGTGTGTGTGTGTGTGTGTGTGTGTGTGAGAGAGAGAGAGAGAGAGAGAGAGAGAGAGAGAGAGGGAGAGCCAGAGACAGAGAGTGTTTATGTAATATGATATTCTACTGGTTCTATTTTGCTGGAAATCCCTTGAATATAAACTTAAAATTTTTGGCAAGGTGTGGTAGCTTACGCCTGTAATCTCAGCCCTTTGGGAGGCTGAGGAGGGTGGATTGTTTGAGGTCAGGAGTTCAACACCAGTCTGGCCAACATGATGAAACCCAGTTGCTACTAAAAATGCAAAAAAACATAAATAAATAGCCAGGCATGGTGGCCTGTGCCTGTAATCCCAGCTACTCAGGAGACTGAGGCAGGGGAATTGATTGAACCAGGGAGGTAGAGGTTGCAGTGAGCCAAGAGCATGCCACTCCACTCCAGCCTGGGCAACAGAGCGAGACTCAATAAAAAAAAAAAAAAAAAAAAAAAAAAAAAAAAAAAAAAAAAAAAAAAAAAAAAACCTTAAAATTTTTAAAGAAAAGTGAAGTCTAAAAAAAAATCCTAATGCATTCAACAATATTAACCAGTAGAGAAATGTAAATTAAAACCACAGTAAGATACTATTGCACATCTATTAGAATAACTAAAACTAAAAATGATGGTAACACCAAATGCTGGCAAAAATGCAGAGAAACTGGATCACTCATACATTGCTGGTAGGATGTAAGATTTTACAACCACTCTGCATGATTTGACAATTGCTTCGGTTGCTTTCAAAACTACAAACACGCCGGGCGCGGTGGCTCAAGCCTGTAATCCCAGCACTTTGGGAGGCCGAGACAGGAGGATCACAAGGTCAGGAGATCGAGACCATCCTGGCTAACACGGTGAAACCCCGTCTCTACTAAAAAAATACAAAAAAACTAGCCGGGCGAGGTGGCGGGCGCCTGTAGTCCCAGCTACTCGGGAGGCTGAGGCAGGAGAATGGCGTAAACCCGGGAGGCGGAGCTTGCAGTGAGTTGAGATCCGGCCACTGCACTCCAGCCCGGGCGACAGAGCGAGACTCCGTCTCAAAAAAAAAAAAAAAAAAAAAAAAAACTACAAACACATTAATTACATGACCCAGCAATTACACTCTTGAGCATTTATCCCAGAGAAATACTTATTTTCACAGAGGTGCTTATACACAAATGTTCATAGCCAATTCATTCATATTAGCCCCAAACTGGAAACCACACAAATGTCCTTCAAAGGGTGAATGATTCAGCAAAGGTACATTTATACCATGGAATACTATTCAGCCATGAAAGGTAATGAACTGTTAATACATGAGACAACTTGAACTAACCTTAACAAATTATTCTGCATTACACATGGACACAAGGAGGGGAACAACACACACCAGGGCCTGTTGGAGGGTGGGGGCAAGGGGAGGGAGAGCATTAGGACAAATACCTAATGCATGTGGGTCTTAAAACCTAGATGAGTTGTTGGTAGATGCAACAAACCACCATGGCACATGTATAACCATGCAACAAACCCGCATGTCCTTCACATGTATCCCATGTAAAATTTTACTTAAAGTAAAAATTTAAAAAAAAAAAAACTGCTTGAAGAAAGCAAATCTGAAAATGACTCTTATTGCAAGATTCCATCTCTGTAACAATCATGAAATAACATGATTATAGAAATGGAGAACAAATTAGTGATTGCCAGTAGTTAGGAAAAGGAAGGGAGATGGATATGGCCATAAAGAGGGACACAGGGAGTCGTGTAGTGATGGCTTAGCTGAGTATCTTGATTGTGGTGATGGTTACACAAAGCTACACATGTGACAAAATTACATAGAGCTACACACACATACCCAGCGATGATGCATGTATAATTGGTGAATTCCGAATAAACTCTGGATTGTGCCAATGTTCTGTTCTTAATGTTGATATTGCCCTGTGGTTTTGTAGAATGTTGGCAGGACTTCTTGGTACATTTCTTTGAATCCATAATTATTTCAAATGAAAGTTTTTAAAAACTAATGAAGCACCTTTGTTTCTAAATTATTAATATAAACTTGCTTCCTATGGGAAAGTAGACTATTCAGAATAAATTCTTCATTCTACAGTTTCCTCAGTAAACATGTATTTTTCTTGATCCATCTTATGACCAATTTTTGTCCATTTAATTTGCCAACAATTTATTTTCCAAACAATAAATGTCTGTGTAGTGAAACAAAATTATCAGGAGGAAAATTTACTTTCATAATGACTGTTTGCAGGTTTCTGAAATGTAGCTACACAAAAGTTATCAAGCCTAATGAACATAATAGTCATTCCACTCATACAAATAATGTGACTCTATTTTTTTAATGGTTTATAGCCCCCTTACAGGAACCACACATTGCGATTAGGAATGCCACACACCATTCCACCACCAGACATTTTTATCGACTAGGTGGTGCCTTTCAATACCAAATTGATGAGCAATCATGGCAGACAATATTATTAAGCTAGTTTGCATATTTATGAAGACTCTGTAGCTTAATAAACTGTTATAGGGCAATGAAAGTTTATGGAGATCACTAGAAATGTCAGAATAGTACTCCAAAGACACAGTAAAACTTAGTAATTTTCTTTTAAATCCCAACCCATCTAAAATAAAAACCAGGGGATTTTTTAGTATCCCTGGCTCACTCATAACAAAATTCAATTTTCTAATGTAGCGTCCTGTTTACCTAATATTGAGTTGTCTATATTGAAATCTTGCCATGGGCAAAGTTATCAGTAACACATTTAAGGGATTTAAGTTTAATTTCATGAAAGTTGACTTCTACTATCTTTAACTATACATATAAAAGTTGATGAATAGTTAGGCATAGAGAGAAAGGGGAAAGGGTAGCTAAGATTATAAACAATACACCATAGCAATAAAACTGTAACAATACTACTCCTAAAGCTAAAATATTACCACACTGTTGTTTGGAACTAGATAATAAATCAGATCCTCTTGTTTTAAGCAGATTATTTGTCAGCTTAGAGTTTATCTCTACAGTGATGACTATTATTGCTCCAACAAAAATTGTAGTAAAACTTCTCAGTGTATATCAACTAAAAGCAACTGATACATTTATAATGCTAATAGCCTTTAAAAGCAAAATTCTGTAAGTTACATATAGATCTCCAGTTACAGCCTAATCTTTTTTCTTCCAGTGATGGCATTCACCAACTTCTCCCCATTCCTGATTATGTTAGTCTCCTTCCTCTGTGAAGCATGGAACGCTGGGACAACCTGGACCCATTTTTATGACTGAGAAAGGGTGGAAAAGAAAAATACCTAAAACTATACTGTAATCCCAGCCCATCACAGCATATAGAGTTATTAAAGTGATTTCTGCTAAAATCAAATTTTAAAATGTTTCTAAAACACATTTTTTGTCCTTTTAAGTAACTGACAAACATACAGGTTGCCCTTGAGAAAATTACGGTAGAATTAAAAATCCTTCACTAGCCAACAAGTTTAGGTAAATAAATTTATATTTATCTATTTTCTCTTTTATATCAAGCTTGTTTCACCAAATCATGCCACCATGCCAGACTGATCTTTCAATGTATCAGATTCAGAAGGATTATAATTCACTTTACATTCTTGCTTTTTAACTTCAATCAAAATATTTCTTCTTTCTTCTTCAATCATTTAAAATCAAGTAAGCACATTTAACACCTTATAAAGTTAAATGTATCGTAAGAATAATACGTTCCATTTGGAGCCTATTTAAACGGTTTAGGCCCTTTTGACTTCATGAAATCCCTTAAAAATAATTGTTATTACACCCTTATAAGCTACACAATCCCAACATCATTGTCTCCATTTTACAGATGAAGAAACAGAGGCTCACAGAAATTAAGTGATTTGCCAAAATAACATAACTTATTAATGAACAATCACAATAAAAGCTTAGTATACAGTTTTTTACACCTTCAGAGTGCTTACTGAAATATACAGTTTATAAATGCAGTGTTAAAGTTTACCCTAATCTGAAGAAAGCTTTTAGATTAAAACACAGAAATCAATGGCATACATTACTTGTTTCCCTTTTAAACTCAGTTTGATAACCCCATATGCTGTTATTACTGTCAGTAACTGCAATATACTCTTAAATTTATCTTTAGTTAATTCAAAGTAGGAAATCTTTGAACAGACACCTTTTTAATGACTTTAATTGATTCCGAAGTCAATTATGTCTTATTTTTAGTCTCCCACAGAGTCCAATTCTCAATATTCTTTTCGTGCAACTTATTCATTTCGTGCAACTTAACCATTTGCATGAATCTTCTCTGACTTTTTAGAAACTAGGTGTGTATGTTCTGTGAAGGAAGTTTACATGCATAACCTTAGATGACACATCTACAGAGGTACCATCCATATACAAAAATTGTAAAGTTGTGTATTTATTAGGAAATATTTCTAAAAGATGGTAGTCAAGTGGCTTCCTCTAACAAAATCATTATGATTTGACGATTTTCTAACATATGGAAATAAAATGTCTCATGGAAGAGATGGCTTTTTCTGTTTCAGACAAAAGTGTCTTATGGACTAGCAGCAGTCCTCTAGAAACCAACTCTCTGTGGAATGATTAGCCAAATAAGAAAACTGTATACAAAATTTTAAATACCTCTAAAATGAGAATTTCCAAAACTAAAAGGAAAAATTGAAACAGGCAATAGATATGACAAAGAGAGTTAATATCATTTTATAGAGTTTTTTTTTAAGTGTAGAAGAATATAATTTAAAAAGAAAAAGAAGAACATAAATGGAAATATTTCAGGAAAAGTTATTAAGGAGCATATGGAAAATGTTCAATCTCATTAGTATTCAAAGAATGTCGATGAAGGTGTGGTAAAGTGTGATAAAGGGCTACTGCTAATGGCATTATGAACTGGAAAAAATCCTTTTGAAAAACAACATGTACCTGGACCTGATCAGTTCACTCTTGGGACTATATCTTAGATATGGCAGACATGTGAGGTCACTGGCTCATCCCCCAGCCCAATCCTTTCCTCCAGTGCTATCTTCTGGTGAGGTGTGGTCAGATGTCATAGTTTCGGTTAAGAAATGAAAGGGTAAGTCTGCTAGGTTTACTTTTCATGCTTCCTTTTCCCTGAATGGAAAACAAAAAAATGGTAGTTGTAGCTATAGCATTCATCTCTTGAACATAAGAGAAAGCCCAAAAATACTGTAGAGATACTGGCCTTGAAATCAGTGAATCACTAAATCAATGCCAATGGCCCCCACATAACCTCCAAACTTGCTATATGTGAAAAACAATCTCTGGCAGGTTTCAACCACTTACTGAAACAAAAAAATAAGAGAAAAAAAGCGATGTGCTTAGGCCTATTTATAGCAAAAATGTTTTACCAAAATGAAAAAACTAAAGCAACCCTACTAATTGGGAAATGTTTAGGAAATAATAATAGACACAAATCTGTCAGAATGTGCAGGCTCACATCTGTAATCTCAGCACTTTGGGAGGCCGAGGTGGGTGGAGAGTTTGAGGCCGAGAGTTTAAGACCAGCTTGGCCAACATGCCAAAACCCCATCTCTATTAAAAACTAACCACAGGTGGTAGCATGTGACTATAATCCCAGCTACTCAAGAGGCTGAGGCATGAGAATTACTCAAACCCAGAAGGCAGTAGGCAGAGGTTGCTGTGAGCTGAGGTTGTGCCACTGTACTTCATCCTGGGTGGCAAAGCAGGATTCTGTCTCAAAAAAAAAAAAAAAAGAAAAGAAAAGAAAATCAGCTGGGTGCAGTGGTTCACACCTGTAATCCATCACTTTGGGAGGCCGAAGTGGGAGGATCACCTGAGGTTAGGAGTTCGAGACCAGCCTGGCCAGCATGGTGAAACCCCGCCTCTACTAAAAATACAAAAATTAGCCAGGCATGGTGGTGGGAGCCTGTAATCCCAGCTACTCAGGAGGCTGAGGCAGGGAGAATCACTTGAACCCAGGAGGCAGAGGTTGCAGTGAGCAGAGATCACACCATTGTACTCCAGGCTGGGTGATAGAGTAAGACTCTGTCTAAAAAATATATTGAAAAAAGGGAATATTAATGGACACAAATCAGATTTAAATAATCAATCTAAAGATCATGTGTATAGTAACTTGATTGTATTCATGACCCCAATTTTTTTAATCCTTTCCTGTATTCACTTTCTTTGCCATAAGACTTTGCAGTTACTCTCAACAAAGAGGCAAACCTATTTCCCTGCCCCTTGATTCTGCATTCAGACATGGGCCTCATCTTGGACAACGAGATGCCAGTTAGCATAACACAAGAAGTCCTGAAAAGTATTCTTCCAATTGTACTTTTTCTCACATTACCATTTTGGCCACTCCATTAGAATAATTCAAGGCTAGCCTGCTGGAGCTGAGACATGCAGAGTGGAGTGGAGCCAAGTCTTCCCAGTCGTCTAAGCTGAGGCCATTCTAAACCACCTGACTAAAAGGCAATTCCCAGACGCATGAAGCAGCCCAGGCAAGATCAGAAAACTTGCCTAGATGGCCCAAGGCTAACACTAGAGAAAGCCCAGAGAGATCAATTGAACCCATTTCAGAGTAGCTAACTCTATGGACTTGTAAGGTTTACTGTTGCATGTCACAGAGGTTTTGTGGTTGTTTGCTACACAGTCCTTTGTGGCTGTAGATAACTGATATAATGTAAAAAAAAAAAAAAATAAAAATAATTGTTTTAACATATGCATTCATCTATTTAATATTCATTGAGTACTCACAATGTACCAGGCATTATAGTCAGTGAAAAAAGGCAGGATACGGAATCATTTTATTCTATGAGTATAAGTTGTAAATAATACACGTGTATATAGGGAAAGGCCTGGAAGGATGCAAAGGCCATTGGTTATTCTTTTTTTTTTTTTTTAGTAGAGACGGGGTTTCACCGTGTTAGACAGGATGGTCTCGATCTCCTGACCTCGTGATCTGCCTGTCTCGGCCTCCCAAAGTGCTGGGATTACAGGCTTGAGGTTATTCTTATTTGTTTGGTTTTTGCTTTCCTTTAAAATGACCTCTCAAATGCATGTTTGCAGGTTGCTGGTATGAAAAAAAAAAAAAGGAAAGGTAAATATGAACTGGAGTGAAGGGACTGAGTGACAAGAATGGTGTCAAAGTGGATAGGGAGATGTAACAATGACTCCTTTTTTGTATGAAGAATACAAGGCCATGATTTTAGGCTCCAGCAAAGCAGTGGAAAACATGGAGCGTTCAAAAATTTGAGAGACGGGAAAAGTGAGGTGTGAAGTCAGCAAGGAGAAGCAGGAGGAGACAGAATGCCAAGAACAAGTCAGCTGGAAGGCAAAGAGGCCACCTCCCCCGCTAAAACAGGGAGAAAGAATGGGGGCAGTTTATGTGTTTTTAACTGTAGAAGGGAAGAAAGGTAATAAAGTGGCTGCCTAAAGGTTTCTATTTTCTTAAGCCCCAGTGCAGCAAAACTATTTACTAAGAGTGAAGAAAACGAAGTGAGGAGGGGGCAAAAGAGTTTGAAAGAAATAATAAAGGGCCGTGAAAGAAAACTGTGGATAACCTGAAAAGTTACTGAGTTGTGTTGAAATTTACTTTATCAAAGGAGAAGTTATGTTTTAGAAGAATTTTGAATAGCACTTTGAAGTAACAGCCTGCACAGAAAAGCCTGTATAAAAGTAATGCCTTTATTATTATCTTGATTATGGTATTTCTAAAAGGCTTCATTTTTAAAACTCCTTGTTAATTTATTTGGGGTTTGACATAGATTCATCAAGACATGGAGATTTAAGTATCAGGTATAAAGAAATGAAACACAGATCAAAAAATGCCCAGATGAGAAAAAATTTTAAGTTAGCTTTATGCACTTAATTTACAATTATAACTTTAATTAGAACATCTTAACTGCTCCATTACTTGATGTGGGTTTTTTTGGTCCTAATTCTGTTTTTGCCACCTTAATAGTTTCTGCTCTAAATTGCATTAAAAGATTCTATAGTTGTAAATTCTTTAGTAGCACTTTGAGAACAAAGTAACCAAAAGAGGAAAGCTAATCCATAACATATATAGAAGAGATCATGGCATTTTGAGTCAAAAATATGATTTAACTTCCCTACTGTGCCACTGCCATCTTGTTTGTGGAACTACACAGTGATTTTTTTTAAGTGTACTGAGAATGAGGCATATATAAATGATGTAAGAACTAGTTTAACTTTGACAATCAGAGAATTAAGTCTTAAGTTTTGAGGAAAACAATGGAATAAGGTCCAAATTTATTGACATCCACAGTTTCCTTGACTTTTTCAAGGCAAAGCATAACTTGACTTGTTTTCATGCTTGTGCATAGCTGTATCCTCAACATTTTAGAGGTTTCAAACTCTTAGCATGCATGTCTGATAGGGCTAGGAGATGAGTTTATTTAGCTGCCAAATAGTTTTTGTTTATTTAATTTGAATACTTTTAGGCAAAATACACACCCTCTAGTTCAACCTCTACATGACTTATATTCTCTGCCACCTACCTCTCAAAGTCATGCATTGACATTCCTGCTTAGTTGTGAAGGTCTTTGAGGTTGAGGGGGGAGGCCTCCACCTTATAGTAACAGCGATGGATTCTATTGTATTCGGGAAACTCTAAGACAAACTCCTGGCTCCAGTACATACCTGCTTAGTGCCCATGAACAAGACACGTGATATTTCTGAACCTCAGAAAGGTATTATCTCTAAATTAATTTAATATAATGTCTATCTTCCCAGGTTAGTTAGAAGTTAAATAAGATTCTATGTACAAGACACCCAGCATAGAGTGATGCTCCAGTGAATATTAGCTCCTTTCCTCCCCTTTATTTTTTTTTTATTTTATTATTATTTGTTTTTTGGACAGTTTCCTTTTTGTTGCCCAGGCTGGAGTGCAGTGGTGTGATCCTGGCTCACTGCAACCTCCGCCTTCCGGGTTCAAGTGATTCTCCTGTCTTAGCCTCCCAACTAGCTGGGATTATAGGCACCCACCAGCATACCTGACTAATTTTTGTATTTTTAGTACAGACAGGTTTCATTATGTTGGCCAAGCTGGTCTCGAACTCCTGACTTCAGGTGATACACCCACCTCAGCCTCCCAAAGTGTCCCATTTATTTTTTATTGCTAAGTTCATTAGATGAGAAAATAGAGTTGTATAAATTCATTGCATATACCGCTAGCTTTTCTTTTGGGTGTTTTGAAGGCTCCAGCAAAATTACATTAAGGGAAAATTCTACCTAATTATAAATAATAACCAATAAGTGAATTGGCCTCAATTAAAACAATTTCATCCAAGACTCTTCAAAACATTAAAGTTAAAATATGTGGCAACAGTATAATTAGAAAGTCAAAAATCTCGCACTTGCCTTGTTTTTGTAGTGAGTAAAGGTAAATGCCTGCATTTTTAAAATTCTCTCCAAAGGACTGTGTTTACCTTTCACTTGACCTCATCAATTTTTATTTATTTATTTATATTTTCACTGTCATACTAAGATTCTTTTCAATGACTTCTTCAATAACTGTAGTTTGAGAACAATTAAGCTTTCTCCTTGAATGAGTAGCTCTAATGACCGGCCTTTCCAAGCAATGACACATTCTGATTGGCTTTGGCAATTCACCAAGTGAAGAGTTACAATGGTTTGTTACAGTTTATTAATAGATCAAATACCAAATGAAGGTCCTGTTTATGTTGACAAGAATAGGAGTTAAAGACACAGTCAAATCATCTCACAAGTAGATGTAAGACAAGCAGTTACTCAGTCCAATCATGCATTCCATGTGTGAACTTCTCAATCATATCCCTGATAAATGACTGTGCATCTTCTACTTGTAAACCTCCAATGAGTTGTGCTCAACACAACTATGAGCATCTAATTAAATTTTCAGACAGGTGTAGTTTTTAGAGAGTGTTTCCTTATATTGAACTGAAATCAACTGGCTCGTTAACAGATCTCCCTCCAGTCCCTGCCATCTAATGCCTGTAGAGAAAGCCATTGCTATTTCATCTTCTCAGAGACCTTGGCTAAAATGTCATTTAGATGCACGCTGCCCAGCTGGTGGCATCCTGCAGTTAAACCATAATCACCTGAGAACTGATCTTTACCTCTGTGAAAGTAGTGGCTTGAAACAATTTAATGCAGAGTTCCTGGCCTTTTTCTGTGTTTTCTTCTTCTTCAGAGCTTTCCTATGCAGTCAACAGTCTACTTAAGTTGCTGAACCTTGTCTTTCATGAGCTATGCAAATTTTAAGGTCTTAGTCAGGCAAATATGACACTCAGGAAAGTTGATCAAGAAGGCTTTCAATAGTATAGATAGTCCAGACACCAGGTAAAATTGCAAAATACATCCCTCCTATCCATCTAGATAATATCCTTCTCCATCTTGCCTTCAAACACAAGTATTAGTTAAGAGTGCTCGGCTGGATGCAATGGCTCATGCCTGTAATCCCAGCACTTTGGGAGGCCGAGGTGGGTAGATCACCTGAAGTCAGGAGTTCAAGATCAGCCTGGCCAACCTGGCAAAACCTCGTCTCTCCTAAAAGTACGAAAATTAGCCAAGCATGGTGGCGACGCCTGTAATCGCAGCTACTCAGGAAGCTAAGGCAGGAGAAGCTTGACCCTGGCCAGAGGAGGTTTGCAGTGAGCCAAGATCATGCCACTGCATACCAGCCTGGGCGACAAGAGCGAGACTTTATCAAAAAAAACAAAACAAAACAAAAAACACAGTGGTAGTAGATAGTCAAATAGTTCTTGGGCTCTTGAAATATTTAGGCTGTCATTAGACTAATAATCTGTTAGAGATGACTTGTTTTATGTTCCTGAAGCCTGGTGAAAACAATTATACCTAACCTTTAGCTAATAGTCAAGCAAGGCTTTCTGAAGTGGCAAGACGTAGAGAAAAGAAAATCTTGCCTAGCCTCCACACAGCAACATGGATCACTCCCTCAACACCCATATGCAAATATATATTCACTCATACATATTAACAAATGAAAACAAAACATGCTAAATATGAAATAACACCCACCATTTAGGCTATACCCTCCAGCCCAGGCAACCTGAGAAGCAAAGTTGACTGAACTCATTAACTTTTATTTTCTCAGCCCTCAGTTTGTTAGATACTCTGAAGAGAGACATGCTTCTAATGAACTTTTTGGATTAACCATTTATTGTTTCCTCCAAATAGAACCCTTCAACATGATGCAAACCTTGCTGACTCCAGTGGGTCCCTGTTCTAGGAGTGGGTCCTGTTTAATCTTAACAAATCATTGTATTGTCAGTGATTGATTCAGAAACCCTCTTGCCAGTGATTGGTCCAAGAATCTAGGCTTGAGCCAATCAACACACTCTCTGGAGGGGTCACCCTTAGAGTCTATTTCTGACCCAAGAATGAGTACATGACCTAAAGTGATACAGAAAGCCTGAAAGCTGGGGACCCCAGTTGAGAAGTCTTACTTTAGACCAATATCACTGATGAACAAAAATCCTCAACAAAATACTAGTAAACCAAATCCAGCAGCACATCAAAAAGTTTATCCACCACAATCAAGTAGGCTTTAGGCCCAAGATGCAAGGTTGGTTCAACATATACAAATAAATAAATGTGATTCATCACATAAATAAAACTAAAGATGAAAACCACATGATTATGTCAACCGATGCAGAAAAGGCTTTCAAAAAATTCAACATTCCTTCATGTTAAAAAAATTTTCAATAAACTAAGTATTAAAGAAACATCTCAAAATAATAAGAGCCATTTATGATGACAAACCCATAGCCAATATCATACTGAATGGACAAAAGCTGGAAACATTCCCCTTGAAAACCAGCACAAGACAAGGATACCCTCTCTCACCACCCCCATTCAACATAGTGTTGGAAGTTCTGGCCAGCGCAATCCAGCAAGAGAAAGAAATAAAAGGTATTCAAATAGGAAGAGAGTAAGTCAGACTATCCCTGTTATCTGATGATGGCATGATCCTATATCTAGAAAACCCCATTGTCTCAGTACCAAACCTTCTTAAGCTGATAAACAACTTCGGCAAAGTCTCACGATACAATATCAATGTGCAAAAACCACTAACATTCCTATACATCAACAGTAGTCAAGCCAAGAGCCAAATCGTGAATGAACTGCCATTCATAACTGCCACAAAAAGAATAAAATACCTAGGAATACAGCTAACAAGGGAAGTGAAGGTTCTGTACAAGGAGAACTACAAATCACTGCTCAAAGAAATCAGAGATGACACAAATAAATGGGAAAACTTCCATGCTCAAGGACAGAAAAAATTGATATCATGAAAATGGCCATACATCCCAAAGCAAGTGGTAGATTCAGTGCTATTCCCATTAAACTACCACTGACATTCTTCACACAACTAAAGAACATTATTTAAAAATTCATATGGAACAAAAAAAGAGCCCAAATAGCCAAGACAATACTAAGCAAAAAGAACAAATCTGGAGGAATCACACCTGACTTCAACCTACATACAGGACTGCAGTAACCAAAACAGCATAGTACTAGTACAAGAACAGATACATAGATCAATGGAAAAGAATAGAGAACTCAGAAATAAAACCACCTACAACTATCTTATCTTTAACAAACCTGACAAAAACAAGCAATCGGGAAAAAAATCCCCTGTTTAATAAATGGTGCAGGAATAATGGGCTAGCCATATGCAGAAGACTGAAACTGAACCCCTTCCTTGCATAATATATGTGGAAGAGATTCTCCTTCCATTTCAGGATGTAACCAAAAGTTGACCCCATTTCTTTCATCACCTGCCGTTAGCAAGAATTCAAATCTCCTGACTATATCCAAATAGAACAGAGGCTGGAAAAATGTCATCTACAGTGGGAAAGCCATGCTTCCAGCAAAATCTTCTATTAGTATGTAATGAGGAAGAATGAATATTGGGTAACAACTAATATTTCTGAAACACTAGGGAAGAATTATCTTCTTCTGGACAGGATCAAGGAAGCATCTTTCCTTGGCCGTTGCTTGCAGCCATCTTAATACAATGAGAGAAGTCAGCCTAAGAGTAAAGACAAAACAGAGATAAGCAAAGAACCTAAAGAATGGCAGAGAAATAGAGCTATAACCTTCCTATCCTCATGACAGGCCCCTCCATCCCACCTCTTGACCACCTGTTATGGGAGATAATATATTTTCTTGCTGGCTGAATTAGGTTTCTCATTAATTGCAGCTGAAAGGACCCTAACTACTACAAAAGCCATAATCCAAAAAAGGAGGATGGATAAAGAGATACAGCTGGGCCCCAAAGACCTCGTAATAATTTCTTAATGAGAGCTTTAATTTCGTTCATTAGATAGAAGATCAAACTTATTTTCTCTTTTTTATTCTATCCCCTCACCAACTTCATAGTTGCTCCAAGAATACTGAAAAGTACTTTTCTCCAGGAATGTTTTATATCATCTGTACTTAAAAACAGAATTAATCTAACCCTGTAACAGGATGAACTGCCATGTGCTGAATTGCAGGTCTGAGTCAGCATGGTACACAGTAATACTTCTTAATTAGAGAAGTACACTGTGATCTCGAAGTCTATTGAAATTGCTCGATGGCTTGGTTTTAAGTAGTGTTCACTGGAGCTGCAGAAGTGTGAATAATAATATGAAACAATCATCATTGCACACTCAGAGCAACACCTAATATTGACATAAAGCATAAAAGTACAAAAAGGAAGAGAAAATGTGATGTTTTCATCATGCCATGCAATGTCCTACAGTCACTCAAATATCCACACAGAATACACTGCCTTTAAATTGTTCTAAGTTTAACTCATAATTCTATAACCAAGTTTAACTTAGATGTTCATATATCAGACAGTTCCATTGCAAGGCCTGATTTATGCTTTTCACACACACAAGGAAAATGACTACTTCTGTCATTTGTTGGAGTACAAATCACGGCAATATGCCACCTGAATTTGCAGGGGGAAAGCCCTTGTAAGAAACACACATTGTTCAGTCAAACAGAACATAAAGATTGTGTCAGTAACATAGCAATTAGATGTATCTACATTATAAAACATTTACTATCTCCCCCACCCTATCCCAGCTCCCCAACAAATCATGTATTTCCACGTGTAAAGATGGGTCACTATAATACCTGAGCGATTAATATTGTCACACCAATTCTAAATTAATGAATAACTGCATAAATAGTTCTCACAAATAGATATTCCTAAATTTTCATAGCCTGAATTTGACTTTCATCCTGTAGCAATCTTACCCAAGTCAAGCATTTCAGATCAATATTAAGTATCAAATTCTGCTGTCAACTCTTCTAGTGTAACATGAAAGAAAATCTTAGAAAGAACATTTCCTTTGAAATGTAGTGTTCTCTAATAGCTTTTGATCACAACGCTTCTGAGAGATATTCTAGTTTATTTGTAGAAGTTATTTTTACAAACAAGTGCATAAATACATACTTCATGGTAGATTGTACTGATTGGCAAACATTTATGCTACTTTCTCTTGCCCTTGCGCCATGAAAAGAGGTGTACCTTTCAGCTCAGTTATGATTTGGTCATAAGACTTGTTTTGGAAATAGAATATGAGTGAATATGATTTATATCATGTCCAAGCAGAAACTCCCAGAGGCTTTTGCAAGTTTCTGCCATTTGCTTAAGCTTCAGCCCGCTGCCATGAAGAAAATCTTCCTAGATAATATCTGTTCTTCCACCTAGGTCCCAGAATTAAAGGATACACGGAACAGACCTGACCCCACTTCACATCCCAGAGCCCAGTTCAGGAGAGCCAAGCAGAGCTGAACAAAACTATAACCAACTCATAAACAAATAAGTGAGAAAGAATGTCTCTCATTGTCAGCCATTGAAATTTAAAGTTTGTTTGCTACTACAGAAGGAGCTAATATATACCCAATGCTTCTGAAAGGTATTTAAGAGGGTGTAATAAATGTAACCCCACATTGGCTCTTTTGAACCTAACGCATAAAGGTTATTTGACCAGAAGACAGTCCATTGGAAACCCAAAGAGCCATTTTGTTCTTGACACATTAACAGGCTTGTTTTTTTTTCTGCTCCAACACTTTTTGGTAGAGCTGAACAGCCCAAAACTGTTGTTGAACACCTGAGGATAAGGGAAGGGAAATCTCTATTAAAAGTTCAAGATCCTATTTTCATAATGTCATACAGCCAAATTGAACCCTGAACTTAGCTCCTTCCATTTTAATCCATCTCCCAGCTTCTTTCACCCTAATCATTTGGCTATGAGGTTTCTATATTCTATTATATGCACCTTTAAGGATAGAGGCCCTGTCACATTCCTCTCTCTATGAGTTCCCCCAGTGTTTATCAGTATCATGCATGGAACAGGTGAGATAGATGATGGATGGATGGATGGATGGATGGATGGATGGATGGATGGATAGATAGACAGACAGACAGACAGACTGACAGTTAGCTCTAGCTAGCCTAGCCAGTGGTAGATTTTAGATGCAACATTTTTGGAAGAATCTACTCTACTTGCTCTTTATCCTAATTCCAGCTGTATCTCACTATTTGTAGTTTTCCAAATGTATCAACCTCTTTCCAGATTCTGTAATTCTACCTATAGGAACCTCTGCTAGCAATGACACTTCTTGCTTTTTTGCATAAGGACTTAATGGATCCTTCAAGACCTCCTTTAATGTCATATTCTCTCTTTCTCACTGGGATTGCAGCTCCATTAAGGCAAAGACGTATCTGTCTTGTTCAAAGTGGTATCTTCAGCATCTAGCATGAGGTAGGCACGCAATAAATTTTTAATATATAGATAAATAAATGATTACAAAAGCTCCCCAATACTCCTAGACTGCTTTCAACCTCTCTTCTTTTCTCATATTATAATTAATAAATATCTCAATTGATGAGTTTACAAAATCATACGACCTGTCACAACACCTGACAGAAATTGACCAATAAATATTGGAGACATAAAATATTTGTGGCAGAAACAGACTGAGATTCACGAACCTGAGAGCTGGATTTAGAGTGTGGACTAAATACCCCATTTGCTAAGGCTGGACTCGGAACCATGTTTTATTTTCAAGCATGGTCTCAGCTTTAAGATGAGCAGAAACTGCTTGGATTTGGCCAATCCACATGACCAATTAGATGTTCAACATGTTACGTACTGCTGATCTACACAACAACATGTAACTTCTCTTAAACAGAATGTTGAGGAAAGATGCTAGACATGAAAGAGACTGCATGATTCCATTTATAAAAACTTCAGGAACGTGGAAAATTAATCTATGGTAATAGAAATCAGAGCGGTGGCTATGTTTGTGGGGTGAGGTGATTTAAGTGGAAGTGAGCACAAGAAGCCTTCCAGGTACTTGTGGAAGCACCTGGAAGGTACTGGACATTTTCCCTTTCTTTCCCACTAATTTAACTCCCTCTTGTCACATAAATTGCCTTTGCTGATGTTTTTCCTTATTCTTTCTGTGGTTTCTTACCCTCATTTTCAAGGGCATCTTAAATAATTCTCGTGCCCAGAAGATACTAGGCTCCACTTGCCAATTTAATATTATTCGCTAGCTTTTTAGATATGCTTTGTGATTTTCTAGCAAATCATTATTGCAATATTAGCACCTGTTTCTAAAGTAACAAGTCTCCCTAGAATATTGCACCATGAGATTCCCAGACTGGCGATAAGACACTAATGGTCAGTCATTTGAAATAGTCCTGAAACCATTGGTGTGTGAGGTGGTTCGTAATATCCAGAGGGGGTGAAAGTGATATTACTCCTCATATCGTAGGGGGTTTTCCCCCCTTGTGATATGGTTCATAATATTCAGTGGGGAGAAGGTGATATTTCTCCCTGTATCTCGGAGGGTGTACAACCATCTGGATATGGTTCATAATATCCGGGGGTGAGAGGGTGATATTATTCCCCATAACGCAGGTATTGTACAATCCTTTGTAATATCTACTTTGCAATTAGGAGTAACATTTCTCTTAGAATATTTCGAATAATTTCACAAGGTGTACACCCACTGTGACATTAGGTGTAACATCTCAGTAGAATATTACCAATAATATAACTGGGAATACACCCCATGTGATATTGGGAGTAACATCTCCCTAGGATATTATGAATTATATCATATAATTAATATGATATAGTTCATTAATAAGAATTATGATATGATATTATATAATTGATATAATTAATAAATTATATTAGTTACATAATAATATAAATTTGATAATATGAATGGTATATGAATTAATATAACATTATTCTGATAATAATTATTAATATGATGTTCATAATATCCTATGGAGATGTTACTCCTAGTGCCACAGCGTGTGTATAACGTGTGTGTACACCCTGCGGTATTAATCGTAGTATCCTTGAAAAATGTTATTCCCAATATCCCTAAAGGTGTACACCCACTCTGTTGCATGGTTCCTAATATCCAGAATGCAAGAAGGTGTTATTACTCCCAATATCACAGGGGATGTAGATCCCCCCCCCCCCCCGTGTGATGTTTTTCCTAATATTCAGGGAGAAAGAGGATGATATTACTCTCAATATTGCAGGAGGTGTACACGCCTCCATGATATTGTTCCAGATACCCAGAGGGAGAGAGAATGATATTACTCACAATATTGCAGGTAGGTGCATCCCCCCCTGCCCCATGATATCGTTCCTAATATTCAGGGGTGAGAGAATGATATTACTCCCCATATAGCAGAGGGTGTACAACATTAGGATACGGTTCCTAATGTCCATGGTGGAAAAGGATGATATTATTTTCAATATCACAGAGGGTGTATACCTTCCTGTAATATTGTTTTCAATATTTAGAAGGAGAGAGGATGATATAACTCCCAATATTTCAGTGGGTGTACACCCCTTCCATGATATTGTTCTTAATTTTCAGGGGCGGAGAGGGTGACATTACTCCCTGTATTGCAGGGGGTGTACAACCTTCTGTAATATTTTTATTAATATTCAAAGTGGAGAGTATGATATTACTCCCAATATCGCCAGGGATGTACACACCCCTGTGATATTTTTCTAATATTCAAGGACGGAGAGAATGAAATTACTCCCAATATCGCAGGGGTGGGTACAACCCCTGTGATTTCTAATATCCAAGTGGAGAGAGAATGATGCTATTACTCAAAATATCACAAGATGTGTACACACCTCCTGAAATATTGTTCCTAATGTCCAATTTGAGAGACGATGATATTGTTCCCAATATCGCACTGGGTAGACATTCCCCCCCCCCCCCATGATATTGTTCCTAATATCCAGGGGAGGAGAAGATTATATTACTCCCAATATATCAGGGAGTGTACACACCCCCTTTGATATTGTCACTAATATCCTGGGGGAAAGAAAATGATATTACTCCCAATGTCGCATGGGGGGTACACCTCCCCTGTGATATTGCTCCTAATCAGGAGGGGAGAAGATGAAATTACACCAAATTTCACAGGAAGTGTACAATCCCATAGTGATATTGTTCCTAATCTTCAGGGGGGAGAGGATGATATTACTCCCAATATCACAGGGGGTGTACCCCCACAATTTGATCTTGTTCCTGATATCCAGTGATAAAGAGAATAATATCACACCCAATATCCCCGGGGGTGTGCACCCTCTTCCCCGTGATATTGTTCCTAATATCAAGGTGGGTGCAGGATGATATTACTCCCAATATTGCAGAGGGTGTACACCCCCTCTGTGATCTTGTTTTTAATTTCCAAGGGGAGAGAGAATGATGTTACTCCCAATATCACAGGGGGTGTACACCCCCCAAGTGATACAGTTCCTAATATCTAGGGGGTCAGAAAATGATATTACTCCCAATATCGCAGCAGGTGTACACCCCCCTGTGATTTTTTCCGAATATCCAAGGATGGAGAGGATATTACTCCCAATATCCCTGCAAGTGTACATACCCTCTGTGATATTCTTTCTAATATCCAGAGCCTGAGAGGATAATATTATCCCCAATATTGCACTGGGTGTATACCCCCTGTGATATTGTTCCTAATATCCAAGGGGAGAGAAGATAATATCACTCCCAATATCGCAGGGAGTGTACACTTCCCCTGAGATATTGTTCCTAATATGCAGGGAGGGGAAAGATTTTGTTACATACAATATCTCAGGGGGTGGACGCCCCCCGTGTGATATTGCTCCTAACATCCAGGGGGGTCAGGATGACATTACTTTCAATATCGCAGGGACTGTACAGCCCACCTGCGGTATTGTTTCTAATATCCAAGGGGAGAGAGGATGATATTACTCCCAATATCGCAGATAGTGCACACCCCCTCTGTGTTATTGTTTCTAAAATTCAGGCAGGGAGAGTATGATATTACTTCAAATATCTTAAAGTTGTACACGTTCTGTGTGATATTGTTTCTAATATTCAGAAGGGGAGAGGATAATATTACTACCAATATCGAAGGGGGTGTACCCCCACCCTGTAACATTGTTTTTAATATCCTGGAGTAGAAAGGATGATATTACTCCCAATATCGAAGGAGGTGTACACCCACCCTATAATATTATTTTTAATATCCTGGGGTAGAAATGATGACATTACTCACAATATCGCAGGCAGTGTATACCCCGCCTGTGATATTGTTCCTAATATTCAACTGGAGAGAGTATAATATTGATCCCAATATCGCAAGGGGTGTACACTTTCCCTATGATATTGTTCCTTATATCCCAAAAGGAGAGGATTATATTACTCTCAAAATCACAGGGGGTATATAACCCCTCTATGATATTGTTCCTAATATCCAAGGGGGTAGAAGATGATGTTACTCACAACGTCACAAAGGATGTACAACACCCCCCACCGTGATATTGTTCCTAATATCCAGGGTGGGAGAGGATGATATTACTCCCAAAATCGCTGGAGATGTACACACCCTCTGTGATATTTTTCCTAATATCCAGGTGGGGGAGAGGATGATAGTACTCCCAATATCGCAGGAGGTGTAGACCTCCCCTATGACATTGTTTCTAATATCCAAGGGGGGAGAGGATGATATTACTCCGAATATCCCAGTGGGTGTGCACCCTCCCCCTGTAATTTTTTTTAATATCCAGGAGAAGAGAGGACATTACTCCAAATATCTCATGAATTGTACACGCCGCCCCCCCACCCCCCGTATCTTGTTCCTAATATCCAGCGGGGAAGGGGATGATATTGCTTCCAATGTCGCAGAGGGTGTACACCACCTCTGTGATATTGTTCCTAATTTTCAGGAAGGAAAAGGATGATATTACTTGAAATATCGCAGGGGGTGTACATCCCCTTGTGATATTGTTTCTAATATTCAGGGGGAAAGACGATGATGTTACTCCCAGTATGACAGGGGTCGTACACCCCCGCTGTGATATTGTTCCTAATATCCAGGAGAGGAGAGGTGATATTACTCCCCATATCGCGGAAAGTGTTCACCCCGTTATCTGATTCGTAATATGCAGGAGGAGTAGGAGTGACATTACACCCCATATCTCCCATATCGTGAGGTGTGTACATCCCCGATATGTTTCATAATATCCAAGTGGGGAGAGGATGATATTGCACCCAATATCGCAGGGCATGCACACCTTTTTTGTGATACTGTTCGTAATGTCCAGGAAGGGAGAGGATTATATTATTCTCAATATCGTAGGACGAGTACAACCCCTCCTGTGATATTGTTCCTAATATCAAGGTGGGGGGTGTGACATTACTCCCAATATCACAGGAGGTGTACAATCCCCTGATGTATTATTCCTAATATCCAAGTGGGGAGATGATTATATTACTTTCAATATCGCAGTGGGTTTATACCTCCCCTGTGATTTTGTTTCTAATACCCAGGGAGAAAGAGGGTGATATGACTCCAAATATCACAGGTGCTGTACACCAGCCATGTGATATTGCACCTAACATCCATGGGAAATAGCATGATATCGCAGAAAGTGTACACCCCCTCTGTGATATTGTTCCTAATATTTAGTGGGGGAGAGTATAATATAATATAATTCTCATTATCGCAGGGGGTGTTCACCTCCCATGTGATACTGTTCCTAATATCCAGGGAAAAAGAGGATTACATTACTCCCGATATTGGAGGGGATCTATACCCCTTCTATGATATTGTTTTTAATATCCAGGGGGAGATTATGATACTACACCCAATATCACAGGGAGTGAACACATCCCCTGCGATGCTGTTCCTAATATCAAGGGGGGAGAGGATATTATCCCCAATATCACAGGAAGTGTTCACCCACCTTGAGATATTGTTCCTAATACATAAGGAGAGAGAGGATGACATTACTCCCAATCTCGCAGGGGGTGTACGACCAACCACCCTATGATATTGTTTTTCAATATCCAGACCGGGAGAAGACAATATTACTTTTAATATTGCAGGGGATGTACCTCTCCCTTATGACATTGTTCCTAATATTCAGGGAGGGAGAGGATATAACCCCCAATACCTCAGCGGGTGTACACTCCTTCTGTGATATTGTTTCTAATATCCAAGCCGGAGGAAGGTGATCTTATTCCCAATATCTCAGGGGGATGTACAACACCCCTGTGTTAATATTCCTAATATCCAAGGGGGTGGAGTATAATATTACTCCAAATAACGTGGGGGCTTGTTCAGCCCCCCTATTGTTCCCAATATCCGGGGGTGAGGGGATGATATTGTTCCTAATATCCAGGGGTGAGGGGAATATCGCGGGGTTGTTCACCCCCCTAAATTGTTCCTAATATCCAGGGGTGAGGGGATGATGTTACTCCCAATATAGCAGTGGATGTAACCCTCCCCCTGTGATATTTTTCCCAAAATCCAGGGGTGAAAAAGATGATATTACTCCCAATATCGTAGGGACTGTATACCCCTCATGTGATATTGTTCCTTATATCCAGTGGGGGAAAGGATGGTATTACTCCTAGTATTGCATGTGATGTACATCCCCGCTGTGATTTTTTTCTAATATCCAGTGTGCGAGAGGATAATATTACTCCCAATATTGCTGGGAGTGTACACCTTCCCTGTGATATTGTTCCTAGTATCCAGAGAGGAATAGGATAATATTACTCCCAATATGGTAGCAGCTGTACACACCCCCTGTGATATTGTTTCTAATATTTAGTAAGGGAAAATTTGATATTACTCCCAATATCTCGGGGGAGGTACACCCCCAATGCGATATTGTTTATAATATCCAGGGGAAGAAAGGATGATATTGCTCCCAGTATCACAGGGGCTGTTCACCCCTTCTGTGATATTGTTTCTAATATTCAGGGGAGAGAGGGTGATTTTACTCACAATACAACAGGGTGTTTACACCCCCACTGTGATATTGTTCCTAATATCAAGAGGGGGAGAGGATTATATTTCTCCCAACAGCCCAGCAAGTGTACACCCCCCATGTAATAGTGTTTCTAAATCCAGGAGGTGAGAAGATGATATTACTCCGAATATCTCACAGGGTATATACCCCACCTGTGTTATTGTTTCTAATATTTAGTGAGGGAATGGATGATACTACTCCCAATATCACACGAGGCATACACATCCACTGTGGCATTGTTCCTAATATTCTGGGGGGCAGAGAATTATATTACTCCCATTTTGCAGGGGTTGTACACCCCCTGGATATTAGGAACAATATCACAGGGTGTACAGCCCCCCCATGATAATGTTTTTAATATCCAGAAGAGTAGAGGTTGATATTAGTCCCAACATCGCGATGGGTGTATACCCACTCTGTGACATTGTTCCTAATATCCAGAGGGGGAGAGGACGATGTTATTCCCAATATCACAGGAAGTGTACACTCCCCCACGATAGCATTTCTAATATCCAGAGGGAGAGAAGAATATATTACTTCCAATATCGCAGCAGGTGTACACTTTCTCTGTAATATTGTTCCTAGTATTCGGGGGGGGAGAAAATGACATTACTCCCAATATTAAAGAGGGTGCGCCCTCCCCCTATGATATTGTTGCTAATATCCGGGGGGGAAACGATGTTATTACTCCCAAGCAGGGGTGTACACCCATCCTGTGACATGGTTTCTAATATCCAGGTGAAGAGAGGATGATACTACTGTCAATTTTGCAGGGGGTGTACACCCCACCTGTGATATTGTTCCTAATATTCAGAGGAAGAGAGGTTGACATTACTTTCAATATCGCAGTGGGTGTACACCCTAATTCTGATATTGTTTTTCATATCCAAGGAGAGAGAGGATGATATTACTCCCAATATCGCAGGGTGTGTACACCCCGCCCCCCGTGATGTTGTTCCTAATATCAAGGGAGGGAGAGGATGATATTACTCCCTATATCCCAGGGGGTGTACAACCCCTCGTGATATTGTTTTTAATATCTAGAAGAGGAGAGATAGATATTACTGCCCATATCACAGTGGGTGTATACTCACCCTGTGATATTGTTTCTAATATCCAGAGGGGGAGAGGATGATGTTACTCCCAATATCGCGGGAAGTGTACACTCCCACTCTAATATTGTTTCTAATATCCGGGGGGGGGAGAGTATAACGTTACTTCCAGTATCGCAGGGGGTATATACCCTTCCTGTATATTTTTCCTAATGTCCAGGAAGGGAGAGGATGATATTACTCCTAATATTGCTGGGGGTGTAAACCCATTCTGTGATATTGTTTTTAATGTTTAAGGGGTGAGGATGATATTATTCCCAATATCGCAAGGGGTGTACCCCCACCCGTTATATCATTTTTAATATCCAGGGAGGTACAGGATGATAATGTACCCAATATCGCAGGGGATGTACACCCCCCTCCTTTGATATTGTTCCTAATATCCGGGTGGCTAAAGGGTGACATTACTCCCAATATCGCAGGCGGTGTACACCTCCACAGTGATATTGTTTCTAATATCCAGAAGAGAATAAAATGATATTACTGCTAATATCACAAGGAGTGTATACACCTCCCCTGTGATATTGATCGTAAAATCCAGGGAGAGCAGAGGATGATATTACTCTCAATATCGCAGGAGTTACAATACCCTCTGTTATATTGTTTCTAATATCCAGGGTGAGATTATCACATTACTCCTAATATTCCAGGGGGTGTACACCTCCCCTGTGATACTGTTCTTAATATCCAGTAGGGAAGAGGATACTATTCTAAGTATTGCATGAAATGTACACCCCTCTGGTGATATTGTTCCTAATATCCAGGTGTGACGGTGATATTACTCCCAATATCGCAACATCCCCGTGATGTTGTTGTTCCTAATAGTTAGGTGGGGAGAGGATAATATTACTTCTATTGTCGCAGGGCGTGTACACCCCCCTTGTGATACTGTTTCTAATATCCAGGGGAAAGAGTTTGATATTAATCATAATACTGCTGGTCTTGTACACTCACCTTTTGATATTGTTCCTAATATCCAGGGAGGAAAAGGATAATATTACTTCCAATGTCGCAGAGCATGGACACGCCTAATATCAAGGGGAGGATGGTATTATTCACAATATCGCAGGATATGTGCACCTCACCTGTGATATTGTTTCTTTTTTTTTTTTTTTTTTTTTTTTTTTGAGACGGAGTCTGGCTCTGTCGCCCAGCCTGGAGTGCAGTGGCCAGATCTCAGCTCACTGCAAGCTCTGCCTCCCGGATTTACACCATTCTCCTGCCTCAGCCTCCCGAGTAGCTGGGACTACAGGCGCCCGCCACCTCGCCCGGCTAGTTTTTTGTACTTTTTAGTGGAGACGGGGTTTCACTGTGTTAGCCAGGATGGTCTCGATCTCCTGACCTCGTGATCCACCCGCCTCGGCCTCCCAAAGTGCTGGGATTACAGGTTTGAGCCACCACGCCCGGCGATACTGTTTCTAATATCCAGTGATGGAGAGAAAGATATTACTTGCAATATCACAGGAATAGCCATATAATCCTTAATCTTTTCTTTCTTAATGAAGCAATCATTTATTGATGAATAAATTTTTTCTTCCTTTGTTCAACATCCCATCCCTTAAAGCTAATTATCCCAAATTTTTTAAAAAATTAAGACATTACAGCATAGTTGGACTTCAGAGGTATAAAAATGTAGCTTTCATTGGCCATTCTTGTTCCCCAATCTCCGTAAAAAAAAAGGGGGGGGGGAGAAAAGAATCCATCAGTTTTCTAATTCCTGAAATTCTACCATCAGATATTCTATCTATTGCCTTTATTTTCTTTCAAAAGATAAATATTTATATCCTTTGCCCACTTTTTGAAAGGGTTGTTTGTTTTTCCTTTCTTGTTAGTTTGTGTAAGTTCTTCATATATTCTGGATATTAGCCCTTTGTCAGATGGATAGATTGCAAAAAATTTCTCCCATTCTGTAGGTTGTCTGTTTGCTCTCATGATAGTTTCTTTTGCTGTGCAAAAGCTCTTTAGTTTTATTAGATCCCATATGTCTCTTTTGGCTTTTGTTGCCATTGCTTTTGGTGTTTTAGCCATGAAGTCTTTGCCCGTGCCTATGTCCTGAATGGTATTGCCTAGGTTTTCTTCTAGGGCTTTGTGGTTTTAGGTCTTATATTTAAGTCTTTAGTTTATCATCTTGAGTTAATTTTTGTATAAGGTGTACGGAAGGGATCCAGTTTAAGCTTTCTACATATGTCTAGCCAGTTTTCCTAGCACCATTTTATTAAATAGGGAATCCTTTCCCCGTTGCTTCTTTTTGTCAGGTTTGCCAAAGATCAGATGGCTGTAGATGTGTGGTGTTATTTCTGAGGCCTCTGTTCTGTTTCATTGGTCTATATATCTCAAAAGAAGACATTTATGCAGCCAACAGGCATATGAAAAAATGCTCATCATCACTGGTCATTAGAAAAATGCAAATCAGAACCACAATGAGATACCATCTCACACCAGTTAGAATGGTGATCATTAAAAGGTCAGGAAGCAATGATGCTGGAGAGGATGTGGAGAAATAAGCATGCTTTTACACTGTTGGGGAGTGTAAATTAGTTCAACCTTTGTGGAAGACAGTGTGGCAATTCCTCAAGGATCTGGAATTAGAAATACCATTTGACCCAGCAACCTTGTTAGTGGGTCTATACCTAAAGGATTATAAATCATTCTACTATAAAGACACATGCACATGTGTGTTTATTGCAGCACTATTCACAATAGCAAAGACTTGGAACCAACCCAAAAGTCCATTAATAATAGACTGGATAAAGAAAATGTGGCACATATACACCAAGGAATATTATGCAGCCATAAAAAAGGACGAGTTCATGTCCTTTGCGGTGACATGGATGAAGCTGGAAACCATCATTCTCAGCAAAATATCACAATGATAGAATACCAAACTACAATGAGAACACATGGACACAGGGAGGGGAACATCACACACCAGGGCCTGTTGTAGGGTGGGGTCTCGGGGAGGGATAGTGTTAGGAGAAATACCTAATGTAAATGACGTGTTGATGTGCAGCAAACCAACATGGCACATGCATACCTATGTAACAAATCTGCACATTTTGCACATGTACCCTAGAACTTAAAGTATAACAATAAAAAGAAATCAAAAAATCAAAAAGATAAATATTACAGGATAAAATTTTAAAAGGATTTTCAGTCAATTACATCCAAGTCACCTTTTTGGTTCCAAATTTGGGGTCTACAAAGGTAGAAAGCCAGCAGAGAAGTTTAAGTTCAAAAGTTTTGGAAACTTAAGGGTAATGAATGAAAGGAAGAAGATGATTCAGGGAACAAACTTAAGCTACTTGGAGAAAACAAGGGAAGTAAATTAAAATACAGGAGTCTTGTTTGAAGACAATCTAAAGAACTACTTTATGTCAATAAGAAAGGGACTGACAATCCATTAAAATTGGGCCAAAATATTGAGCGGCTGCTTCATAAAAGAAGATACGCAAATGGCCAGTCAGCATGACCAATTAGATGTTCAACATCTTAAGTACTACTGATCTTCACAACAACATGGATGATCTCCCAGACAGAATGTTGAAGAAAGAAGCCAGATGTGAAAGAGCATGATTTCATTTATAAAAAGTTCAGAAACATGCAAGATTAACCTATGGTAATAGAAATTAGAGTAGTGGTTATGTTTTTGGGGTGGGAAATTTAACCGGAAATGGGCACAAGAAGACTTCCAGGTACTGGAAAATTGCCATATAATGATATGGTCTTGGTTTAATGGGCATAGTCGTATGTTTAGAGTCATCGAGCTGTACATTTAATACTTGTGTTTTTTCTATTGATATGTGATATCCCGAAAAATTTATTTCATTTTTAAAATCAGGAGTCTTTGTTGGAAATGTGAATGATATAGCTATGGGTTCTTGGGCCACACATTTTGAGTTACAGCATCCAAGCTTTGGATTCTCTTCCCTCAAAAGGAGCTGATGAGGTGATTATTGAGATCTTTCCAAGCTCAGGTGAGAGCGACAATAATGCCTCTGCCTACTTTGGTCCATGACTCTGCCAGGTTTCAACTTCTAATTTCTCCATAGAGTTCTTTAGTCTTCTCTCTCCTTATCAATCCAAGGTCTTAGAAACAAGATTTAGAGTCCCACATGGTAACACCCCATTGTGAAAATGTTGTTCTTAGAATTTTTATTTAACATTTTTCTTCTGCTGAGGCGGAACATTTTGAAATAAATTCTTGCCTAATACTCCTTGGAGTAGTTAAAATAAGAACATTAATCAACCAACTTGCTAAATCAAGTGTTTTCTCAATTTCTCCTATAATTGCCATGGCATTTAGGTCCTCATCCGTCCCTGAGACAAAAAAAAGATGAAACAACCATTGCTGTAACTTAGATGCCTCTTTCATTCAACTGTGACTTCCTTGAAGACAAGAAATTATCTCATTTATCTTTGTATCCCTTGCATCAAGTCTACTGCCTGGTACATAGTAGGTGCTCATTAATTTTTCTTGAGTTAAAATGAATGAGGAAGGCCTTCATGAAACCTTTTGCCAGAGGCAATTTTAACTTGCATTCAGTATCCGAGGAGAGTGGGCGTGCTGCTTTGGCAATAGCTCTGACATTGAATAATCTGGATGTTCCAAATTTCTTGTTGCTCATTTATTTTCAAAAAAAAAAAAAAAAAGAAAAGGAAGAAAGAAAGTTGGGGGAAGCAGGGGAATACTGTGTTTGCAGACCAGGCAGACACATCTCAGACTCATCACCCTGAGACGGATCAGATGAGACAGCAGCAAGACCAAGGCCACCTGCCCTGATGCTGTCTTCTGACTGCTGATGTTGCCTTAATCACTGAGCCGATGCAATTTCCTGTTGCTAACCCTCACTGTGGTCCACCGGGAGGTCTCATTTGTCACTGTCATTACCTTTCAGATGAGCAGAATATCCATCTTTAGGTGGGCCCTCTCTCAGTGTCTTGTTCAGGTGTCTAAAAAGCATGTGGTCAGCGTGACAATTCAAGACAGTGACCCTGGGTGCCTAAATATGAAGGCAAATCTATGCACTTTGGTATATAAACTTTATTAATAGTGATTTTGAAGAGCAAGTAAATTTTAATCTCATTTCAAAGAAGTAACACTTTATTTTAATGTATCTTTTATAAACCACGCTAGTTTTATGTCTATATAATTCAGATGTTCCATGGGAAGAACTTGGTTAAGTGAAAAGCTACAATTCAATCAACCCTACCACCTCTGATCCTACTCTGAGCCTCTGAGCCCAAACCAAACCTGATTTTACCTCTTTCAACAGTCCTACGTCCATCAGCTGAAAGACTCATACATACCTGACTGTGAAAAGGAGCATTTCCCATATACAAAATGCCTCCTTTCTGACATTTGACTTGAATAAACCTAGCTTTCTTATTTATTAAACAAGCACCTATCTTGCCCTTACTATGTGCCAGACACAATTCTGAGAGTTTTGTAATCATAAACTCCTTTATTGCAGTAAAATCTCATTTTATAGATGAAGAAACTGAGGTGCAGACAAACTCAGTGTTTTGTTCAAGTTATAGCACCAGTAAATGAAATTCTAACTAAGTACATCTTGCTCTTGAGCCTGTGCTGTTAACCACTACAGTCAGACAACAGAGGTTCTCTGGACCTAAATGTCAGGCCAAAATCTTCCAATAATGTATTCATTTATTCTTTCAGCTCTGGTCCAGAGCAAAGGAGAGGTCAAGGAGAAGGGAACAAACAAGTAGTCCACAAAATTGTACCCTCTACCACTTTCTCTCACATTTTACACCTCATGGTCACCAGTTGGATCTCCGGAAGCAGATGTGGAGATAGCGTTTGAAGTGCAAGATGTTCACAGATTCCCTGTGAAAGGAAAGAAAAGGAGGCATAATTGGGTAGAATGGGGCAGGGAAGACGTTCAGCTGCAGTAAGGCTGAGCAGAGCCTTGGCAAACCAGCAGAGAGCTCTGGAGCAAATATGGTCTGTCAAAGTGGCCTTGGAGAACTGAAATGGCCAGACCTTATATACCCAACTTGCTGAGTTACCAGATTAGGACTATCCTGGGAAGGGCATAACTTCCAATGAGGAAGCTCTGCAGCTGAGGCAGTTCCTGAAGGCACTAACACCTGGAGCCTGCTGCCAACCACACTCCCACAATGGGGAATTTAATCTTTCCTTGAGAGGAATTTAGTCATCTCCACATCTACCAAACTCAGTAAGAGTCCATGTCCTTACAGTGGCCTAAAAGTCCTTATACAACCTGACCCCATTACCCCTTGGACCTCACCCCCACATCCTGTGCCCGTGCACTGACACAGACAGACTGGCCTCCTTTCCAGGCAAGCTCCTACCTTGGTCTTGTCTTTCCTCTCTTTTTTCAGATATTCACTTGACTTTTTCTTCATATCTTGGCTCAAATGTTACATTCTCAATGAGGTTTGTGTAATCCTCATTTTAAACTTTCTCACTTCCCCCTACTCTCAATGCCCCCCCACCCCCTCCCCTGCTTTATAGTTTTTCATTGTATTTTTCTTCTTCTGACTACTATATAATCAAGTATGACCTACTACAAGCTAGGGACAAGGGAGATGGTACTCAGTTCATTTCCTATCTCAGAAAGAAGGACTATGAATATGTAAATCTCTCATGCCATCTCTATTAGACTCAACATGATTCTTATATCTCAAACAAAAGAAATGTACTTTCGTTCTAGTTCTTAGAACAATCAAGTACTACTACTAAATTTTTCCACCAAATTCACAGGGATGGTACACTTGGCTGATGACAGCACCTGCCTAATGTCTTCCTTATTGGCAAAGCCCACTGGTTTCATCTGCAGTTTTGTATGAGATGCACTCTGGCATCTGCTACTGAGATATCAGTGGATTCTTTTACCCTTTCTCATTCCTTTTCCCACTTGGAGTGCTAGCCATGAAAAAGTGGGTGGTTAGCATTTCACTAGTCTTTTACCAGCCAAGCTTTTTAGTAAACTCTGCTCTACTACGTTAGTTAAGAAGGTGAGCGCTAGATTCAGACTGCCTGGGCCCATGGCGCCACCACCTTCAGTCTCCCCGGGTGCTACACATCACTTAGGGCATCTTAAACACATACTCCCCTGCCTGAAACATCGTTAGGACCCAGGAAATAATAGTTATTACTGCTCCATAGTCCCCGGTGTCTCTCTCTCTCCTACCTACTTCACCCACCTCTGTCGCTGAGAGCTGTACTGCTCTCAGTTTTCCATCTCCTTGAATCCTTTTTCCAAGCATTATAGTATTCTTAAACACTAGGTTTCTTGCCTCATTTAAAAACCCTTTTGTAAATGGGTTTACAGCTATAGAATATATTCTATCCCAAGACTCAGGATGAGCCATTTTATACTGGGGAGGGAGATAAAAATGGATTGGGAGTCCATTCAAGAGCATCTTATCCAGATGACAGGAGACATGGTCTCCTTCCAAAGCTGTAAGTTTGTCATAGCATAGCAACCCTATAAAACTGCCCAATACTGCCATGTCCCAACAAGAAAAAAAAAAAAAAGTGTAGCTCTCTGAAACACTGAAACATAAAACATGGTATTTTATTAAATCAGATTCTTAATTTTGAAATCTAAGGCAATATTTTAATTACTTTGTAACAGACCAGGGCTTTGGGGCTTGTTTGTTTTTATTATTAACTAAAATGGAAACCAGAAGCAAAAATAATCTGTGAGCACCACCTTGTGGAGGTATCTGCAGCTATCACATCTGTTCGGACCCTATCAATCTGGATTCATTGAACACATATTTAATATGCTAGCCCTGGAGATGGAAAAATAAACAGGCAAAACTCCCTGGCCTGGTGGAACTAACTTTCTAGTGAGAAGACAGAAAAGTAACAAGAACAATACAGGAAATACATAACATATTAGACAGTGATGAGTGCTACAGAGCAAAAATAAAGCAGGGACAAGGATCAGGGAAGTGGAATTGAAATTTAAAATCAAGTGGTCCAAGAAGGCCTCACCTGAAAAGGTATTTGAATAAAGGTTTGAAAGAGGCAAAGCGAGATATGCCATTTCCTGGAGTCAGAGCCATCTAGATAGAATGGCATGTATGAAGTACTGAGTAGAAAAACGCCTGGTGAATTTGAAAAGGGTTGAGGCCAATGTCCAGAGCAAGGGTGGAGGAGAAGACAGGAGACGAAGACAAAGGGCACACATGGGGCCAGATCACACGGAGCCTTTCTGGTCACAGTGAGAATTTAACATCTACTTCGGATGAGATGGGAGCTTCAAAAGACTCTGCACAGAGGGGTAAGATGAGCCACTTTTTTTTTTTAACAGGATTGCTTTGATCAAAGGGGTCAAAAGCAGATATAAACTGGGAGTGGTGGGAGGAATTTGTAGTCCCAGCTACTCAGGAGGCTGAAGCAGAAGTATCACTTGAGCCTGGGAGGTGAGGCTGCAGTGAGCCATGTTAGCACCACTAAACTCCAGCCTGGTTGACAGAGCAGCATCTCGCTTCAAAATAAAAACAAATAATTTGTTTTCAAGGCAGAAATAGGCTATATTGCCTTTAGATGTATGCAAGAGGGGCCCTGCCCTAGACCCATGCTTTAAAGAGTTCATAAAACAAGCACACAATGCCTAAATTTATTGTAGTGCTCAGAGCACCTTGATTAGAGATCAGGGTTCATTTCTGGCTCAGTACAATCTGTAATCTTAAACGTGTGCTCCTGTGACTAACACCCTTCAGGAACCCTGAGAAACTCATCTCCATGCTTCTTACCCTCTGCACATCAAATGAAAGGTGACCACCTCCAAACACTATCAGGTTTACTGGGTTGTACTGCTGCTATCATGGGTATGGCACGGGAGGAGCTGACAACGGGTGGGCTTGATTAAAAGAAAAGCAACTTAACTTATCAAGTCTTTCATTTTGGGGAGCACAAATACCATAGATAACAGTGTATTATACATCAGTTGTGCTGGATATTCATTTTCTTATTTTTTCTTTGTGTTTCATTTTACCATTCTTGAGTTACTCGTGAATTGCATGGCATTTGCAAAAGTTGCATATTTAATGGCTAAAGGATAAGAATTCATATTACCCAAATTTGTATTAATGCAGGTTTAGACAGAAAATTCATAATGGATGTAGGTTCTAAAATAGTGTTTTAAGAGATGATGAAATGGCAATGTAACTGATCATTGGTTTATGTATACAATTTCAATATCTTCCAATATTGTCTGCAATAGTAATAATACACCTTATGCAAACCCCCTTACAATTTGAATCAAAACTTAATCATAAAATTACTACTGCATTTTCACGTCTTATTGCCAATTCACCTGAGAAAACTTTCTCTAAATAGAAATTAATTTTTTAAAATTACTAAGAAATACAATGACTCAACAAAGGTGGTCAAATTTGAAAAAACTGTCAACAGAACATGTATTGTATGGAAAGCTTGATTATAAAACATATCATATTTTTCTGAAATTAATTTTTAAAAATAACATTTATGGGATAAATATAGAGTAATCTATGAATTAATGTCTTTGTCTTATTACTCATTCAAATATTACCTGCCTATTACTAGGACACCTAGACATAAACCATAGTAATTAAGTCACTTTTGATATTTTGTTTACTGTGAATCATGTAAAAAGCCGTAATATTATTTTCTATTTGTTTCAACAAAAATGCTTATATTTCAAAGTAGAAGGATAGAAGATATTTTAAATAAATGTTTGTTAGCTTCATTTTTAAGCTTTAAATATTTCAGTATGTGGTATGTTGAGCTTTATTTGCATTTGGGCCTTGGATCTCTTTTTTTTTATATATACTTTAAGTTCTAGGGTACATGTGCATAATGTGCAGGTTTGTTACATATGTATACTTGTGCCATGTTGGTGTGCTGCACCCATCAACTCGTCAGCACCCATCAATTCATCATTTATATCATGTATAACTCCCCAATGCAATCCCTCTCCCCTCCCCGCTCCCCATGATAGGCCTCAGTGTGTGATGTTCCCCTTCCCGAGTCCAAGTGATCTCATTGTTCAGTTCCCACCTATGAGTGAGAACATGCGGTGTTTGGTTTTCTCTTCTTGTGATAGTTTGCTAAGAATGATGGTTTCCAGCTGCATCCATGTCCCTACAAAAGACGCAAACTCATCCTTTTTTATGGCTGCATAGTATTCCATGGTGTATATGTGCCACATTTTCTTAATCCAGTCTGTCACTGATGGACATTTGGGTTGATTCCAAGTCTTTGCTATTGTGAATAGTGCCGCAATAAACATACTTGTGCATGTGTCTTTGTAGTAGAATAATTTATAATCCTTTGGGTATATACCCAGTAGTGGGATGGCTGGGTCATATGGTACATCTAGTTCTAGATCCTTGAGGAATTGCCATACTGTTTTCCATAATGGTTGAACTAGTTTACAATCCCACCAACAGTGTAAAAGTGTTCCTATTTCTCCACATCCTCTCCAACACCTGTTGTTTCCTGATTGTTTAATGATTGCCGTTCTAACTGGTATGAGATGGTATCTCATTGTGGTTTTGATTTGCATTTCTCTGATGGCCAGTGATGATGAGCATTTTTTCATGTGTCTGTTGGCTGTATGAATGTCTTCTTTTGAGAAATGTCTGTTCATATCCTTTGCCCACTTTTTGATGGGGTTGTTTATTTTTTTCTTGTATATTTGTTTGAGTTCTTTGTAGATTCTGGATATTAGCCCTTTGTCAGATGAGTAGATTGCAAAAATTTTCTCCCATTCTGTAGGTTGCCTGTTCACTCTGATGGTAGTTTCTTTTGCTGTGCAAAAGCTCTTTAGTTTAATTAGATCCCATTTGTCAATTTTGGCTTTTGCTGCCATTGCTTTTGGTGTTTTAGACATGAAGTCCTTGCCCATGCCTATGTCCTGAATGGTACTACCTAGATTTTCTTCTAGGAATTTTATGATATTAGGTCTAACATTTAAGTCTCTAATCCATCTTGAATTAATCTTCATATAAGGAGTAAGGAAAGGATCCAGTTTCAGCTTTCTACTTATGGCTAGCCAATTTTCCCAGCACCATTTATTAAATAGGGAATCCTTTCCCCATTTCTTGTTTCTCTCAGGTTTGTCAAAGATCAGATGGCTGTAGATGTGTGGTATTATTTCTGAGGACTCTGTTCTGTTCCATTGGTCTATATCTCTGTTTTGGTACCAGTACCATGCTGTTTTGGTTACTGTAGCCTTGTAGTATAGTTTGAAGTCAGGTAGCGTGACGCCTCCAGCTTTGTCCTTTTGACTTAGGGTTGTCTTGGCAATGTGGGCTCTTTTTTGGTTCCATATGAACTTTAAAGCAGTTTTTTCCAATTCTGTGAAGAAAGTCATTGGTAGCTTGATGGGGATGGCATTGAATCTATAAATAACCTTGGGCAGTATGGCCATTTTCACGATATTGATTCTTCCTATCCATGAGCATGGTATGTTCTTCCATTTGTTTGTGTCCTCTTTGATTTCACTGAGCAGTGGTTTGTAGTTCTCCTTGAAGAGGTCCTTTACATCCCTTGTAAGTTGGATTCCTAGGCATTTTATTCTCTTTGAAGCAATTGTGAATGGAAGTTCATTCCTGATTTGGCTCTCTGTCTGTTACTGGTGTATAAGAATGCTTGTGATTTTTGCACATTAATTTTGTATCCTGAGACTTTGCTGAAGTTGTTTATCAGCTTAAGGAGATTTTGGGCTGAGACGATGGGGTTTTCTAAATACACAATCATGTCATCTGCAAACAGGGACAATTTAACTTCTTTTTTTCCTAACTGAATACCCTTGATTTCTTTCTCTTGCCTGATTGCCCTAGCCAGAACTTCCAACACTATGTTGAATAGGAGTGGTGAGAGAGGGCATCCCTGTCTTGTGCCAGTTTTCAAAGGGAATTTTTCCAGTTTTTGCCCATTCAGTATGATATTAGCTGTGGGTTTCTCATAAATAGCTCTTATTATTTTGAGGTATGTTCCATCAATACCGAATTTATTGAGCGTTTTTAGCATGAAGGGCTGTTGAATTTTGTCAAAAGCCTTTTCTGCATCTATTGAGATAATCATGTGGTTCTTGTCTTTGGTTCTGTTTATATGCTGGATTATGTTTATTGATTTGCGAATGTTGAACCAGCCTTGCATCCCAGGGATGAAGCCCACTTGATCATGGTGGATAAGCTTTTTGATGTGCTGCTGAATCCGGTTTGCCAGTATTTTATTGAGGATTTTTGCATCGATGTTCATCAGGGATGTTGGTCTAAAATTCTCTTTTTTTGTTGTGTCTCTGCCAGGCTTTGGTATCAGGATGATGTTGGCCTCATAAAATGAGTTAGGGAGGATTCCCTCTTTTTCTGTTGATTGGAATAGTTTCAGAAGTAACGGTACCAGCTTCTCCTTGTACCTCTGGTAGAATTCAGCTGTGAATCCATCTGGTCCTGGACTTTTTTTGGTGGGTAGGCTATTAATTATTGCCTCAATTTCAGAGCCTGCTATTGGTCTATTCAGGGATTCAACTTCTTCCTGGTTTAGTCTTGGGAGGGTGTAAGTGTCCAGGAAATTATCCATTTCTTCTAGATTTTCTAGTTTATTTGCATAGAGTTGTTTATAGTATTCTCTGATGGTAGTTTGTATTTCTGTGGGGTCCGTGGTGATATCCCCTTTATCATTTTTTGTTGCGTCTATTTGATTCCTCTCTCTTTTCTTCTTTATTAGTCTTGCTAGCAGTCTGCCAATTTTGTTGATCTTTTCAAAAAACCAACTCCTGGATTCATTGATTTTTTGGAGGGTTTTTTGTGTCTCTATTTCCTTCAGTTCTGCTCTGATCTTAGTTATTTCTTGCCTTCTGCTCGCTTTTGAATGTGTTTGCTCTTGCCTCTCTAGTTCTTTTCATTGTGATGTTAGAGTGTCAATTTTAGATCTTTCCTGCTTTCTCTTGTGGGCATTTAGTGCTATAAATTTCCGTCTACACACTGATTTAAATGTGTCCCAGAGATTCTGGTATGTTGTATCTTTGTTCTCATTGGTTTCAGAGAACATCTTTATTTCTGCTTTCATTTCGTTATGTACCTAGTAGTCATTCAGGAGCAGGTTGTTCAGTTTCCATGTAGTTGAGCGGTTTTGATTGAGTTTCTTAGTCCTGAGTTCTAGTTTGATTGCACTGTGGTCTGAGAGACAGTTTGTTATAATTTCTGTTCTTTTACATTTGCTGAGGAGTGCTTTACTTCCAATTATGTGGTCAATTTTGGAATAAGTGCGATGTGGTGTTGAGAAGAATGTATATTCTGTTGATTTGGGGTGGAGAGTTCTGTAGATGTCTATTAGGTTCGCTTGGTGCAGAGATGACTTCAATTCCTGGATATCCCTGTTAACTTTCTGTCTCGTTGATCTGTCTAATGTTGACAGTGGAGTGTTGAAGTCTCCCATTATTATTGTATGGGAGTCTAAGTCTCTTTGTAAGTCTCTAAGGACTTGCTTTATGAATCTGGGTGCTCCTGTATTGGGTGCATATATATTCAGGATAGTTAGCTCTTCCTGTTGTATTGATCCCTTTACCATTATGTAATGGCCTTCTTTGTCTCTTTTGATCTTTGATGGTTTAAAGTCTGTTTTATCCAGAGACTAGGATTGCAACCCCTGCTTTTTTTTGTTCTCCATTTGCTTGGTAGATCTTCCTCCATCCCTTTATTTTGAGCCTATGTATGTCTCTGCATGTGAGATGGGTCTCCTGAATACAGCAGACTGATGGGTCTTGACTCTTTATCCAGTTTGCCAGTCTGTGTCTTTTAATTGGAGCATTTAGTCCATTTACATTTAAGGTTAATATTGTTATGTGTGAACTTGATCCTGCCATTATGATATTAACTGGTTATTTTGCTCATTAGTTGATGCAGTTTCTTCCTAGCCTCGATGGTCTTTACATTTTGGCATGTTTTTGCAATGGCTGGTACCGGTTGTTCCTTTCCATGTTTAGGGCTTCCTTCAGGGTCTCTTGTAAGGCAGGCCTGGTGGTGGCAAAATCTCTAAGCATTTGCTTATCTGTAAAGGATTTTATTTCTCCTTCACTGATGAAACTTAGTTTGGCTGGATACGAAATTCTGGGTTGAAAATTCTTTAAGAATATTGAATATTGGCCCCCACTCTCTTCTGGCTTGTAGAGTTTCTGCCAAGAGATCTGCTGTTAGTCTGATGGGCTTCCCTTTGTGGGTAACCCGACCTTTCTCTCTGGCTGCCCTTAAGATTTTTTCCTTCATTTCAACTTTGGTGAATCTGGCAATTATGTGTCTTGGAGTTGCTCTTCTGGAGGAGTATCTTTGTGGCATTCTCTGTATTTCCTGAATTTGAATGTTGGCCTGCCCTACTAGGTTGGGGAAGTTCTCCTGGATGATATCCTGAAGAGTGTTTTCCAATTTGGTTCCATTTTCCCCCGCACTTTCAGGCACCCCAATCAGACGTAGATTTGGTCTTTTTACATAATCCCATACTTCTTGCAGGCTTTGTTCATTTCTTTTTCTTCTTTTTTCTTTTGGTTTCTCTTCTCGCTTCATTTCATTCATTTGATCCTCAATGGCTGACACTCTTTCTTCCAGTTGATCGAGTCGGTTACTGAAGCTTGTGCATTTGTCACATATTTCTCGTGTCATGGTTTTCATCTCTGTCATTTCGTTTATGACCTTCTCTGCATTAATTAGTCTAGCTGTCAATTCTTCCACTCTTTTTTCAAGATTTTTAGTTTCTTTGCACTGGGTACGTAATTCCTTCTTTAGCTCTGAGAAGTTTGATGGACTGAAGCCTTCTTCTCTCATCTCGTCAAAGTCATTCTCTGACCAGCTTCGATCCGTTGCTGGCGATGGGCTGTGCCCCTTTGCAGGGGGAGATGCGCTCTTATTTTTTGAATTTCCAGCTTTTCTGCCTTGCTTTTTCCCCATCTTTGTGGTTTTATCTGTCTCTGGTCTTTGATGATGGTGACGTACTGATGGGGTTTTGGTATAGGTGTCCTTCCTGTTTGATAGTTTTCCTTCTGACAGTCAGGACCCTCAGCTATAGGTCTGTTGGAGATTGCTTGAGGTCCACTCCAGACCCTGTTTGCCTGGGTATCAGCAGTAGAGATTGCAGAAGATAGAATATTGCTGAAGAGCGAGTGTACCTGTCTGAGTCTTACTTTGGAAGCGTCCTCTCAGGGGTGTACTCCACCCTGTGAGGTGTGGGGTGTCAGACTGCCCTTAGTGGGGGATGTCTCCCAGTGAGGCTACTCAGGGGTCAGGGACCCACTTGAGCAGGCAGTCTGTCCATTCTCAGATCTCAACCTCTCTGTTGGGAGATCCACTGCTCTCTTCAAAGCTGTCAGACAGAGTCGTTCGCGTCTGCACAGGCCTCTGCTCCTTCCCCTGTTGTTTTTTAGCTGTGCCCTGTCCCCAGAGGTGGAGTCTACAGAGACAGGCAGGTTTCCTTGAGCTGCTGTGAGCTCCACCCAGTTTGAGCTTCCCAGTGGCTTTGTTTACCTACTTAAGCCTCAGCAATGGGGGGCGCCCCTCCCCCAGCCTCGCTGCTGCCTTGCGGTTAGATCGGGGCAGACTGCTGTGTTAGCAATGAGGGAGGCTCCATGGGCGTGGGACCCTCCCGGCCAGGTGTGGGATATATTCTCCTGGTGTGCCCGTTTGCTTAGAGCGCAGTATTGGGGTGGGAGTTACCCAATTTTCCAGGTGTTGTGTGTCTCAGTTCCCCTGGCTAGGAAAAGGGATTCCCTTCCCCCTTGCACTTTCTTTGCAGCAGGTGACCAGCACCGATTGTCCGGCACTCCCTAGTGAGATGACCCCAGTACCTCAGTTGAAAATGCAGAAATCACCGGTCTTCTGTGTCACTCGCACTGGGAGTTGGAGACTGGAGCTGTTCCTATTCGGCCATCTTGCTCCGCCCCTCTCTTGGATCTCTTATATGTGAGAGGAGTTACAAAGTTATGCAAAACTTGGCTGTAGTTTGACCCAGGGTTGTGGCAGTGAAGAGGCAATATTCCTCAAACTCTGTGCACATTCTGAAGAAAGCACCAAAGGATTATCTTTCAAATTAAATTTTAGTATAAAAGAGAAAAATCAAGTGACTCAAGCTTTTAGCCTGAGAAGCTGAACAGAACTTATCACTATGTGAGTTAAGGAAGAATGCAGGAGGAGCAGCTTGATTTTGTCATGTTAAGCTTGGGATGTCCATTTCACTCTCAGCAGTTTAAGCAGTTGGTACTCAGGGCTGGCATTCAGGTGTGTATATTTGGTAATCATCAGGGTAGGAACAGGGTAGGGGTTGTGTTCAAATCCTTGGGATGGGATTTGAATTTTATATTCTTTTTTCTACTTTCCTTGATTTTTCTACTTTTGAGAAAATGGGAGACATGATGTTGTTGAAAGATGGGGTACTCAGTTGTCCAGTTCTTCACCTTCATAGAGAAAATGGCATGAAGAACCTAGAACCTCCCTCCCAAAGCCACTACCAGAGAACAGCAACTTCCTTGGTTTGGATGCCTCAGAAAGAATTCATAATCAACCACTACTCCTGGACCCTAACCCTGATCTTGTAACTCCAGACTACCTCTGAAGTGTCAGCCACAAACACTGGTGTAAGATGCTGACTGATACCCCAAATCTTACATATGAATTGTTGTACCCCTATCAGCCCTCTGTCTGGTTCTCTTTTGTATCACATCCTGTGGTGTGGTTTTTTCTTCTATATTCTAGGCTGCTTGTCTCTCAGCCTCCCCAAATTGTTCCAATCCACTCATAGAAATGATATAAAGAAATAAAAATAAAAATAAGAACTTATGAATAAGAGACAAAACTCTAAGTTCCTGAATTTCTTTATTATTCAATTCTAATTGGAAAAAGAAAAAATTTTAAATATAAGCATCACTTTTTAAATCACTTGCAAATTATCTTATTCTCCCTCTGACAAATACAAGCACAGCTACAACTAAAGCAATATTACATTCTAAATAGGGAGGAATTCCTGAAGAAAGGGAGAAACATCAGGGGTTAAATTTACCCCTGTTGGATCCTTAAATGAGAAACAAATGCAACATTTCCAAAATGGATATACTACAGAATGCTCTTTCACAGTATGTTACTTGATCAGTTCTATATCCAAAATAAACGTGATCATTGGATAAAACAAAATTAAACAAACTTATTTTCTGTGGAATATATGAGACTACACTAATGTGCTTCATAGATCTACAATAGGAAGATAGAATATAGTACTTCCAATATTTATTTGATGCAGAACCCACTTTTTTCCAGTAGTTCATAATAACAACTTCCAGAAATGGTATTCTTCTGAACACAGTTTGAGAAATACATGTATAAAAACATCATTCACTTTTGAGACTGTCACTCATATATATGTGTATATATATATGTGTGTGTATATATACCCACACACATGTATATATATATGTGTGTGTGTATATACATATGTGTATATATGTGTGTGTATATACAAGTGTGTGTGTATATATACATATAGATATAAAAATATATATAAAGTGAACGATGTTTGCCAAAGTGGGCAGTGCAACAAAGTAGGCAGAGCAAGACCAGAAAGTTTTCTATCACCCATTCCCTGTCCTGATGCACCAAGATTTGCAAATCTGCATAACTATACCTTCATAGAACCAAATTCAATTTAGATTCAGTAAGTTTTCTTTTTTAAAAAAATTAAACCAGCCAGGCGCAGTGGCTCACACCTGTAATCCCAACACTTTGGGAGACCAAGGCAGGAAGATCACTTGAGCCCAGGAGTTTAAGACCAGCCTGGGTAACATAGGGAGATTCCATCTATACAAAAATAAAGAATAAATAAATAAATTAGCCAAGCATGGTGACAAAGTCCTGTGGTCCGAGGTACTTGGGAGGCTAAGGTGGGGGGAACGCGTGGGCATAGGAAGTTGAGGCTGCAGTGAGCCAGAATCGCTCCACTGCACTCCAGCTTGGGCTACAGAGCAAAATCCTGTCTCAGAAAAAAAAGAAAAAAGAAACCACTGAATTATCAAATATTCACAATTATTATACATTTGCATTGCAAATGAACTCCCAAATCCCCACCTGCTCCAGCAATGTTATCTCTGAATAACTGGAATTAATTATTATAGAGATAATGATAATGATGCCAAAGAATTTATCCTAATTAAATGTTCTATCATGAAGAAAAGGCAAAAATTCAGATCAATAATGATTTCATTTTATTCTTGATTCTTTTGGGGACATTCAGTTCTGCTAAGCACAATAATTTGATGAATGCTTTCATCTTCACTATGATTATCAACTTTTTCTTACATTTTACCCAACACACAAGTCCATATAATACAAGTTTTCTGAGCAAACCTTTACACATTGAAAAATTTTAAATATCCTTTAGCTAGTCTTTGCCACCCTTTCTGTGTTATCTCCATGAATTAAACTAACATGAGAATAGTTCCATTTTGTCAGAAGACAACCCACCCAAGATAGTCAAAAACTTGCTGTCATACTCTACAATTCACACAGAAAGAAGTGACACACATTTATCTGAGATATAGAAGATATTTAGTAAGAGTATATTTATTAATTATAAATCCCATTCATACTTTGTATACAAATATTAATTATTATACTTAAATTGAATGAGCAATGCTAATATTATCATGCTAAATTTTAAAAGCTAGCTACAAAATTAGTAGACATATGCTCTCAAATACATATAAATATTTTTAAAGGAGGTGCCTTAAAATAGGAATAATAATTGACTCTAGGTGACTTCTTTTAATTTTTCTGTATTATTTTTATAATCTTGAAAGCATGGAAGTTGTTTTTTAATGGCACTACTCTATGTTAACTGACTTATTCCACTAAATCTAAACTACAGGATTCAGGACACAAATTTATGGTGTAATTCCAGAAGTTTCCTCTGGGTACAAAAGGAACCCAGTAAAAATGCTGTCATCCTCAGCACTGACATACACCCCATTCCAATCTTTTGACACTTCAAGCCAGACTTGGTCTCCTGCATTTAATTTCAAGATGATGAGGAGAGAGGCCTGGTCTATTTCGTGACCATAGAGAGTTTCTCTGGACTTGAACTGCTTCTTATTCTGGGCCACCAGACTGATTCGAGCAGGTCGCTCCCTCACCGTAACATGGTAGGAAAAAACATATGTCCCAGGAATAGAGCAGTTAAACTTCCCAGTGGCAGGACTATAATTCCCTTGGTCATTATAGAGAACCTTTTCAAATTTGATGGGGATGTTAGGAGGAGGAAAAGGCTTTGACAAAGCAGCACTGAAAGCTGACCGGGGCACTCTAGCCACCTCACCCTTGGAGCCTTTAAAGCCCCGAAAGCCCTTCTTCCCAATGGGGCCTCGGACCCCTTTGCTGCCAGTGTCACCCTTTGGCCCAGTAGGTCCCAGGAGACCAGGAGGACCTAACTCTCCCTTTTCTCCTTTAACCCCTGGATCACCTTTGGCCCCAGGCAGACCACTGTGGCCGCTTTTGCCTTCCATTCCACTGTCTCCTTTGCTACCTTTTTCTCCTTTCATACCCACCTCACCTTTCTGTCCTTTTCCTCCCTTCTCCCCAGAATCTCCATGATAGCCCTTATCCCCCATCTCCCCCTTCTCTCCCTTGGCTCCAGGCCCTCCATGCAGGCCCGGTGAGCCCATAGCCCCTTGGTCTCCTTTTTCTCCTTTGGTACAATTCCCACATGTGTCTCCTTTGGAGCCTTTTTGTCCTTTCAATCCTCCCAAACCAGTGTTTCCTTTATCTCCCTTAGGGCCAGGTTCACCTGAAATGGAAAATTAAAATAATGTTTAAGGACCACATAGGCCATAAGCAGCATGCTATTACCACAGAGCTCAAAAAAGTAGAAACAAACCTACTAATTAGGAAACCTGGTTCTTGACTCAGTAAAAACTGTGCTTAGGAGGCTCTGACAATGAATAATTTATATTATGCCATGCTCTTAGAAGTGGAATAGTTAATGCTTCCAAGAAACAGTGGCTTATATTCAGATGTCATATATCTAGTTATTTTTGTTTTTTACTTTTAAGATAATAAAGAATACTAGGACTGTAGTTGTTCATTGTATTCCATTGCCCTTTGCATTTTGGCCTAACCCAGGTATTCCCCTAAACCCCCATATTGTCCATTTGAGCCTAAATTATTATTGGCAAGGAAACTGAGACCCAGAACGAGTGAGGGATTTTTATTTTCCATTGACAACTAGAGAGAGAAGCAGAACACAGATACTATTACCTGGTCTCCAAATTCCTAAACTGGTTCTCCTTCATCAAGTCAGTACACCAAATTATTAGAAGAATAACAGTAATTTGTATTTTCAGCTTACCTCTCCGATCATTTTAAATACAAACAGGAAGAGAATGAAGGGCTATATTGTGCACATGACTGTACACAGTAGATACATTTCATGCTCTACCTTGTGCTCCAGGTTTTCCTGGGTATCCTGGAACTCCTTGGTCCCCACGTTCTCCTTTGAGTCCTAAAATGATATTAAGATTAACTTTTTACCAACTACATCATTTATGATATATTTAATATTCCTCTCACAACCATGTCACATTCCAGTGTTTTCTTCAACCAAAATGGGCTAAAGGTAAAATTGTGTGGAAAAAGGCCGGGCACGGTGGCTCAATCCTATAATCCCAACACTGTGGGAGGCCAAAGCGGGTGGATCACCTGAGGTCAGGAGTTCGAGGCCAGCCTGGCCAACATGGTGAAATCCCATCTCTACAAAAAATACAAAAAATTAGCTGAGTGCGGCGGCGCACACCTGTAGTCCCAGCTACTTGGGAGGCTGAGGCACAAGAATCACTTGAACCCAGGAGGTGGAGATTTCTGTAAGCCAAGATCACACTGCTGCACTTTAGCCTGGGTGACAGAGTGAGACTCTGTCAAAAAAAAAAAAAAAAAAAATGTATTGAGGGTCATTAGGAATAATTAATTTCAACGCATAAACTATTTAAAAGAGATCTGGAGGCAGTGATCCCTTGAAACAGAATTCATCTTTGCCCTCAGTATTTTCATGGCTCTTCAAACCTCTCATAAAACTCCTGACATTCTGCTTGTATTATATATGTAAGTATTCATGTTTTTCCCAACATGAATTTTGAATAAAGTTAAAATGCCTTCTTTATATGGCCACAACGCCTGAGAAATAATGCCATGTTCCCTACAAGTTTAAACACAGGGCACAACATCCTGCAGTTGGCTAAAACTGATGATAACAAAAAAAACGTCCAGGAAAAAAAAAAAAACTGTTCTTTATATGGACCATCTATGTAAGTATAGAACTGTAGGAATTCATAGTTGAAAAAAATGAAAACATCTGGATTTTCAGATAATTGTCATATTACCATAAAATATAGTTTTATATTGGGCCTCACTAAAAGTCCATACTATTATAGTTCAGTCACACTGAATTGTTTTCAACTATAAATTAGCATAACAATAATAATAGTATTGATAATATCTCACTCTTATTACACATTTATTTTGTGCAGATAATTGTTCAAAGCTCTTACCTTTTCTTTACTTAATCCAGCCTTTTTACTTAACATAATTTTTACTTGACATTAACACACCCTCTTCTATAACACACAGGTTCATATAACATAACACATTTAATCAATTGGAAAATTTTTAATTTATAGAAGTTTATAGCACCTGCCTTTATAGCACCTGCCTTTATAGCACCTTTAATTTATAGAAGTTTATAGCACCTGCCGGAAAAGTAGGGAAGATATTTTTGTCATCATTTTATCAACAAGAGGAGCTGAGGTATGAAAAACTTTAAAGCATTGGACAGAGTCAAATACAACTACATATAACATTGGTTGGCATCAATTTGCTACCTATATTGTTTATGATATAACTAACATATTTTGTTTCATTTTTGTGAGGGAAAAAATAAATCCTAAGCCAAATTAAAAGTGGTGAGAATAGACTCCCCCCAGTTTCATAAGAACAACTAGAGAAATCCCACCATAGGTCATTTAGCAGAGTTTTCTAAGTTGCTAGCTACCCCAACACCACTCTGCATAAAAAGGAAAATTTGGAAATTAAACCATAGGCCATCAGGAAAATAACTGGATGCATTTTGAGAGAACCCAGCCCTAAATGGAAGGGAAGAGCCGATTCTATTCCTAGTCTTTGCCAATACTCAAATACCAACCTTCACCACACAGAGTTATGCTGGTTCTTGAGTTCTTTTAAAAAGTTTAGTTGCTTCCCCTAATTTACTCAACCAGGTCATGATTAACTAGAATGGAATCATTCAACTCATTTTTTTTTCTAACTTTCTATCTTAACCAAGAGTCCAAGCTAAGCCTGGAACTGAAAGGAAAGTAGAGTTGCTACTTTATAAAGAACGGCTGAATGAATTTCTACTTTTGATCCTTCATCAAAGTGTGTTCTTAAGAACCATATTTTATTACACTTCCCTATTTTTTCTTCTATTTCCAGAAGTCTAGCTTCCAAAATGTATGAATCACTGAGGAGGTTCATCGCTCATCTTTATTTCACAAGGTTTTCTGCTAACATAATTCAGGCACAAAAGGATTAAATGTTTCCAAGAATGAAAATCACATAACTGACAAGTGTGAAGTAGCTCTCTCTTCCCTTAGCATCTTTTTTGAGTAATTACTTCACTGAATGTTCTACCAGAAATGAGTTAGGCAGTTCCTGAGCCATGTGGAGGGTGATATATAGATGGTATTAGGTCTTTTGACATGTGACACTGAGGCTAAAACATTTAACTTGATGGATAGATGGCATTTCTACAGGCTGCTGGTATTCACTTAGGAATTTCTAAATATCCTAGTGAATCTGTAGCTTTCCTTCAGTACCTTTAAGCACTTATAGAACCAGGGATTTCCTGGGGCAGAAAGCCTTCTTTACTGATACACTTATGGAATTACAGAATTTCTGAGCTTGAAAAGAGCTATAAAGGCACTCATAACTATAAATCTTCTTTGATAGTAATCAAGGTATAAATAAATATCTAGTTCATCTCCTTCAATTTCCAGGTGAAAGAAAACGACTGGCCCAATGTCATTATTATAAGCTTGATTACTTCTGTTTTAATTAAGATGTCTTCCCACCACTGACACTGCCTCTGATTTCAGAGTGAGCCAAGGGATATATTAAATTCCTCTTAGCAGGCATACTATCCACCTAAACTGAATATTCAGAGAATTGCCTGCACTAGTTAGTTCCATCTAATACAAAATTATTTGCATACAAAGGAAGTAGGGCTCACATGAGCATGTACAGGAAGGGTATCTCTGTACCCTTCCCCAGAGACTATATACTCTATGGCTGCTAGTCACTAGGTCAGCCAGGTGACCAATGAGAGATGAAAAAGCTGTGTGACAATCTGTGTGCCTGCATGCAAGCATGCAATGTTCCCAGGTAAGTTTAAAATTTCTCAGTTGGCTATTTAGAAAGTTAACATATTCATATCAAATATAATGTGCTTTACCAAGTATTTACATTTTTTAAAATTGACTCACCTTCAAGAATCTAGTATTTAAGTAGCAAATTGCTCTTCTGAAAAATTATGCAGGATGTCCCTTGAGTTTTGACATGAATGAATTACCTACCTTTCTCTCCTTTGTAGCCTTTAGGGCCTTGGGGCCCAACAACTCCTGGTGGCCCTGGGATCCCCAAATTTCCAGCCTCTCCTTTAGCACCTAGAAATGGGATTGTAAATCACATCAGAATATAAAATTTCTCTTTTGAAGTTCATTAGATAAGGGGAAAAAAAGCATTTTATTGCAATCAATAAGTATCAATGACCTAATGATAACATCTGAGTGAAAATAAACCATCACAGAGTCCTAAGGGCAATATTTTTGTCTGATTTGCATTTTTGTAGTACCTGAATAGATAAATTGAGCCCATTAGTACTTGTCACTGTATTCATGGCAGTGATGGAATGATTCAGGGAAGCAGCACTATATCAAACAGGACCAAAATGATAATCTGACACTTAACCTCATGTGGACCACACTTTCACATTGGAAGTAAAAACACCTAGCACCTTTGCATTTGCCTTTTATTCACTTGCTCATTCACTCATTAACTATTTCTGAGGTCTCCTATACACCAAGCACCTCGCAAGGTGTTAGGAATGCAGCCATCAATATTCCAGCGGTCCCTACTCTCATGAAGCTGAGAGTCTACGGAAGATAAGCATTGAACAAATAGCCACACAAATACATAGAAATTGTCAAATTGTAGCAAATGATATAAAGAAAAATACGAACGTCTTACTGAGGACTTAATTGATGAGATCAGAGGCTTCCTTGAGAAAATGGCATTAAGCCAAGACCCAAAGAATGGACTAAGATTTCCCAAAGCAAAGTAGCTTCCCTAAGTAGGACCAAGATAGTCTCAGCATTCTGAGCTCTTAAGCACTATGCACTGTGGCAGAACCAGCAGACTAAGACATATGAGCTCCCCAGGCAGGGTAATAACTTGGCACACCTTGGAATTGTTTGTCATATATATTTAGAGGAGAGAATGAACCCTGAGAACAGCCCAGTTAAATCCACCACTGGGTAAAACAAAAGCCCTGACGTTACAGAACTCACATCCTCAGCAAATACGTGACCATGCCCTTGGAATTTTCACCCCCTAGCAGCTTACCAGTCAGATAGGATATTAAGACTTCTGGTAAATATAATTTTCTCACTCTCATTAAAATTTTCAGTAATGTTTTAGCAATCCTGATATCTTGGTGCCCAAGCTACGGCCCATCTCCTTGACTCCTTAATGCAGCTCTGCATAAATACTAACCGCATTTCCCAAAGGGTCCCTAAAATGGGATGAAATGAATGAAAAGCTTGGTGAAGATGTATAATTGCTGAGTTTATAGCATTACATTCCTCAGGGAATGGTGAATTTTAAATTGGCATTCTGATCTTAACTTTACCTTGAATTCTCTTCTAAATGACATGTAAAAGCTGAAATGTATTAGAATAAAGCTGAGAGCATATTCATCATGTATGTATTATAGACATCTGAAATCTTGAAATACATAACCATGGCGTTCAAATGAGAAAGTCACTGGGCAACGACACAGTATTGCCTCAGAAATTCAATGAGAAGCAAATGGAATCCTAAGCTTTATTCTCCACCTCAGAGCCATTCCATTTCTAATCCTAACTACAAATAGCACCCAGAAAATCCACCAGTCAGCACACATTCTTGCAAGGCAACAGAAGTTTCATTTACCCTTTTTAAATCAGCCACTAATGAAAAAATTGTTCTGCTAATAAACCTGTGCATCTTAAAGAACCACAGCACCATGCTGGGGATGGTAATCCCTGACTTTGCTCTCACCAGCCCTGTCCAGTAGAATTGTCTACAATGATGGAAGAGCTATCTGTGCTGTCCAATACAGTGGCTGTTGAGCACTTGAACTGTGGCTAATGTGACTGATGAACTGAATTTTTTTACCTTATTCAATTTTAATTTTAATATTTATTAATTACCACATTGAGCAACACAGCACCCATTTGCTTTTATAACAATGTGACACTTAGACCTGTTATCATTTGCATGGCAATGTAGAAACTCTTGGGACAATTTCACCCCACAACCTACCTCTCAACTCTACCGAAGTACAAGTGAGAAACATGACTTCTTATATTTTCAAATACCTGGCTGTCCAGTCTCTCCAGGTTCTCCTTTCTGGCCAGGTACAGGTGAACAACAATCACAACAATTCAAAAAGAAATCAGCTGTGTCAAGTGTGAAGTTTTCAAAGGGAAAGAGAGTGCCAGTGCCAAAGACAGAATCCAAGGCTGAGGGTTTGGTGATTGATTCTGCCATTTCAGCCATTTCTGTGAAGAGGGTTTCTTCTTCTGGAGGTGGGCCACTGGATGGCTTTAGACCCTTTGGCATCTCTCTTCTCTCAGATTTCTTCGTAAATTTGGTATATGGTGTGGTCTTTGCTATTGTGTTCATGCCAGCAATAGCCAAAATAATTAAAATAGGACAAAGCCAAGAAAACATCCACATATTTGAGGCTGGAAGAAAGATATAATAGTAAAATATATACATATTACATGAGGTCCAAATGAAAAGACTAAGTGATATAAATATATATTCATATAAAAGAAATATATATGTATATGAACCATAAGAATGAATAATATGCATAATATAGAATGATATATTTTCAATATATTTAATATGTAAATGTGTGCTTGAATCACTACAGAATATTTTATGTATTATTTATTATAAAGAACACTTTACTTCAATTCATCTTTCTGGTTGCTTTCTCAGTATTATATATTGTTCCCAACCATTCCAACTATCTTGCCAAATAGCAAACATGATCTATAATAAATACATCATGACTCAATAGCTCATATACCCTGTGGAAGATAAATGTGTATAATTTCTTGACTGATTGCACTCAGATTTATAGAAATCAAATACATTTATATTAGAAGGAGATGAAAAATATTGAACTGAATAGTTTATTCCAGCAAACTCAATTATTTCAAGAAAAAATACTGTGGAATGGTCCTTAAATCTACTAAGGATAATGGTCCTGTTGTGAGAGTAATTTTTGAAAATCTATTTTAGTAAGTGAAGAGAGAGTCAATTAAAAATAATAAATTTGAATATATGCTACATCCTTAGATTCCTCACATGGCATTTAACTCTCCACTTCTTTGCTTTGTAATTTGGGGAGTTTTTCTAGAAATTCACATTTATTCTTGTATTATTTTAATGGGGCAAAATGTGGTTATTCTTAAAAGGCATTTGGCAATGTCCAAAGTGATATGATATAAAGTTTCTAATGAGGTGAAATTTTGATAGTTCAGAGTATTCCATTCCCAATCAATTCCCAGCAGTCTAGGGGCTGCTAACAGATAGTCAGAGTTATTAATCCACATTTCCTGATAGGAGAAGGCAGCCATAATTAAGATAAATAGTAACAAAGTAAAGATAATGGAAATAAAGATAGTAAAAAGGTCTACTGTTTATACAGTACCTACTCTGAGTAGATGCCTTACATTAATTAATCTAATAAGGTCTCACAACAACTCTCCATTCCCCCTTGAGAACTGGAACATGACAAGGATGCTCTCTCTCATCCCTCCTATTCAACATAGTACTGGAAGTGCTAGCCAGAGCAATTAGGCAAGAGAAAGAAATAAATGGCATTCAAATAGGAAAAGAAGAAGTCAAACTCTCTCTCTTTGCAGAAAATATGATTATATACCTAGAAAACCATAGACTGCCAAAAGTCTCCTGGGACTGATAAATGACTTCAGTAAAGTTTCAGGAAAGAAGATTAATGCACAAAAATCAGTAGGGGTTCTATACACCAATAACGTTCAAGCTGGGAGTCAAATCACATCAAGATTGTAATTCCATTTACAATGCCATGAAAAAAATACCTAAGAGTACATCTAAGGAAGGAAGTGAAAGATCTGGAGAACTACAAGGAGAACTACAAAACACTGTTGAAAGAAATCAGATATGACACAAATAAATGAAAAAACATTCCATGCTCATGGATTAGAAGAATCAATATTGTTAAAGTGGTCATACTGCCCAAAGCAATTGACAGATTTAACACAATTTATTTCAATCTATCAATGTGACTTTTCACATGACTAGAAAAAAACTACTCTAAAATTCATGTGGGACCAAAAAAAAGGGTTCTAATAGCCAAAGCAATCCTAAGCAAAAAGAACAAATCCAGAGGCATCACATTACCCGATTTCAAACTATACTGTAAGGCTACAATAACCAAAACAGCATGGTACTGGTACAAAAACAGACACATAGACCAGTGAAACAGGATGGAGTATCCAGAAATAAAGCCACACATCTGTGACCATTTGATCTTTGATAAAGTCAACAAAAATAAGTGATGCAGAAAGGACTCCCTATTCAGCAAATTGTCCTGTGATAGCTAGTTAACCATATAAAGAAGAATGAAACTGGACCCCTACTTTTCGCTCTATGCAAAAATTAATTCAAGATGGATTACAGATTTAAATGTAAGACCTCAAACTATCAGAATCCAAGAAAAAAAAGAAAAAGACTAGAAAATGCCACTCTGGACATCAGCCTTGGGGAAAAAATTATGACTAAGCCCTCAAAAGCAATTGCAACAGAAAGAAAAATTGACAAGTGGGACCTAATTAAACCAAGGAGCTTAAGCACAGCAAAAGAAACTATCAACAGAGTAAAGAGGCAACCTACAGAATGGATGAAAATATTATCAAATTATCATCTGAAAAGATCTAATCATCAATCTATAAGGAACTTAAACAGTTCAACAAGCAAAAAAACAAATTATCACATTAAAAAATGGGCAAATGACATTAGACGACACTTCTCAAAAGAAGACATGCAAGCAGCCAACAAAGATGAAAAAATGCTCAGCATCACTAATCAAAAGAAAAATGCAAATCAAAACCACAGTGAGATATCATCTCACACCAGTCAAAATGACTACTATTAAAAAGTCAAAAACTAACAGATTTCAGTGAAGATGAGAAGAAAAGGGAATGCTTGTACATTGTTAGTGGGAGTTAAATTAATTCAGCCACTATGGAAAGCAGTTTGAAGATTTCTCAAGGAACTTAAAACAGAACTACTATTTGACCCAGCAATCCTATTACTGGATATATATCCAAAAGAAAACAAATTTTCTCCCAATAAGACACATGCATTAACATGCTCATTGCAGCATTATTTGCAATAACAAAGACATGAAATCAATCTAGGTACCTATCAACAGTGATGAAGAAAATGTGGTACATATACACCATGGAATACTATGCAGTCATAAAAAAGAATGGAATCCTGTCCTTTGAAGCAACATAGATGCAGCTAGAGGCTATTATCATATCCAAATTAATGCAAGAACCAAAAACCAAATACTGCATGTTCTCACTTATAAGTGGAAACTAAACATTGGGTAGTCATGGACATAAAGATGGGAACAATAAAAACCGGAGACTACTAGAGGCGGTAGGGAGGAGAGACAGAGGCAAGTTTTGGACAACTAACTATAGAGTACTATGTTCAATACCTGGGAATTGGATCATTTGTACCTCAAGCCTCAGCATCACACAACATACCCAGGTAACAAACCTGCACACATACCCAATGAACCTGAAATAAAAGTTGGAAAAGATTCTTAAGGGGAAACAAAGCCAGCTCCAGCAGGTGGGTGACAACATTATTCACCTTCACAGATGAGATAACAGGCACCAAGAGGTTACATACCTTCCCCCAGGGTCACACAACCTGTAAGTTATAGATGCAGGTCTCTTTAATTTCAGAGTCTAAACCCTTTTCCACAAATCATGTGGCATTTATAAAGATGAGATTAAAGCACAATAAATTCAAAGGTAGCTCCATGGAACAGCGCTATGGATGAAACAAATATAAATCAGTACAGATAAAAAAGGAGAAAGATAAGATGCTTTGTTTCCAAAATCATATAAAAATAGAAAAATGCTAACTTTCCTTTGAGTTATCTTTGCTACCACATTCATCCAGTCAACCAATATTTATTGAATATTGACAGTGTTAACAAGCCCTAAAATATTATATATGGTAACAACAAACATAAGGCATGGTCATTGTCCTCAGAGAGTTTATAGTCTAGTGTTGAGAGATGAAACGCAACAAAGGAAATGAAGGAAAATGTGAAAAGCAGCTGATCACATTGCAGCTTCCCAAATATAGGCCCTTCTGTCCCCAAATGCAGATTCCCACACACACACATATACACTCTTCATTCCACAAGAATGAGGACATCAAACACAGATACAATGCATCAGCCAACTAAATCCAGTCCCAGCAAAAACTAGAACAGAGAAATATTCTGTCTGTATATAAAATAATTAAACTTTCATTGGTTCACACAATTGCATTCAATAAAATATTCATTTGTTCAACAAACCTTTATTTGAGCATCTAAGAAGTCTATGTGGGGTCCCAGAATACAAACAAAAGTAAAACCTAGCCCCATCCCTAAGGATCCTTTTTCCTGTAAACATTCAAAAATAACCAGGCCCACATATTTGGGCAAAAGAGAAATCAGAGATTTGGCAGAAGACTCAAAGGGAAATATTGGTGGCTTTTAATTCTCTCACCATTTTAAGAAGAATTAGGGTTTGCAGAATGCTCAGTGTTAATACTCTAAGATATTTCTTATGTTCTCTTAAACAAGTGAGGTCATGTGACAAAATAACCTTTCTTTCTTCCTACTACATGTATCTGTGTTAGTCTTCCATACATACAAAGTATTTTTGACCCTGCAAAGATGTTATGGTAGTATCTTGGTAAACCAGTCCTGAGGGTGCAAGCAAGAGATATCTAGTGGAACAGGGAGGAGAAGGGAGAGCATGAAAGATATTGTCCTAGCTATTTATAATATTATTTCCCTTATACCACATAGTAACCATGCAAGATAAGATTTACTATACCCATATAATGGATTCTAAAACTGAGCACAGACAGATGAAGTAGCCTGCACAAAATCACAGTGTTAGCAAGTAGCGGGGCTGGGATTAAAATCTAGGTTTTGACCCCAAAGTCATCCCATGTACTTCCCACTGTGCCATGTTCCCTGGGGATTAATGAGTGATCAGAGATGTTGCAAAAGTGAACTGAGTTGACCCCTTCATGAAGCTCAACTCTGGATCTTTCAGTAGAAGAAAGTGACTTTCTGCAGACAGGAAATGGGAACTTAATGAGAGTAATGAGGAAGGAGAGAGAGGAGAAGTCTGACTCTGACAGTAGAAACCTATTGGTGTGAGGTAAACAAAGTTACAGACAGCATATCTGACAAGAGGTCAAAGAGCAACAGAAAGTAATGAACAGAGCTAATCAGTAAGAGGAAGGTGTTCAGGTTCCCTATTGAAGGGCATGGATTGTCCTCACATATGTTTCCTTTGCATTGTGGTTTCCTGCTTCCCGATTTAAGCACAGATGTTAAAAGATAATGTTGGCAGCATTTTGATCGTGATAAGGCTCCCCAAGAATTTGGAGATGAGGAAAACATAAAGTTCTTCAAAAGACAGTGGAGCAGGGGTTGATAGTAACTTGACTGATGATGCAGATACGTCATTTCTTATAACCAAAAATTTTCATGATTGCGTAAAAACATAAAATTTCAGCCAAACAAAATTTCCGCAATGAGTGAAGCAAGTAAGGGCCCCTGACCAAATTTTAAGTCGTTAAAACAATAAAACGTAACTTAAATGCTAATCCTAAAGTAGGTGTAAATCTTAACATGTTAGAAGTAAAAATCAAAATAGGAGGTTGGGATCCTTAATTAGAGAACCTAAGTTCAGGAAACCCTTTTACTTATCCTGAAGATTGCCTAGACTGCAAACACTTCCAGTCCAAAAAGTTAAGTCTCTTGTTTCTGTGTTCCCAAAGACTAGTATAATGTTCGGCAAATAATAGGTGTTCCATAGATGTTTTGCTGAACTGAAATAAAGTAAACGTAGTAGATTGCATTATTGTCCCCAATTTTTTATCCCTCCCTGTACTCACACCCTTTGCTAAATGGATTTTTGCACTGCCACACACAAAAGAAATGGGTTCTATACTCCAATCCCTTGACTCTGAGTTCAACCATGTGACTTCAGCCCATAGAATGAGGTAGAAGTGACAGGGGATTAGGTCTCAAGGACCCTTGGGTGTTTCCACTTGCTCTCCTGCACTTTTGCCATTGCCACCAAAAGGATATGAATGACCCAGCTTGCTGGTCACTGGAGGAGGATGAGAAACACATAGAGTGGAGCTGTTCCAGATAAAATGTCCTAGCCAAATATGACCTAGAGCACAGTCCCCAAATGACCTGAAGACCCATGAGTGACCCCAGGTAAGACCAGCTGAGACCGATCAATATTAAACAACCCTCACCAATCCCACAGATATGATCCAGTTATCTACTGCTGTGTTGCAAAGTACTGCAAACTTAGTGGTCTAAAAACAACCATTTTATTCTAGCTAACAATTTCTAGCTAACAATTTATTCCAGCTAACAATTTCGTGGGTCAGAAATTCAGGTCTGTCTGGATCAACTAGGTGATTCCTCTGCTCCATGGGGAATGAACTAAGGTCACTCCGAGTGTTCAGCTAGTGGATGGGCTGGTGTAGAGAGGCTTAATTACAAGTCTGATACCTTGATAGAAATGGAAAATACTTGGGCTCGGTTAGGACTTTCAATCACATAATCTCTCTGGCATGCCGGTCTCAAGGTTTTTAAACTTCCATCATGGCTCAGGGCTCCCAAAGACATTTTTCCAGGAACATGGAAGCTGCTAATCTATTAAGGTGGCTTAGTGACACTTCCACTAAATTTTTAGCCAAAGCAGTCTCAGAAGCCAGCCATACTCAAATGAAAGGGGCATGGGCCTCATTTGTTAATGTGAGGCATGTCAATTTCTGATCATCTTGAATCTACCACAGATACACAAGCTTTACTTTGTCAGCCATGGAGTTTTAGCAAGATTTGGCCACAAAAGCTAACTGACACCAACAGTTCCAGCCTCTAGCCTAACATTATTTTTACCATTGAAACAAAATGACTAAGCAGTTTCCAGACAATGTCATCTTACCTTTCCCTGACAGAAGACACCCTTTGAACTCCTCTCCCTTATCAATTAGCCCCCATAACCCTGGGGCCACCCCTAGTTGAGATGCTTGCTATTAGAAAGGCTCTTGAAGATGCTATGATCTTGAATGTACCTTCCCTGAGATTCTGTGATGAGGTTTTATAACAGTGGGCACTCTATTAATACATAACATTTAGCTCATTCTATAAAACTTTATTCTAAATGTAGGAAGCATTATGTTTCTTCTAATAGTGTACTCTTCGCTCCCATTAAAAAGAAGGTGCCCAAGATTGGGAGAACATTCTTTGAATATTTGTTAGTTTTTTTCCCAGTAGAAATAAGATGTTCACACTGACTTCATAGTGCACATTTGGAAGATGATCGACAACTTTAACATTGAGGCTAAAGCCATGGATTATAAATAAATTTTAGTAACTGACTATCAAATAGTGTAGTTTAAGGATTAAAAGCCATTAGCTTTGTAGAGAATCATTCCTGAGTTTAAGTTTCAAATCTTCCCCTTTTGGTTTGATTTGGAGCAAGACACTGTACCTCTCTAAGTCTTGGTTCTTCATTTCTAAAATGGAGATAATAATAGCAGTTTCATCTTGTATGGTTGTGAAACTTAACGAGATAATGCATGAAAAGCTCTTAGCATAGTGCCCTCAGTAACTGTTGACTATTTTTTAATGAGAATTAGATCTATTGACTTAGCCAGAAATATTTTGAAGCAGTGACAAGTTTTTCCCATTCTCACGTTGTGCCAGACTGATATTGCATTTGGGCATTTGGCATTATTTCCATACTGTTTTTATCTGCTCCCCCAAATCTCAGGGGCCCATATGTAGGAACTAAATTTCCCAGAATCTCTTGACATCAGGGTTCCAGTTTAGTATCTGCCAATGACAACATTTGATGGAATGGGAGAGACAGAAAGAACATAGAAGCCCTCTGTAGTCCCAGCTACTACTTGGGAGGCTGAGGCAGGAGAATCGCTTGAACCCCGGAGGTGGAGGTTGCAGTGAGCCAAGATCGCACCACTTCACTCCAGCCTGGGTGACAGAGCAATATTCTGTCTCAAAAAAAAAAAAAAGAAGAAGAAGCAGAAGGAGAAGGAGAAGAAGGAGGAGGAGGAAGAGGAGAAGGAGAAGGAGAAGAAAGAAGAAAGAAGAAAGAAGAAGAAGAAGAAGAAGAAGAAGAAGAAGAAGAAGAAGAAGAAGAAGAAGAAGAAGAAGAAGAAGAAGAAGAAGAAGAAGAAGAAGAAGGAGGAGGAGGAGGAGGAGGAGGAGGAGGAGGAGGAGGAGGAGGAGGAGGAGGAGGAGGAGGAGGAGGAGGAGGAGGAGGAGGAGGAGGAGGAGGAGGAGAAGAAAGCAGTAGCAGCAATTTTCTGATTCTCTGAAGGCTAGAGGCAAATCTGACAACTAGCGACAACCATCCCTGCCTTTGCTTCTTCCTGCTTCAATGATTAAATAAGCACCTACTTACCTGAATGAAATCCCTTTCTGCCTAACATGTCTGTAGTGCCTTGAGAGCAAATTTTGTTATCGTATCTTCTTCTCCATTTAATTTTATCTCTATTTCTTTTATTATAAAATCCCAGCCTGCCTCCTTTGTTTTGTTCTCTTTCTTTTCACCACTCTCTCTTTCTTTTTACATTCTCTTTTTTTTACCACAATCACTCCTCATCCATCCACAACATCTTTATCTATTAGAAGCTAGATGGATCAAATTATGTCCCAAAAAGTTTTTCAAAAGATTATTCCCATTTTAGCCCATTTTGTGTTGCTGTAATATAATTTTACAAACTGGATAATTTATAAAGAAAAGAAATCTATTTCTCACAGTCTTGGAGACTGGGAAGTCCAACATCAGGAAATCAGAATCTGGTCCAGGCCTTCTTCCCATGGAGAAAGACACAAAGGCAAGACAGTTTAAGAGAGGGCTGAATTCACTTTTATAAGAACCCATTCCAAAAATAGTGACATTAATGTTTTAATAGTGACATTAACACTGTTGCATTGAGAATTAGGTTTTTATCACACAAACCTTGGGGGATACATTCAAACCATAGCACTCCCACAATGTTCTGAGCCTTCGAATATATTGCCCATACTAATACTATGTTCCAGTTGTACTCTTGAATACTAATTCTAATATAAATATAAATACCGTTGAAACAGTTTTAGGCACATGGATATGTGTGCATATATTGTTTGGGCTGCAAAACGGGTGACCTTTTCTTCTTAACCTTATATAAAGCATTCTTCTCCTCTGACCCTGTATAGTTCTATAGAATTATAAAATGAACCATTATGTCTATAACATTCCTTTGCTATTGGAAGAGCTACTTTTAATGTCTCACATCATTTTATTTAGAGCAATATTTCCTGCTGTGTTTCTTCTCATACTCATGTTTCTCTTTCTTTCTTCTTTTTGCTCTTCCTTATATTCAGTCACAAATGTTTATTAAAATCTACTCTGTGTCAGGCACCAAATTATATCCAGGAGTTACAGAATAAAATATACGCTCTCACAAAGCTTACATTCCAATGAGAGTAATAAATAACATTCGGTAAAGAAATAAACATTTCAGACTGTAAGTAGGTGCTATAGAGAAAGCAAATGGAAGTATTTGATAAAGAGTGACAAGGAAAGGTTATTTCAGACAACAGCATATTACACAAGAATATCAGGAGAAGGAAAATGGGTAGAGGCAGTTGCTGCCACTACTTACATCTCCTTCCTCAGAGCTACATCCATCAAACAATCCTATTTTCCTTTTTAAGGTGCCTAGCACTGCACCTTCAATGCTAGGTGGCCATGAAGAGAAATTAGGGAGAATTTCTGATAAGTTATTTCCTCTTGCCCCAGTTCTTCCAGTAAACTCAGACAGGTAGCCCTTTAGAGCTCAAATCTTGAGTTCATTCACAAATTGCCACATCAAAAGGAAGACAGAGAAACTTTGTAACTACAGATTTCTATTTCCCACTTTATTTTTTAAGAGCAATTCCAGAGTGATTGTAATCAGCTCTGATAGACGTGCCCATCTCTTCGTGTCGATAGATGCAGAAAAAGCATCATTGTTTCTATTGTCCAGTGGCAAGCTATTTCTTCCAGAGTATCTAAATAGTGAATCCATTACAATTTTATTAAGGACATTGGATGTAACATTACAGTCTACCAAGTTAAATGCTTCTTGTGTTTAACAAGTAAGAAGAAAATTAAAACATTCTCAGCATTATTCTGTCAGATGGAAAGGGATTGGCCTTGGTTCAGAATATAATACCATAAAAAGAGTCCTGCTGAAAATGTGGAAACTTTTTGCCTCTATGGATGCCATCACTTTTTCAGTTCCTCCTCTTCTCCTCTCATCCTGCCTTAAATCAAAGCTGTAGGACAGGAAGCAGAATGTTACAAGTGACAGTGGAGACCCATGGAGTAAGGTTGGTTATGGAGAAGGAACTGCACTTACCAGAGCAATCAAGCTAGGGCAGGACCAAGTGATAACTCGGCGACTAGTTGGTAGAAAAGTTAAGTCACCTGCATGGGTGAGTAAACAGGTAAAAATGTAGCCTAAATTGAGGCACAACAATAAGTCCCAGCTCCATGTCTCCACAACCTTTAAAAAAACTTGTAAGGATCAGATTAGGCAAAGGCAAGAAGAAAATTATTACTCCTCAGTTTCACCACTTTTATTTCCCTCACAGTGATTCTGAGCATATCTGCTATAGTAGTTTTCTTATTTTAGGAAAAAAGAGGACTAAAGGAGGTGAGGGAAAGGGACAGTGTGCATCTGTGGGTGTGTGACTGGATAATGAGCCTGAATTAAATTTTGCAGGCTGATATATTCCACTGATTAAAAAAGCAATGGGGAGCTGGGTGTGAAGAGTGAGGGAGGGTGGTATATGAGAACTCTCTGTTCTTTCTGCTTAATTTTTTAGTAAACCTAAAACTGCTTTAAAAAATAAAGTCCATTAATTTTTTAAAAGGTAAAGCAATGGGGTCCAAACATGTTGATTGATTTGTTCACTTACCAGTTAATAAACTAGTCCTGGCAGCAGTTAATAATCTATCAAAGTTGTTATTGCACTCCTGAATTTAAAACTTACATATGTCCATAATACATTTTTGTTAAATTTTGCCATGTTAATAAAAACCCACGATGGAGTCAAACCAGTTCCATGTTAGAAACTCACCATGAGGTAAAATTTCACTGAGACTTTTCTGCTTCTTTGATATGAAGAATTTATATATCCATTAAAATAAGTAAGCAAACCTCTTCACCATTTTGGAGACCAAGCAGAATGCCTGTTGTGGGGTGTTTCTCAGGAGGGAATTATTATGTAAAACAAAGGAGAGCTAGCTCATTCCTGCTCCACCAGTCTATCCAAAATTAACCAGAGTTGTCCTACAGGGGAGATTCTGAGGAAACGTCAGGATACAGAATCTAACATATGAGTGGGTTCTATATCGCATAAGTATACATATGTAACAAACCTGCACGTTATGCACATGTACCCTAGAACTTAAAGTATAATAATAAAAAAAAAAAAAACCTTTTTCATTTTATAAAAAAAAAAAAAAGAAAGAAAAAGAAAAGGAATTTGTCTTTGAAGCGAAAAATGTTTTTCAGATAAGGTGATAGACAGGGAATTTTCATTACTAACAGTTTGCTTTCTGTTGATAGCCGGGCTTCTCAGTGTTGAAAGCCTGCGTTGATCCTTTTATCAGCATACTTCAATGCCCACATGTAAGGCACTCAAATATGAAATATAACTACTAAAGATACGGCATTAAATAAATGTTTTATTATTAAACTATTTGCATTTACCGAACTCTCATATATCTTTCATTTCTACAATGTTTAAGATCTTTTTTTTCAATCCAGAGAGTTCTAAACCTATTCCAGGGCTCAGAAATTCTTATAAACAAACATCAGAAGGATCAGAAGTTTGAAGATGTCAACAGACATTACATATCCCAAAAGATATCCATTTTTCTCTTGTCCATTGGAATCTGAACTAGTTTTAGAGCCATTTAGCATCACGGATCAGGGGAAGAGCAGACTCTGTCACATTTTAATTAGAAGTTTCCAAGAAGAGTCAATTTAGGGTCAATCTAGCTTATAGATACAAGAGTTGGTTCTTACTCTGTCTCTAGTTCTCAAAAAGTCCTTGAGAACCCCCTAATTACTCTTCACTATACATAAAGTCATTGTCACTGACCTGTGTCAACATCAAAGATACGTAGAAAACATGAGAGGATTATTAGCTACACAGCAGTTTTTTGGGGTGTGTTGGCATGGTGACCCTAGCACTTTCCTGCTTTGCTCAAACTCCATAATTTGGCATCAGGCTTCAAGAATTCATCTTGGATCTGGGTTCATAAAAGGGGGCCCTGAGCCTCGGTTACTAACAGCTGCCTGAGGCTAGGGTAAGTCCCTTTACCAAGAGGAAAGTAGTGTCCTTACATTGAAAACAATGAATTCAGACTAGAAGAGCCAGCTCTAAACCCTTTTCTACTTCTGATGTAGTAAGATTATTTTCCTAACAAATCCTGCCTAATCATAGTCAGTGCCGAAGATTTAAATATCATTACATTCTCATTTTGTCACTTGGTCCAGGGCCCATTCCATGACTTCAGAGTCAGCTCATGGAAAACTCTGCCTGTGGCAGTGGCTCTGGGAGACCCTTTAGAAGTCAAGGGCTCCCCTAGAAAGTTGAGAATAAGATAGCTCTGATAAGCATCAGGTTTGGCATCAGCTGAGAGAAGAACAGAAGGGAGTCTGTCCCTGACAAAGCTACCGAGAGGTTAATGCATCACATGAAAAACAGCAGTAACTTCCTCTTTCAGGACAGCCTTGCTATTTAATACCCCAAAAGACCAAGGACAAAGAATGGCATTGTATAAGCACTGTAACTCAAGCAATTAGTCAGGTAATGGTGTGTGGGGTTTATCATAGCAGAATGTCAATTAAAACACTTGGAAGGAGGTTATGCAAAGCACTGAGATTTCAAATCTTGTAAGTTACCAGTAGGACTAAATTATAGTAAATGTCATATTACTACAGTAAGTATCACATAAATGAAAATAAAGTTTGTTTTCTAATATGGACTCTTGCTTAATATCTCATAAATCCCAGAAACTGAAAAAGCAGCCAAGTGTCTAGTCTTTACTCAAGAATAAAGGAAACGGAACAAAAGATGTCATATTTTAATAAAATATCTTCTTTGATACTTTGTATATCTCTAGTTAATTGTTTTTTAAATATTCAAAATCATACCTTAGTTTATTTTGGGTTTTTGTCAATGAACTTAAGGGGAAAGAAGAGAATAGGAATGGATAAAATGTGAATTTCAGGAGAAAAATTGTTTCTTAGAAGGATCTTTAGATTAAATTCTGTTTAATGACTTGTCTGACTTCATTCTCATAGAAGCATAGCATTTTCTTCCTTTTTCTTTTAGAGCAGATATATTATTAGAAAATAATATATCTTTCATTTTAATACAGTAAGGTCATTGCACCATAACATCAAACAACTCTCCTGTTTAGTAAATACTATAGTTTTCTGAAGTGTGTCCACCATAATCTGTGATCAGCATGTAGGCATTCAGAAGCATCCGCTTCCATTGTTGAGTAAGCCCTCACTGCAGGAGAATAGACACTTAGGTGGCTTTTCAAAATGAAAAATAAATGACAGAGTTCTTTATGAAATTTCAAAATGCAAATAACATTTAGCATCTAAATAGATAGCAATAATGATTTTCCCTGAATACTGGTAGAAAGAACATAATATATAAACATTAGTTTCTTTCCTGAAAACCCACAAGTCAAGTTTAAGCCAGCAGTTAATTTTTATTCATGAATTATAAATCCTTTACAGGAGGGAGTGAAGATAAAATGAAAACAAAATAAATGTAGAAATGTAATGTTTCACTAATTCTGTCACAGAAAACTAAATGTGTATTAAATTTTTATTATTATTCATAATTTTTCCATAAAATAGTACAGTCATAATATATTTTTAAAAGCAAAATATCTTTTTCTCTTATCAGATCATTGTTATGAGAGGAACCATATTTTTATGCACCTATATTATCTTAACAGAAGATATACCACAGTGTTATAATCTGAACAAAATCTGATTTTTAAGATGTTTGTTGCACATCTTCTTGAAAGATATTAATTATTGCATAATACCAAAAATGTGTAGTTCTACCTCAGGAATGCCACTATGTTATATTCTCTCTTTAGAATTTGTTTATTCTACTTATCTCACAGATATTCACAAATTTAGTAACTTTAAAATTAAGAATGATTCTATGCTCTATGCTACAAACTTCCATACTCCAAAAATCAATACAAAAAATAGATTTAATACCAGAGAGGAAAAACTACCTTTTATCAATTGCATAGTTTTATCATTTCTATTCATATTCTTATTTCCTAGAGACAAATTACATCAACCGGACCTTTTTCAGCCTGGGATCTTATTGCAAAAGGTGTGATGGAAGATAAAATAAATCAATGTTTGTAATCATCTCCTACCTTATGGATGTTTCCTTGTCAGCAATTCCTCTCCCAGATGGCACACTGGAAAATTAGTCTCATTTACCATTACACAGTAGTCTGTTTTATTTCTTTCAAGGTTTGCCCCTACCCAATAAGAAGTGAGTGCCTTGTGATAAGGGGAGTGGTAACCTTTTAAAACTCTAAAGAAAAGCTCTGAAATCTGATGAAATGCAAATGCATTGGGAATATTGAAGCCTTAGCTCTTCAATGGCCTGACTTTATCCACCATTGCCGTTGGTTTATAGGACTATCTTTCATTTTAATACAGTAAGGTCATTGCACCATAACATCAAACAACTCTCCTGTTTAGTAAATACTATAGTTTTCTGAAGTGTGTCCACCATAATCTGTGATCAGCATGTAGGCATTCAGAAGCATCCGCTTCCATTGTTGAGTAAGCCCTCACTGCAGGAGAATAGACACTTAGGTGGCATTTCTGAACCACACACTCCTCCCCTCCACTCACAGCCTCCCTTTTACTGAATTAGCTGCCACCCATTGAGAATTGACCAAGATATACAGAGTCTTGGCCAGGTTTATTTCTAAAAAGATATCTTTGTCTTCACTGGGGACTACAATGTAAAAAACGTGTAAATTACGAAAGTGCTATGGGCTTCTTGATTGATTCATTCAACAGTTTTCATGAGAACCTGCCAAGTGCCACATTCTGTTCTAGGTACTGAGCAAAGAGCAGAGGAGAAAGATTGACAAGGACCTGCTTTCATGAAGGTCATATCCTGGTGGGAAATACAACCAAAAATTAAAACACACACATATAAACAGTAAATATCAGATATTAACAAGCTAATGAGCATCATGTACAAACTAAAATAAAGTAATAGAGAATGAACGAGTGCCTTTTTTTAGATTGGGTGCTGAGGAAGGCTGTTCTAACAAGTTGACCTTTAAACTGCTGCAATCTGAATGACAAAGGAATCATCTAGGTAGAGGAAATCAGAGGGATAAGAGCAACCCAATTGTGGAGACCCAGAGATGGCAACTGGCATTGAATTGTAGGAGTAACACAAAGAGGATCAGAGCAGAGATACAAAGATGACCAAATTAAATCCTGGAGCAGAAAAATGGTGATATGATTTAATATATTAACATATATAATATACAACCAACAAAACATAGAGAAAGGAGGGTGTATGGCATAAATAGAATTACCATCCAGTCAGAGAGTCCCAAGGAGCATAAGCCAATGACATGACTTAAATATTTCACTCCCATTAGTAAGTTGATTTCCATGATGAGCTGGATGCAGCTAATTAATTTAGCCAGATGCTGTGAAATATTTTGATTAATGTAAATCCTCTCCTTCAGATTCCACACTCACCAAGTGCTCTCTGATTCTTCCCTCTGAGAGAATGTGTTGATCATAAGACTTTAAATAATTTGATATCGTGATTGGTCATGTAAGTTACAAAGTGGATTTCTAATTATCACTTGGCTTTCTCCTTAGCTGTTCACTTCAATAGACTGTTGTGGTCAGGCTGATATAACTACAGCAGCCCAGGCAGTTATATTTCTCACTGTAAATTGATGGGCATTCTGGAAGCTATCTATCTCCTGCTCATTTTAGTGTTTCTGGGGGAACTGATCATTGTTGGACACCGACAAGTTCAAGTTTAATCAAAGCACTACCTAGCATATCCCTGTCCAGCCCCAGCTGGCCTTTTCTTAACAGTCACTGCCTCCTCCTGATGCTGAGGATATGGCTGTGGCTACTGCATCCTCATCTAAAATGCCTAATTAGCTCAACTGAGCATGATGAAGAAAGCTACTGCACTAGCTACAAGCAGTTATAAGCAATGGAATGCAGGAGGTCTATCTATGAGATTACCAAGCTGTCTGAGACCCTTGGCAGACAAGTATCAGTTGCCTTATCTTAATAAAATGAAGGAGTTGAGCTAGGCCTTTATTCATAGATTTTTTAAGTTACACAAGTAATACATAAATACATTTTTCCTGTAAACATATAGAACATTACAGAGAACACCTCAATTGCGGTATCTTACTTCTGCTGTCTTAAGACGAACACTGTTATTGCGTATCAACCCTTTCAAACCCTTTTAAGCATTTATATCATATGTCCATATGTGTATATATATATCCATACCCATAAAAATAGGTAGTATTTTTCACTCTGTGTTCAATAAATAGTTCCACATTGTACATCTTGTTCTGTAACTTGCTTTAACTAAGCAATATGTCTTAGAGACTTTTCCACATCAGAAAATATACATCTCCCTTAGTCTCTTTTAATTGTTGCATAGCATTGCATTATAAGAATGCACTATACTTTTGCTAGCTGTCCCTCAATTGAGGGCTAGTTAGACTGTTTCCAATTTTTTACCTGGAAAAATGTTGGAGTAACTATCCTTGTATATGATATTGTGCACGCAAAAGAGAGTTTCTCTAGAATAGCTCCAGGAAGGGGAACTAACAAATAGAAGCATCTGAATCTAGGTTCAAGCTATAGTTCATAGACCACCTGAATCAGAATCATAGAAGTGTTTATTAAGAATAAGGCAAGAAACAAATGAAAATAAAGAAAGGAGCAGCTTCTGTCTCACCTCATACCAGAACCAGAATCCATGGATGTGGGAGCCAGAAGCCATGATTTATACAAGCACCTTCAGTGGTTTTCACAGTTAAAGCTGAAGAACCACTGGACTAGGTGGCTCTAAGATGCCTACTGTCTCTAAAAATGTACTAAAATGCTCATTTGCCAATGACTTTCATGTACAAGACACTGCATTAAGAGCTGTACGCATGTTTCCTGTTGAACTATAACTTTCATAGTCCAGAACCTGGGGTGGTTTGCAATTAAATCCAGTTTCCAATCCAGACCTATATCTACTAAAATATATGAGGGCTCATGGACACAGTGCTTCCCTCCCAAGTGAACTGTGCCCCAGAAGAGTCTTCTTTCACCCCCGCCCCAGCCACATCCCACCCCTGTGATCATCCTCCCAGTGAGTTCTGTCCCCCTAATGAATGCTGTCTCCTGCAGGGGTGTGATCAGCATGCTGCTCTGACACTGGTTTTTCTCTTATTTTTCCTCTGTTATTATCGAATCAGCCTGAAAAGCCTTTGCCTTTTAGAGACGGGGAAAGGAAGACAAGCTAAATGAGCAAAGGCACATGTCTATTGTGGAGCAGGAAGATTACAGAGGATGTTGTAAATGTGAACACACTAATAATTGTATTTAATTAATAATTTACTAGTCAATGAAACCCACTGAGGTAGACACTATTGCTCCCATTTTATAGATGAGAAAACCAAGCACAGAGACACTGAAAAAGTTGCCCAACACCAGGCATAGTGGCACATGCCTGTAATCCCAGCATTTTGGGAGGCGGAGGTGGGCGGGTTTCCTGAGGTCAGGAGTTCGAGACCAGCCTAGCTAACACGGTGAAACCCCATTTCTACTAAAAGTAGAGAAAATTAGCTGGGCATGGTGGTGCATGCCTGTAATCTCAGCTACTTGGGAGTCTGAGGCAGGGCAATCTCTTGAACCCAGGAGGTGGAAATTGCAGTAAGCCGAGATCGCGCCATGGGCAACAAGAGCAAAACCCTGTCTCAAAAAAAAAAAAAAAAAAAAAAAAAAAAAAAAAAAAAGTTGACCAAGATAACTAGGAAACGAAGGATAGACCTAGCATAAAAACCCAGGTCTTTCTGATGCCAAAGTCCAGCTCAGAAGTCCGTTTTACACTATTTTACCTCTCTAAACTACACGTCTGTGACTTTTTTTTCCTACCTCCTTTCTGGGTATTTATCCATGTCTTTATTGCTAATGTAGAAGAAACAACCTTGAGCATGAAGTTTAAAGGAGTGTGGCCCATGGAAATCTTCATCAATTCATTTGAAAGTGTTCAGCAGGCAACACACATTATGCTGAGTCACATTAGGAATTCACGCCAGCCTATAATTCTCTACACTCCCCAGCATGCTGGCATTGGATGGATTTACGTACCACTAAACTTAGATAGCTTAAAACACTTCATTGCCTGATCCCTCAGTAATGCTGATAAAATATATGTAGCCGCACTTATAAATCATTATATTTACTTACATTTAATAAAATTGAAAATAATGTTTTCCAAGAAGTTGCTGGACAGTTTCAACTCACTATGGGTTGGCTGTGGTTGCTTTTTCTACACCATGTCCCTACACTGTTATTACTTTTTCTATAGTATTACATTACCTTGTTTAGATCACTTTTGTGCATTTCTTTTAAGATAAAGTTAGATAATTTTTAATCATTTATAAGCTATTTCAAATTACGTTGAACTAATGGAAATGAAAGAATGTTATGCTGTAAACTGAATGTTTGTGTCCTCCCAAAATTCTTAAGTTATAACCCTAATTCCCAAGGTAATGGTATTAAGCTAGTGCCTTTAGAGGGTAATTAGGTCCCTTATAAGGGCAGTAATGCCCTTATAAGAAAAGATACAAGAGAGATGATCTCTCTCTCTCCACCGTGTGAGGAAGAGGGCCCTCACCAGGAATCAAATTGGCCATCACCTTGATCTTAGACTTCTCAGCCTTCAGAACTGTAAAAAATAAATTTCTGTTGTTCAAACAACCACTGGATGATATTTTTATTATAGCAGCCTGTACTGTCTAAGACAGTTCTTAGTCTTAGACATTCTGGAAACTAAAGTATTTATGAAAGTATCAGATACCTAAAATTTTTCAATGGTCTCCCAAAATGAAAGAAAGACAGATGGAATAAAAATGACACAATGTTAACAATGGATGAATTTAAATGAAGATCATATAGATATTCATTGTACTCTTCTTTCATCATTCTATGGATTTCTGACTTTGAAGTATTGAAAGTTGAGGATGTATAAGTCAGATTCTGCTCTGATATTGCTGCATAACAAATATATCTAAAAATCTCAGTGGCTTGCAACAAAAAGCATTCATTTATTTCCCAAAAGTTTATAAGTTGGCCAGGTAGTTCTACTTCAAGTTGTAAATCAGGTTTATTTCTGCGCTATATGTCTGTCATGTTGGAACTAGAAGCTTCCCAGTGCATATTCAACTTGTGGCAGATGGCAGAATGCAAGAGGATGAGAGAATATACAATGTCTCTTCAGATTAGAATATGTATAGTTATTTTTTTCATATTCCATTAGCTCAAGCAAGACACGTGGTCAATCCCAAGATCGATATTATACTCACAGTGAACCACAGCAAGTGTGGGAGAAAAAGAATGATTGACAAATAATACAATCTGTGTCATGGAAAATATTTCTTAAATATCAAAAGGATGAAAGAAGACATATCCCAGAGTAAGAGAAAGAGTATTGGCTGGGCACGGAGGCTCACGCCTGTAATCCCAACACTTTGGGAGGCCAAGGTGGACAGATCACGAAGTCAGGATATCGAGACAATCCTGGCTAACACGGTGAAACCCCATCTCTACTAAAAGTACAAAAAATTATCTGGGCATGATGGTGGGTGCCTGTAGTCCCAGCTACTAGGGAGGCTGAGGCAAGAGAATGGCATGAACCTGGGAGGCAGAGCTTGCAGTGAGCCCAGATTGGGCCACTGCACGCCAGCCTGGGCAAGAGTGAGACTCCGTCTCAAAAAAATAAAATAAAATAAATAAAAAAAGAAAGAGAGTATTTATACTAAATACAACACAAAGTTTTTTTGAAAAACATTCAATTTTTAAAAATCAAAGGAAACCACACTGAAGAAATCATGTTACAAAGCACAATCTAATGGAGGTATAAAGGTGTCAAAACACTCTTACTCACTTTGCTTGATGAAAGGGTGTGTGTAGTCAGGTAAGTGATTTAAACAAAGAGATGCTTCTTTGAATACCACCAGGTTTCCAGTCATTCAAGATCCCAGAAAAGCTGGGACCAATTGCAGCTGGCCTAATTTATCATCCCTGCTGGGAGATACAGATCAGAAACTCTGGAAAAAAATTCAACCCTGAGCTGTACCTCTGACTTCGGATTTATTTTGCAGTAAACTGCACTATCCTTATGACTGGACGTCTTAGCCTGAAAATTGGTATTTTTGCACTAATACAGCCTCCAAATACTACCTTTTCTTCAATGACCATCATATTGATCTTTAAAGAAGTCATTTCATGTATTAAAATTGAGATAACAAAGTGTGTCAAGGTTAAATTCAAATTATTAGTACTAGATTATCATTCATATATGTATACATATGTATAATATACATATCCTCCAAAATTACTTCATAAAATGTTTTGTGCTCTTCAAGATAGCATTTGTACTCAAAATAATTTATTAGGAGGATAACAGTGAAGGCCCAGAATAAAGCTCCTTTCATAAAACAGCTGCATCATCAACTAGATCATGTTCCTGACCCTGAATTGAAGAAGCTTGTCAGCTTACATTCTTTCCAAGTAAATCAGTCCTCTTGGGCTTCAGTCCAGAAAGCCTCTCTGCCTTAACTCACTTTATCTCTCACTGACCTTTACTCCCCAGATGTGTATCTCATGTAACAGGTCTGCACACTTTAGCCTGATTACTTTGATCAAACACAATAAATAAAGGAATTAAGGGAGAAAGCTTCCCTTACAATAGAAAATCTTGGTCTTTGAGAGCATTTTATTTTTAAGAATATAATTTTTTCCTTAAATTTACCTATTTAAAAATTAAAGTTTCATTGGTAACATGGAGTTCTGAAAGTTACAAGCAGTTTGAAATTAATTTTATTCTTTATAAGATTTTAATTGCTGCAAAGTTTTTGTTTCATCCTCTCTCTTATTGAAAATCTTATTGCAAAAATATTCTTTTGTTTTCAGCTCTGGTGAAGTTATAAACCTCACAGTGGAAAATTTAAATGGCAAAGAGCTTCCTCTATTTTTGTAATTTAATGTGTAAATAAAGTAAAAATTTAACAACTAGGCATTTCACTATACTTATTCATCATTTAAGTTGACTGCCAGAAGAAAAGAAAGATTATCTTTTTGGTTGCTTCAAATCTTTTTTAAAAACCATTTAGCTTTTTCCCCATTGATTCAAGCAATAAGAGACCTAATGTTCCTTGAACAACTTATATTTGAAAATGCTTTTTGCTTCCTGAAAATATTCAAGTTTTATAACATTGAGGGGTTTTTTTCAATAAAGTAAAGTTCCAGAATATAAGCTAATCTCCCACTGGGGGCCTTTGAAATATTGCGATATGCCAGCAATTCAATTTAATCACTAAAAATAGTTCCTTTTATACCATATATTTGTTTAATTCTTACATATGTATACTTTTCCTCTATAAAACCAATTAATATTTGCTAATATGCATCTATCACTAATATACATTAATATCTAAGTGTTTACTTTAGACACATGATAAGGTGCCATTTAAAATAAAAAGCTCTTGTAGTTATCTGAATTCAATCTTAGTAGTGATTTCATATATCTGGAAATAGTCCTATTTAGCAGCTAAACAATCCCAAGAATGTAATGATAGATCAAAAATAAGATACATGTATAAACTGATTTTTCTCCCAGGTTCTAGGTCACCTTACGAGTAATTTTTTAAATTTTTCCTTGCTTTTATATCCATGTTCTAAGATCCACCCTCAATTATGTCTAGGATTCCTGGTGGCTTCTTGCCAGGTGACCACATGGGCCCTGCATGCTACTGCATCTCAGCCTTCCCTGAGTCTTTCTTGGACACCATCTGTGCTCCTCCAGCGATAGAGGATGATGGTCCATTGTGAAGCTGGAAATGTACTTTTCCCCCTTGTTTTAGACCCTTTTGGAGGAGCCTGAGTGTAAACATCTTATTCACTTGATGTCTTCAAGAGATTTAAGTTGTTAAATTAAGTTTGACCTAAAGCTGCCTCCTTATATATTTAAGTTCAGCCTCAAGGTTATTTCATACATAATGAACTATAACCTAATTTGATGTGTAAACAGACTGTAACCTACTCCTGTAACAAGTAGCTGAGTCTTAGCCAATCACAGCAGGTTCGAGTAAGGCAAAAACCCAGCTGTAACCAATCCAGCTGCTTCTGTATCTCACTTCTGTTATCTGTTTGTCACTTCCTTTTTTCTATCCATAAATGTTATCTCGTCACATGACAACCTTGGAATTGCTCTGAACCTATTCTTGTTCTGGAGGCTGCCTGATTGATGAATCAGTCTTTGCTCAAATTCTGTTAAATTTAATGTTTCTAAAGTTTTTCTTTTAACAAAGTAAAAAACATGTTCCATTTCTCTGTCTTGCACCACATATGAGTCCAAGGAGGGCTAGCCTGGGAGATAAATTTAAATAACATGAACACATTAAAATTACCCTTTCTAAGGGACAACTTATATCCTAAGAATGAATTCCTCTCTTGTGAGGGTTCTTAGTCCTTATGGTTGTCAGCTTCACTTTCCTCAATGTTAATCCACCATCTTCTACATAAGGGGAACATGCCATTTCAAAATACAACTGTAGGAGATCAGAATATGCCATTCCAAAATACACCTTTCTAGCATAGGGTTAATTTTGAGTTGGTTACTTTGAGAAAGTACAGACACAGGAACAGCTCTGAAAAGTTGCCCTTTTGCAAGAGAAATTTACATTAATAGACAGAAATCTCCATTTGTAAGGATATCTCTCTGTCTGTACCCAGAAGAAAATGATGACTAAATCACTAGAACTCTTAATCAATGGAGAAAACATTGACTCAAATCTGCACAGCAACCCTTAGCTTTGTTTAAGGTCCTTTCCCAGCCTTCTCATCTTAACCAGACCTTTCCATCCTTCTTTCTTTGTTTCAGAGAATGATGGTATTTAAGCCTTAAGTTTAAACCACCCCTTTGAGGTCTACTTTAAATATTCACACCTTTCTCTGAGTCATGTCTAATGCATATAGGATGTGTGCATATGCTATGGTCTGAATGTTTATGTTCCTACTAAACTCATCTTGAAACCTAATCTGCATTGTGATGGGTATTAAGCGGTGGGCCCTGATGAATGACATTAGTTTCCTTGCAAAAGAGATTGAAAGGAGGACACAGTATTCACCCCTTCCACCACATGAGCACACAGAAAAAGGACCATCTATAAAAAACAGGCCCTCACCAAATCTGCTGAGGCCTTGATCTTGGGATTCCCAGCCTCCAGAATTGTGAGAAATAAATTTCTGTTGTTTATAAATTGCCCAGTCCAAGGTATTTTTGTTGTATTAGCCCAAACAGAATAAAACAACATGCTTTTACATTTTGTTTGCTTTTCTCTTGTTAATTTGTTTTTTATTGCAGGGATCTATCTCAACTAAGAACTATGGAGAGTAGAGGGAAAATTATTGTTCTTCCCCTACACAGTAACACTAGAAATATCTGAATCCTGCTTAGATTTAAGATCCCTGTTCTAGATGATTACCCACAACAAAAGTAACAGGTAGATATAGCTAAGACATTTTCAAAACTATTTATATTTGCATATTAAAATAGGAACTTCTGAGGAGAGAAAAGATCACCTGGTGACCACTATGCAGGCCATCCAGAAGCAAAATTTCTTATCTGGGGAATTTAGAAGTAATTAGACTACCTTATTGTCTAAAGCCAGCATCTGGTACCAGGCTTCTTTCCCCAAAACAACTAGAATTTCTATACATCTCCAGAATGCATGCATGTTGAAACTCATTGTGCAATCCTTGCTGACATTAAGGCACCAAAATGTCTACAAATGTAATCATTTATCATGACCTATGTGGCTAATATTGTCCAAATGACCCTTAAGCTCCTATTTTAAGGTTCATAAATGTTCCTAAGAAAAATCCACTCCATTGTGCTCAGTCCTCTCTTGCTGAGACACCCCGCTGCACTCTTCAGCAATGTTCTTTCTATCTCATAAAACTTTCCTTTTCAAACTTATACTGGTGTTGGTAAATTCTTCTTACTACTCTATGACCTGCAAGCCAACCACCTCTGATGCTGATGCTCTGATACGTCGCCCCGCAACTTCAAATACTTGCAGCTTAACTTCAGAGGTACACGTTGTTGTAGACATTTGTAGATGTCCTGACTGACAAGCTCTTCTCTTTTTGTTTGGCAAATTTTTAAGCTTATGAGTCCTTCATCAAGAAACAGCCTCCTCCCTTGCAGCTAGGACTCAAGAAACAGCCTCCTCCCTTGCAGCTAGTACTCAGGCAAGTGACCCAGGCTCTACCAACAAGGTGTACTCAATGAGACTTCAGTTTGGAAGTGAGCAGCTTGAGGAAGGAGGCTCTGCAGTCAATTCATCATATTGGTGATGCTTACAGTAGAACTGTCTGACTTTCTCGGAGACTTAACCTAAGGAAGGGTCTCTGGCAAAGCAGAAGAGATACAGTCTCCTCTTTGTGTTTGCTTTTGTTAGCAGGATTCCAAAGCATTCCTGGGGTGTCCTCAATGTTTTACAAACTTTCCCTGAAACAATTCTTCCTGTTCTCTATAGCTTTCCTGAATGATGTGGGACTCAAACAGGAGTCCAATAACAACTACACTCTATTGTGAGTATGCCATCCTTACTGATGACTAAGTCTTTTTCACTAAAAACTGTTGGTGTTTTCAGCAAACCTGGCCCATTCTCCCCATATAATATTCCTCAAACCTCCCCTACAAATAGACATCTGTTAGCCCAACCCACACTTTTACTCTAGCCATGTCCAAATGCTACTTAGATTCAAGCTGGAGTCCCGACTTTATCAATGTCTTAAATGGTTAGATTACTAAAGGATGAGAATGTTTAAACAAATCTAAATGTGCTTAAATAAATAATCATAATGTTCAACTTTAACATTGTAGAGTACCAAACAAGGTATTATCACTATCAGTATAATTCCAAGCCCCTTTCTACAGTTGCAGAAAGACACCATCTTTTTCTCATGGCTCTTCCTCTGAGATATTCCTAAGGACCTCCAGCATACTTTAATTAATCTAAAATGTTAATTCCTAATGACTACTATCTGAGCCTCCTCAGATAGCCAACCACCCCTTTGGTTTCTGCCAATGGCCATCAGAGCCATCCAGACCAATTTGCTATTGCAGTTCTCCTCCTAGTGCTGGGCCAGTGAACTCAAGCAAGAGACATATTCTGTGCTCAAAACCAGCCTCCCTTATGAATTGCTCTAAACCTGACTGAACTATACCCCTTTGACTTCCCAAAGGCACAACTACAAGCAAGCACTATGGGCCTGACAAGACCATCTCAAATTCTTAATCATTCAATCTTAAAGAAACCCAGTACAGGGCACTAATAGTCCCTATTGAATATCTTTGAGGAAAACTACTTCTGTCTCCTCTTTTAGAAGTAAAATATGTGTATCTAGCTGACATTATTAAACAGAATACAAGGCATGCATTCTGTTTCAAAGTAACCTCATACTTTTATCCAAGAGCTTTAGGTGGGTATTTACTAATCTTACATACCTGGAATGAAAGAGCCTATTCTGGAGAATTTTCTTAACAAAGGTAGTCAGTTTCAAAGGTAAAAATGTCTTTACCTCCATAAAACCAAACTGCCAGCAACCCTGAAAAGAAATGTCCTCAGTAAATCTTTTAAACAGTTATATCCTTGTTATATAAGTTTTTTAATCTAAAAAAATTAGTGTTTTTTTTTACTTTAAAAGTCATTTAAAGGTTTTTTTAAATTATATATATATGTATATGTTTTTAAAATAAATCTAGCTGCAGATGGTACAAAATTTAAAATACTCAAAGTAGCGCTCTGTCTCCCACCCGATTCTCCTTCTCAGAAACAACCACTCTCTGTAGTATTTTGTGAATCCTTCCAGAGATTGATGAAGAAGCAATACCAGCATAATGGCATAATATTTCTTTGAAATCTTCCCGAATCAACTTCTCCTTAAGATTACGTTTAACTTCTCACATGTTTGGATTCTATTATCTTCCAATGTTTATGTTTTCTTGTCATTTCTATAATTGCTTTGGTCTTTTACCTTACTATCAATTAGGCTTTTTCACTTCTCTTATTCTTCCCAACTGCAAGAAGGTTTCTCTTTTTCCTCAGGAAGAAGTAAGATAGTAGCTTTGTTCTGCACAGTTGGGCAAGTTGTATTTTTGGTTAGATTTTGTTTATCTAATCTATTTTGCTACTTATTCTGATTTGTAAGCTTTCCTGAGATTATGCAGTCTAGTACAAAAAGCATGTATAATAAGGAATCAAAAACTGCAGGATCTGAGGCTTTAACCCACTTACAAACTAACACATTAGCCTCTCACAGTGTAATGGATTCAGGTAGAAAAAATGAGACTTCTGGATCAGAGACAGACAGTTGACTGCTCAGAGCAATGCCTGTAGCCAGAACATCAATATTTGTGCCAGTTCCCCAAGGCTCAATTTCTATAATGTAAAATAAAGAGGGCCAAATGATACTTGCTGTGTAGTATAGTATATTACAGGGGAGAAATCCTCAGCATAACATCCCAAATCTTCTATAATAGGAGGGAAACTTGTCTGACTTTTGCTCCTAAAGAAGATATACTTATTATATTGGATAGTAAGCAAGCCTTCTACTGCTCTGGAGGAGACACTATCTCTATCTTCCAAGCCAGTTTACTACACAAACATCCTTGAAGAGACAGTTCATAACAAGGAAATCAATTCCTCTGCTCACCAGATATGCAAAAAAGTAAGAGACAAATGGATAATTGTCTTCAAACACAGAGTGCCTACCATGTGCTACACACTGGTAAGAATTCTAATTCCTCCATTCAGTAAGCTTCTCTTGCATACCTACTTTGTTTCAGGAACTATAACAAGTATCCACTAAAGGAGATAATGTATGTAAAGAAACTTTTTAAACTCTGGAAAAACAAGTATTAGCTACTTTTTCTATTACCATAATTCATTTGTCTTCTGGGTATTTTCCTATTTTGGTAGTTATTCCATCCATTTCCGATGCTGTTTATCTTCCAGTATTGATCTTTTACATCTACAATTAAAATTCAGTTGAAGAGTCAGAATACTAAAACCTCAGCAACTGGTTTCCTTTGCACAGAACAGACTGACTTTACTGTGCCCATAGCCAGCCATCCTGGGCCTTCAATCCTCTCCTTTCAGAAAGGGATGAAGGCTGGAACTTAAAAATGCAAAATTCTCAGTTGTGAAATTAAGCAATACTCAAGCACATTAAAAACCGTTTCCCATGTGAATCAGTAGTGGGATCATGCCTGTGAATAGTCACTGCACTTTAGCCTGGGAACCATAGTGAGACCCCCATCTCAAAAAAAGAAAAAAAAAAAAAAGGAAAGAAAAATTGTTTCGGCTGGGCATGGCAGTCACACCTATAATGTCAACACTTTAGGAGGCCAAGGAGAGAGGACTGCTTGAGCCCAAAAAGTTTGAAGCCAGCCTGGACAACATTTATAGGGACCCTGCTTCTACAAAAAAAAAAAAAAGTTTTAAAACTTAGACTGGCATGGTGGTGCACACCTATAGTCCCAGCTGATTCGGGGGTTGAGGTGGGAGAATCACTGGAGCCTAAGAGGTCGAGGCTGCAGTAAGCTGTGATCACACCACTTCACTCTAACCTGGGTGACAGAGTGAGACGTTCCCTCATTTAAAAAAAAAAAAAGTTTCATCAAGAATTTTTGCATTGGATTGCTTTCTATTTTGAACTAACCCATTTTGCTCAAAGAGATTTTCATATGGTGTGTATTTAATTATGATGTTGTATAATGAATATGAAATTACTGAAAAAGAAATTGTGATGCTGTATAATGAATAAGAAAAACTCCAGTTTTAACCATTCATATAAAAACATTTTCAAGAAGAAGAAATCAACTATTATGCCAATTCATATATAATATATAAATTGTTTTTATAATACCAAGTAAAAAAAGTACTTTAGGCAAAATATATATATATATACATATAAATTATTTTCGGTTTGTCCTTGCCATTGTTTATTATTTTCTTTCTTTACAGTTTACTGAAATGCATTTGGCATGCAATAAGCTCTACATATGTAAGTGTACAATTTGAGAAGCTTTAACCTGTAGATATAGCCATAAAACCATTATACCACAATCAAAATAATGAACACTCACCCTTAAAAGTTCCTATGTGTCCATTTGTAATCCCTTCTTCCCTTTGTCCCCATCGTTAGGCAATGATTATTTGCATTATATCAATATAAATATATTTTCATTTTCTAGAATTATAGTCAAATGGAATATACATTTCATAATGTACTTTTTGGTCCAGCTTCTTTCACTAGCATAATACCTTTTGAAATTTACTCATGTTAATATCTTTATCAATAGTTCATTACTTTTCTTTGCTGAATAGTATTCCAATGTATGTGTATACCACAATTTATTTATTCTTTTACCTATTGATGGACATAGGGTTGGTTGCAGTTTACAGCTTTAACAAACAAAGCTATTCTAAATATTCATATACAAGACTTTATGTGGACATATACTGTCGATTCTCTCAGGCAATGAATAATAGTAGATTGGTTGAGGCATACAGCAGTTATACAGAGTATGGGCATTCTAGTTACACCACATCCTTATCAATACTTAGCAGAGTCATACATTTTAATTTTAATCATCTAGTTGGTATGTTGTGGTATATCATTATAGTTTCAACTTACTTTAATGACTAAGGATACTAAACATCTTTTCAAAGGCTTATTGATCATTGTGTATCTTCTTTGGTGAGATGTCTATTCAAATATTTTGCTCATTTTTTCATTGTCTACTCAGTTGATTGTAAACATTTTAGATATATGTATTCTAGACACAACATATTTGTCACATATGTTTTACAAGTATGTTCTCCAGGTCTGCCATTTGCATTTAAATTATCTTAACAGTGTTATTTGAAGAACAAATTTTTTTAATTTTAAAGAAGTCAAATTTTATTGATTATTTCTTTTACAGGTTATATTTTTTGTGTCTTATTTAAGAAAGCTTTGCCAAACTCATGGTCACTAATGTTTTAGTCTGTATTTTTTCTAGAAATTTTATTGGTTTAGGTCTATAATTCATTCAGGTTATATGTAGGTCTGATTCATGTCAAATTAATGTGTACATGTAGTATAAGTTAAAGTCTTGTGTTTATTTGTTTGCATGTGGCTGTCTAATGGTTCTAGCACCATTTGTTGAAAAGATTGTCCTTTTTCCATTGAAATACTTTGGCAACTTTGTTAAAAGTCAGTTGTGCATATAAATAGGAAAACTGAAGGTGCTTTCCCTATTCTTTCACACATCAACACTGAACACTTCCGCAACCACAGATATGTGGGGGTTTTCCCCCTCACACCAAGCAATTCACTAAACACCAGCTAGGTATCCTCTAATTCAGTTCAATTATGACACTATCTACCCAGAGATAGCATCAGATCCCACAGGTTGAGCACTCAGTCCCAGAATACTGCCTCCAACTTCAGATGCCAATCATAAATCCCAGGTTGTGGCCTGTGATTCTCATTGGCAGACTATTCAACAGGGTCCCCAAGACCCCCTTCTTGGGTTCAATTAATTTGTTTTAGCAACTCACAGAACCCAGGGAAATGCTTTAGTTACATTTATCAGTTTATAGTAAAGGATATTTGCAAAGGATACAGATGAACAGCCAAACAGAAGACATGCATAGAACAAAGCATACGGAAAGTGGTGCAGAGCTCCCATGCACTCTCCAGGCTTGCCACCCTCCAGGAGGCTCCACATGTTCAGGTATCCAGAAGCTGTCCAAATTCAGTCCTGTAGGGGTTTTATCAAAATTTTATTACGTAAACATGATTAATTAAATTATTGGCCACAGTTGATCAATTTAACCTTCAGCTGCCCTGCTTTGTATTGCTATAAAGGAATACTTGAGACTGCGTGATTTATAAAGAGAAAAGGTTTATTTTGATTACGGTTCTACAGGCTGTGCAAGAATCATCATGACTTCATCATCTGCTTTGGTGGGGACCTCAGGAAGCTTCCACTCATGGCAGAGGTGAATGGAGACAGGCATCACATGACAAGAGAGAAAGGAAGAAAAAGGGGAGGTCCCAGACTCTTTTTAACAACATATCTCACAGGAACTAAGAGTGAGAACTTACTCACTACTGGGAGAATAGCACCAAGCCATTCCCAAGCAATCTGCCCACATGACCCAAAAATCTTGGCCCCACCTCCAACATTGGGGATTATATTGCAACAGAAGATTTGAAGGGGACAAATATCTAAACTATATTAAGGGGTGGGAGTAAAAGTCCCAGTCCTCTAATCCTGTCTTAGTTTTTCTGGTAACAAGCCCTAATCCTAAAGCTACCTAGGGGCTCCCAATCAATAGTTTTCTTATTCCTATAAAAGACACCCATTACTCTAGAGATATCAAGTATTATAGGAACTAAATATATTTAAATGAGGAAGAAGACCAAATATATATATATATATATATATATATATATATATACACACACACACACACACACTCACATGCACACACACATATACATATGTGTGTGTATATATATATATTCTATTATAAATCACAATATTGCAAGGATGAAAAATCTTTTGTTTTTCTCAAAATTGCTTTGGTATCTTGATTCATTACCTTTCCACATAAATTTCAGAATCAGTTTATCAATTTCTACTAAAAAATTCTGCAGGAATTTCTATTGGAGTTGATTTAATGTAGATCAATAACATTTTAGCAATATTCACTATTCCAGTCTATAAGCCTGGTATATCCTTCTATTTATTTGTCTTGAAATTATCTCAGAAATGCTTTGTACTATTTAATGTATAGATCTTAGCCAACTTTTGTCAACTTTATCCCTAAGTATTTCATATTTTGGTGATACTGTAAATGGTATTGTTTAGTTAATTAAAATTTCTAATTCCTTTTAAGCATTTTATTATCTTAAGCTTTACTACCATTCAAGCTAATAAAACTATTTCAAAACATGTAGGTTGACAGAGTTCACATTTTTTAGAACTCTTTCAAGCACAAATTTCATAGTGAAGTAATACGATAATTATTAATTAACTGAACCAGTACTAAAGACAACCAATGAATTTTTGAGAATAAAAAGGTCACTTTTTTTTAAGTGTATAAGTGGGGAAAATATCTTCCCTTAACTCTTTTAGGTGTCTTGCTGGGCTACAAATTAATTTGACATAAGATCAAAATGGCTGACCATAGGCACTCAGCAGTCACCTCCTCCACAAAGAACGGCCCAAAGAACAAATAAATAGCCACATATCGAATAAATATTCTCCTAAGGAACAACACTGGAATTCAGCAAATAAGTGATAAAGGCCCTCCGAGGTATAGAAGCTCAGAAAGGCATTATAAGGATGTAAGCAAAGCACCCAGATATCAACTCAAAGCCAATGGGGACTCCCCATTTTAAGAAAAAGATAAGTCTAAAAGCCCACATTTTCATCATGGATGCCTGCCATCCAGGCTACAGGAGCGCCCCATAGTCCTCACAAGCACTGAACTGAGTATAAAGAACTACCTGGAGTCCATAATACTGCATTATTCTACAGAAGAATTCCCTCTGAAAATCCCCTATTCCCAGGGATTCAGAGTGCTGTAACGCAGGACAATTTTGAAAGCAGGACCGGAGTGCCTCCTACTCTGGGGACCAATAGCCCCTGCATCTCCATGTCCCTGGAACCCCACTGATATCCATCAATATCCACCCAGATGGCTGCAGGTTTGCAAGGTTCAGCAGGTTCACCAGCTGAACCCAGTGACACAGCCGTGACCATACCAGCTAAACCCATGTATTTCCCCAAACCCTAAGGAACAGGTGGTCTACCCCATCAGGAAGGCTGTCCCCAATACAGAGAAAGCTAATACATGAACTCCCCATAGCCTGAGAGCCATCTGCATGGGCCCCACTACTACTGCCTCTGACCCTGCCCTCTCCAGCAATGGAAGCAGCCTCATGTCATGAAAGCCCCCCTAAGAACCCAAGGATCTGGGTTAACAGCTGCCACCAGAATCCCCACCCCATCCAGCAGCAGAACAGCTGTGTGCCCATGAGCAATATCCCAGGGGCCTGAGGACAAGAATACCTGGAACACACTGAAACTTGCAACCCCAGCTCCTCCAGCAGCAAAGCCACCATAAACATGCAAACTCCCCCATAGGTTCTGAAGACCTGCCTGTCCGGTGTCCTCACCCCCAATAAAGCTACACCACAGCTTTTACAAACAACCACAGCCTAGGCCACTGAGAAACTCACAGACACTGTTGACACTGATTACAGTTGAAGAAATAATATGGAGAATACACTATTCTGCCCAGCCAGAACCAATGTCAAAGCACTCTACTCTAATAACACTGTAGGAAACATCTGCAAGAAAAAAAAATTCCCTATGAAAGCTATTCCATAAAATCAGTAGAAGATTGTTTCAACCAAATACACAGATAACAACAAAAGGACACAAGAAACATTTAAAAATCAAAGAAACATATTATCTCTAAAGTAACACCATAATTATCTAATAACAGACCCCAAAGAAAAGAAAAGTTATGAAATGCCTGAAAAGGAATTCATAATAATAAACTTAAGGAAACTCAGCAAGATACAATAGAATGCAGGCAATGCAACAAAATCAGAAAAACAATTCATAACCCAAACTAGAAATTCAGCAGGCATAGATATCATTTTTAAAAAAAAGAACCAAACAGAAAGCATGTAGCTGAAAAATTCAATGAATGAAATTTTAAAATACAATTGAGAGCTTAAACAATAAACTAGATCAAGCAAAAAAAAAAGAATTTCTGAACATAAAAACAGGTCTTTTGAAATAACCCAGTCAGACAAAAGAAAAAAGAGAACAAAAAGAAAGCCTACAGAACATATGGAATACCATTAAGTGAACAAATATTCACATTATGAGAATTACAAAAGGAAAAGTTACTAAAAAGCAAAAAACAAAACCTGCTTAATAAAACAATAGCTGAAAACTTCCCAAATCTTGGGAGAAATATGGACATCCAGATGCAAGAAACAAAGATTCCCAAGTAGGTTTGGAGAGATACAGACATCCAGATACAAGAAACTCAAAGACTCCCAAGTAGATTCAACCCAGAAAACTTGTACATTACAGTCAAATTGTCAAAAGGCAAAGAGAGAACTCTAAAAACAGCAATAGAAAAGTGTCAAGTCATACATAAATTATCCTATCAGACTAATAGCAGTTATATTAGCAGAAATCTTACAGGACAGTAGAGAATGAAATCATATATTCAAAACAGCTGAAAGAAAAAAAGAACCATCAGGCAAGAATACTATATCCACCATGGTTCACCTTCAGAAATAAAGAAGAAATAAAGTCCTTCCCAGATAAGCAAATACTAAGGAAATTCATCACCACTAGACCAGCCCTAGGAGAAATGCTAAAAGAGTAACATTGGGAAATGAAGGGACAATATCACCATGAAACACTCAAAACTAAAAACTCACTGGTAGGTGTAATGCACAAATGACAAATGGAAAGGAATCAAACTATCACTACAGAAAACAACCAAACCTCAAAGATGAGCAATAAGAGAAGAATAAAGAAACAAGTGTACGTGAAACAACCAGAAACCAACAAAATTACAGGAGTAAGTCCTCACTTATCAATAATAACCTTGAACGTAAATGACTTAAATTTCCCAATCAAAAGATATAGACTGACTGAATGAATAAAAATAACAAGACCAAACTATATGTTGCCTACAAGAAACTCACTTCACCTGTGAAGACACAGAAATTGAAAGTAAAAAAATAGAAACAGATATTCCATGTAAATGAAAAGCAAAAGTGAGCAGAAGTAGTGTTACTCATCGTAAACAAAATATATCTTATGTCAAATAACATAAAAATAGACTGGGCATGGTAACTTATGCCTGTAATCCAGCATTTTGGGAGGCTGAGGTGGACAGATCTCTTGAGCCCAGGAGTTCAAGGCCACCCTGGGCAACAGAGTGAGACCTCCCTCTCTATTTTCTATAAAAATCAAAACTTTAAAAAATTAATTAAAAAGACAAAAAGTGGCAAAAATATTATTATATAATGGTTTAATTTAGAAAACATAAAAAGTGATAAAAATATTATTATATAATGATTTAAAAATCAATTCAGCAAGAGAATATAATTATAAAGATATATGCACCCAACACCAGAGCAGCCAGATATGCAAAGCAAATATTATCAGAGCTAGAGAGAGTGATAGGGCCTAATGCAATAAAAGTTGGGAACTTCAACATCCTACTCCCAGCATTGAACAAGTCATATAGACAAAACCTCAACATAGAGACATCAACTTAAACTGCAGTATATTCCAATATGACCTAATAGACATTTACAGAACATTTCATCAAACAGCTACAGAATACACATTCTTCTATTCAGCACGTGGAACATTGGAAAGGCCATACATTAGAGTTAAAAACGAGTCTCAAAAAAAATTTTTAATCAAAATCACAGCAAGTATTTTCTCAGACCAAAATGGAAAAAATCTAGAAATTAATAAAAAGAGAAACTTTGGAAACAATACAAATACATATAAATTTAAAAACAGACTCCTGAATGACTACTAAGTTGAAGAATAAGAAGGAAATTTAAGAATTTCTTGAAACAAAAGAAAATTAAAACTCAACATGCCAAAACCTATGGGATACAACAAAAGCAGTTCCAAGAGGGAATTGTATAGCAATAAACACCTCCATTAAAGGATTACACAGATTTCAAAAAATAACGTAATCCTGTAGCTCAGGGAACCAGAAAAGCAAGGACAACCCAAATCCAAAATTAGTAGAAGAAAATAAAAGTTAGAGCAGAATTTTCAACTGAAACCAAAAAATACAAAGCATCAATGGAAAAATTGTTTTTTGTAAAGATAACAAAATTGACAAATAATTAGCTACAACAACTAAGAAAATAAGAAAGAAGACCCAAACAGATAAAATCAAAAATTAAAAAGAGGAGGAAAGAGCAACTTATACCACAGAAATATGAAGGATAATTAGAGATGTTTATGAAAAAACTATCAACAAGTTGAAAAACATAGAGGAAATAGATAAATTTCTGGACATATATAACCTACAAAGGTTGAACCAGTAAGATACAGAAAATCTGAGTTTACTAATAGTGAATAACAAGATTAAATTAGTGATAAAAAGTCTCTCAATTTTAAAAAAAAAATCCCAGAACCAAATAAATTTACTACTGATTCTACCAAACTTTGAAAGAACTAAAACAAATTCCTCTCAAACTATTCCAAAAAGTTGAACAGGGAATTCTTTCTAACTCATTCTATGAGGCCAGCATTATCCTAATATCAAAACCAGAAAAGAACACACAAAAAAAGAAAATTGCAGACCAATAGCCCTAATGAAAACAAACTCAAAAATTCTCAAAAAAAATGTTAGCAAACTGACTCTAGCAGCACAACAGAAAATACATCATGGTCAAATTGGATTTATCCCAGGGATACAAAGATGACTTAACATATAAATCAATAAATGTGATCTATCACATCAACAAAATGAAGAACAAAAACTATGTGATCATCTCAATAGATGCAGAAAAAAATCATTTTATAAAATTCAACATCCCTTCATAATAAAAATTCTCAACAGAGTAGTTATAGAAGGAACATACCTCAACACAATAAAGTTTATATATGACAGACTCAAAGCTAACATCGTACTGAATGGAACTGGAATGGGAAAAAGACAAGGATGCCCACTTTCACTAATCTTATTCAACATAGTACTGAAAGGTCTAGCCAGTTCAACAAGACAAAAGAAAAGAAAAGAAATAACATCTAAATTGCAAAAAAGGAAGTCAAATTGTCTCTCTTTGAGGATGACATGATCTCATACATAAAAATGCCTAAAGCCCTCATCAGAAAAAAAATGCTTAGAATGGATAAATGAATTCAGCAAAGTTGAAGAATAAAAAATCAATATTCAAAAATTTCTACCATTTTTATACACCAATAACAAACTACCAGAAAAAGAAATCAAGAGTACAATTCCATTACAATAAAAAAGAGGGTTAATTGACTCATGGTTTCACAGGCTGTACAGGAAGCATTGCTAGGGAGGCCTCAGGAAACTTACAATCATGGCAGAAGGCAAAGAGGAAGGAGGCACATTTTACCTAACTGGAGCAGAAGAAAGAGAGAGAAGGGAGACGTGTTACACACTTTTAAACAACCAGATCTCATGAGAACTCACTATTATGAGAATAGCAAGGGAGAAGTTTACCTCCATGATCTAAATACCTTCCACTAGGCCCCTCCTCCAACATTGGAGATTACAATTTGACATTATATTTGAGCAGGGACACAAATCCAAGCCATATTATTCTTCCCCTGGTCCCTCCCAAATTTCATGTCCTTCTCACATTGCAAAATGCAATTATTTCTTCTCAACAGTCCCACAAGTTTTAACTAATTTCAGCATTAACTCAAAAGTCCACAGTCTGAAGTGTCATCTGAGACAAGGCAAGTTCCTTCTGCCTATGAGCCTGTAAAATAAAAAAAAAAAAAACTTAATTACTTCCAGGATACAATGGGGTACAGGAATTGGGTAAATACACTTATTCCAAAAGGAAGAAATTAGCCCAAACAAAGAGGCTACAGGTCCCATGCAAGTCTGAAACCCATCAGGGCAGTTATTACATCATAAATCTCCAAAATAATCTCCTTTGATTCCATGTCTCACAACCATGCCACACTGGTATAAGAGGCAGGCTCCTAAAGCCTTGGGCAGTTCCACTCCTGTGACTCTGCAGGGCTCAGCACCCATAACTGCTCTCAAGGGCTGGTGTTCAGTGCATGCAGCATTTCCAGGCACACAGTGCAAGCTGTTGGTGGATCTACCATTCTGTTGTCTGGAGGACAGTGGCCCTCTTCTCACAGCTCCACTAGGCAGTGCCCCAGTGGGGACACTGTGTGGGTACTTCAATCACACATTTTCCCTCCACTCTGCCCTAGTAGAGGCACATCATGAGGGCTCCTCCCCTGTCGCAAACTTCTGCCTAAACATCCATGCATTTCTGTACATCATCTGAAATCTAGGTGGAGGCTCCCAAGCTTCAACTCTTGCCCTCTGCGCACCAGCAGGCTTAATGCCACATAGAAGCTGCCAAAGTTTATGGGTGGCACCCTCTGAAGCAGCAGCCTGAGATGTATCTTGGGGCCTTTTAGCCACAGCTGGAGCTGGAGTGGCAGAGACACAGGAAGAAGTGTCCTAAGGTTGCACAGGATAGCCGGGCCCTGAGCCTGGCCCATGAATCCATCCTTCCCTCCTAGGCCTTTGGTCCTATGATGGGAGGGGCTGCCACAAAATTCTCTCAAATGCCTTTGAGGCATTTTCCTCATTGTCTTGGCTATTAACATTTGGCTCCTCTTTAGTCCTGCAGCTGGCTTGAGTTTCTCCCCAGAAAATGAGTTTTTCTTTTCTACCATATGGCAAGGATGCAAATTTTCCAAATTAGTGGAATACTAAATAGTATAACCATAAAAAGAATGAAAGCCATAAAAAAAAGTGTAAAATTCTGTCATTTGTAGCAACATGAATGATTCTGGAGGACACTCTATTAAGATAAATAATTCAGACACAGAAACATAAATACTGCAAGTTCTCACCAAAAACTTGGGAGCTAAAAAACTTGAGTTCAGAATTAGAAAAGAGAACTGTGGTTATTAGAGAATGGGAAGGGTAGAGAGGAAGGGAGAACATGGAGGGACTGATTAATGGATATAAAGTCAAGGCTAAATAGGAGGAATAATTTATAGTGTTATGTAGCACTGTAGGGTGACTACAGTTAATGATAACTGATAATATATTCTTAAATAGCTAGAAGAGAAGATTTTCTATGGTCCCAATAGAAAGAAATAATAAAACTTTGAGGTGATGGATACAGTAATTACCCTGATTGTAATCACATTGTATACACATAACAAAATATTACTCTGTATCCCATAAATATGTAAAATTATTACATGATAATTAAAAATAAATTTTTAAAAAATAAATACAATAAAGATAAATCAACATAAGACAGGTTGATAGGAGAAAAACCACTTTAGTTACATGCATACACATGGAAATCCCACAAAATATGAAACTCAAAGAAGTCCAGATAATTAAAGCCTATATAGCATCCTGAATTTCAGCAAAGAATAAAGGCTTGGGGTCTATGGAGAATAGTAGAAGCAAGTTAGGGGAAGTTGAGGGGAGAAAATGTATGGTGAATAAAAATCTTATTGTGCAGATAAAAAGTCTCTCAGATAAGAAAAACTGTCTTGGAGCAGCCCTCTTCCTGATGCAGATATCTTTACTAATGCAGATTTACTTTATAGACACAAATTTTCTTTACAAAAGGGAAGCTTTCAGGAGTTACTCCTGTGTCTGCAGTTTCTCAAAATAACCTGTGCGAAATATGCTAAAGATGTGTATTTTGGGGTGGCATATTCTGGTTACTCACATTCATATTTTGGTTTGGTATGTTCTGAGCCCCAACAAGTACAAATAGTTTATTGTACTCAATAGGACCACAGGAAGAGTGGGAAGTGAGACAGGGCAGGGAAGGAAACATATATGGTGAGTTATCAGGGAGGTTATTCCTATGGACAACAAAGTCTTGATACCATTTGAGAACTCTGAGGGACAGTGTGGAACACACCTCAGAATTATTCCACCTGATGGGTTAGGAAGCTGAGATTTTTATTCACCCACTGGCCATCTGTCATTTTTTTTTTTTTTTTTTTTTTTTTTTGGATTTTTGTTTCATTTGGTTTTGGTTGAAGTTTTTTTTTAGTGTTTCTCAGGCATACTTTTATAATTTTCTATGGTAAGAACACTTAACATGAGATCTACCCTCTTAATAGATTTTTAAGTGTACCATATGATGTTATTATCTATATGCATAATGTTGCCCATCAGATCTTCAGAACTCATTCCTCTTGTGTCACCAAAATTTTGGGCCTATTGATTAATGACTCACCATTTCTCCCTTCCTCTAACCCCTGGCAATCACCATTCTATTCCTTACTTCTATGAATTTGACTATTTTAGATAGCTCATACAAGTGAAGTCATGAAGTATTTGTCCTTCTGTGATTGATTTATTTCACATGACATTGGTCTTATCAATTATTTCATGAATATTGCACCAAAAGCAAAAATAAACTACATCAAACTAAAAAGCTTCTGTGCAGCAAAAGAAATAATCAAAAGAGCAAAACTGGGGGTGGTGGCTCATGCCTGTAATCCCAGTACTTTGGGAGGCCAAGGTGGGTAGATGCCTTGACCCCAGGAGTTCAAGACCAACCTTGGAAACATAGTGAAACCTCATTGGGAGGCCGAGACGGGTGGATCACGAGGTCAAGAGATCGAGACCATCCTGGTCTACACGGTGAAACCCCGTCTCTACTAAAAAATACAAAAAACTAGCCAGGTGAGATGGCGGGCGCCTGTAGTCCCAGCTACTCGGGAGGCTGAGGCAGGAGAATGGCGTAAACCCCGGAGGCGGAGCTTGCAGTGAGCCGAGATCGCGCCACTGCACTCCAGCCTGGGTGACAGAACGAGACTCCATCTCAAAAAATAAAAATAAAAATAAAAATAAAAATGCAAAACTTAGCAAGTTTCATAACCCGGTCTCGAAATAAATAATTAATTAAATAAAATTTTTAAAACAGAGAGCAAAAAGGAAGCCTACAGATGTGAGAAATTATTTACAAACAATATGTATAATAAGAGTTTCATTTCTGAAACATAAGGACCTCCTACAACTCAATAGCAAGAAATAAACTAATGGCCCAATTAAATAAATGAGCTAAGGACTTGAAGAGACAATTCTCCAAAGAAGGCATACAAATAGCCAACAGCTACATGAAAAGATATTCAACATAAGCTATATCCAAATCAAAACTACTATGAGATATCATCTCACACTTTTTGGGATGACTGTTATCAAGAAACAAAAGACAGCAATTGTTGGCAAGAATGTGGAGAAATTGGTACACTGTAGGTGGAAATGAAAATTGGTGCAGCCATTAGGGAAAACAGTATGAAGCCTTCTTTAAACATTAAAAATAAAACCACTATAATATCCAGCTATCTCATTTCTTGGTATTTACCCAAAAGAATTGAAATCAAGATCTCAGAGAGATATTAGTATTCCCATATTCATTGCAGCACTATTCACAAAGCCAGTATGAGCAAACAACCTAAATATCCACCAACAGATGAGTGGATTTTTAAAACGTGACATATATATGCACAGTAAGGGCATTTAGCCTTAAAAGAGAAGGAAATCCTGCAATATGCAACATGGATGAACCTTAGGAAATTATGCTAGGTGAAAAAAGTCAATTAATTTTGTTTACCTAGTATCCTAAATCCTTGCCAGACTTACATATTACTTCTAGTTACCTTTTACAGATTCCTCAGGATTTTCTACATAGATTATCATGCTGTCTATGTATAAAGATGGTTTTATTTCTTCCTTTCCAATCTGTATGACTTGTATTTCTCTTCCTTGTCTATTTCACTGACTATGACCTCTACTACAATGTTAAAGAGAAGCAGTGAGAGTAGACACTTTTACCATTGTTATCAATATTGAGAGGAAATCATTCAGCCTTTTATCAAATATGATGTTAGCTGTAAGTTTTTAATAGATGCCTTTTATCAGGTTGAGAAAATTGTCTTGTATTTCTAGATTTTAATAATTTTTATTTGAAAAGAATGTTGATTTCTGTCAAATGTTTTCCCAGATCTTTTTAAGACTTTTTTTTTTTTATTTTTGTCTGTTAATATTGTAAATTACATTGACTGTGAAACCAACCTTGCATTCCTGGCATAAGCACCACTTGGACATAATGTATTACCCTTTTATAATATTGCTGAATTCAAATTACTAGTTTTTAAATTAATTATTGCATTTATGTCCATGAGGAATATTGATCTCTAGCTTTCTTACAATGTTTTTGATTTAATGGTATTAGGATTATGCTGGTCTCATAAAATGAATGTCCTCTCCTATTTTCTGAAAAAAAATTCCATAGAATTGTTATGATTTCTTTCCCAATTATGCGGTAGAATTCGCCATGTAATCTGGGCTACTCAAGTCATCTATTCTTGAGCTTTAGAAGTTTGTATCTATTAAAGAATTTTCTGTTCATCTAAGTTGTTGAATTGATTAACATAAAATTGTTCATTATGCATTCATAATATATTATTTTCAATATTTATAAGATTTGTTGGCCCTTGCTCTAGGATTATAATATATATATTCAAGCTATTGTACTCTACTTTAAATTAATACTATACTACTTTATACGTAGCATAAGAACTCTATATAACACTCTTATTTTCATTTCTCCCTATCTTGGACTTTGTGCTGCTGCTGTCATACAGTTTTCTTCTATACATTTTCTTCTACATATGTTATAAACTATACATTGTTACCATTTTTGTTTTAAACAATTATTCTTTAAAGAGAATTTTAAAATAAGAAAGAATGCTCTTTTATATTTACCCAAATATTTATTCCTTCTAGTTTTTGTCATTCCTTTGAGTAGAAATAAATTCTTATATGTCATCATTTTCTTTTTCCTTCAAGGATTACTATGACATATCCTGTAGTGCTGCTCTGCTGGTGATAAATTCTGTCAGCTTGTTAATGTCTGACAAACCCTTTATTTCACCTTCATTTTTTAAACATATTTTAGCAAAGCATAGATTTCTACAATGATGGAGATTTTTTTCTTTCAATACTTCGAATTTGTTGCTCCATTATTTTCTGGCTATATTCTTTCTTTGTCATTCTTCGTTCCTCATGTGTAATATGTCTCTATTTTTTCTTTGACTTATTTAATTATTTTCTCTTTATTCCTGGTTTTAAGCAATTCAATTATCTGGTTTATGGTGTGTGTGTGTGTGTGTTTGTGTGTGTGTTTCATGTGTTTTCTGATTGAATTCTGTTGATCTAAAATCTATGGGACCCATAGTTTTATCAAATTTGGTAATACTTCAGCCATTATTTCATCAAATATTTTTTCTGCCCCCTTCTCATCTCTCTGCTCTCTCTCTGTAACTCTTATGACACATATATGACTCCATTGACAAGTGAAACTGAAGCACAGTTACCTAGTGCTCTGCTTATCTTTAGTCTTCTATCTCAGTGTTTCAATTAGGATAGCTTTGGTTACTATGTCTTCAAGGTCACTGTATTTCCTTCTGTAGTGCCTAATTTATTGTTAATCCCATTCAGTGTACTTTTTATTTCATACATTCTATTTTCTTTTTCATTTCTAGAAAGTCAGTTTAGGTTTTATTTATTTCTTCTATTTCTCTCTTCGCTGTGCTTCTACCTTCTTCAACATGGAAGTATATTTATTATAACTGATTTAATGTCCTTTTCTACTAATTATATCATCAATGTCATTTCTGTTTCTATTAGTTAACTTTTTCCCTCATTTTAAGTCAAATTTTACTGCCTCTTTGGATGTCTTGGTAATTTTTTATTACATACCAGACAGTGTGATTTTCACATTGCTATATACTGGACACTTTGTATTTTTTTTAAGTATTTTTGGACATTTTTCAGGGATGCAGTTAAGTTTCTTAGAAATGCACACTAGATTTTTTTTCCTTTAAATATTCTTAGGCAGTTCTCTCCTCTTCAGTATTCTGTCCTTTCCACTATAAATGCATTGGCCTTTGTGAACTCTGCACTCTGTCTCCTTAGTTAAAAGAGACTTCCAGGCTCTGTTTGAGCTCCATTTCCCTGTGCCGAAGCCTGGAAATTCTCTTTATCCTGTAATCTAATTCAATCATATAGCTTACCCTATTTGTTCTGTTTACTCAGAAATCACTTTCCTGTACTTCCTGTTCTCCAATGTCTAAAAACCATGGCTTTATATATTTTGTCTGGTTATTTCATTTTTTATTATAACTATTGTCTGTATTAATCCATCATGGACAGAAATGAAAGTCAAGAATATAATTTTTTGTATTTATTTACATGAAAGTAAATATAGATTTAAACTCAAGCAAAAGCATAATAGTTGTCTTCTCATAACTTTTGTAAATCGAATTATACCCATTGATACATGAAGCAAAAAAAGAAAATATATCCTTAGGACATTTTTAAAAATTAATTGTATGTGTAAGTATAAATAAGGAAATATCTATTATTGAGGTGACAAACTTTTATTTAATTGTAATGTTTCCGAAGAATGAGAAAATTAGCATTAGCAGGTAGGAGAGCAGGGGAGGTAGGAAAAGTTTGGTCAATTTTCACAAAGTTATACTTAGAAAGGAAGAATAAGTTCTGGTGTTCTATTGCACAGTAGGGTGACTATAGTCAACAACAAGGAATTGTGTATCTCCAAATAGCTAGAAGAGAGGATTTTGAATATTTCCACCATAAAGAACTAAATATTTGAGGTGACAGGTATACTATTACCTTGATTTGATCATTACACATTATTTACATGTATCAAAACATCACACTGTCCCCCATAAATATGTACAATTTTATGTAAATTAAAAATAAAAATGTTTTAAAAATGTAAAGTTATGCAAAATAAAATTTTAAAGAGTTTTTATAATTAGCATTAGCTATAAAGAGAAAGCTATAGGATACAACTCACCTAGATATTATAACTAGAATATATTAATATTTACTTTAAAACTTTTTAATGTGGGTCTGGCATCAAATTTGGTGACTAAATAAGCATTATATTTAGAACACCAGTAGATATTTTAGTGTTCTAGGCAATTTTATTTTTAGAAAAAAAAAAAGAAGAATTTCAGTTACTTATTTAAAAACTAGAACAGTAATTGTAGTATTATATATTTAAAGTCATTAAATGTATAAGTAAATACATTCAACTTGTATGGGTCTTTTAAAAACCATCAGCTAATTGCTTTAAATACCTGTAATGACTTCTTTCAGACTTTGTTTAGAATGCCAATTATTCCAAATGACATGTGCACTATAATTTTCAGTCTTCCTGTATTATAAAATGATTTCAGCTTGTGGTGATATTGCTTTCCAGCAATTAAGCTAAAAATATGCCTTATATTTTTGAATATTTCCACCATAAAGAACTAAATATTTGAGGTGACAGGTATACTATTACCTTGATTTGATCATTACACATTATTTACATGTATCAAAACATCACACTGTCCCCCATAAATATGTACAATTTTATGTAAATTAAAAATAAAAATGTTTTAAAAATGTAAAGTTAGAGTCTAAATTACATGCACAATAACATTTCATCCCTGAACTTCCAAGGAAAACTTTCTTCAGAATTTAATGATATTTCTTCTACTAAATGTAAAAGTAATAATAATACTTCTGGACCAGATGCGGTGGCTCACACCTGTAATCCCAGCACTTTAGGAGGCCGAGGCAGGTGGATCACAAGGTCAGGAGATCGAGACCATCCTGGCTAACACAGTGAAACCCCGTCTCTACTAAAAATACAAAAAATTAGCCAGTTGTGGTGGCTTGCGCCTGTAGTCCCAGCTACTTGGGAGGCTGAGACAGGAGAATTGCTTGAACCCGGGAGGCAGAGGTTGCAGTAAGCTGAGGTTGCACCACTGCACTCTAGCCTGGGCAACAGAGCAAGACTCTGTCTCAAAAAATAATAATAATAATAAATAATAATAATACTTCTGAAAAGACTCTTCAATTAAAATGTCACTTCTAACTTGTGATGAATTCACAGAAAACAAGTCTACTTTCATTAGGAGATATTAAAGGTCATTCTGCTGCTAATCAAATAATACAACTTCATATTCTTAAATGTTAATAGAGTATCTTTTTCACAGAATCTAATTTAGCTTACATTAAATACTGTGGAAAGCAAGGAGGATAGAATGTGTTTCCTGCCTACATGGAGCTGGCAGTCTACTTGTAAAACCAGGCACATAAACAATAGAAGAGATAGAGTAAGCAATTTGTGATTTAGTATACAATGATGCCAGGAATTTTACACATATTATGTTTAATCTTCTCAGAAATTATTTAGGAGTGAAAAATTAAACAGAACTCTTTAGTTGCAAATAACACATCTCCCCCCTTCTCATTCTCTCTCTCTCTCTGTCTCTCTTTCTCCCTCTCTCTGTCTCTGCCTTTCTCTGCCTCTGTCTCTCTCTCTCTCTCTCACACACACACACATACACACACACACATACACATACACATACACATACACATACACATACACATACACATACACATATACATACACATACACACATACACCTCTCTCCTTCTCTTTTCAGGTTAGCTTCATTTTCTCAAGATCAGTGGGTACTCAAAACTGAAACTCTGATGAGAGCCATCTTGGGCCTTGTATAGTCTCACATGCTCTCACAACCAGAGCATTTCACTTGAAAAAAAAAAGTGCTAAGGGAAAAATTCTGATAGTTCTACCTAGAGCAAATGTTCACATCTGTGATGTGATTGCTGTAGCAATAGGGATGGAGAACTCTAATTGGTTCAGATGGAGGAACCCTTTATCACTAGGAGAAGGGGTGGCACAATGAGACTACTGAAAAATACATCGTAGGCCAGTATGTAAGAAGTGGAATGTAAGCCTTTTTCATGTCGTTGACCTTTGTTTTGGAGAAATCAGTTTCCTGCAAATGGTTGTGAGATCTCGAATCTGTTGGCACACCATGGTCCGTGGGCCAAATCCGACCTTCTGTGGGCTTTGTAAATAAAGTTTTACTGGAACAAAGCCAGCCATGCCATTTATTTACATATTGTCTATAACTTGTTTCATGCTACACTACCTGAGTTGCGAAGATGCAACAGAGATCATGTGGTTTACAAAACCTAAAACATTTACTGCTTGACCCTTTACAAAAGAAAGCTTGCAGATTCCCGATCGAGGTGATATATTATATTCAGTTCAATTGTTTAGGCCAGAATAATTTGCATGTATGATGTGTAATTTTTTGCATCTCATTCTGTTGCGCATAATACTGAATTTTCCCACGGTGAGCTTAGCAGTGGTCCAGACTTGACTCCATCTTGGGCTACTGACTCCATCTTGGGCTACTGACTCCACACTGAATTGTTGATGAACTTTGAAACTGACAAAGAAACTGTAAAAACATTTCCTTCACAAACATCTGTGCTCTCGACAATACACAATGCAATGAAATTGATCCTCAGTCTTTAAGGGCATACTGTATATAGCTTTCCTTGACTAACTAATGAAAGTGCACTGTTCCACTAATGATTAAAGACTTCTTTGTTTAATCAACTGGTGAAATAATTGGACAAACAGTTTAGGTAATCTAAAAGCCCTGTTGACTCTCACTGGTGCTATAGTCTCTGACTGCTACCTGGGTTACAATCCCCTTTTCTGACTACATGCTTATTTGCCTCCTTTTTAGGGTTAATACCACTTTTAGTAATACTAAGATGAAACAACTTTTTCAAGTTAAACATAAGCTATCGTATGACCCAGCAATTCCACCCCAGGTATAGAACCAAGAGAGCACAGAAAGCACATGTCCACATGAAAAATACGTACATAAATGCTCTTAGAAGTATTTTTCACAAGAGCCAAAAATTGAAACAACCCAAACGTCCATCAACTAATGAATAGATAAACAAAACGTGGTACATCCATGCGATGGAATGCTATTTAGCCATTAAAAGGAATGAAGTACAGATTCATGCTACAATATGGACAAACATAAAAACATTATAGTAAGTAAAAGAAGACATATTTCAAGATTCTGTTATATGGATTTTCAGAATAAACAGATCCACAGAGAGGAAAAGTAGTTTAGTGGTTGCCAAAAACTGGTAGAAGGAAGGAATGGTGAATTACTGCCAATAACTATGGAGCTTCTTTTTGGAGTGATGAAAAATGTTTTGAAATTAAGTAGTTGTTAAATAAAATTTACACAAGACCATTGGTTTGGACTGAGCTCCTGTGCTAGGCCCAACAGACCTAACCAAAATGTAATCACTTGCATTGAAGTTTCATGTTGCCATGCTGAAGCTAAGTTGTTCATCTGACCTTCAAGAAATCAGAAGGAGGAATAACAGTCACATCCCCACACAGGCCACTTTTAGCTGGGATGGTAAGAAAGTCCTCTCTGCTTTAACCTCTACAGGGAAAGTGACTTTGAAATGACCAATCCATTTTTAGTTCCCTGGTCTTACTTTCTTCAGCCCTTTCTGTCTATGAAGCCAACTTTCTCTGCTCAGCTCATCAGAATGAGGAGTTGTTTGATTCTAAAATTGCAAATAAAAGCCAATTAATTAATATCTTTCAACTAAATTTGTTGTAATTTTGTCTTTTGATAGAGAGGTGATGGTTGTTCAACCCTGTGATCACACTAAAACCACTGCATTGTATACTTTAAGGGATGAATTTTTTTGTATGTGAATTATTTGTCAATAAAGCTATTTTTTCAAATATGAAATCAGAGGGTTTAGGTTGCATCAGCCTGACCTCTCCATTATAAAATTATTCCATCCACATTTTACCTCATGCTTTTGTCATTTATACACGAATGTTGCCTGGAAGCATTATTTCATTAGGACTTGCAAAATAAGTAAATTTCTAATACTGCTATTGTGTCTGTATCTAATAGCTATAATTCTTCTCTAAAGAGCAACTTTCACTCACAAGCTTTTTGATTACATGCATATACTATTCATACAGGTAAAGCAGATAAACTTGATTATTTTCCTTGCTCATTTTTCAGCAAAATAATTGGTGCTCTGGCAACCTCCAGTGGCGAATAGTGAGATATTTTGTTAGTTTTGATTTGGTACCATTATAAACTCACTGATTTTTTAATATGTGTTGTGTTTCAGTTTGATGCAGTTACTCCTTTTGAGGCTCACATTGTCCCATTCATGAGGGAGCTTGCTTCTAATTGGCTCCAATGCCCTTTCATCGTGACTTCATTAAACTACGTCACATACCATACACTTTACCCACTTAAAGCGTACAATTCAATTGTTTTTAGTATATTCACAGAAAAGTGTGACCATCACCATAATGAATTTTAAAACTTTCATCACCCCAAAGAGAAACCTCATACCCAGCAACAGTAACTCCCCATTTCTCTCACACAATCACTAATCTACTTTGTGACTCTAGAGATTTTTCTACAGTAGACAGTTTGTATAAATGGACTCATACAATACGTGATCTTTCCATCTGTCTCCTTTCATTTAACATAGGTTTTTCTGGTTTATCTTTATTATAGTATATATCAGTACTTCATTCTTCTTAATGGTTGAATAATATTCCATTGTGTGAATTATCATATTTTGTTTGTCTATTTCTCATTGCTTGACATTTGGATTGATTTAAGAGTTTGGCTATTATGAATAATGCTGCTATGAACATTTGTATACAAGTGTTTTTGTGGGCATGTTTTCAATTCTCTTCGGTATACAACTAGGAAGAGAGTTGTTGGGTCACATTATAGTTCTATTTTAATCTTCTGAGAAACTGCAAGACTGTTTTACAAGGAGGCTGCACTATTTTATACTCCATACATATACTAGCAGTATATGAGGGTTCTAAGTTCCACAATCTTTGATTATATTTTGTGTGAAGTGTTATCTGAGAGTAGTTTTTATTTGCATTTTTTTATGGCTGATGGTATTGGGTATTTATATGCTTATGGGTCATTTTCATGTCTTCTTAAGAAAAACATTTTTCAGATTAGTTTCCCATTTTTAATTGGGTTTTGTCTTATTGAGTTATAAGAGTTTATTATATATTCTGGATAAAAGGCCTTGTCAGGTATATTATGATTTGTGAATATTCTTTCTAATTCTTTTGGTTGTCTTTTTATTTTCTTGATTGTATCTTTTGAAGATGTCATATCTGAAAAACCATTATGTAGTCCAAGGTCACAGACTTATGCCTGTGTTTTCTTCCAGGAGTTTTACATTTTAGCTCTTACATTTAGATCTAAGTCTCAGTGGATTTAGATCCATTTTGAATAGTTTTTGTAAATGGTGTGACATACAGGTCCAAATTCTGTTTTTTACATGTAAAAAACAGAAAGTCTAGTTGCCTCATCACCATTTGTTAAATGATTCTTTCCCCAATTGTCTTGAAACTCTTGTCAAAAATCAATTATCTATAAATATAAAGGTTTGTTTCTGAACTCTCAATTCCATTCCACTGATCTGTGTATCTGATCTTATTCCAGTACCACACTGTCTTGATTATTGTAACTTTGCAGGAAGTTTTGAAATCAGGAAGAGTAAGTCCTACTACGTTTTCTTCTTTTTCAAGATCATTTTGGCTGTACTGGATCCCTTGCATTTCCATATCAATTTTAGAGTCAGCTTGTCAATTTATGCAAAATGTCCACTGGGATTTTGATGTACATTGCCCTAAAACTGTAGGCTAACCAAAGTGAATGGCTTTTCACTACTCTCTTCTTTAATTTTTTCATGATGCTTTATTCTTCAGAGTAGAAGTTTTCACTTGTTTGTTCAATTTATTCCTAAATATTTTTGATACTAATATAAATTGAATTATTTTCTTAATTTCATTTTAGGTTTAATCATTGCCATTATATAAAATACAACTGATTTTGTATAATCTTATATCCTGCAACCTTGCTAAACTTATTCACTAGGTCTAATAGTTTTTCAGTGGATTCATTACTATTTTCTATGTATAACATAGTGTAGTCTCTGAATAGAGATTTTTTGACTTATTCTTTCACAATCTGGATGACTTTGTTTTTCTGATTTTCTTGCCTAATTTTCCTGGCTAGAAACTCCAGTACAAGATTGAATGGAAGTGGCAAGAGTGGACAATCGTGTATTGTTCCTCATCTCGGAGGAAAGTGTTTAGTCTCTTAGCCTAAGTCTCTTAGCCTCTAACCTATGGGTTTTTCATAAGTACCTTTTATCAGGTTGAAGAAATTCCCTTCTATTCGTAGTTTTTTGAATATTTTTATCATGAAGAGCTGTTCGATTTTGTCTAATGCTTTTTCTGCATCTATTGAGACAATTGTCTAGTTTTGTTTTTTATTCTGTGAATATGATAAGTTATTAATACACGAATTTTAGATATGAAAGCAACCTGGTATTCCTGGGATAAATCCCATTTGGTCATAGCATGTCATTGTTTTTATATGTTGACGTATTTCATTTTCTAGTAATTTGTTGGTGATTTTTGTGTCATATTTATGAGATATTGTCATGTAGTTTCCTTGTGATATTTCTGCCTGGTTTTAGTATTAAGATATTACTAACCTCATAGGCTAAGTTAGCAAGTGCTCCCTCTGCTTCTGTGTTCTGAGACACTTTGTGAATAATTGGCATTAATTCTTCTTTAAGTGTCCCATGAAATTTACCAGTGAACACATATGACTCTGGACATTTTTATGAATAATTTTTTATTACTAATTTCCTGTCATTGTTTGTTAAAAATCTATACAGACTTTCTGTTTTCTCTTGTGCCAACTTTAGCAGTTTGTATCCAAGAATTTATTCACTCATCTAAATTTTTGTTAAATTTTTTCCCCCAGGCTGAAATTAAATAGAATGTTAAGATCTTTATTTGTTAAAGGTCTGTACAGATTTTCTATTTTCTCTTATGCCAGTTTCAACAGTTTGTGTCTAAGAATTTATCCATTTCATCTGTTATCTTATTTGTTGCATACAGTTGTTCATAGTATTCCTTTATAATTCCTTTTATTTCTGTAAAGTCAGTAGCAGTGTTTCCTCTGTTATCACTGATTTTAGTATTTGATTAATCTCTGTTTTTCTTCATCAATCTAGATAAAGGTTTGTCCATTTTGTTGCTCTTTTCAAAGAACTCAATTTTTATTTTGTTGAATTTCTCTATTGTTTTTCTATTTTCTCCACTCTAGTCTTAATGATTTCCTTCCTTCAATTTGCTTTATATTTATATTGTTCTTATTTTTCCAGTGTTTTAAGGTGGAAAGTCAATTTTTTTGTTTGAAATCTGTCTTCTCTTTTTAACCTAGGTATTTATAATATTGCTTGCACTCCATTTCATAAGTGTTTCTTGTTCTGTCTTCACTTTTACTTACCTCAAAGTACTTTCTAATTTCTCTTTTGATTTCTTCTTTGACCCATTGTTTATTTAGGCATGTGTTGCCTAATATTCACATAGTTGTGTATTTTTTATATTTATTTCTGTAATTGATTTTATTCAACTGAAGTTAAAATCATACAACCCACTTCTTATAAATTTATTGATGCTGGTTTTATACCCTAGCATATGGTATGTCCCAGAGAATATTCCATGTGCACTTAAAACAGTTGTGTGTTCTACTGTCATTGGGTCAAGATCTAGCTGGTTTACTGCATTGACAAAGTCTTCTATTTTCTTTCTGGTCTTCTACCTAGTTATTCTATCCATTATTGAATGTGGGGTATTAAATCTTTCAACTATTACTGTAGGATTGTCCATCTTATTTTCAATTCTGTTCATTTTCACTTCATGTATTTTAGGGCTTGTAGTAGGCACACATATATTTAAAATTTACATTTAACATATTTAAAATATTGTAGTTTCCCAATGAATGGACACTCTTATCATTACACAATATCTTTCTTCATTTCTAGTAACATTGTTTTAAGTTTATTTTGTCTGATATTGGAATAGCTACTACAGTTTTTTTTTTTTTTTTTGTGGTTACAGTTGGCATGATATATCTCTTTCCATTCTTTCACTTTGAATTTATTTGTATCTTTGAATTGAAAGTGTATCTTCTATAGGCAACATAATTGGGTCCTTTTGTCAATCCAATCTGATAATATCTGACTCTTGATTAAATTAATCCACTCACATTTAATTTTGTATGTATATAGGCATGCATCACTTAAGGATATGCTCTAAGAAAAGTGTCATTAGGTGGATCTTATCATCGTGCAAACATAATAAAATGTATTTATACAAACCTAGTTGGATCACCTACTATACACCTAGGCTATATGGTATACTCTATTGCTCCTAAGCTATGAACCCGTGCAGCATGTTACTGTACTGAACAAGTAGGCAATTGTAACACAATGGTATTTATGTGTCTAAGCATAGAAAAGGTACAGAAAAAGTATAATATTGTAATCTTATGGGACCACAATCATATATGTGTTCATAGTTATACCAACTTAATTCCAGTGAAATATAGAACAAATTGTAGAGCATTACTCCTGTATAGCTCTATTTCTTCTTTCCCTTTTTTGGGCTATAATTGTTATGCATATTACATCTAAGGTATATGTCTACAGAGTTTGTTACATTACTCTCCTTATTTATTATATCTCATTCTCTTTCTTTGCTCCTATTGATTCAGGTTACCATTTCCTGTCATTTTCTTACTGCAATACAGCTTTGCTCACACCTACCAACTTTGTGCTGTTTTTGTTAAATATGTTGCATTTCTATATAAGACCAACAAAACTTCAATTACAGTTGACCCTTGAACAACACAGGGGTCAGAATTCCAATCTCCCTATGCTATGCATTTAAAAATGTACATATACTTTTTGATTAACCAAAAACTTAACTAGTAGCCTAATGTTGGTCAGAAATCTTACCAATAACATTAACAGTTGATTAACATATTTTGTATGCTATACTTGTAATATACTCTGTTCTTACAATAACATAATCTAGAGAAAATAAAATGTCACTAAGAAAATCATAAGGAAGAGAAAACACATGTACAGTACTATACTGTATTTATTGACACCATAATTTGTGTTGTCTGTTTACAAGATGAAACAGACATCTTGTTTCTGAAATGGTGAGCAAAAGCAGCTGCAGACTTTAATCAATAGTACTATCAAGCAATTCAACTTTTTCTTGTAATGTCATGATTTTTCTCTGCTTCTCAGGAGCACTTACAGCTTCACTAGTGGTATTTCACATGGGTCTCATGGTGTTGTTGAAGGTTTATGGTATTGCACATGATGGTTTATGGTATTAAACATGATGAAAAATATAAAATAACCATGAGAGATCACATTTCACTGCAATCAGAAGTTTATCAGAGAGGTGAACTGTTCACATGGAGATGATTAGCATCATATGGTATTTTAAGGAGATATACACAACACTTGAGCTCACCACAATAGCAACAAGAGGTGGCTCCAAAATTATTACAGTACTACAGTATAACCACAGTTAATTTTATGCAGCTATGACTTAACACTCCATATTTTTATTTGTTTACCTTTCTTTTGACTGCTAATGGCACCATGTATGGTCTGTAAGTGTTTGTGTGCATAAATGTTAATCAATTTTAACTTGTTATAATAGATTTGTATATACTTTACGGTAGTAAATGATACAATAGTCTCTACATATATTTTATGTATTCATGCCATACTTAACTTTTTCTTAATTATTTTATATTTCTAGGCTAAGCAGCTCATCTATGAGTTTTTTTCAAATTGTCACTAATCTCCAAAAAATTTTCCAATATATTTATTAAAAGATATCTACACACAATTTAAACCCATGTTGTTCAAAGTTCAACTGTATATACTGTATATACAAACTGTTTTATACAATTGCTGTTAGACTGTAACCAAAAAAAGAAATAAAAAGAAATATTTTATTTTTATTTCTTTTATATTACACAATTACCTTTACTGGTACTCTTTGTTTTACGGGGTGCATTTGAATGAAGATGTGGACTCACTTGCTTTCAGGGTGAAAAACTTTCTTTAGTATTTCAGGTAAGGTGGGTTTCCTAGCCACTATTGTCTCAGTTTTTGTTGCTCTGGGAATGTATTTATTTCATCTTGTTGCAGAATAAAAGATTATTAGTTGACAATTTTTTTCTTGCAGCTCTTAGAATATGTCATCCCACTATCTCTGGCCTCCATTGTTTCTGATAAGAAATCATTTATTAATTTTATTGGGGTTTATGTGTACATGAAGAAATTACTCAGTTTTTCTCTCCTTTCAAGATTTTATCTTTATCTGTTTTTTAACATTTTCTATAATGCATCTGGTTGTAGACTTCTTTGTGTTTGTCCTGCTTGAAGTAAATTAGTGGTTGCCCAGGCCATATATGTAAATCTGTCCTTAGATACATCCCACTAAGCAGAAATAGTCAAATACTGTGCTTTAAAGTCACTTTAAATAATTAATTTGTCTGTGTAATTTTGCTACCAAATTGATATGCAGCTAGGTTTGTTTATTTCCATTTTTAACTTTTAGGGATTTCTTTTTGTTACTTAATTTTAGCTTTCATTAGGTAAACATTTTTCATAGTACCAAAATCAAAAACATAACCAGGTATATTTACAAAATTCTGTCGTCAATCTTGTTTTCTTCTCTTTGGTCCCTGACTCGTCTTCTAAGTAATGATTTTTTATTTAATTTGGTTTATCATTCTACTATTTTTTATTGAAAATATAAGCATTGGTGTTTATGTATTCATAGTCCCCTTTTCTTATACAAAAGTTAACATATAAAAACACCTCACACAGATATTCTTTATTCCTATTAAAACTAATATTATTCCATTGTATGAATGTATCATCATTTATTTAATCTGCCCCCTATTGAATAACATTTTGGTAGTAGTTTGTTTGTCAGTATATTTGTTTTCTATTGCTGCATAACAAATTACCATAAATTTAGCAACTTTATGCAACACAAATCTAATATCTGAGTTTCTGTAAGGAAGGAGTCCAGAGCAGGTTAGCTTCATCCTCTAATCAGCATCTCACAAGGGTGAAATCAAGGTGTCAGTCAATGCTATGATCTCATCAAAAACTTGAAGTCTTCTTCCAAGTTCACTGGTTGTTGGAAAAATTAAGCTTCTTGTAGTTGTCAAGTAAAGACTCTGTTTTTTTTTTGACAGTTATCAATCAGGACTACTTTGAGAGGTCCTCCTCCAGTTCTTTCCACTGAACCCCCTGCAGGGGCCATCTCAAAAATGAGTTGTATGTACTTATGGACCTGCTATCACCTCCCAAAAAAGTCTTAAAATACCTATGTTAATTTTAATATACTACTCATATTATTGCATTGGATATTTATTGCTTTCACATAGGCAACATAGAAGAAAAACTGCTTTTTATTAAAAATCATTTCTCTCAATGTTGTAGATGACTATAATTTCTTTTTTTTTTTTTTTTTTTTTTTTTACTTCCTGGTATATTATCCCTCTATGAACTCCATTCACTGCTCATGTCCACTTTCCCACATGGAAGCCCCAAAACATGATGCTCATTCCCCAGCACCCCTGGCAGTTTAAGTCATGGATGACTGACACAGACCTGGCCAATTAAATGCAGCAGGCTGGCATTGTGAATTTGGACAAAGAAGCAGGCACAGTAGAGAATCCATTAGAGTGGTGAGGGCGGCAGCAGCTGAGTCCAGTGTTCAGTGGCTTTGGTGGTAGTGATGAAACAGAGATGTCTGGGTCCCTGTAGAGGCAGCAATGTGCTTCCCTGAGGTTGATCTGTGGTGCAGTCTTGGTCATGGCTTTGCCTGCCTGGCCTGCCATTGTTCCCGCTGGCTTCTCAAAGCCTGTTCACCAGCCCTCCTGGAAACTCTGGGAGCAATCCTATATTCTTTCAATAAAATCCTTTTCTGCTTTATCAACTCTAATGGGTACACTTTCATTTTTTCTTGCAGAAATTAATGGCAACTCCCTAAAGAAGTTTAAATGAATCAAAATTGTTTACATGAAATGAAAATGAACTTGATGACTGCTCAGAAATAAGAAATCCAAAGTAACCTAATGAGAAAAAAGAAGTTAAAATTGTAGTGATCTTTGACATAACATACTTTATTTATTTCCATCTCTTGTTTCTAATAAGTGCTTAATCACAAAGATGTGCATTGTTACAATTCACTAGGCAGCTGGAGGCTGCATTACCTCCTTGATCTTTAGGTAAAATCCCTTATACTAGGTAACTTGATAGCCGATGGAAAGCCAAAACTCTACCTCAAGGTTTCTGCTAAGTCTGCAGCAACTGGCATCTGCCTGCCTCCTCCACCTCTAAGCTCTGATATCCTTACATTCTGTCCCATCCCAGCCAACACTGACCCCATCTCAGACCCTTTCCACATATCAAGCTTTTGTAACACTAATAGATTTGACTGGATCTTTGGGAGAATTCCCATGGAGAGGTCACATCAAGCAATGTGACCATCAACAAAACCTCTACAATTTTACTGTCTCTTAATTTTTCTCTTTTTAGTAAATAAAGCAGTTATTACCAGTCTTTGAAGCCTTAGGACCCACTGATACCCTGACACCTCTAGGCTGCCTTTTTACACAATAGTGATTATGGTACCTTGTTTTTGTTGTTCTTGTACCACCTCTTTATACTGACCCTCCCCAGTATACCAGAGACATCCACATTGCCTTGAAAAGAATTAGAATTAGAAAGGGAGACATGCAAAAAGAAAACAACATAATGCAGTGTTTTTGTTTTTTGTTCACCTTTTGATTTCTGTTTTATATGTAAAATAGGTAATTACGTGTCAAAGCAGGAAAGCCTTAAGGGAAACAGGACATGGAGTTTGATCCATAATAATTTATTTGAAAAAAATTGAAGGAGGCACAGAAAATTTACCGTTGAATCTCCATGGTGACTAAATGAAAATTCCTGGGATAGGGAGGTCGCAGGAAGGGGAGAGTGTTCTGGAGCATCACCTCAGAGGAGATAGGAGGGAGGACTGAATCATGGTGGGAGAGGAAAGGATAGGGAGTGAAAGAACAGAGTCACCATCAAGGAAAGCCACGCTTCCAAAGCATCTTCCCTGGGGAGGCTGATAGAAGCTGAGCCAATGCCATCACCCACAGTAGTTCCAATAGGAGTCACAGGAAACACAATGATCACACTTTGGCACTATGTCAGTTTTCTTCCCATTGCTGATGGAAGACAGCTTGTGATCCACGGATCAGCAGGACATTTATCTGGCATATACCATCCAAAATGTGCCATATAGACATTGCCTTTCCTTTTCCAAAAGTCCAGGCTTTTCCAAAGTTTTCCAAAAAGAGGGGTCCTTAACACCAGGAAGCAGTTGGAAGTCTTGGAGGGGCAAGTGACCAATTCTTACATTTGAGAGAAACTGAGCAGTGACAAAATCCATCCCAGTTACACGTTTATCAAAGTATGATTCTAGACAAAGTTTTCTCTACACGGGATTTTGGGGCCAGCTTTTAATATTACAGCATTTTCCCTGCAGCAAATGGAATCAGAGCTACTCATCATTTTGTCAAGTTAGAATAATTTTGTGCATAACATCACCAGAATTCTCCAGGACTTTGAACTGAATATGAGTCAAGTCTTCTCTTTTGTCTTCATATCAATGAGGGTATCTTTAGCAACTCTGAATTACTGATGCTATTTCTGTTAGCAAGGAAAAAATTTTCAAATCCAGATTCCTATTTTAAGGTTGTTTAAATAAAATAACTTTCAAAAGAACTTTGCCATGTTGCCAGGAACCTATATATCACTATCTCCTTGGCTTTCCCATTTCCAGAGTACAAAAACATATCTTCATCCAGTATCAAAAAGTTCACATATTTGGCCACCTCTAGCAATAACCTAGTCAAAGAGCCTGTAATTTTTCAGTAGCACCCATTGTCACTGCAGAACCTGGAATCGAAAGATTCACCTTAAGTATGTAGTCAAAGATATTTGCTATTTAAGTTAAGCCATAAATTAGCTATTCTCATGCCAAAGTTATTTTAAAAGTAGATCTACTTTCATTTTCTCTCAAGAAAGGGAAAGTTCCATGTGACATTCAATCACTTATTACCAGATTTGCTCTTGGGAAAGCCAGTAAATGGCTGAACAGAGAAGAACTTTGTATCTGGCTCCCATCTCTTGACAAAACGTCTTGAAATGATGCCGTTATAAATTTAACACTTTTCATAGCAGTAAGCAAAGCTTCCTTCAAAAATTTTGAAAAGGCTTTTGATGCCAGTGCATGGCCCATGTCAAAAACAGTGAATCATCCTGACATGTTACCAAGCAGGAAAGTCCAGGGTGGTGCCAAGCATCACAGGGGTCCCGTCTGCACACAAGAAATCAAGATTTTTCTTTCAGGCAAATTTTACTTGGCTAAGAAACACTGCATTCATTTTGAAGTTGTTGACAACCTTTACAGTTTCCAAAAGAGGTTCACAAAATGGTACTTCTTGGATAGCATCAGAATGCACACAATAGGCAATCAACAGGAGCTGGCTACACTGAAAAACACTGTGGAAGAAACTAGTATTGACTTTATGATCAGTCATGAAACAGCAGAAATGTCAACAGCTACATAGAGAATTGTGTAATTCAGAAAGGAATTATGTAATTCAATTATCTTCCCTGCTCCATGCTACTCCTAGCTTGACTATTCCCAGGGCACACAGTTTCATCAAGATCTCTAGATGTGAGTAGTTTCTTTCCTGGTGCCCAATTAGCATTCTAACAGGCATCAAGTCAAGGCTTTTATTTAGGGTCAAATAGAGTGTGTATGAAATCCTGACTGTTTCAAATCAAGTCATTGTTTCAAGAAAAAGATTCATGTTTTCCAATGAGTTTCAGAATGGTCAGACATGAAGCATCTCCTTGGTTTTGTTTGGGATTTGAGATCCCATTGGCAAGAACTCAGCCACACAGAAGTCATGCCAGCTTTTGCGTTGGTGATAAAAGAGAAAGCCAATGAAATACACATTTCATCATTTTAACCATGTGAGCATCTCAATTACAAAACATAAGCCTCTTCTCATTCCTGCTAGGCTGATAGAATGAGTTCAGTTTTCTGTTATAAGCACAAACAGCTTCTCCCACCTCCTCAGGTTTCCAACACAGCTCAGAGCACACAAACGTTTCCAGCTCTCCCCATGCATTTTGGGTACTTCCACCCATTCCCCTTACTCTTCCTCCTATAAGGAGAAGATGATCAATGGATTGGTCACTGGCCTGCATTTTATGAGCAGTTGAGGCTGCTTTTTCTTAAAAGGCTTGCAGCCATGTTCTGGTGTTTCTCTTCTATTCTGTTTTTTAGTCTAATTAGTACGTGTATGTGGCTCTGGTTCTTTGGAGCAAGTTCATAACATTTTCTGCATTCCAGCAGCTCCTCCCTAGACTGGGAAGATAAGTCTGCTCAAAATCTTCTCTTCAGATACAGCCATCTTAGTTTTTGAAAAAGTCCTGTTCAAGCCTCTGGCCTTAGTAGCTCTCCTGTCCTGTAACTTAGCTTACCAGAACGGCCATATTACAGAGGGACATCAGTCAAGGATGCAATAAGGAAAATAGAAAGCACTCTAATTATTTAAAACAGAAAATAACTTAATCCAGAGAATTAAGCTACAACACTATTGGAAGACCTAGAGGGAGACAACACGGAAAAGTAATGTCTCTCGGAGACCAGGACCCACAGGAGGCCACACTGGTCTGCCCTAAGCAGTGGACAGCCATCACAGAGCACACATGCACTGCTGCTGCTGCCACTACTCTTGCCACTGACACCTTGCAGGCATTCACAGGTGCATGTCAGCAATGCAGCTGGAACCAGAAGTCTAGGGCCTTCAAGTTACTTCTACCTGCTCCTTCTCCTCACATAGGAGTCCATCCCATTAGAAGAACCAAACTGGAAACCAGCTGTCAAGAGGATCTGGGAAAGGTGGTTCTCAGGAGTTCTGCCCCAGTGGTACAAGACAGGTATAGGCCTGAGTACTCCCAGACAATAACTGGTACATTGGTAATTGTAATCATTTAATAAATAGTCATGTTGTTTTCTTTCTAGCTCCCAATATTTGTGTATTGCCCTCTGCCAGAACTCTACAATAAAGGAGGAATGGAAGTGAAATTTGAGCACCAAACTCTATCTGAACTCTAATATTTTTTCTGCATTTGCCAAAAGCATGTATAGCAATTTTAATGACTTATCATTTAAATCAGAGTAGTTTATTAATTTTGTAATAAAAACATATATGCAGACACAAATTTTATGTGAAGCAGTAAAAGAATATCCTATAACCCACACCTAAGAAAGTAATTTTGTGAACCTCTAATAATGGGGTGATTTATGAGTTTCTGCTGAGTCCCATGCTAAGGGGAGGCCAGAATGTGTGTTTGAAGAGAATGACAATTAAGAGAAAGGGGTGAAGGTTTGGGGAATGAGTTGGGGGGATATTGTTTTATTTTCTACTGAGAGGACTGGATGGAGGACAAAGAGAGAAAGAGTAGAAGAAGTGGGGGAGAGTGGCCAAAACAATTTTAAGAGCAAGGATGCCTAATACTCAATTTTACTTTGTTTGAAATGTAATGATAATAAGTTTCCTTTTATATCCATACACATTGAGTGGGGTTTTAAAAGAAAACAAAGAGCTGATTTCACACTCAGATTGATGCCAGAGAAGAGGTAAAGAAAAAGTCACAAAGCACAGAATGGAGAACCAGAACTCAAGAAAGAAGAAATCAGACTCAGAGATGCCTCAAGGGTGTGTCCCTAGAGAGTCCACAAAAATCTTGGGAACAGCACTGGACTTTTCCACGGAGTGTGGAATGGAGGCTAAGTGAAACCTTTCTAGATCTTAGGGACAATGAATCCCTTCTGATACTTATGTTATACTTTTGTACACTTGACTCATAGAACGTTTGGTACAATAGGAGTTCCATTGCTATGAGCCTCGAGTCTCTGCTATGGTACCATTGGTAGACTGGGCTATCCTGAGCCAGCCTTTTTTTGTCACCATTGCACTATATCCATGGGCCTGGCATCTAACTACAGATCACAATAAGGAAAGAGAACACAGAAGCTTGAGTCAGTTGTTCCTTTATAAAAGTCAGTTTTGCAAGTTTTATGTAGATACAGCATTCCAAATGGCCTATGGTAGCTTAATAGGAATTCCACGACTAGTTAGCAGTGGCTGGATTGGGCCATTAAGGTTAGCCTGGTATTTTTTTCATTGTGTTCTGATATTATTGTGGCATAGACAGGCATGAGAAGTTAAAGCAAATTAAAATTACAAATGCCATCCAAAGGTGGGGAAAGGGAGATAAAAAGAATATTAGGTCCTGATTTCTTATCTTCTATTGAGATACTTTCCTATTAATTATTTGCCTGGAATCACAAGCACTTACTAGATTAGAAAGATGTGCTTACTTAAGGGAGGAAAAATAGAGGTAACCTAGGCATTCAGAAAGAATCATCTAAGTTTGTGTGTTTGTGCATCTTTGTGGTGAGTGTGTATATATTTAATTTGAAGAGTTTAGGAGGGTTAGGTTTTCCAAGTAACTATATTTATAGTCATATTTTATTTTCTTCAACATTTTCTAATTTTATGTTAGACCCAATATCAACAAACACACAAAAAACTTAATAATCATAATGGCAGAGCACATTTGCTTTAATTCTAATCAACAAATCTTAGATGCTATGACATGGTAACAACCCATTATTAGCTCGTAAACAGTTGCAGTACAAGGTATTTGAGATGAAACAAACCACAATAGTAAATTTTACATATTAACATAAAACATTTTTTCACAAAAAACATTTTTTCACAATACCATTTTCTGAAAAACAGGAAGAAAATTTGAAAAAAGAAATTATAAGTCTAAGTATTTGTGTACCTGGTTTTTAAACTCCTGAAATGTCCCCTAAAAGGTAACTCATTGGCCATGGCTTTAAAACTCCTAGCATAGTGTGTACTTGTCGACAATGGATTGCTGTCTGGCAAAAGCAGAAGGTTTGCGTAGTGGAGAAAGGGTTAGTAGCTTATTGGCTATGGAGAGAGAAAGGAAGAAATCAAAGTTAGAAAATGACTTTCAGCCTGAATCAATTGATCAACAATGCTACCATTAAAAGAAACTGAATTCAGATTCATTGCAGTAAAGATCAGAGTAAAACAATATTCACTTGGCAATTGTAAATATTCATTGAAACTTCAGAGAGGTTAAAAATAAAATTATATATTCTAGATACTAGGCCCTGAGCAAATATATAATATGCAAATATTTTTCCCATTGTGGTTTGTATCTTATTTTTAAATTTTATTAATTTTACTTTATTTTTTAGAGATGCAGTCTTGCTATTTTGTCCAGGGTAGGGTCTCGAACACATGGCCTCAAACAATCCTGCCACCTAGGCCTCCCAAAGTGCTGGGATTATAGGTATCAGCCACAGCACCCAGCCTCATCATTTTTGTGAGTTTTTTCTTTCAACTTTTATTTTAGATTCAGTGGGTACACGTGGAGGTTTATGTGGATAAATTGTGTGTTGCTGAGATTTGGTGTACAAATGATCACATCACCCACGTAGTGAGCATAGCCTCTGAGGGGTAGTTTTTCAACCCTGGCTCCCCCCACATCCTACCCTCTTGAGCAGTACCCTGCATCTATTGTTTTCACCTTTAAGTCCATGTGTACTCAATGTTTAGCTCCCACTTATAAGTGAGAACATGCGGTGTTCGGTTCTCAGTTATAGGATAAATTCATTTAGGATAATGGTCTGCAGCTGCATCCATGTTGCTGCAAAACACATGATTTTGTTCTATGTAATGGTTGCATAGTATTCCATCGTGCATATATACCACATTTTCTTTATCCAGTCCACCATTGATGAGCATCTAGGTTGATTTCACGTCTTTGCTATTGTGATTAGTGCTGCAATGAACATATGAATGCATGTGTCCTTTGGGTAGAACAATTTATACACCCAATAATGGGATGGCTGGGTCAAATGGTAGTTCTGTTTTCAGTTCTTTGAGAAATCTCCAAACTGTTTTCCATAGTGACTGAACTATTTTACATTTCCACCAACAATGTATAAGCATTCTCTTTTCTCCCCACCCTCGCCAGCACCTGTTTTCCTTTTTTTTTTTTTTTTTTTATATATATATAATAGCCATTCTGACTGGTGTGACATGGTATCTCATTGTGGTTTTAATGTGCATTTCTCTAACAATTAGTGGTGATAAGAATTTTTTCGTGTATTTCTTGGCCACTTGTACATCTTCTTTTGAGAAAGGTCTGTTCATGTCCTTTGCCTATTTTTAAATGGTTTATTTGTTTCTCAGCTTGTTGGACTGTTTCAGTTCTTTATAGATTCTGTATGTTAGACTTTCGTTGGATGCAGAGTTTGTGGATATTTTCTTCCATTCTGTGGGTTGTCTGTTTACTCTGTTGATAGTTTCTTTTGCTGTGCAGAAGCTCCTTGGTTTAATTCATCCCACTTGTCAATTTTTTTTTTTTTTTTTTTTTTTTTTTTTTTTTTTTTTTTTGGTTACAAGGACTTAGTCTTAAATTTTTTCCCAAGGCTAATGTCCACAATGGTGTTTAGTAGGTTTTCTTCTAGGACTTCTAAAGTTTAAGGCCTTACATTTAAATCTTTGGTCTATCTTGAGTTACTTTTTGTATATGGTGCAAGACAGGAGTCCAGTTTCACTTTGCGTATGGCTAACCAGTTCATAAGGGGAATGCTTCTAGCTTTTGCCCATTCAGGATGATGTTAGCTGTGGGTTTGTCATAGACGACTCTTATTATTTTAAAGTATGTTCCTTTGATGCCTACTTTCTTTTTTTTTTTTTTTTTCATTTTTTTAAATTATACTTTAAGTTCTAGGGTACAGGTGTACAACGTACAGGTTTGTTACATGGGTATACATGTGCCATGTTGGTGTGCTGCACCCATTAACTCGTCATTTACATTAGGTATTTCTCCTAATGCTATCCCTTCCCTTCCCCACCCCATGAGAGGCCCCAATGTGTGATGTTCCTCTTCCTGTGACCAAGTGCTCTCGTTGTTCAATTCCCACCTATGAATGGGAACATGCAGTGTTTGGTTTTTCGTCCCTGAGATAGTTTGCTGAGAATGATGGTTTCCAGCTTCATCCATGTCCCTACAAAGGGCATGAACTCATCCTTTTTTATGCCTGCATAGTATTCCATGGTGTATATGTGCCACATTTTCTTAATCCAGTCTATCATTGATGGACATTTGGGTTGGTTCCAAGTCTTCGCTATTGTGAATAGTGCCGCAATAAAAATACATGTGCATGTGTCTTTATAGCAGCATGATTTATAATCTTTTGGGTATACACCCAGTAATGGGATGACTGGGTCAAATGGTATTTCTAGTTATAGATCATTGAGGAATCGTCACACTGTCTTCCACAATGGTTGAACCAGTTTACAGTCCCACCAACAGTGGAAAAGTGTTCCTATTCCTCCATGTCCTCTCCAGCACCAGTTGTTTCCTGACCTTTTAATGATCACCATTCTAACTGGTGTGAGATGGTATCTCATTGTGGTTTTGATTTGCATTTCTCTGATGGCAATAATGATGAGCATTTTTTCATGTGTCTTTTGGCTGCATAAATGTCTTCTTTTTTTTTTTTTTTTTTTTGAGACGGAGTCTCGCTCTGTCGCCCGGGCTGGAGTGCAGTGGCCGGATCTCAGCTCACTGCAAGCTCCGCCTCCCGGGTTTACGCCATTCTCCTGCCTCAGCCTCCCAAGTAGCTGGGACTACAGGCGCCAGCCACCTTGCCCGGCTAGCTTTTTTTGTATTTTTTAGTAGAGACAGGGTTTCACCGTGTTAGCCGGGATGGTCTCGAACTCCTGACCTCGTGATCCGCCCGTCTCGGCCTCCCAAAGTGCTGGGATTACAGGCTTGAGCCACCGCGCCCGGCCCAGTTTTCTACATATAGCTGGCCAGTTTTCCCACCACCATTTATTAAATAGGGAATCTTTTCCCCATTTCTTGCTTTTGTCAGATTTGTCAAACATCAGATGGTTGTAGATGAGTGGTATTATTTCTGAGGGCTCTGTTCTGTTCCATTGGTCTATATCTCTGTTTTGGTACCAGTACCATGCTGTTTTGGTTACTGTAGTCTTGTAGTTAGTTTGAAGTCAGGTAGCATGATGCCTCCAGCTTTGTTCTTTTGGCTTAGGATTGTCTTGGCAATGAGGGCTCTTTTTTGGTTCCATATGAACTTTAAAGTAGTTTTTCCAATTCTGTGAAGAAAGTCACTGGTAGCATGATAGGGATGGCATTGAATCTATAGATTACCTTGGGCAGTATGGCCATTTTCACGACATTGATTCTTCCTATCCATGAGCATGGAATGTTCTTTCATTTGTTTGTGTGCTCTTTTATTTCGTTGAGCAGTGGTTTGTAGTTCTCCTTGAAGAGGTCCTTCATATCCCTTGGAAGTTGGATTCCTTGGTATTGTATTCTCTTTGAAGCAATTGTGAAGGGGAGTTCACTCATAATTTGGCTCTCTGTTTGTCTGTTATTGGTGTATAAGAATGCTTGTGATTTTTGCACATTGATTTTGTATCCTGAGACTTTGCTGAAGTTGCTTATCAGCTTAAGGAGATTTTGGGCTGAGACGATGTGGTTTTCTAAATATACAATCCTGTTATCTGCAAACAGGGACAATTTGACTTTCTCTTTTCCTAATTGAATACAATTTATTTCTTTCTCCTGCCTGATTGCCCTGGCCAGATCTTCCAACACTATGTTGAATAGGAGTGGTGAGAGAGGGCATCCCTGTCTTGTGCCAGTTTCAAAGGGAATGCTTCCAGTTTTTGCCCATTCAGCATGATATTGGCTGTGGGTTTGTCATAAATAGCTCTTATTATTTTGAAATACATCTCATCAATACCTAGTTTATTGAGAGTTTTTAGCATGAAGGGCTGTTGAATTTTGTCAAAGGCCTTTTCTGCATCTATTGAGATAATCACATGGTTTTTGTCTTTAGTTCCGTTTATATGCTGGATTACATTTATTGATTTGTGTATGTTGAACCAGCCTTGCATCCCAGGGATGAAGCCCACTTGATCATGATGGATAAACTTTTTGGTGAGCTGCTGGATTCGCTTTGTCAGTATTTTATTGAGGATTTTTGTATTGATGTTCCTCAGGGATATTGGTCTAAAATTCTCTTTTTTTGTTGTTGTGTCTCTGCCAGGTTTTGGTATCAGGATGATGCTGGCCTCATAAAATGAATTAGGGAGGATTCCCTATTTTTCAATTAACTGGAATAGTTTCAGAAGGAATGGTATCAGCTCCTCCTTGTACCTCTAGTAGAATTCAGCTGTGAATCCATCTGGTCCTGGACCTTTTTTGGTTGGTAGGCTATTAATCATTGCCTCAATTTCAGATCCTGTTATTGGTCTATTCAGGGATTCAGCTTCATCCTGTTTTACTCTTGGGAGGGTGTATGTGTCCAGGAATTTATCCATTTCTTCTAGATTTTCTAGTTTATTTGTGTAGAGGTGTTTATAGTATTCTCTGATGGTAGTTTGTATTTCTGTGGGATTGGTGGTGATATCCCCTTTATCATTTTTTATTGCATCTATTTGATTCTTCTCTCTTTTCTTCTTTATTAGTCTTGCTAGCCATCTATCAATTTTGTTGATCTTCTCAAAACACCAGTTCCTAGATTCATTGATTTTTTGAACGTTTTTTTGTATCTCTTATTTCCTTCAGTTCTGCTCTGATCTTAGTTATTTCTTGCCTTCTGCTAGCTTTTGATTATGTTTACTCTTGCTTCTCTAGTTCTTTCAATTGTGATTTTAGGGTGTCAGTTTTAGATCTTTCCTGCTTTCTCTTGTGGCCATTTAGTGCTATAAATTTCCCTCAACACACTGCCTTAAATGTGTCCCAGAGATTCTGGTATGTTGTGTCTTTGTTCTCATTGGTTTCAAAGAACATCTTTGTTTCTGCCTTCATTTCGTTATGTACCCAGTAGTCATTCAGGAGCAGGTTGTTCAGTTTCCATGTAGTTGAGCGGTTTTGATTGAGTTTCTTAGTCCTGAGTTCTAGTTTGATTGCACTGTGGTCTGAGAGACAGTTTGTTATAATTTCTGTTCTTTTACATTTGCTGAGGAGTGCTTTACTTCCCACTAGGTGGTCCATTTTGGACTAAGAGCAATGTGGCACTGAGAAGAATGTATATTCTGTTGATTTGGGGTGGAGAGTTCTATAGATGTCTATTAGATCTTCTTGGTGCAGAGCTGAGTTCAATTCCTGGATATCCTTGTTAACTTTCTGCCTCGTTGATCTGTCAAATGTTGACAGTGGGGTGTTAAAGTCTCCCATTATTATTTTGTGGGAGTCTTAGTCTCTTTGTAGGTCTCTAAGGATTTTCTTTGTGAATCTGGGTGCTCCTGTATTGGGTGCATATATATTTAGGATAGTTAGCTTTTCTTGTTGAATTGATCCTTTTACCATTATGTAATGGCCTTGTCTCTTTTGATCTTTGATGGTTTAAAGTCTGTTTTATCAGAGACTAGGATTGCAACCCCGGCCTTTTCTTGTTTTCCATTTGCTTGGTCGATCTTCCTCTATCCGTTTATTTTCAGCCTATGTTGTCTCTGCACGTGAGATGGGTCTCCTGAATACAGTACGCTGATGGTTCTTGATTCTTTATCCAAATTGCCAGTCTGTGTCTTTTAATTGGACCATTTAGTCCATTTACATTTAAGGTTAATATTGTTATGTGTGAATTCGATCCTGTCTTTATGATGTTAGCTGGTTATTTTGCTTGTTAGTTGATGCCGTTTCTTCCTAGTATTGATGGTCTTTACTATTTAGCATGTTTTTGCAGTGGCTGGTACTGGTTGTTCCTTTCCATGTTTAGTGCTTCCTTCAGGATCTCGTGTAGGGCAGGCCTGGTGGTGACAAAGTCTCTCAGCATTTGCTTGTCTGTAAAGGATTTTATTTCGCCTTCACTTATGAAGCTTAGTCTGGCTGGATATGAAATTCTGGGTTGAAAATTCTTTGCTTTAAGAATGTTGAATATTGGCCCCTACTCTCTTCTGGCTTGGAGAGTTTCTGCCAAGAGATCTGCTGTTAGTCTGATGGTCTTCCCTTTGTAGGTAACCTGACTTTTCTCTCTGGCTGCCCTTAACATTTTTTCCTTCATTTCAACTTTGGTGAATCTTACAATTATGTGTCTTGTACTTGCTCTTCTCTAGGAGTATCTTTGTGGCATTCTCTATATTTCCTGAATTTAAATGTTGGCTTGCCTTGCTAGGTTGGGGAAGTTCTCCTGGATAATATCCTGCAGAGTGTTTTCCAACTTGGTTCCATTCACCCTGTCACTTTCAGGTACACCAATCAAACATAGATTTGGTCTTTTCACATAGTCCCGTATTTCTTGGAGGCTTTGTTCTTTTCTTTTTACTCTTTTTTCTCTAAACTTCTCTTCTAGCTTCATTTCATTCATTTGATCTTCAATCACTGATACCCTTTCTTCCAGTTGATCGAATCAGCTACTGAAGCTTGTGCATTCGTCACGTAATTCTCGTGCCATGGTTTTCAGCTCCATCAGGTCATTTAAGGACTTCTCTACACTGGTTATTGTAGTTAGCCATTCGTCTAATCTTTGTTCAAGGTTTTTAGCTTCTTCGTGATGGGTTCGAGCTTCCTTCTTTAGCTCGGAGAAGTTTGTTCGTCTGAAGCCTTCTTCTCTCAACTCATCAAAGTCATTCTCCATCCAGCTTTGTTCCATTGCTGGTGAGGAGCTGCATTCCTTTGGAGGGGGAGAGGCTCTCTGAATTTTAGAATTTTCAGCTTTTCTGCTCTGTTTTTTCCTCATCTTTGTGGTATTATCTACCTTTGGCCTTTGATGATGGTGATGTACAGATGGGGTTTTGGTGTGAATGTCCTTTCTGTTTGTTAGTTTTCCTTTTAACAACCAGGACCCTCAGCTGCAGGTCTGTTAGAGTTTGCTGGAGGTCCACTCCAGACGCTGTTTTTCTGGGTGTCAGCAGCGGAGGCTGCAGAGCAACGAATATTGCTGAACAGCAAATGTTGCTGCCTGATCGTTCCTCTGGAAGCTTCATCTCAGAGGGGTCTGGCCGTGTGAGGTGTCAGTCTGCCCCTACTGGGGAGTGCCTCCCAGTTAGGCTACTCAGGGGTCAGGGACCCACTTGAGGAGCAGTCTGACCGTTCTCAGATCTCAAACTCCATGCTGAGAGAACCACTACTCTCTTCAAAGCTATCAGACAGGGACATTTAAGTCTGCAGAGGTTTCTGCTGCCTTTTGTTCGGCTATGCCCTGCCCCCAGAGGTGAAGTCGATACAGGGAGGCAGGCCTCCTTGAACTGTGGTGGGCTCAACCCAGTTTGAGCTTCCTGGCCACTTCCTTTACCTACTTAAGCCTCATCAATGGTGGGGCGCCCCTCTCCCAGCCTTGCTGCCACCTTGCAGTTCAATCTCAGGCTGCTGTGCTAGCAATGAGGGAGGCTCCGGGGGGGATGGCATCCTCCAGGCCAGGTGTGGGATATAATCTCCCAGTGTGCTGTTTGCTAAGACCCTTGGTAAAGCGCAGTATTAGGATGGGAGTGACCCGATATTCCAGGTGCCGTCTGTAACAGCTTCCCTTGGCTAGGAAAGGGAATTCCCTGACCCCATGCCCTTCCCAGGTGAGGCAATGCCTCGCCCTGCTTTGGCTCACGCTCACACCCACTGTCCTGCACCCACTGTCCAAAAAGCCCCAGTGAGGTGAACCTGGTACCTCAGTTGAAAATGCAGAAACCACCTGTCTTCTGAATTGCTCATGCTGGGAGCTGTAGACTGGAGCTGTTCCTGTTCAGCCATCCTGGAACCACCCCTGATGCTTACTTTCTTAAGGGTTTTCATCATGAAGTGATGCTGGATTTTATCAAAAGTTTTTTCTGCATCTATTGTTTTAATTATGTTTATGTGGTATCACGTTTATTGATTTATGTATGTTGAACCATCCCTGCATCCCAGGAAAAGGTCTACTTGATCATGGTGAATTAACTTTTTGATGTGCTTCTGGATTCAGTTTGCTAGTACTTTGTTGAGGATGTTTGCATCTATATTCATCAAGGATATTGGCCTGCAGTTTTCTTTCTTTTTTTTTTTTTTTTTTTTTCTTTTGGTGGTGTTGTTTGTTTGCCAGATTTTGATATCAGAATGATGCTGGCATCATGTAATTAGTTAGGGAGGAGTCTCTTCTCAATTTTTTGTAATAGATTCAGTAGCATTGGTACATGCTCTTCTTTTTACATTTGGTATAATTTGGCTGTGAATCAATCTGGTCCAGGGCTCTTTTTGGTTAGTAGGTTTTTTGTTACTGATTCAATTTCAGAATTTACTTATTTAGTTTGGTTCTTCTCTTTTTTTTCCTCGCTGATCTAGCTCGCAGTCTATAGATCTTGTTTATCCTTTCAAAGAACCAGCTTTTTTTTTTCATTGATCCTTTGTATGGATTTGGGGTCTCAATTTCATTCAGTTCTGCTCTAATTTCAGTTATTTCTTTTCTTCCTTTAGCTTTGGGTTTGGTTTGTTCTTGTTTTTCTAGTTCCTCTAGATGCAGTATTAGATTATTAATTTGAGATCTTTCCAACTTCTTGATGTAAGCATTTGGTGCTATAAACTTTCCTCTTACTGCTTTAGCTGTATCACAGAGATTCTGGTATGTTGTGCCTCTGTTTTCATTTATTTCAAAGAAATTTTTAATGTCTGCCTAATTTCATTATTTACCCAAAATCGTTCAGGAGCAAATTGTTTAATTTCCAGGTAATTGTGTGGTTTTGAGAGTTATTCTTGGTATTAATCCTCACTTTCTTAATAGTGTCTTTTAAAGACAAAGCATTTCATTTTGCTGAAGTCTAATTTGTTTTTGTTTTCATTTGCTTGTATTTAGGTATCTACAAAAACCATGGCTTAATCCAAGGTCACAAAGATCTACATATATTTTTTCTTTTAAGAGAGTTATAGTTTTAGCACTTTCATTTTGGTTTTTGATCCATTTTGAGTTCATTTTTCTATATAGTATAATGTAGGGATCCAATTTTATTCTTATAGAAAGAAAAATGAAATTATGGATCTGAGAAACATCCACAGGAAATTGATAGTGGCAGCAGTGAGAATGAGTGAGCTCTTCGAAGGAACAAGTGTAATGAAGACAAGTGAACTGAGTCTTGAGAGTCACACATATTAATATGGAAGTGGAAGAAGAGACATTAGGGAAGAAGTCAGAAGAGAAATGTCTTCGAAGACAAAATGTTACATTTTAAGGAAAATATTAACCCACAATTGGTGAAAACGAGATTACCCTATGTTTTCCACCTGCTCCTCAGTTGTTCTTTGCTAATTTTGAAAGGAAACAGCCCACCAGAATGGAATCCAGGGGTTCAGAGAGCAATATGAGCTGGAAGTACTACTCTCAGAAGGCCAATAATTCCTCAAGACTAGTACCATGCTCTATAAAAGAGAAAGTTGCATTTCATCCATTTCTTGATTTGTAGTGTGTCTTTTTCCTTAGTAGGGATTTAAACCTTTAATTTCCTGCTACTCTTCCAGACTCAGGCTGTATGCTCTGCATCTCAAGCCAGGACGCATCTTATAGAAATAAACTCGTGTTCACAATGTAGCTCTGTCTTTGAAGGGTCTGTTCCTCTGTGGCCTCTGTCTGCTTTTTCACTGGGTCCCTGAGGTTTCCTCTGTGCGTACAGAGTTTAATGATGAGAAGAGATGTGGGCAGTGTGTATGCTCAGATTTCTGAGTCTCATCCTTTCTACAATTCATTCTCTGCCAGAGTCTCCCTCTTAAATTTCCAACAGGTTTTTAAGCCATGAACACTGTTTAGTCTGGTAAAGCTACATTTTCCCCTACCTACAGGGATTAGGGAGCACTATCAGGTAACAGGCCACAAACCTGCAATTCTTACCACTTTCAGTTGCAGTTTCTCAGGAATCAACTTACCTTGTTTCTGTTTGTTTTTGGATACTTTCCAATTCCTCTACATAGTTGGTGTGGGATTTTTTGTTTTTGTTTTTTTTCAATATTTGGTTCAGATTTTATCAGTGTTATCTGTGGGAAGTTTCATATGATCACTTCACTCTACTGTAATTATGTCTTTCTCTCAGTTTGGGAGTAGGATGTTTGGGGCTCTTTGTGGGCACATGTGAAGAAATGGATAGTGCATAAATAAAAATATCTCTTCCCTAAATAGCTGCAGAAGGAAACATTGTCAACCAGGAAATCTTTCTTGAATTAATATTAAATGCTCCTTTTTATCTACGTGGCCAGATTATTATTCTGACACTCTCCTTTTTTTCTGTTTTACCAAAAATCTATCACACTAGCTGGGTGCTTGTCAGAACTCACTAGAAGTGAGGGAAAGGGATTCTTTGGGATAAATGCCCTCCTGCCAAACAAGGGTACAGGCAAAAAACAAAAAACAAAAAACACCTACACATATAAAAGAAAAAATAACAATAATCACAGCATAAGTTTTCCTTGAAATTAAGTCTCAAGAACTGAGAAGCATCTAAGACGTAGTTTTATGGATGCTGGCAAAAAAAAAAAAAAAAAACTCATGGGTCAGAGAAGAAGGACTGTATTACTCAAGGCACAGCAGATAGCATGAGCCTCGTGTTCACCTCATTTCCCTTTCCCATCTCCAAATGCACACAAGTTCTACAGGGATATGTCCAGAGGCCAGCATGGATGCTACCCACACCATGATTTTGTATCCCAACTGATGATCACTGATCCTAGGAAGCCCTCAGTCTTATAAAAGGGCTGCTACCAAACTTGCCCAACCTTTGTTCCAGAAGGAGATAATATCCTTTTATTCCAGACAGAAAACAAATCTGTCCTTGTCAGAGACAGACATTATCACATCTTCCACAACTATTTACCGTACAGACATCCTTGGCAAAATAGTTGGGAACAAAAACTGATACAAAACATGCAGAAACACAAGAAACCCATGAAGAATTGTTTCCCAACAAAGTCGGCCACTAAATTTTTGAACCAGAAGTAGGGAAAGTATCAGGAAACCAGTACCTGTAACCAAAGAAAGGCTTTTCTCCACCTGCGAAACTTGCTCTAGTGCTAAATGAGTGGCTCCCCTCCCATGCAGCCAAATCAGGAGATCAATACTAGTAATAATCACTGGGGTAGTAGACATTAAAACAGACTACCTTCTCTTTCACTGCAATTACCACACAGTGCACCAACTTTTAAAAAAATTATTAGTCAATAATCGAGAATGAAGAGCAATTTTTAAAATGTTTAAACATAATGAGATTTCTTTTGTTTATTAACTCATTCAGAAAGGAACTACAACCTGTCAGAATGACTTTAGAATCTCTCTAACAATTTTGTATTAAGGGTTGGGTTTCTTGAAACCACTGAGACAAAGGTAACTTTTTGAGAATTTGCTGCTAACATTTATAAGGTAAATATATAAATATATCACATTTATATTTGAAGATCAATTACCAAAAATAAACATTTTAGTACTTTCCACTTGCCAAACACTGTGCCAGGTACTAAAGACAAAAGGTAACTAAGATAGACAAAATCCTTGCCCTTATGAAAATTATATTTCAGTGGGATAAACCAACAGGAAGCAAGAAAAGGAATACACAAATACAATAATTACAGGTTTTGAGATATTCTGGAAAGGAGATAAACAGGGACTTCAACAGGGGCAAAGGTTTAAGCAGATAAAGAGGTCAACATTCACTCTCTGAAGATACAACATTAAGCAGATCACAAGGTCGGGAGATCGAGACCATCCTGGCTAACATGGTGAAACCCCGTCCCTACTAAAAATACAAACAAAAAAAAATCCTCATAATGGGTGAAAAGGAACCAGTTCTGCAAAAAGCTGGAGTAGGAGTGTTCCCAGCAGAGCAAATGGCCTGAGCAAGACTTTAAGAGGTCAGGAAAGTTCTAGGAACTGACAGAAGGCCTACATGATTGCAGCCTGGTGAGTGAGAGGAGATTGATGTTCAATTTAAATCAAAACGCACTTGATGCCATTTCCTTTAAAGAATCATTTGTTTCCATTTAGAAAATACTAACAGATCTTGATCATGAGTAGCAGATGAAATTTCGATATATCTAAAATTTCTAGGAAAACTATGGTTGTGCATGCTCATAGCCTCTCTTCTGCATTACCTCTTTGCTCTTCCTCCCTTAATGAAGCAACTCAGGAGTTTGTGCCACCTTCTGCCCCTCTATATTTTACCAGGACTGGCAGAAAGTCTGTGTTGGTGTTATCTGGCAGAGTCCTTTGAGGCTACTCCTCCAGCCCCGTGGGAGGGTCTGACACTGCCTGCTTTGGCTTTGGGGAGGACTCTTTCTGTCTCTTGTCACTATCCCTATCCACTGCCATAAAACTGGCACAACCCCCTGAGAGCCTGAATCTGTCTCTGCCCTGGAAGCTGGGAGGAGTTGGGGTAGAAAAGGCTCCCTATCCCTTTGCCACTCTATGGTGACCCAATACTAGCTCAACAAGCAGTGCAGGCATGTTCAGGCACTTTTCAGAAAGGAATCGCAACATGCAAGGGAAATATTACCCTCTACCTGGCATAGATAACATCTTCAAGCCTCTTTATTCCAGATGCATACCTTCTCACAGGAAGAATTCTCACCCTACAAATTCTTTACCCATCTCCTCTTACAATGTTCCAAGTTAGGGTTGCAGGGTCTTGAGTATCTTCTACCTCAACCCAGGACACGGTGATGTACCTCACCTCCCAAGATCTTAGCAGAGCATCAGTTTCAACCCACAAGTAATGGACTATCCAGCTTCTACTTCAAAGTGTCCTTGTAACAATCTCACCAATGAGACTTCCTTTAGTAGTTGACCTATAAAATAACAAGTCCACTAATCTTCTGGCAAGACTGCATAAGGTGCATAAGATGCCCTGAGACTTCGCTCAGTCCATACCTACATAACTCCTAGTGCTGCCTCATCTTCAGCATCCCTGGACACTCATAAGCCCCCTATTTAAAAATGTAGGGGCCGGGCGCGGTGGCTCAAGCCTGTAATCCCAGCACTTTGGGAGGCCGAGACGGGTGGATCACAAGGTCAGGAGATCGAGACCATCCTGGCTAACACGGTGAAACCCCGTCTCTACTAAAAAAATACAAAAAACTAGCCGGGCGAGGTGGCGGGTGCCTGTAGTCCCAGCTACTCAGGAGGCTGAGGCAGGAGAATGGCGTGAAGCCGGGAGGCGGAGCTTGCAGTGAGCTGAGATCCGGCCACTCCACTCCAGCCTGGGTGACAGAACAAGACTCCGTCTCAAAAATAAATAAATAAATAAATAAATAATAATAAAAATAAATAAATAAATAAATAAATAAATATGTAGGCTTTGGACTGACAAGGACAAGTTGGAAATGTGGTGAAACAACCTCATTACAATGTTCCAAAAGGCCACAGATTGAAAAAAGAAAAGGCATATTTAATAAAACCCTTCTCAACATCCTCTTCTGGGTACGTGATTCATTTATATTCAAAAGAGAAGATAGCACATGCCCATGGTGGGAGATACCACATGACTTAGCATTCTGTCTTTTTGGAGAAACCACTTACAATTCTAGAAAAAGTATTTCCTAAATATACACCACTCAATACATTTGTAGAATAAATTTGGAAATAAACACAATTAATAATGTGATAATCCTAAGCAATAGAAAACAAAAATGGAATGACAGATACTTCTTTGATAACTCTATCTTGCCTTCTAACCTGCAGAGGCTGAAACCTCTCATTTAAAAGATGTTAGATTTTAAACGTCTTTTGGCGTAGAAGGGTTTTTTGAGTTAGCTTACCAAAAATCTGTGTTCATATGGACTGAAGGTTTGTGTTCCCCCAAAATGCGTGTGTTGAAACCTGGGTACACGGTGTAATGGTATTTAGAAGTGAGGCCAGCTGGGCACGACGGCTCATGCCTGTAATCCCAGCACTTTGGGAGGCCGAGGGGGTGGATCACCTGAAGTCAGGAGTTTGAGACCACCCTGGCCAACATGGCAAAATCCCGTCTCTACTAAAAATACAAAAATTAGCTGGGCATGGTGGCGGGCACCTGTAATCACAGCTACTCGGTAGGCTGAGGCAGGAGAATCACTTGAACCTGGGAGGCAGAGGTTTCAGTGAGGCGAGATGGCGCCACCGTACCCCAGCCTGGGTGACAGAGCAAGACTCTGTCTCAAAAAAAAGGGGGGGTGGGGGCATTGGGAGGTAATTAGGTTTAAATGAGGTTATGAGAGTGTAGCTCCCGTGAAGGAATTAGTGTCCTTATAAGAAGAGGAAGAAACTAGAGATCTCTCTTCCCCTAACTACCCCTGCCACCTCCTACCCCACCATCAGCAATATGAGGACACGGCAAAAAAGCAGCCATCTGCCAAACAGAAAGTGGGCCTTCACAGACACTGAGTCTACCAGCACCGTGATCTTGGACTTCCTAACCTACAGAACTGGGTGAAATAAATGTTTGATTTTAAGATGCCCAGTCTGTAATATTTTCTTATGGCAGCCTGAACTGACTAAGACAAGGTACAAGGCTGCATAGTCTAGCTTTCATCATCAGAAACAGGACATTTTGAAACAGCCCACAGAGTTTATTTAATAATTTTCAACACAGTTATTATTTGTATTGAAAATTTTAATAACACTAACCTGCTTTAGTTTAAAAAAAAAAAAAGTGGGAAATGATTTAGGCAGTGAACGACAACTAGCTAAAAAAGAAAAGGATGTTAATGCTGGTTTTCTCCTGGTGTCTTTGTGTTTGTTTTAAGACACAGTAGGATTTGGTGGTATTGCTAAAACACAAGAAAATTGATTCACCAATGCAATGCCTTTTGTGGATTCAACCAGCTGAATCATTAGAAAACAGATTTCTTCTGTTCTAGGTCATGTTTCTGTAAATTGGCACCTAGTTTGTGATGGTAAATTGTTTTAAAAGTATTGGTTCTTGGGGACCAATAATGCATGAATTTTGCTTTTGAAGATTCATAGTGTTTTCCACTCCATCTATCTCACTGTGGAAAACGGCGGTGGTGGGGGATGTTGCACAGGCTGGGAGCACTGGTAAAACCTGGCCATCTGTGCCTGAATCAGTTTCAGAGCTCTTTTATACAGAGTCTGGATGAACAGAGGAGGTTTGTTTAAAATGCTTTGTCATGCTGTAAGATCAATAACTATTCGGGCAGTGCCGTAGATAGGAACGGGGTTATAGGCCTCTAGGTAGCTCATCAGAGAACTTATATGAGTAAATTGGAAATCACACACCTGAAAGAAACAGGGCAATAAATGTAATTGTAAAAGTGATTTAAAGAAACTCTCTATTCCCCAACGTAAGACTTTTAATGACTTCTCATAATTATTCACATATGCTGTTGTATAACAAAAATAAAGAAAAAAAATGCTCCTTTGGGAGGCCTAGGTGGGTGGATCACCTGAGGTCAGAAGTTTGAGACCAGCCTGGCAAACATGGTGAGACCCTGTCTCTACTAAAAATACAAAAAATTAGCCGGGCGTGGTGGCATGCGCCTGTAGTCCCAGTTACTCGGGAGGCTGAGACAAGAGAATTGCTTGAACCCGGGAGGTGGAGGTTGCAGTGAGCCGAGATCCCGCCACTGCACTCCAACCTGGGTAACAGAATAAGACTCTGTCTCAAAGAAAAAAAAAAAAGTGCTCAGAGGTCATGCATGTCTTTAGAGCAAAAATAAAAATGTCTCAAATTACATGAGAGAAAATTGTGAGAGAATATACACTTTTATGGGCTGTTAGATACAACAATTTTGCTTGACTTTGTGTAAATGTGACAAAATTTTAAATGAAACATCTATATGTCTTATTTTTTGTCTTACTAACTACCGATAAATAAGGGGAAGGAGCCAATAGATTACAAAATTTAATTAGAATGCATAAGAGAAGATAAAAGCAAATGAGATTTCATTTGATATTTAAAATAACAAGGTTTTGCATTTAAATAAAAATCTACCTTAAAACACAGCATATGTTCAAGTTAGAAGAAAAACAAGTTTTCTCTTACCTTGTAGAGGGGACAGATGTGTCCAGAAGAACTATTTATTCTACTCTACAAAACATTCACTAAGTATCATAACTTACATGTGATTTTCTTACGGTCAAATGTCATATATTGAGAGGATTAAATTATAAATTTTTGCATTATAGAACAATCTATGGAAAGCTATAGAGTTTAAAATTGCTATTTAAAAAAAAAAAAAAAAAAAAAAACTTAGTAGAAATTCCAAATAACTTGAAGACTCTGTTCAACAAGTGAATGAAAAAGAAAATAATATTTCCTACCCAGGAAAGTCTACTTGACCATCATAAATTGACTTCAGGTTACAAAATCACCAGATGTCATTAAGGCTATCCTAGAGTAAAACTTTCCTTCCATTCTTAACATGATTAAAAAAAAATAGGATAAAGGATTTTTGCCATGTTCTTTAGAGTCTCATAGCAACACATCAATTTTATTAGGAGTACTATCATTTACTACAAGCACAGACTACCAACGTCCACTACACACACACACACACACACACACACGCACACATCAATAAGCCCCTTTTTTGAGGTTCTAAAGACTGTACCACCAGTCAACCTGTCCCCAATGCCAGTTTTGCCACTCTGCATTTTATCTAAAATGAGTAAATTCAGTCTGAGAATGGTGGCTCATGTCTGTAATCCTAGCACCGTGGGAGGCTGAGGTGGAAGGATCACTTGAGCCCAGGAGTTTGAGGCTGCAATGAGCTATTTCTGCACTACTGTGCTCCAGCCTGGGCAACAGAGTGACAGCCTATTTCTAAAAACAATTTAGATCCTGCATACTCAAAAAAAAAAAAACTGGAGAAACGTCTCAAAATTACAGTTGATGAATTTATAGTCCAGCAATTCTTAATTTGACAGTACCCATCAAACTTGGGCCCCAATCTTGAGCTCAGGACTTAATACCTTTGCAGCCCTGGGATTTTCCTTTATTTCTCTGAGTCTCAGTGTCCTCACCTGTAACATGGAGAGAATTATATTAACGTTGTGCATTATCTGTGAGAAGGAAAGATAATCCAGTTAAAGCACCAAGCACCAGGGCTGGCACCTGTGGTCAGTGCTCAATCAATCACACCTGTTAGGTTCTTGACGCTTTCAGAACCAGAGCTTCTCGATTTTGCTATTCCCACACAGAGTGCTCTTTTACCATTAAAAAAGATTGTAAAGTTGTAAAAGGAGGAGATAATTTGGCCACCCTGTCATGGTCTGCTATCTCTTTTCCAAGTTTATTCTGCTTCTTGATTTCATTTGGACTAGAATATTTAGTTGTTTGCTAGGGCAGCTGCAACAAAGTACCACAAATGAAGCAGGTTCACCAACAGAAACGTATTGTCTCACAGTTTCGGAGTCCAGAAGCCGGAGATTCAGTGCCAGCAGGGGTCCTTTCTTCTGATGGCTGCGAGGAAGAATCTGTGCCATTACCCTCTCCTGGCGTGTGGTAGCTTGCTGCCAATCTTCAGCATTCCTTATCTGGTAGAACCATCACTCTGGTCTCTGCCTTCATCTTCACATGGAGTTCTCCCTGTGTATGTGGCTGTGTAAATATTTCCACTTTCTACAAGGACATGCTCATATTGGATTATACCCCACCTTACTCCAGGGTGACCTCATCTTTACTTACATCTGTAATGACCTTATTTCCAAATAAGGTCACATTCTAAAGTACTGGGGATTAGGACTTTAACATATGAGTGTTGGAAAATACATTTCAACGCATAACAAAATGCTATAAGGCTCTCATTATTTCCATGAACTTTCTGGACTGTAAACTCTAAAGGAAACAAGCAGGACCTAATTATAACTCTGCTTGTCAGCCTCTTTACCTTGCAAGCAGTCTGCACTGGAGCATGAATATGTAGCATTAAGTGTATAGGGAAAAGAATCTGACCTTCCTACCGAACAGCAAATCTTGTTCTAGAATTTTATCTGATTGTTTTTAAAGTAGAAACACCACAGTTAATGTCTTGCACTGTTTACTTTCATCTACTGCAAATAATAGTTCAACTAAAAACCACTTCATTGACAAGACGGGAGTTGAGAAACCTTATCAAAGGAAATAAAAACCATGGCACAGCTTGATCAAAACCTAAGGATGAGCTTCAGCTGAGTGCATGAATACTTGATGTTGCTCAAAACAAGGGAGCCAAGCTCTGAAGCTTGAAACAATTTTTATTATTAAAAAAAAATTCTTTGGGTAGATTATTTTTAATTTGGTTTCCTTTTTCTGTTGTTTGAAGAATGAGCCATACACGGATTTTTTTTTTTTTTAAAGGCAGAAGGCTGAATGTACAAAAGGTTTGCAGTGAAAAGAAAGTACACCTCTCTCTGTGCCTCCCAGTAACCCAATCCCACTCCCTGGAGGCCATGCCTACCTACCGCCAATTCCCGTAATCTCTGCATTTAAAAACACGGATAGATTCACTCAAAAGACAGCAAGTGGACTACCCTGTGCCTAGCTTTCTTCTCTTTACCTTGTATCTTGAAAGTTCTGCCAGATCCTTCTGGCAGCTGTTTTACTTACCATAACAGCTGCACTCATTGTGTTCCAGAGTCATGAGTCTTCTTGGGTAGGAATTTTTGTTTGTTTGTTTTTTGTTTTTGTTTTTGTTTTTGTTTTTGTTTTAAGACAGAGTCTCACCCAGTCACTCAGGCTGGAGTGCAGTAGTGTGATCTCGACTCACTGCAACCTCTGCCTCCTGAGTTCAAGCAATTCTCATTCCTCAGCCTCCCAAGTAAATGGGATTGCAGGCGCCCGCCACCACGCTGGGCTAATTTTTGTATTTTTAGTAGAGACGGAGTCTCACCATGTTGACCAGGCTGATCTCAAACTCTTGATCTTAAGTGATCCATTGGATAGGAATTTTTTGTATAAAGGAGCAATGTTCTCACAGTCCTAAATGCGCCACCTCCCTGCCCCAGCTCCATACCTCTTCACCGCTGCCAAGGAACTAGAAGGCAGGGCTCATGCCTACAATACAATATCAAATGGAACGACAGACAGACTTGTACTGGAGAAGTTCTGTTTGGTCACCTGTAGTTTAAAAAGAAAAAAAAAAAGCCGGTTCAGGAATCATTGCTCCTCTACCAAGTGTCCCTTCCCTCCCCTCCTCTCCCCTCGCCTTCTAATTTTTTTCTTTTTTTTTTTCCTTTTTGACGCGGAGTTTTCCTGTTGTTGCCCAGACGGGAGTGCAGTGGCACGATCTGGGCTCATTGCAACCTCTGCCTCCAGGGTTCAAGCGATTCTCCTGCCTCAGCCTCCCGAGTAGCTGGGATCACAGGTGTCCACCACCATGCCCAGCTACTTTTTTGTATTTTTAGTAGAGACTGGGGTTTCACCATGTTGGCCAGGCTGGTCTCGAACTCCTGACCTCAGGTGATCCACCCATCTCAGCATCCCAAAGTACTGGGATTACAGGCATGAGCCACCGCGTCTGGCCCAAGCCTTTCTTACTTCCTTTGCTCCTTTCACTCCTAAAAGTGAAAGAAGTGTAAACTTTTTTCTAAAAATTACAAAAAAATAAAAGTTATAAGCGTTTATTTATATATTTAAAGTGGCCTAGTTGTCTTTGCTAATGCTCTAATTTTTTAAATTATTTTATTTTGATTTATTCTATTTTATTTCACACTGTCTTATGCTAGAAAAGACCTACAAAGGCTCTAGTGTCTTGTAAAAGTCCTGAATAGCACAGATTTTTCTATTTGCTTGGAAATTTATAGATTTTTTTAAATTGCTTTTAAATATTAAGAAGTTCTTTCTGCAGTTAGTAACAATGTGGAGTATGACATAATTATTGTTCTAGTCCTCTAAAATGCTTCTTCAACTTTGTATCTATTCAATTCAGTTGATTAATTAAAAGTTAACAATCTCCTGTGTCAAATCTTTTAATAGATAGAAAATTAATCATTCCTTTTTGTATTATATTTATCATGCTTTTCATTACAAAAGTAATACATTCATTGTAAATTCATTTAAAAATAAAAACAAGCACATTGCATTTAGTTACTCATAACTAGCATTGGCATTTTTCATGGCTACTCCCAGATATTTTCTCATGCACCTCATATGTTTATGTTTCAACAAACTCAGGATCATATAACATATACTAAATGGCAAACTGCTTTTTCTACCTCATCATGTATAAAGAACATTTCTACATCATTAATGCTACAGCACAGTTATTAATAACTACATTAACTCTATCATAGGACTGGAATGTGATTTATTTCAAATGCTCCACTGTTGAATATTTAGATGGTTTATAGTGATTAGGCATTCAAAACAATATTGGAATACACATACACAAAACCTTTCTTGCACATTTTGCCAAATTATTCTCCCAAATAATTTAAACATTTGTTCTTAACATTTGAGAGAATGAATCCCTTTGAGAATCTGATGGATTTTGCATCTCTTCTCAGAAAAAAATGGGCAAATATGTTCACATTTTTATACAACTTCGGAGCCTTCCAACCAAAACAAGCCTAGATTGAGAATGCAGTAGCGTTTTATGTCCCTACAAACCATATGAACGCCCTTTTGCTCACACTATCACTTTGTTTTCAAACTTTCTGCTGATTTGAGAGATGAAACTGTACATCAGTCTGTTCTTACTTTGTATTTTTGTATTGCTAATGAAATTTGAACTTTTCCCAGAAGTTGATTGAACATGTATTTTTTGTACATTGCTTATTCAAACCTTTTTATCTAATATAATTCAGATTTTAAATGTTAAATTAAAAAATTTAACACAACACTGTAAGATCACATAATTGAGTCATTCAATTCCTGGGCATTCTCTGGGCTAAAGGAATGGAGTCTTTAATAAATGATCCAACCTATCATGTCTCAATCTTTCCACCAGAGGGCAATATTAGCCCATCTATTATTTCTCTGGCTTCTACCGCTCTGAAGATTTCAATTTATTTTCACTAGAAGAATCTTCCTGAGAAATACTTGCAAAGATGATAAAGTTAAATACTTCATTATGCATGTAAGACATTATTATATAAAAGTTACATTGTTATAAATTTTCTATTTAATTTGTTTCAACACATGAAAATGTAAGAATGGAATTTCAGTAATTATAATCACTACTTCAAATGAAAACCATGCCTTTATTAGCATTCTTTATTATATCCATTTACTTAAATTATCATTATTTCTAGAATGATGTTCGCAGTATGATTTATAATAGAATCTTCATAACCCATTAGCATAAACAGGAAGAGCAAGTGACTCCTGAAAAGCCATTCTTTAAAGGCAACCAAATTAATTCCTGACTCTAATTATTTTGCGCCTTTGGCTGACCACATAACAAGATAAAACCTAATTTCTTCTTCCCATTCGATAAAGATATGCCGGGTATACTTCTGAGCGCTAAGGATACTGTTGTGAAGAAAACAAATCCTTGACCTCAGGAAGTTTACAGGTTACAGGATTGGGACATGAAGGAGAGACAAATACACACAACCTATAAACACACTGGAGTGTGGCAGGGTCGGAGGTGTTAGGGGGGAATAAAGCCCAGAAGAGGGATATAGCACAATGGGATACATGCGGAGACCATTTTAAATGGAGTGGCCAAGGAGGCTTCACATGTGGATGACATCTGAGCAAAGCGCTTAGGGAGCTGAGAGTCATGTCAATCTGAAGAAAGACAAATCCAAACAGGGAGGGGACGTCAGCTGCAAGAGCTGACTGGTGAGAAACAGCAAGGAAACCAGTGTGACTGAGACAAGTGAGCCAGGGATGGAGGAGTGGGGAGGAACAAGAGGCCGGAGGGTGGAAGGCCTTGGCAACCTTGGGCTTGGACTTTCACTCTGAATGAGATGGAGGAAAGCTGGCATTTTAAGCATAGGCAGAACATTATCTACATGCATAAGAAAAATCATTCTGATTATTCTTTCCACAACAGACTTTACAGGGACAAAAGTAGGACAGGGAGACCAGTTAGTAAGCTACTGAAATTAACTAGATGAGAAACTGTGGTGATTTGGACCAAGGTGATGGTGACAGATAAAAGAGTTTGGGGGCAGATGACATGAATGGTGCTAATGAACTAAAGAATAGGTAGTTGCATATGGGAGACCGGCATTCAGAGAAGAGGTCTGGGTTGGAAATACAAAATTTGGAAGACATCAGAATCAGTGTAGAGATGGAATGAGAGCTCAACCCTGGAACATTCAATGTTTAGAAGTCAAGGCAAAGAGCCACCAGCAATGAAAGCTAAGAGTGTTGAGTGAGTTAGGAGAAGAATCAGGAATAAAGTATCCAGAAGCCAGCTGCTCTAAAGAGCAGAAAGTGATCCATCATCAACAGCTGAGGACAAGGACTGACCCTTGACCTAAGCAGCATGGAGCTCATGGTAACCTTATAAAGAGTAATTTCATGGAGCGAGAGGCCAGAAGCCTGATCAGACAGGATTACAGAGATGAAGAGTGATACTGGACACAACAAGTGTAATAGTGTTTTCAAGGAATTTTGACAGAAAAGAAGCCTAGAAATGATGCAACAGCTGGAGGATGATATGAGCTCAAGGGAGCATTTTCAAAAGATGAGAAAAATGATAGCATGCTTTTGTGCTATTAACAGCAGAGAGGAAAAATTGGAGATTGCAGGAGAGAGGGAAGACTTTCCAAAGCACTGACCTGAAATAGGCAAAGAAAAATCCAGTGCAGAAGCTAGGAGTGAGCCACCATTAGTACACGGCCAACCACATAGACCCAGAAGGCAGGGGACATGGAGCAGTTTTGATTAAGAAAATAAGGGTTTTGACTATAGTTAATAACAATGCATTATATACTTGAAAAGTGCTAACAGAGTAGATTTTAAGTGTTCTCACCTCAAATAAATGATAAGTATGTGAGGTAATGTATATGTTAGTTAATTTCATTTAGACATTCCACAATGTATACATATTTCAGAACATCATGTTGTACAACATAAATATATACAATTTTTATTTTTCAATTTAAAAGAGTAAACAAGAAAAAAAATTCTACTCTCACCGGTGCCTGCATCGGCACATCCTTACCAGTGTTAGATATTAAGATTTTAAAACATTTTGATCATTTGACAGATACAAAACAGTATTTATTTTCCGGTTTTGTTTGAAAAAAAAAAAAAAAAGCATGGGATAATGTTTTGAACATCAAAAAGAAAAAGAAAAGAAAGTCGCTGTTACTCTATGCCTCTTTATTCTGCATTTTAAGGGGGAGCATGCCTCATAGAAGCTGTGTATGTTAAAGCTAATATCACATCTAACTAATTGAGTTGAACTGTGTAACATCCTGACTGCTAGACTCTCCATTGTTTAAAGGGTAGCACATCCCGCAGCTGCCTGACCTGACCTTAGTTTTGCATGGGGGAGCCCACCAGGTGACAAAACCTGCTTCAGAGAACATTGGCTCTTATCATCCAGTGGGGACTTTCACAAAATAATCTCCCACAAGAACAAGCAGGGCTTTGCCCCAAATATCTCCTGCTGCAGCAGCAAAGCCCTGCTACCCAGTTCCCTTCTGTTCACTGCTGATTTGTTGCTCAAAATGGACAATGAAAACATGACTGCCAGGTGGGAGCCAAAAGAGACCACTTCTAAAAACTGGCAATGTCTTTTAAATATTTCGACTTATTAGATTTAGGACTTATTTGCTATTCCCTTGGACCAGATGGACACAGTTGCCCAGAGCTCCCTGTGATTTACACTTTACATGGTTCTGGTTTCTGCTGAAATGTCACCGTCTCACAGACATCTCCGCAAATGAACCGTTTCCACCATCCCATCATTCTCATTCCTTTGTTTGCATTTTCTTTGATGCTCTTTCCATTCTTGAAATTCCATGGAGTGTGTGTTTGCTTGTTTTACTCGCCTCCGCTGTGAGGGCAGGAAACTGCTAGTTTTGTTTACTCTTCTTCCCAGCACCCTGAACACAGCATGCAGAGCAGCTTTCAATAAATATTTGTTAAGCAAATGAACTGATGTGAATTGATTCTAACAGAAGAGGAAGAAAGGAATGTTGAGGCTGACAGGAACCAAGCACATAATGTTAGGAATATACTTATACCAAGAAAAAATAAATGTTGTTTACCTGAAATTCAAATTTAACTGGGCATCCTGAATTTATTTGGCAACCCTATATATAAGTTCTCACTTATAAGTGGGAGCTAATCTACAAGGATGCAAAGACATAAGAATGATACAATGGACTTTGGGGACTCAGGGAAAAGGATGGGAAGGAGGTGAGGGATAAAAGATTATACATTGGCTACAGTGCTGGGGTGATGGGTGCACCAAAATCTCAGAAATCACCGCTAAAGAGGCTATCCATGTAACCAAACACTACCTGCTCCCCAAAAACTATTGAAATAAAAAAATGACCACAGACTCATGAACTCATATTGTTTCTATGTATTTTGCTCTCCTTATCAGTAAGATATTTTATTATTAAAACTATCTATATCCCCACTGCCATCAGTGTCTATATAGAGAGGAAAACATTTGTGATTCTTTTTTCCATGAATTTCCAAAGGGGCATTTCAACACATCTGCCTTTTCTTTCTTGCCTGGGTCTTTCTTAGCACTTAGTTAACACTGGGTTACTTTGGGCTCTATAAACAGCTACTCCACACTTTGTGTTTCTTGGGGTGGAAGCACAGTGTGTGAAGTTTGAGTGGCATAAATTCATCAACAATCTCTCATGATTCAATGCTGTTTGAAATTCCTCCATGAAGGTCAGCACTTTCTTTTTCTATACATAAACATTTTATTTTAGAATAATTCTAGTTTTGTAGAAATGTGGTAAACGCCGGGCGCGGTGGCTCAAGCCTGTAATCCCAGCACTTTGGGAGGCTGACACGGGCGGATCACGAGGTCAGGAGATCGAGACCACCCTGGCTAACATGGTGAAACCCCGTCTCTACTAAAAATACAAAAAAACTAGCCGGGCGACGTGGCGGGCGCCTGTAGTCCCAGCTACTTGGGAGGCTGAGGCAGGAGAATGGCGTGAACCCGGGAGGCGGAGCTTGCAGTGAGCTGAGATCCGGCCACTGCACTCCAGCCTGGGCGGCAGAGCGAGACTCCGTCTCAAAAAAAAAAAAAAAAAAAAGAAATGTGGTAAACACAGCAGAGTTCTCAACATCCCACACCCAGTTGCCCCCGTTGTAAATGTCTTACACAGACACAGTATATTTATTGCAATGAAGGAACTAAACATAACCAACAAGACCTTTCAAAACCATGACACCTAAAAATAGTTAACAATAGTTCCTTAGAAAGCTTTGTTTAGTCCACGGGTTTCCTCCATCTTTGACCCTTATCCATCTGCCTTGATCCCCACAAGGGGGGCAATTCTCCTTTCTCCAGACTTGAAAACAATACAAGAAGGTAAGCAGCTGCTCACTCAAGCCAGATATCTCATGTGACGACAACACTCGGCCATGTCTGGAGATATTTTTGCTTATCACAACCAGGAAGGTGCTACTGGCATTGAGTGAGTGGAAGCCAAGGTTGCTGCTCAACATCCTACAGTGCACAGAACAGACTCCACCAAAGAGAATGATCTGGCCCCAAATGTTCACAGTTTCAAGACTGGGAAACTTGAGTAGGCCAAGCTGGGAATATATAGAAACTCCATCCTCTTCACCACCCCAGGCCCCCACCACCTCCCTGGCTTCTAACCACATCCTGGGAGCCCATGGCACAGGTCTCGAGGGCTCAGCAGGAAAAGGTGTCCAATCAAGGGGCACCCTCCATGCTGCAGACCCTCGCCCACCCGACCAACCACGGCCACAATGAATACTGTACTTTCATTCTCAAACTTGACAGTGAGAATGACAGATGCATAAACAGCACTTCAAAGGGATTTTCATATCTAGAGAATGGATGAGTGCTCCCCTCTTGTGGGAAGTGAGGCCAATGGCCCGGGGGCAAAAATGGAGAAAACTCCATCTTGGACTAAACAAGGCTCCTTAAGGAACTAAAATCACTTAAAAGAAAGAAATGGTAGTTTCCAAAAAAAATAGAGAGCATTACTTTGCAATGTAGCATTGAAGAACAAACTGAAATGAACAAATGAAAATAGCTTGTTCGGACTTTGATTATCCTCATTTGTACTCAGAACAGGTGTTATAGAAGAAATGGACTCCTCTCACAGGAAGTGACTTTGAGCTCTCTTCAGTGACAGCTATGGTTATCTGCGATTTAGAAGATCTCGAGAGGTCCTTGTTCTGGGGTCCCCAGGCTTGGTCTATCCAAGTTCTAGCAGTCCTGACAAGGAAAAAAGTCCCACGGAACACATAAAAGATGGGAAGAGTCAACTTGGAGGTGGAAAGAGGAAGACAAATGGCAAGTCCACTGTGGGAGAATAAGGAGGAGCCCCCACAGCCTTCTCCAGCTCTTCTCAGGTTCCATTTAGAGAGTTCCAAACCCCAGCAGCACCCGACATCTCCCCACAAAAAATTACACTCCCCAAAATTACAGAGCAGAGCTTCTTACTGCAAAAATCTTTTAACAAGGTGATAATACAATTGTGATATATTGCCTTGTCTACCATGCTAAATGATGGTGGTCTTGTCTACCATTCTAAATTTACTGTATGGTTTTACAAGTTAGAAATTCTTGAAGCTCTGAAAAAACTCAATTATGCGAATGACATCCATAGGCCCCAGGGTACATGGACCACACCTATAGAGCAGTCTTGCCAATTTTATCATCCTACACTCGTTATGCACAGAAAGCCCTTTGTTTATTTATTTTCCATAACACTTGATATTCTTTGTGGACCTCTACCCCACCAAAAGAGGGAAAAATACAATTTGTTCCAATTGATAAACTTCATTAAATTAATAGCATCTTTGGTTAACTCTGGCTTCCTGAGAAAGCTGAGCAGGTTAAATTTGCTTCATTTCCTCTGCTTCTCTCAAAATGGGAGTTGAGTGAATGGTGCTGGGACCCGTATACAAACACACACATCATTCTTCACTCTCTGGCTCCTCTGCCTCATCACTGGGGCATCTGGCTGGCAACTGATGTTCAGGTCTGGGCCTGAGAAACTGTCAGGTCTTTCTCAGCTGGATCAGGAGATTGGCAACCCCGACGGTGCCTGACCTCCCATTTCTATTCTATGTCCAGCCAGTTAGATCACCCTACTCTTGTTTTGGGTGTCACTTTCCCTGCAACACACACATACTCCCACATTACTCCTTCCATTAAGTTCCTCCACCAGTACCATCAGCTATCTAGATAGTTCTCTCTAGAATCATGGAAGCTTCTGGAAACGGGGCATTCTGGGGAATCAGGCCTGACTGACCATGCAGTTGCCCTTGTGGTTATGAGAAAAATCTCTCTGTAAGATTTCCCTTTCTTCCAGAAGGAAGTAGAGCAAAAAACACTCTTCTTTTCCCTCTGTACTCATCCTGCCTAAAATGACTCTATATTCAGCACCGTGGCCCAGAGAGGGTCCCGAAGACAGGCTTTCTCACCATCTGCTCCTGCTGCCTCTGTTACCTCCTTCCTACCACAAGAACAGCTCTCCTCTTTATCTTCCTTCCTGTCCAGGACTTTCCTGGAGAAATATTGGTGATATCCTCAGTCAGGTAGGGTACAAGTGACCTCGGTGCCCCGATGGGACTCATCTTCCCTTTCCCTGAAGCTTTTGACTTCATGGTTTATGCTCAAAGGCAAAAGATTAGAAGAAAAAATAAAAGCAATTCTAGAGCAAAGCAAAATGAGTCTGTTCAGTATTTTCTAAATTGCAATTCCCTTACATTTATTTTCTCAGAAGCAGAATATTTGAACTCCTTTCAAGAATTTCTTTACCAGTTTTTACTCCCTTAGTTGCCAGCACAACTTCAGCATTCCAACTAGGCCTTTTCATTATCTCATTTAAAAAGCAAACACACCAAGAAAAACCCATGTAAACTAGTTTCTCTAAGTGTTGATGTGGAGCCAAAAGCAAGCCAGCAGTAAGTGACCAGAGGCTGTAGAAAAGCCATGGGGGAGGAAGTGAGCACAGGATTGAATCCAGAGAGTACGTTACTCCAAGAACTTGGGGAAAATAAAAGTATGTTTAGAAAATTTGAGGCCAGAATTATTAATGAAGTAGACTTGTTTTATATAGCAGTGAACACACATTCGTAATTACCTTAATGATCCTCAATATCACAATAGTGAAGACACACCTTCCAATTTCAAAAGGTCAGCCCTGCCCTATAAAACGTCATCACTCGCCATCAGAGAAATGCAAATCAAAACCACAATGAGATACCATCTCACACCAGTTAGAATGGCAATCATTAAGAAGTCAGGAAACAACAGTTGTTGGAGAGGATGTGGAGAAATAGGAACACTTTTACACTGTTGGTGGGATTGTAAACTAGTTCAACCATTATGGAAAACAGTATGGCAATTCCTCAAGGATCTAGAACTAGATGTACCATATGACCCAGCCATCCCACTACTGGGTATATACCCAAAGGATTATAAATTATTCTACTACAAAGACACATGCACACGTATGTTTATTGCGGCACTATTCACAATAGCAAAGACTTGGAATCAACCCAAATGTCCATCTGTGACAGACTGGATTAAGAAAATGTGGCACATATACACCATGGAATACTATGCAGCCATAAAAAAGGATGAGTTTGCGTCCTTTGTAGGGACATGGATGCAGCTGGAAACCATCATTCTTAGCAAACTATCACAAGAACAGAAAACCAAACACCGCATGCTCTCACTCATAGGTGGGAACTGAACAATGAGATCACTTGGACTCGGGAAGGGGAACATCACACACTGGGGCCTATCATGGGGAGGGGGGAGGAGGGAGGGATTGCCTTGGGGAGTTATACATGATATAAATGATGAATTGATGGGTGCTGACGAGTTGATGGGTGCAGCACACCAACATGGCATAAGTATACATATGTAACAAACCTGCACGTTATGCACATGTACCCTAGAACTTAAAGTATAATAAAAAAAAAAAAAAAGAGAGAGAAAGAAAAAAAAAAAACGTATCACACAAAACCAGTTCTATCTAGCTTTTTTGAAATGAATCTTTCAATGCTATTGCCTAATTGAATAAACCTTTAGTATGACTCCATTTAATTTGAATTTATTTAGGAATTCATCCAAATACTGATGCAATTTTTGGCACAGTCATTTCTAAGGTCACAGGGTATGAGCAAAAGGACTAATTTTCCCATTACCTGTCATTTCCAGATAGCATATGTCCTTTTGCATACTGATTAGATCCCAAGGAAAAGTTGAAGTTCATTTTTAGAGTGTTATTATTAAAGTCGCTAATAGATACCAGGTGAATAAATTTGCATAATAATTATTTTAGGTATTATATTTAAAAAGTCATTTCTAAGCAACATAAATTGTATTCAATTTTATTGATAAAATAAAAATCATTTCTAAGCAACATAAATTGTATTCAGTTATATTGATAAAAATACCCATTACATATGGTTTTTAGCTAGTTCTTTTCAATACTTACATAACAGTTTTGTTGTCTTACATGTATGACTTTACTCCACAATCAAAAAGAATAAATCTCTCTGCTTTGGTACCACTGTAGTTTTAAATGAGGAAAAAGAAAAAATTACAAAGATGTGATAAGATGTGTTTTAAAATATAAGTATAAAGAAATTCTGGAGAAAACAGGTATAAGTATCAGTGGTAATTCACTGAGAATATCAGGTTTATTTATGCTCCTTACTTAAACTTCCCTGAAACTTAATGTAATTGTTAAACAGGTTGTAAAATGTCACTGAGAAAACCACAGCTTTTTAGGAACTGGAATCTCTTCAGTCATTTTCTTTTTACTTCAAAATCTATTTTTTTATAACAAAGAAACACTAAGTATGAATATTCTTCTATAAACTCTTACAACTCTTTGTTGGTATGTGTGTCAATGTACTTAACATGAATAGACCCCTGCATATTATATCCATCCCACCATACACACACACACACACACACACACATACACACACACACACCCCAGATTATGAACCAGGGCAAAATTCTATCTTAATCTTTTTTAATCTTCCACAATTTTTATTCCAGCATTTTGTAAACAGTAGGTGCTAAGTAAATGTTTAGCAAGTTGAACTGAAGTTTGTTTTAACAATTTAAAATTTTAGCTTATATTTTTTATAGAGAAACATGAAACTAAAATGTTATAGTACATTGCATGGCATACAGACTAAATTTTATTTTTAATCAGTTCTATTATTATTCCTAGGTTCAGCAGAAATTTTGCCTGATAAGTCAATATGGTAGATTTCCAGGGTTTTAGATTGCCTATTCAAAACCTGAAGCTGTGTTGACAAAAGGTATATCAAAGAGACTGATTGCACAGGCTTCTGATCAAATTAGTATCGGATGAGCTTTATTGCTTTCCTTTTTAATATCTTACTACTGAAGGGAAGGTGGAATTTAATTGTGTTATTATGTTTCAGAAAGTATGACTGTCCTCCCAGATTCTACCCACTAGGACAATTTCCTTTAATTAATCAGATAAGTGTCTGCTTTTTTTTTTCTTAATATCATGAGTAACTCAAAATTAAGGACCTAGAAAAGCACTGCACACATGTGAGATAAAGATAAATGATGAAGCAGAGTAATTAGAAGAGAAAGGAAGGGAGAAAAAAAGAAAGGAAGGAAAGAAGGATGAAGTAGCAAAAGAAAAGAAAAAAATAGAAGAAACTTCAATGCAAATTTAAAAACACAAAACAAAACAGAGAAAAGGTGAGGTTATTTTTAAATTTAAAGATGCTGCCTAAGTAGGGCCAAAACTGTCTCTTCCTGACTTAGCCATGCTGAAGCCCTTGTCTCACTGCCTTGCACTTGTAGTTCTCATAGAAGGTTATTGGTGCTTCTCAATTTTAAAGATGCATATAAGTCTCCTGGGGATCTTGTTAAAATGTAGATTCTGATCCAGTATCCCAAGTGGGTACTGAAAGCCTGTTATTTCTCAGGAACTCCCAAGTGATGCTGGTTGTCTGGAGACCACACTCATCAGTAAGGCATTAGTCAGCACACTAAGCAAGGAACTGGTTTTCTTGTCTTGAAATATGTAATGAGGTTTCTCAACACTGGCACAGTTGGCATTTCGGATTGGATTATTCTTTGTTGTGGCTGCTGCCCTGTGCATTGTAGGATGTTTAGCAGCATATCTGTCTCTTACCCACTAGATGCCAGTAGCAAACCTCCCCCACTTATGACAATCAAAAATGTCTCCAGATATTGCTAAATTCCTCCTGGGAGACAAAAATCACTCTGCTGAGAACTACAGAAATAGAATATATGTTGTGGATATTTTAGGGGAAAAGGCTGGTAGATAAAATGCATGCATCTTTGTAAAAGCAGACGTAGGTCTTACAGCTTCTGACATCAGTTCTGTGCCAGCCCTGACCCTTGCCCAACCTTGGCCTTCCTTTAGAAATCACCATGGGAAGAGCAGCAGTGGACGCAAGCCCTGATGCCAACACCTCAGAGGAAAGCATTACAACTGGGCTACCGCAGCCTGGCCTCCCTCCAGGAAAGTCTGACATCCAAGAACCACCTCCTCCATTTGCTGCAGAGCTGGCAAGATCTGAGAATATTCCTAGCATCTAGAAAGAATAAAATTCTTTGTTTCTATTCTTAGCCTTTGGATACACGTTAAACTAGTAGAAATTTTGACTATTTTTAGCAATATTAAATCAGACACACAAAAAAGTATAGTTTTAATATCACCTACATGATGTACCTCAGAGATTCATTCCTTCTTTACACTTAAGAAAGCAAATGGCAAATATTTTTCAGAATAGTTCAAAAATACAGAAGTTAGCAAAACTTTTAGGGTAAATTTTAGATTCGTCTTCCTGTCAAAAAGGCCAGTGAGGATACAACTTCTTTAGACATCAAATTCCCAGTCTCTGAAGGACAGAGAGCAGTTCTGAAGTCTGAGTTGAATCACCTTCAATGATTTCTCCTCAAAACCTCATCTTCTACTCTGTGGCTCTTTTCTAAGCTCACAGTTTTGCAGACCTCTTTTGACTTGCTTCTCTGAGTCCGAAGGATTTGGAATCTAAGGTAGGAAACATGTGTGTTCTGATTAGACTCTGCCTGGAGCAACATGTCACCTTTGGCTTAATCATCCTGTGTAATCAGCTCTAGGGGAAGCTCATTGTTTGACTTCACCTCTCTGGGCCTATAAAATTCATCAGTGGTCTTCAAACTTTTATTTTTAATAAGTGATTATTTTCAATCCAAATTTTCCGGAGAGCATAAAAAAGATATAAAAGTTGGGAGGTGCAGTTAGATAATCTCTTTCATTACTTCAGCATTTTCATTTTCTTTTTCTTCTCCACTCAACTCTCAAGTTACTTAACTTCTGTTTCAAAGTGTTTTTCTTTATTTGTTGTATTGCTCAATTATACTTAATAAATTCAAGTGACTAATAGGCTCTCTAAATTCCATACAGTGTGGAAAACAGAAGAATAAGATAACATCTCTGACTTGAAGGAATTTAACTATCTATTTAGTTAAGGTGAGACTAACACAAATAAAACAACTAGTGAACAGTACAAACAATTCTAAGACTCCCTGACTCTCAAACTGTGCCCAGTACATAGAAGGCTCCCAACTAATATTTGTGGAATGAGTGGATGAACTCCTCACTTCCTACATGAAAGTTGGCCCTGTGAGGGGTTAGACTGATCAGAGAAGTCCTCGTGGTAAGAACTGCAGAATTTTCAACATGTAACGACTCCATCCACACCTCTGTACTAAAGAGAAGTACACCAAACTCTAGCCTGGCTCCTAGCAGCAGAAGGCAATGTCTGTAAGATGGCCCCAACCCTGTATTAACATGCCTGCCTGAGAAAGCACAGAGCCGCCAGGAGAATTTTCTGTTTGTCCTGAAGATAGGTCCCAGATCTCTGTTGGGGCTCAAAAACCAATAACCCAAAATATGATGCTTTGACATGCTGAACCAAGGAAGCAGCCTCAATGTCTCTCTGACCTCCCCTCGCTACTGTCTCTTAATCCCCTGGTTCTCCCAAAGCCCGGGATGAAGTTGTTCTCTGAAGTTCCCATATCTGCCTAAATGCCAGACCCACCAAAGACAAAAACAATTTCCTCTTGCCTCTAGTTCTTTCCCTGAGTTTTTATTAACTTAACTCATATTGTAGGAAGAAAGACTGAAGTATGTCAACACACCTGGACAGACTTGTCTCACAAACCATTGTCTGCTCTGTAGGCCCAACAGATTTTGTTCCAGGCCATTGTGTGTTCTTCAAGCACAATGAATTCCTCTGAAAATAATTTACTATCCCCCTAAAATAATCACACTTCACCATCTCCCTTTCCCCTAAGTAGAGGAAGAAGGGCTATATAACCATTTTTGTCCCATTTCATGGTGGGGTAATCACTCTGATTCTCCCCCATGGATATTAATAAATTTGTATACCATTTCTAGTAGTAGTAGTAGTAGTAGTAGTAGTAGTATTTCTGAGACAGGGTCTCACTCTGCCACCCAGACTGAAGTGCAGTGTTATGGTCTCGGCTCACTGCAGCCTCCACCTCTCCAGACCAAATGATCCTCCCACCACAGTCTCTCAAGTAGCTGGGACTACAGGTATGTGCCACCATGCCCAGATAATGTTTAAATTTTTATAGAAATGAGATCTCACTGTATTGCCCAGGCTGGTCTTGAACTTCTGGGCTCAAGCGATCCTCCTGCCTCGGCCTCCCAAAGGGTTGATATTATGGATGTTATTTCTCTTATTAAATCTGCCTTTTGTGAATTGACTTTCAGTGAACCTTCAGAGGTCAAAGTAGAAGTTTTCCTTTGACCCCTATACCTCCTCTTATTAAACCATTTACTAAAAAGGCCTTGCAATCATGAATCCTTCCTCTGTCCCTTTGAGATGTATACATATCTCCTGCAATTTAGGATTGTCTTTCTCAAAGACCTGAAGACCATTCTTAGAAATGTAACTGTCAGGATAGAATCCTAACTTGGGGCCATCATTGCCAGCTAGCAGACATAGCTGGCCTAGTCACATTCACACTGACCAACCCTTGGTAACTTTTTATTTGAACCCCAGCTCTCTCTCCCTCCCACTCTCTCCCTCTCAGACGATGGATGTGTTTTATGTGGTGATGACATGGGTGTGTTCATATGTCCGGATTCATCAAGATGCATATATTAAATGGATGCAATTTTTTTGTACGTCAATTGTACCTCAATAGAGCTAAAATTAGAGAGAGAAATGATAAAACAATGTATATTACAAATTTTTATAGCTAATTTTCAGACATAAACAATAAGGTCTTATTGGAATAACAAAAATTAAAATAAAACACACTGCCACCTCTGCACAAACTGGAATGGAGCGCAGCTCTTTCCCTGACTGTCAGTAGTTACTGAATAAAATGTTTTCATCACTTTAATGTCAGTGGTGTTTATCTTGGACAAGTGTGAAGTTGAAACCCTGGGATAATGGGAGGAACTTCCCTGCCAGCAATCCCTTCTTTGTGCCTCTTTCCAGTCCATTTCTTAGGCTTTGACATGTCCCATTTTCCAGCCTCCCTATATCCACTTTCACTGCACGCTACCTGCTTCCATTTTTCTGTCGAGACTTCCTCCGATCAGTTGCCCCATCCAGAATGGGTGGGCTCCCAAAGGCAGAATGCTTTCACACTCCTGGAGAGACTCTGGGATCTGACATATCCCCTGCTGCATCTGACTCCCCAAAGGACTCAGAAACTATGGCCGAAACCAGCAGGTCCTGCCAGCAAATTACTCAGTAACTTCCTGCTGAGGAAAGGAGGTGCTGTGGAAAGGAGGGAAAGACTTTCTCAGGAGGGCAGAGATGGAAACATTGCTCATGGTGCCTCCTTCTTCCTCTGCTTATTTTGCATCCAGAGGATCAGAGATGTAAGAACTCGAGAGGATCTCAGAACTCCTTTAGTACAATCTCCTCATGTGATAACTGAGGAGTTAAGATCCAGTGGTTACTACTGCTACAACCACCGCTACTGCGTTCACTTCTGCATGCATACTCTACCGGGAATTGTTTCAAATGCTTTACAAATAGCGCCATTCTTCCCATTTTACAGAGGAAGATGCTGAGACTCAGAAATTGAGTCTACCGGAGGTGATGTAGCTAAGTAGCAGAGGTGAAATTCAAACCCATTGAACAAGAAAAACTTAACCAAATCCCCAAATGCCTCACAAGCATGAAACTTTAAATGATCCACAATATTTAGTAAAATATTAAGAACACCATCCTATTTCGTTAGATACACTTCTTTTTAATGTGCAAAATGGTCAACCCTGAGGGTATGGGAAAAGCGGCTGTGAGTGTAGTTAGAAATTAGTACAAAAAAGTTTTCTGTAGACTGCCTCATAATCACTATTTCCTTCAATTTGGCTGAATTGACAGATGAATTCAGTGACAGATGATTTAATATATGAAAATGGTAAGGTAATATGTTATCCTGAGAAAGGCTGATGCTGTAAATCCTGTTTTATTTGTCACACTTTGGTGAAAGACTAATTCAGCAAAGAATTTTGCAAATACCGAAAGTGCCATAAGGGGGCAACATGGGGCCATTACATAGGCAAGACATCCCTTCAAAAAACTGTAATTCCTCTCTTTAACCTCCAAATTTTCCAGAGATCGAGTTGTTCACTCCAAAAATAATATTCCAGGAATTGACTTTAAGAATACTGCCAGAAATTTCAAGCTCTGTCAAACCTTTTCATGACAATCATAGCTAACTAGCAAAATAATCAAGAAATGTAAAAACTGAAATTTGACCTTGGGCAAGTCTTTTGGCCTCTTTGGGTCTCCACGTTCACATTTGTAAAATGACACTAACCCCACTCACGTCTGTAAAACAGCATTAATCCCACCTGCACTATTTACCACAGAGGGAAGGTGCTAATTCCCAGTGTAATGCTGTGTCTGCAGATGTAAGATTTGTTGTTGTTGTTGTTGTTGTTGTTGTTTTAAGACACGGTCTCAGTCTGTTGCCCAGGCTGGAGTGCAGTGGCAAGATCTCGGCTCACTGCAACCTCTACTTCCCAGGTTCAAGCGATCCTCCCACCTCAGCCCCCCAAGTAGCTGGGATTACAGGTGCACACCACCATGCCCAGCTAATTTTTGTATTTTTTGTAGAGACTTGGTTTCACTATGTTGGCCAGGCTGGTCTCGAACTCCTGATCTCAAATGATCCACCTGCCTCGGCCTCCCAAAGTGCTGGGATTATAGGCATGAGCCATCGTGCCTGGTCTGCAAATGTAAGATTTTAAGATTTGATTAAACATACAATTAATTCAAATAGATTGTTGGGTTACCTGTTTGGATCCACATCGTGAAGACAACATATGCTTAGAAGCATATAGCAGGAGCTATATGCCTCCAGCTTGAGTCCCTAAGACCCATATGTACAAGAAAATCAGAGTCTCAGGTAAAACCCCTACTCAACTGCAGCTTCCCCCAGCAGGGATTAGGGACCACATGTTGGAATGCACAATGTTTTGAAACATTGCTCAAAACCAGTGGGGCCTGGGTGGGCAAGCTCTTTCAGTGTTGGATTTTCCTGCGGGTCTCCAGAAACTGATAGCCTGTATACATACCTAGTGCCAATAACTATAGATACATTATAGATTAAAATTATGTACCTAAATTTGCCTCAGGATGCAGTTAACTTTTCCAAGATGATTTTATCAGTTTTTATGAAAATCATGTTGTGCCATGTTAAGTTACTTAATAATGTGCCTGCTCTTCACTTTAAAGGTAGAAAGTTTAGGTGCTGTTGAATCATAGCACTTCTTGACAACACCTGTTGATGTAAATGATTCAGCCATGAGTCCCTTGCTTTGTACATCATATTCTAGAACAACTAGCTTCTTATACCGCCTTCGAGTTTATGATTTTATGCAAGTATACTTGCATAAAACTGTTCTGGAATTTCGAATTCTACATACATTTTCTCCTCACTTGTTTATCTTCGGAACTAATTCTGAAAGCATTTTGAAATTCCATCATTCACGGTTCTTTGCCCTCTATGAAGGTAGTTTTGTTTTGTTTTGTTTTGTTTTTTAACCAGTCTCAAAATAAAAAAATGCTGAGAATCAAATGAATCAAACAACTTGGAGATTCCTGACAAATCCCCTAGCGATTTGATATAAGTCATCAGCAAGGGTCACTAGAGAAACTATAGGGGTAAAAACAGGGATTCAGCCTAAACCATAAGAATGATTTTAAAAAATCTCTTTAGCATTTTACACAGGTGTTATACATTCTAGAGAAAAGGGTGGGAAACCATTCCATTCTAAAAATTCATCAGTTATCAGTTAGGGTAGGAAAAAACATGTAACCCTTAGCCAGAGTCATAATAGTCCCAACCCTTGAGAAAAAAAAACAATATGTTAGACCTGGTTCATCCATCTGCTGAGTCAATATTTGCACATTCAAAGCTTGCAGGTATCAAATGTACATATTTGCTTTGAAAAGAGTTTTTGGAGCTGGGAAAGAGTATTCTTACTAGCAAACACTTAACACCTCCTGACATTTATTCCACTGTAAATGAACATTTTTCAAGAGAAATTTGTATTATTATCATTTTAAGGGTCCTTACTATTATGCTGAGAACCCCTTAGCTGGGAACAAGAGAATTCTTATGCTTCTGGATCCTACACTCCTGCACAAAGTTTCACTTTTGATTTCATTCAGAAATCAAAAATGTGCAAAAGTGAACTCTGGCAAAGTGCAAAAGAAAGTTCTTAGGAAGCAAAGGTTCTATTTGTAGTTAAAGAACATTCCATGACAATGATGGTGTGATAGAAAAGGGCCATGTTTTAGGCAGCAAAAATAAAGACACAGATTATGATAAAAATTAGTGCTATTTTGGGAAGAATCAACAGCATGTTTGAAATCACAGCTTTCCTAGACCCAGGTTGTAGTTCTGGAGTTAACAGCCCCTCTCACAAGGCACTTTGGTGTGTGGCTACAGGACGTGAGGAAGTGGTGGCATCATCCACAGCCTTCTTTTGTTAGGCTCCAGCTAAACACACACATACACACGTGAAAACAATGGCCAAAATTCCTCAGACACTGGGAAATATTAACTTAATGCATAATAAAATTTTGCATGAAGATGAGGCCTTAATCTCATGCAATCTCTCCTGCCAAGGCTATCTTTGCCCTTTGTTAGGCATCTCTCTTAGTCCATTTGTGCTGCTATTAAAAAAACACTTGAACCTGGATGTTACGGGAAGTCAGGGACCCCAAACGGAGGGACGGGCTGAAGCCGCGACAGAAGAACATAAATTGTGAAGATTTCATGGACGTTTATTAGTTCCCCAAATTAATACTTTTATAATTTCTTACACCTGTCTTTACTGTAATCTCTGAACATAAATTGTGAAGATTTCATGGACATTTGTCACTTCCCCAATCAATACCCCTGTGATTTCCTATGCTGGTCTTTACTTTAATCTCTCAATCCCATCATCTTCTTCGTAAACTGAGGAGGATGAATGTTGCCTCAGAACCCTGTGATTGTATCAACTGCACAAATTGTTTGTAGAGCATGTGTGTTTAAACAAATGAAATCTGGACATCTTTAAAAAAGAACAGGATAACAGCAATGTTCAGGGAACAAGAGAAGTAACTTTGAACTGGCCACCGGTGAGCCGGACGGAACAGCGCTGTATTCCTCCTCTTTCATAAGCAAATAGGAGAAATATCATTGAATTCTCTTTCTCAGCAAGGAACATCCCTGAGAAAGAGGATGAGCCCTGAAGGTAGGCTTATAGACGGCCCCTTTTAAGGAGACCCGTCTTTTATAGTCGAAGCCGAAGGGATGAAATAAGCCCCGGCCTCCTATAGTGCTCCCAGGCTTATTAGGTGGACAAAAATTCCCACCTAACAAATTTTGGTCAGACAGGTTATCTGCTCTCAAACCCTGTTTCCTGATAAGATGTTATCATTGACAATGTGTGCCCGAAACTTCATTAGCAATTTTAATTTCTCGTCATCCTGTGGTCCTGTGATCTCGCCCTGCCTCCATTTGCTTTGTGATATTTTATAACCTTGTGAAGTATGTGATCTCTGTGACCCACACCCTATTCGTGCACTCCCTCCCCTTTTGAAAATAGCTAATAAAAACTTGCTGGTTTTACAGCTCGGGGAACATCACGGATCCTGCTGACATGTGATGTCTACCTCAGACACTCAGCTTTAAATTTCTCTCTCTTGTGTTCTTTCCCTTTATTTCTCAAGCCAGCCGAGACACTTAGGAAATAGAAAAGAACCCACGTTAAACATCGGGAGCGGGTTCTCCTGATACCTGGATAATTTTTAAAGAATAAAAATGTATTGTCTCACAGTCTGAAGGCTGGGAAGCCCAAGATCAAGGTGCTGGTAAGTTCAGTTTCAAATGAGGGCCTGTTCCTCATAGATGGCACTGTCTAGATGTCTGCAACATGTTAGGAAAGATGGAAGGACAAAAAAGAAGATGAATCCTTTTCAGAAGAGCAGAAGAACAAAAGGGTCCCAGGCTAGTTTCTTCCAGTTCTTAATTCCCTAATCCATTGTGGGGTGGAAACTTCATGACTTCATGACAAAAGGCCCCACCTCTAACCTAACCACAATGAGAATTTTTTAATTTATTTTTTATTTATTTATTTATTTATTATTATTTTTTTTTTTTTTTTTTTTTTTTTTTTTTTTTTTTTTGAGACGGAGTCTCGCTCTGTCACCCGGGCTGGAGTGCAGTGGCCGGATCTCAGCTCACTGCAAGCTCCGCCTCCCAGGTTTACGTCATTCTCCTGCCTCAGCCTCCCGAGTAGCTGGGACTACAGGCGCCCGCCACCTCGCCTGGCTAGTTTTTTGTATTTTTTTGGTAGAGACGGGGTTTCACCGTGTTAGCCAGGATGGTCTCGAACTCCTGACCTCGTGATCCGCCCGTCTCGGCCTCCCAAAGTGCTGGGATTACAGGCTTGAGCCACCGCGCCCGGCCCACAATGAGAATTAACTTTAAACTCTTGAATTTAGGGGAGCATTGAGACTATAGCAGCATCCTTGTCCCCATCCCAGGAAAGCTGGTTATCAGCCTGGTTCATGCCTCCCAGTTCTCAACCTAGTGACCCGTGTGCTGGTTTTCACTGGGTTCCACCCACTTAAGCCTTGACATTGGTTTGAACCCTGGTCAACGTTTCTTTCCAATCACATGTCAGTCTGCAAGCCTGCTGTTTCCCCAACTCAGCAAACATCAGGATTGCTCACAGTGATCTGACCTTTTCAGGAAGTTTAAACAGATCAAATGTGTCTTCAGCACCAATTTTCCCAATTTTGCCCATCACTTTTAATCCCTTGCTCATTCTTTCACATCTCCTTGTCCCAGGCCATCAGAGACAGACTTCTACATCCAAACCCTGCATGCTGCCTCCCTCTTGCTACGAGATTTCATGGAAAAGCTAAAATTGCCATCTCTAGTGGGCATCTCCACAGGGGTATTTGCTGTGTTGGGGAATAAATTCAACGATATACAAGATACATCCTCTATCCTTGAGCTGATTACTATCAAATGGCAAAGGTAATTTCATAATTTAACAAATTTTCTCATAACATTTCCTCAGGCATGAGGAAATGTAAAACAACTAGATTGTCAAGTATGTAGGTTTTATGTCAGTGGCTGTGTAGATAAGCCCAGAAATGTAGGTCATGCAACCTCAAGAAGGTTTTCAATGCCAAGGTGGGAAAATATAACTGGATTTCATGGGTGACAGATGGTTGATACCCTTTGTGCAAGGATAGCACAATTGATGAGTGAATTAGTAATACTGTCCTATAACAGCCTGCCTGAATATTTGGAGGATAAAGTATTTGAAAGCAGAAAGATCAGCTGTGTCAAAAAACAAAATTTAAACACATTGAGTTTAAAGATCTAATTGGCTTTTATTAGCAATCCATTAATTGGGCAGCATCCCATTTACAAAATAGAAAGGTGCTCCAATGGGCTGAGCAGAAGGCAGAAAAACCTGAAAAAAAAAAAAAGGCAGAAACAAGAAAAAAACCTGAAAAAAAGGTAGAAACAAAGAAAAGAAGAGGACTGGTCTTTTCAAAGTTACTTTTCATATAAGGTTAAAGCATGATTTCTCTGTCATGCTGGCTCAGGTTAACTAGGCCCCTTTACATGTGTTGTTGCTGAATCTCCTGCTTTTTGGAAAATTGACCTATTTCTAAGTTTCATTACATGGCATTTAGCATGGGTGACCCCATTCTGATTTGGTCTGGTCTGCTGAGGCCTAGTGCAGAAGCTCAATCCGAAACAATTACCTCCACAAATTTTATTTAACAGCTGGAAGGCTAGCATACTTCTCCAGAAAGGAAACCACCAGGGCCTGAGCCAGAGAAGCAGAAAAAAAAATCAGAAATATGAAAGACCTCAAAACAGAAAAAGCCACAGGAACAGGACATAGAATAGATAAATGCAGTAAAGGTGAGACTTCAAACCCTGGTTCCAGGTTCAGCAGTGGTACTATGAACAGAAATTCTCTTCGATTTAATGTAAATCTGCTTCAAAGGAACTGAGGACATCTAGTTCCCTCAAACAGAAACAATGGTGGTCTAAGATGTGAATTCTAATTTCCTGAGTTGTTCATTAAACAAGCATTTGGTATTTTCAATATGATAGGCATTAGGAAGTCAGAAATAATTAGATGAGCTCCAGATCCTCTAAGAGTTCACCAACTCGTTCTTTGACTTACAGGTAATTATTTTAGTTTCTATCTCTAAAATAAACAACTATAACTCAATTTTCGTTTATGATTTTCCCTTTAACCAATTATTAAGCAACTGTCTTGGTCCATTTTCTGTTGCTTATAATACCCGAAACTGGTACTTTATAAGGAAAAGGAACTTACTACTTACAGTGATGGAGGCTGAGAAGTGCAACATTGAGGGGCAACATCTGGTGGGGGCCTTCTTGCTGATGGGGACTCTCCGCAGAGTCCTGAGGCAGTGCAGAGCTTCACATGTGAGGGGGCTGAGTGTGCTAGCTCAGGTCTCTCTTCCTCTTCTTCTAAAGCTTCCCAATCTCATTCCTATGATAGCCTGTTAATTCATTAATCCATTAACTCATTAATCCATGAGTGAATTAATCCAGAGCCCTTATGGCCCAATCACCTCTTAAAAGCCCCCCCTCTCAATACTGCCAAATTGGAGATTAAATTTCAATATGAGTTTTAGAGGAAAAAACGTTTAAACCACACCAACAACTGTCATTATTATAAATGTATGCTGTCTTTGAGCTATCACTAGCCATTGCTGAGGCATGAATAATTTATTATGCTCTCTTTTCTAGTTTCATTGTCAAGGAGAACACAGAGATTAAAGAACATCATTTTAAATGGTGGGATTTCAGACATCACAGAAGACCAGAGGCAATGGTCTTTCAAAGCTCTGCTAAAGTATAATTTTCAGCTGTTCCTCAGATGGAATTTTGTGCACCACTAGGCACATAAGGCAGTATGTTGCACTGTACTCAGAGCCACAGGTAACAAGACATGTTATTCTGGTGCATCTATTTTACTGGAAAGTTTAAGGTAATGTATTCATTTGAAATAGTTTATATCAAAACATACCAATATATTATGAAGTAGGATGTAAAATTTACACTTTTTTTTATTTTAAGTAGGGGAATAAAAATAAATTTAGTTTTGGGGTGTTTGGGAGCATATGAAAGGGACTTGGGGAGAAGGGAGAAGGTAAACATACAAACTCTTGGATGCACTCCAGAGAAATGTTTGGGAACCCTGATGATTCATCCAGTCCAGTCCAATGCTTCATATGCCTTAGGGTGAAAAGAACAGTCCAGGACCACTCAATGAGATCCAAAACTCAGATCTTCTGGGCATTAATACATTTTTTAAATTCCTTTTCATTTTCCCTACATTTACTTTCGGTGGACTGACATGTGTTTTATAATTCTAAGCCTATTGGCCACAAGTTATAAACTCAATAGCTCTCTGAAATCAAAGAAAGAGACATGATGAATAGAATGGCTGTGTAGTAGCTAACGGTGGTGTGTACAAGGTGACACAATGGTCAAGATCGGCACCATCATATGCAGAACATAACCAATCCCCACACCCTGACCCACTATCCATGAATCACTGAGTCTCAACTAAAATGTCAGCAACTTTTGGTCTTTCCTCAACCCCCAACCTCAGAAGGTCTTTAAAGCACTCAATAGCCCAAATTATTTGCCCTTTTGGGATGGCAATGTAAATCCTCACACAAAGTGAGCCATCTCCATAGTAACCATAGATAAATCTAGACATAAGAATGGCTTGGATCTTTTAAACTGAAATGAGAAAATCTGGCTCAAACTTTTGAATGATAAAGATGATAGATTCAACAGAGTAAACATAACGTTATTCAAATCAATAGTCATTTTACTTTAATCTAAAGATTTAACTTTGGCGTTTTCACAATCTTCCTGAGAGCTTATCGTGTTGTTGAACATTCTTATTTCAGATAAGACTTAAAAATGGTTTACAATGACCCACTGAGAGAGGGCAAGACATTTTTCAAATGTTGTTGATATTTTCTTATCATTATACCATGAGCTTCTACTTTTCCCATTCCCATTCCAGCTTCTCAAATTTCAAATTTGTAAATCAACTTATTTAAACTTGAATGAAAAAGTCTTTCCAGATCTAAAGACTTTTCAAGATATTTAACATAGAAACTGATGATAATCAAAACTTACAATGTCCACATGAAGTCATCTCCCAAGGAGGTCGTGATGACCCTGAAGGTAATACTTGCAGAGAATAACTTTATTACTCTTCAAAGATCTTGGAATATGAATGAAAGTTTTATACTTTAGTTTCTTCCTTTACTGGTAAGGAAACTGAGATCCCAGAGAATGTGAAGACTTAATTCTATAAATCAAGAGAAATAAAGAAAAGCATCTAGAATTCTTATATCCAAGAAATCTAATTAGTTACTATAATGGGGAATTTTTAAACTTACCCATAAATCATACTAAATATTTAGTATTTATTTTTATAATAATAAATATAATCATACTAAATATTTAGTATTTAAACTAAACGTTTCTTACCCTTTTTCTACCCTCCATTTTGACAGCTCCTTTAAATTTTGAAGCCTGCAAAATAAAATAAAATACTCTAATTATTGTCTTGAGACAGACTGGGAGAAATAGGCTGTTGAACTCCCATTATTATAAATTACAGAAAGGAGGCTTTTCATTAAACAATTCACCTCGTGACTAAATCCCTTATGCTACTTATTCCCTTTATTTGTGCTATTTTTCCATTTAATGTAGTTTAGCTCTTACTTCCTATAACTTCAGTAGCTCTGGAACTCCAATTCCAGAATGAATTTAAGGACAGACATTGCTTCCTCACTCCTACAAAGCAGCTGCATATATAAGCATTAAGTTAGACCCCGTACAAAACAAGGGATTTCTTCACTGTCAATATAAATGTGAGCTTGCTTTCCATAATTTCTTTGTAATAAGAAATAATGTTATCAACTCAATACTAGCATTTAGATCACCAAAGAATTGTCACGTTTGGCCAGAATATCAGGAAAGCATCAAAGTTCCAGATGCAAGGCAAAAGACATTTTCATATGAATTTGGGCAGGAAATGAAGTACTATCAGGAGATTGCTTCTAACTAATTGCATTTTTGTGGGCCAGCTTTCATGGAGAATAGATGAGTTAGGCAGTACAAGATGTGATGATAAGGAAATATTGAGAATGGAGGGAACCCAAGATTTTCCACATCTTTTTCTGCTGCCTTGGCAACTAACTGCTATCTCTTCAAAAGCCTAAGGGAGCTGACCCAGTTGATCGATTGTTATATTCTTTTATTCTCATGCTCCACTTCCATTCCCTTTCTCTGGTCACTTGACTGTCACTCTAATGTATTTAATAAGTATCTGCTTGTGCATGTTCTTACAAATGGATATTTTTATTTTGTGTGCATATGTTTTTCACATTAATTCACACAAATTAAATGGTGTTTAGTTTTCTATTTCATTGTATTTTGTACTTTTTTCACTAAGCACTTGGATTTTAAGATCCATCCATGTTGCTATCTCTATAGGTATCTGTTGCTTCTGTAGGGGTCAAGGGAAAACTATCTTTAACCCTCTAAAGATTCACTGAAAATCAATGGACAAAAGACAGATTAACAGGAGAAAAGACATACAAATTTATTAGTGTGTGCAAGGGAGAATCAGAATGATTACCCCACCACACAATGGGGTACAAATGGCTAAATACTCCTTCTTCCTTCTTCCCCCTCCTAGGGGAAAAGGAGATGGGGAAATATGAACAACTTTAGTGGTGTAGTAAATTATTTTTAGAGGAATTCAATGGGCTTGAACAATATACAACGGCTGGGACAAAGCCAACTAGGCCAGCCTGAAGAGCAGATAAGGGTTTGTGACCAAAGTCGGTCCAGGTGTATTGACAGAGTTCAGTCTCTTTCTGTATTATGAGCTCAGTTAATGAAAACTCAGGGAAGGGATCAGAGGTAAGAGGTAATTGTTTTCTTCCTTGTCAGGTCTGGAGTTGAAGATTGAGAGACAGGATTGTGGGGTGGCAGGGGTGGGGAGCTGGAGGGAGTTGGTCAGAGAGCCCTTAAGGCTTCTGCTTTAGTTCAGCATGTCAAAGCACTATATTTTAAGGTATTGGTTTCTCAGCCCCAACACTTCTTTTTTTAATTTTAATTTTTTAAACTTCATTTTATTTTAATTTCCGGGATACATGTGCAGGACATACAGGTTTGTTACACAGGTAAATGTGTGCCATGGTGGTTTGCTACACCTATTAACCCATCCCCTAGGTATTAAGCCCCACATGCACTAGCTATTTATCCTGAAGCTCTCCCTCCCCCAACCCCCTCTGACAGGCCCCAATGTGTGTTGTTCCCCTCCCTGTGTCCATGTGTTCTCATTGTTCAGCTCCCACTTATAAGTGAAAACATGCAGTGTTTGGTTTTCTGTTCCTGCGTTAGTTTGCTGAGGATAAAAGCTTCCAGCTCTGTCCATGTGCCTGCAAAGAATGTGATCTCATTCCTTTTTATGGCTGCATAGTATTCCATGGTGTATTTGCACCATATTTTCTTTATGCAGTCTGTCATTGATGAGCGTTTAGGTTGATTCCATGCCTTTGCTATTGTGAATAGTGCTGTAGTGAACATATGTGTGCATATATCTTTATAAAGAATGGTTTATATTCCTTTGGATATATACCCAGTAGTAAGATTGCTGAGTCAAATTGTATCTCTGGTTCTAGGTCTTTGAGGAATTGTCACCCTGTCTTCCACAATGGTTGAACTAATTTACATTCCCACCAACAGTGTAAAAGCATTCCTTTTTCTCCACAGCTTCACCAGCATCTGTTGTTTCTTGACTTTTAATAATCTTCTTTCTAACTTGTATGAGATGGTATCTCATTGTGGTTTTAATCTGCATTTCTGTAATGACCAGTAATGTTTAGCTTTTCTTCATGTGTTTGTTGGTCACATAAATGTCTTCTTCTTTCGAGAAGTGTCTGTTCATGTCCTTTTGCCCACTTTTTAATGGGGTTGTTTTAAACAAATTTCTCATAAATTTGTTTTAAGTTCCCTGTAGATTCTGGATATTTCACCTTTGTCAGATGGATAGACTGCAAAAATGTTCTCCCATTCTGTAGGTTGTCTGTTCATTCTGATAATGGTTTCTTTTGCTGTGCAGAAGCTCTTTAGTCTAATTAAATCCCATTTGTCAATTTTTGCTTTTGTTGCAATTGCTTTTGACATTTTTGTCAATAAATCTTTTCCCGTGCCTATGTCCTGAATGGTATTGCCTAAATTTCCTTCTAGGGTTTTTATAGTTTGGGGTTTTACATTTAAATCTTTAATACATCTTGAGTTAATTTTTGTATAAGGTGTAAGGAAGGGGTCCAGTTTCAATTTTCTGCATATGGCTAGCCAGTTTTCCCAGCACCATTTATTAAATAGGGAATCCTTTCCCCATTGCTTGTTTTTGCCAGGTTTCTCAAAGGTCAGATGGTTGTAGGTATGTGGACTTCTTTCTGAGATCTCTGTTATGTTCCACTGGTCTATGTGTCTGTTTTGGTACCAGTACCATGCTGTTTTTGTTACTGTAGCCTTGTAATATAGTTTGAACTCAAGTAGCAGGATGCCTCCAGCTTTGTTGTTTTTGCTTAGGATTGTCTTGGCTATATGGGCTCTTTTTAGGTTCCATATGAATTTTAAAGTAGTTTTTCTAATTGTGTGAAGAATGTCAATGGTAGTTTAATGGTAATAGCATTGAATCTATAAATTACTTTGGGCAGTATGGCCATTTTCACAATATTGATTCTTCCCATGCAATTTGTTTATGTCCTCTCCGATTTCCTTGAGCAGTAGTTCGTAGTTCTCCTTAAAGAGGTCCTTCACTTCCATTGTTGGCTGTATTCCTAGGTATTTTACTCTCTTTGTAGCAATTGTAAATGGGAGTTCATTCATGATTTGGCTCTCTGCTTGTCTATTGCTGGTGTATAGAAATACTTGTGATTTTTGCACATTGATTTTGTATCCTGAGACTTTGCTGAAGTTTCTTATCACCTTAAGAAGCTTTGGGGCTGAGACGATGGGGTTTTCTAGACATAGGATTATATCATCTGCAAAGACAGTTTGACTTTCTCTCTTCCTATTTGAATATATTTTATTTCTTTTTCTTACCTGATTTCTCTGGCCAGAACTTCAATACCATGTTGAATAAGAGTGGTAAGAGAGGGTATTTTTGTCTTTTGCCAGTTTTCAAGGGGAATGTTTCCACCTTTTGCTCATTCGGTATGATATTAGCTCTGGGTCTGTCATAAATGGCTCTTACTATTTTGAGGTATGTCCATCAATACCTAGCTTACTGAGACTTTTTAACGTGAAGGGATGTTGAATTTTACCAAAGGTCTTTTCTGCATCTATTGAGGTGATCATGCGGTTTTTGTCTTTAGTTCTGTTTATGTGATGAATTATGTTTATTGATTTGCATATGTTGAACCAGCCTTACATGACAGGGATGAAGCTGACTTGCTCATGGTGGATGAGTTTTTTGATATGCTACTGGATTCAGTTTGCCAGTATTTTATAGAGGATTTTTGCATCAATGTTCATCAGGGATATTGGCCTAAAGTTTTCTTTTTTTGTTGTATCTCTCTCAGGTTACTGTATCAGGATGATGCTGGCCTCATAAAATGAATTAGGGAAAAATCCTCCTTTTCAGTTGTTTGGAATAGTTTCAGAAAAAAATGTACCAGCTCCTCTTTGTATCTCTGGTAGATTTCAGCAATAAATCCACCTGGTCCTGAGCTTTTTTGGGTTGATATGCTATTTATTACTGCCTCAATTTCAGAACTTGTTATTGGTCTATTCAGTGATTCAATTTCTCCTGATTCAGTCTTAGGAGTGTGTAGATGTCGAGGAATTTATCAATTTCTTCTAGATTTTCTAGTTTATGTGCATAGAGGTGTTTATAGTGTTCTCTGATGTTTGTTTGTATTTCTGTGGGTTCAGTGGTGATATCCCCTTTATCATTTTCTATTGTATCTATTTGATTCTTCTCTCTTTTCTTCTTTATTATTCCAGCTAGTGGTCTATTTTATTAATTTTTTCAAAAAACCAGCTCCTGGATTCATTTATTTTTTTGAAGGGTTTTTCGTGTTTCTGTCTCCTTTGGTTCAACTCCACTCTTGGTTATTTCTTGTCTTCTGCTGGCGCTGGGGTTTGTTTGCTCTTGGCCCTCCAGTTCTTTTAGTTGTGACGTTAGGGTGTTGATTTAAGATCTTTCTAGCTTTTTGATGAGGGCATTGGGCTATAAATTTCTCTCTTAACAAGCTTTAGCTGCATCCCAGAGATTCTGGTACGATGTATCTTTGTTTTCATTAGTTTCAAATAACTCTTTGATTTCTCCGTTAATTTCATTTTTTGCCCAAGGAGTCATTCAGGAGCAAGTTGTTCAATTCCCTTGCAGTGTGTGCTTTTGAGTGAGTTTCTTAATCTTGAGTTCTAATGTGATTGTGCTGTTGTCTCAGAGACTGTTAGTTACGATTTCAGTCCTTTTGCATTTGCTGAGGAGTGTTTTACTTTCAATTGTGTGATCGATTTTAGAGTAAGTGCCTTGTGGCACTGAGAAGAATTTACATTCTGTTGTATTGGGGTACAGAGTTCTGTAGATATCTATGAGGTCCACTTGATCCAGAGCTGAGTTTAAGTCCTGAATATCCTTGTTAATTTTCTGTCTCAATGATCTGTCTAATATTGGGAGTGGGGTGTTAAAGTCCCCCACTATTATTGTGTGGGAGTCTAAGTCTATTTGTAGACCTCTAGGAACCTGTATTTTGAATCGGGTTCTCCTGTATTGAGTGCGTATGTGTTTAGGATAGTTAGCTCTTCTTGTTGAATTGATCCCTTTACCATTATGTAATGCCCTTGTCTTTTTTGATCTTTGTTGGTTTAAAGTCTGTTTTGTCAGAAACTAGTCCCTGACTTCACTCTGTTGTGTCCCTGTAGATCATGGTGACCACTGGGGCATTAATTCTTCCCCAGGAGCACAAGACTCTTTCAGCTCCAGGTGAAAAACTGGGGGTGGGAATGGTCATCTGTCTGGACAGAGCTTTATAACTTTAAAATACTGAGGTGTATGGCATATGGGCCTGCTTTCATACTGCTGAATCTGATCAAGCATCAACAATTTCCAAGAAGCACCATGCCAAAGAAACATGTTAAACCAAAAGCACAGTGATGTAATCAGCAAAATCCAGAATATGAAAAGTCTACAGGACAAATAACAAATGAATTGCAAGATGATGGAAAAATGAGGCTGTAGAAACTATAAATTAAGATTTCAGAAATGATTCAACCAACTACATTGTGCAGCCTTTGCTTGGATCGGAGTGAGTTGATTGTAAAAATTATTCAAGAACTATTTGGGATGAATTGAATACTGACTAAGGAATCATTATTAATTTTTAAACATGTGGCAATGGTATTAAAGTTATATCCCTAAAGATAATTTTTACCTTTTAGAAATACTAATGGATGACATGATATGATCTCTGGGATTTGCTTCAAAAAAATCTAGTAGCAAGGGAGAGGAGGTGGGGACAGAGATGAAACAAGATTGGCCAGGAATTGATTTTTGATGAAGCTGGAACAAGGGATATGAGGGCTTGTGATACTATTATTTGTAGTTTTACATGCATTTTTAAATTTCCACAATTAAAATTTTAAAAATAAAGATTAGCCAGGCACTTAAAATGTGCCAGAGTGGTCAAGATCTACTATCACTGTCTTCATGGAATTTGGCATCCTTAGTAGATAATTATTTTATACAAATACTTTAATAATTTCAACTGTACAATCTGAGATTATATAACAGACCTGCTGATCACCTGTGAGTAAACAGAGAGGCAGCCCAGCAGCATGATGAGCCAGGCCTGGGTATGAATCGTGGCTCCTGCTCCTTGTTTTCTGGTTGTGAAACGTTAGACAGGTTATTTCACAGTTTGAAGCTTTAGTTTTCTCTTCTGTAAACTAACCAAAAAAATAGCATCTATCTCGCAAGTTTGTAGTGAGTATTAAATGAGGCGATATATGTAACATGCTTAGCACTGAGTCCAGCAGATAGCAAATGCTGAACAAAGGCTAAGTGCTGTGCTAATATTAGAGGAAGGAAGAATGTGAGAGTTCGGGGACAACTTCTCTAAGGAAATGACATTTAAGCTAAACCATTAGAAAGGAATAGTAATTATCTTAAGAAGTGGGCAAGGGAAACAGAGAGCACAGATAGGAAAGCATAACCTTTCCAGGGAGGGAGAAAAAACGCTTGTGAGAGTTAGTGAGAGGGCAAAGAGTAAAGGGGCACAAGAGGAGAGAGAGGAGCTGCTCACATCAATTCCCAGCCTTAGAAGGCCACATCAAAGATTTGAGATGTTACCACATTTCCTCACTTCTAACACACTGCCCACCACACCTCATTTCAACAGCTCTGAAATCAGGATACCTGCTATAATCAAAGATGTGACATAGCAGCATTTTCTTTCCTGGTAGTTCACAAAATAAGCTGTGCCTTTCAAAAGACAGAACGCTCAGTTCTATAAAATGTGGTATTCTGATAACAATGGAAAGACAATAAATTGTGGTTGTTAGGTGGCACAGGGGCAGACTTATGTTCCTAAGAAGTTGTTCTGGCTTCATTGTAGAAGAAAGATTGAAGGGGTACATCTGGTGATGATCTTCTTTAGAAACAAGTTTTTCAGAAGGACATTAGATCACTCACAAAATCATTAGAAGGGTGGGAGAAGCAGGTTCAAGACTAAACTTCTAGGAAAAATATTCAAAACTATGCCACAGAACTGGCCTGATAAGGAAATTGCCCCCATTGCCCCCTTGCCACCACCACACCATCAAAGCCACTTCTGTGCCAGGAGCCTTACTTTGCAATCACTGCCACCCCTAAGAACAGGCAGTCTCAGTCACCACTCTTGCTAGCAAAGTGAACTCCCCATGGATCCACCCTCCACCAGTTGCCCACTTCTGATTCAGCTGTCATGAGAGAGAGTGAATAGCTGTAAAGAAAACTGAAGAAAGTTTTCTAAATTATGTCTTGCAAATGTAGGACCCATAAACTAGAAAGTCTCCAAACATAGCCAGGAAGGTCAGTGAGTGCTACACAGCCAGGAAACATGGTGGACATCCAGTAGGAAAAAGCTGTGGAAGAGGGACCCCAGACAGGAGGCTTCTGCTGTGAAATGTGACTGAGCCCTCAGCTGCCAATGACCAAGTGAGGAGGTAGGTCTTTTATAACTAAGGTGGTGGGGTGGGAAGCATTCAGGCTGATATGCTTAGGCTGTGTCCCTACTCAAAATCTCATCTTGAATTGTAATACAAATTGTAATCCCCACATGTTCGGGGAGGGACCTTATGGGAGGTAATTAGATCACGGGGGTGGTTCTTCCATGCTGTTCTCACGGTAGTGAGTAAGTTGGCACAAGATCTGATAGTTTCATAAGGGGCTTTGCCTGCTTCATTCTGCACATCTCTGTCCTGCTGCCATGTGAAGAAGGACATGTTTGTTTCCTCTTCCCCCATGATTGTAAGTTTCCTGAGGCCTCCACAGCCATGTAGAACTGTGTGTCAATTAAACCTCCATTCTTTATAAATTACCCAGTCTCAGGCAGTTCTTTATAGCAGCATGAGAATGGACTAATACACAGGTCCTGAGGCAGAGAAGCAGAAACAGGCTCAGCAAATATTCATCTCAGTGGTTGACAGAACACAGGGAACATGCATGTTTTAACCACATTTTAAAGTATAAAGATCCCATACATGTTGTGAAACCACAGTGATTAAAAAAAAAAAAGCTTAAAAATCAAGTCAGACTCAAAATAGAAAATACATGATAGCCCTTTGCATATATGATAGGGTGAAAAGACATACCAGTAGTCACTGACTTTGCTAACCTTATAAATCAGACCAATGATGATATCTTAGCCTCCCTCTTCTCCTTCCCTCCTCTCTTCTCTCCTTCATTCCTTCTTTCCTTCCAGCTGAATTTATACACTAGACTAGAAGAAAAAATGAGTAGTTTATGCAAATAAACGCAATTCTATAGATATTTGAGCAACTTAGTCTTTTTTTTTTTTTTTTTGAGCCAAAAGTTTTTCACACATTAAGTAGGGACATTATTTACATCACAACATTTATATATCAAGACAGTGCATTAGGAAAAGCAATTCTGAATCCAGAATGAGTTTTAATTTAAACATCACCTTACCAGCTGGATGACTTTGAGCAAATCATTAAACCTTACAGAACCTCGCTGCCAGTTTCCTCACTTGTCAGACTGTAATAAAACTACTCTGTTTGTTTTGCTGTGAAGATCAGCACAAATGTTTGTTTGAAAAGTACTGGGAACATGATATGGTTCTCAGTTCACAGAAGTTACAATTGATTATAGACACCATTATTTCTATATCTATAAAGATTTAATTTCTTTGAGCAAAAACACACATAATTCCCAATTTAAAATTTTTCACATTTTGCCATTTTATTAAAGATTTTGTTACATTAATTTTTATGGCAAATTTCTTCCTTTAACCTCAGGTAACAGCCATAGAAATAGCAAAAAGTTTAAAGTTCAACCCTAAATGTTGTTTTGATCATAAAATTGTCTTTGACTATTAAATTTTACCTAATTATTGCATGCACTTTCGACTGAATATTTTCTCTGTACAAATGTATTTATTCAGAGGAAGAAACATGTATCAGTTGGCATATGCAAAATCCATCAGTTCTTGCAAGTTTAGTCATATGAATGTAAGGGAGGAATATTTCTCATCAGCTCTACCTATCTTGCCTTCTCTCCTGGACCAATGGAAGAAGTGTCCCTTTTCCAATGGACTCTCTCCCCTGGCATGGAGTCCTGCTCTCCTCCCCACTTTGCCTCCTAAAGGACTACATTCTAGCAAGTCTCCCCTCTCTTTCGTACATCTTCAGTTTCTTCTGCACTACCAGATTATTTCCTTTGAGCATAAAATATGCCTTACTGTCATCTGTTTTTCAAGAAGACAACTCTCCCTTGATCCTATAATCCCATTCAGTTTCCTTCATCTCCCCTTTACAGCAAAATTCTAAGGAATTGACTAATCTTCAACTTCCATTCTCTTTCCAACCCACTCTGCTCCTCTCTCATCCCCACCATACCCATGAATCAACTCTTACCGATTGCCTTGGCCACACTAAACCCAGCAGTCAGTGCTTTGTCCTCATCTAACCTGACCTCTCACACCATTTTGACTCAGCTGCCCACACTCATCTGCCCAAATCACCTTTTTCTCTTAGCACCTATGACTTTTCACTCCTAGTTTTCCATTTCCAGCTCACTTTTTTTCTTCTATGCTCAGTTGCTAATGATAGCAGCCCAGAGCTAAGTCTTTAGCCCTCTTCACATTTCCAACTTCCCCACTACCATTCACACTCCACCCCATCACAGTGCTCATCTCGCTCATGATTTTAAATGCTTCTATTCACGATGACAACCATATTTATTTCTCCAGCTCTGATTTATCTCCTGAGCTCTGACCTGATAAATATAATTATTGAACCGACATCTACATTTCAATGTCATGGTTAACATGTCCAAAAAGGAAGCCCAAATTTTTCCTTAGTCATCTCCAGCTCTTGATGATGTACATGGGGGAAAAAAGGATCTAAGGATACTAGTTGTTTTGCAAAAGTCCCTTTAAAAATGTTTAGATTCTGTAGTTTATTCAACAAACATTCCATTAGAGACACTGAGCTGAGTATCAAAAAAGTATGAGATGGAACCTCCACCATCAAGAAGCTCAAGATAGTATAAAGCCACAGCTTTGACATCTGTTACTTACCAATTATCTAAACTTGGCAACTTCTTACCTTCAGTTTCCTCATCTTTAACACAAGTACAATAAAAATAATAATCATACTTTCCTCATATGGTTGCTATGAGACATAAATAAAATGTCTTATATATAGATGATTCCTGTGCCTGGTACATAAAAAGCACTCAATAAATGTTAACTTTTAAGCGAGTAGCTAAAATTGTATGCTCCATTGTCACCTGAAATAAACTGTCCTTTTTATGCCTGGAAGGGAAGACAGACCTACAGTATAAATAAATATGGAATTTATGCAATACTTATGAGTGATACATAAAATAAATTCCAAAAAAAATGTTCTCCAACAAAAAGTCCAAACCAAGCAATTGCCACATAAATGTCAACTGTATGAGATGCAGTTTTCTGTATCCTCTGCCTACTCCTTTTAACTTGTTTCATCTTTGCCTATTGTCATCTCTTTCCTCTCAAGTTTCTTAAATGAGAGCACCCAACATTCAGAGGCACATTCATTCTTCTTTCCTCCTACAAGTGAAAGATCTGATACATTAAAAAGCTGAGCCAGCAAAGTTGCAGTGTTTCAATGCCAATTATGAAAATCCATAAATAAAGCACATCATTCAGTTTCCTGCATGAATGCTTTTCAACCACTCTGATGTCCTGACCGTTGGGATTGTTTTTCCTCTCTAAGGACAACCATTAAGTATTTACAAGTATGTCCTTTTCTTGGGAAACATTAAAGGCAAATGATATGAAGCAAAGTTGTTTTTTAAGCGCAGCAAATACTCCTTGAATCATTTTATACCAGCTTTTTTCAATACTGGTTGAAAAAGCTCAGTGAAGTCTTTAAGTCTTTGAAATTTCCTTTAGAAGTTTTTAAGAACCAAGCTAATCATCCAACTCTAGGTTCTTCTAAGACTCCTGCCAATTTTTGTTATGACAAGCATTTAATGTATTCTGCTAAGTCACTCACATATCAATCTTCTCATAAACTATAAGGTTTTCTTGGACAGCATACTTTCCTTCAAATTACATAAAATACACATAAACACTATTCTTTTTAAGGAAAATTTTTGTAACTATATAAATTATGAGAAAACTGAACACATCAACATCATATCAAGTCCTGAGATATGTGGCAAAAAGTGCTATTTAGGGATTACAGATGGAGAAACTGTGACCCAGAGACATCATTGAATCCATAACAGTGCAAAAATGGGGTTTCTTTTAAGACCCTTTTTCCTTTTGGCTCTCCTACAGACCTTATTTAACCACGCAGCCTAATCAGTATACTGAACAAGGAGTAACCTTGCAAATATGTTTGACTTTTTCCTGAGAAGGAAGAGAGTGTCTTCAAAGGACCTATTTACCTACATTCATTTTTCCAGCTGTCTTAAAGTAAATGCATTACTCTTTGCCCCTCCCTTGCTTTATTTTTATGAGAACTTTACTGACAAACTTTTCTGCTTTTATTCAGATCCTATAAATAATGAATTGTCTTCAGAGATAAAGGGAAGAATTAGTTCTTCCATACAATGAAAATTTTGCAGCAAGATCAACATCATATTGTAATGCTCCCTTAAGTCCAACCTTGATTTAGCACAGAAAGGACAGGTTGTGTCAGGAACTTCCTTGCTGAGACTTGACAGGGAACCATCTCTTGTACAGATGGAGAAACAGACTCAGAGAAGTTGAGTTACCCAACCTCACACAACTAATGGGTGGTAAAGCTGGGATTTAAGACAGGCTTATCTTATTCCATGCCTATCTTATTTTCCCTTTGCCACTATGAAAGACAAAGCCTCTCTCGTAGAATATATTCAGACATTCTATAGCCTAACCCAAGGTCATCCAGACCCTCTGAATGTTCAACTTTTGAGCTAGCCTCAGAAGTTTATTCACTCCACCTGAGAAACTAAGGCTTAGCCAAGGGTTAGCTCAGATTAGGATTACATTCCTAAATTTTGATATGCTAGGTCTTTCTCCATCAAAGATAAGATGGGTCAGATCAAATCCTGGTGTCAGACAGGGCAGAACTCCTGATCAGGGCCCAAAACAACCTGGGTTCAGCAAATGGGAAGTAAAGGAAGCAGATGATCTGAACCAGAAAACAAGGTTCTCCTAAGAGTTCCTCATTTACCAACAGTGGGACCTTGAGTTGTCTCAATTCTCTGAGTCCCAGCTTCCTAATCTAGAGAATGAGATAGTAGAACCTTCTGACCATCCAACAACATTACAATAATGATCAAAAGAAGTGACAGAAATGTTCCAGATGTCTCTCAATAGGAAAATGGATAAACAAACTGTGGTATATCCATACAATGGAATATTAGTCACCGACAACAATAAACAAGTTATTGATACATACAACAATACAGAATACAGTCCAATCTCAAAAGCATTATGGTAAGGGAAAAAGTACAGACAAAACACTGCAAGATTCCATTTATGTGAAGTTCTATAGTAAGAAAAGCTAACCAGGCCGGGCGTGGTGGCTCAAGCCTGTAATCCCAGCACTTTGGGAGGCCGAGACGGGCGGATCACAAGGTCAGGAGATCGAGACCATCCTGGCTAATATGGTGAAACCCCGTCTCTACTAAAGAATACAAAAAACTAGCTGGGCGACGAGGCGGGCGCCTGTAGTCCCAGCTACTTGGGAGGCGGAGGCAGGAGAATGGCGTAAACCCGGGAGGCGGAGCTTGCAGTGAGCTGAGATCCGGCCACCGCACTCCAGCCTGGGCGACAGAGCCAGACTCCGTCTCAAAAAAAAAAAAAAAAAAAAAAAAAAAAAAGAAAAGCTAACCAAAGGTAATAGTAATCAGAATAGTGGTTGCATGGGAGCAGAGAAAGAATTGACCGAGAAGGGACATGAGGACACTTTCTGGAGTGATGGAAATATTCTATATGTTAATAGAAGTGTATGCATCTGTCAGGACTGAGGGAATGCATAATTTAGATCTATACATTTCACCATATGTAAATTGTACCTCAATAAAAAAGATAATACAAGTTTAAAACTTTCATAAGTAGAAGAGCTCTGTACAAACATTAAATGCCAGAGTTGCTCACTGAAATACCATTAGTCCTTTTTACATCACTGCTTGGTCTGACAACCTTATATGAGTGACTTGCAGTGACTCAAAAAAATGCACTTAATTGAAGTTGCTTTCTTTTATTAAATCCAAAGTTTATGGTTAGATCTGACTTAGGGATTCTGAGAAAAGCAAGGAACATACAAATAAAGCAATACTAAGTTTAGAAATAATGACTCATATTCTAATAGCAAAGTGGCATATGGGCCATTCTACAGCATATACTCACTTCCTCTAAATCAGACTCTCTAGATTTCCATAAAAAAGAGAAGTTGCTATTTAAAATTTAGTTCAAGGAAAGCAAGTTGCAACAAAAAGTATAATAGCCATTTGTATTGAGTATACCAACCTCTTCCAAATGTTCTTGTTTCTGCTCACAACAGCCTATAATGCAGCATTATCTCCATTTTGAAGATAAGAAAACTAAAACTCAGGAACAGCTAAGTTACCTGCCATATGACACATAACAAGTTTTCAAACCTGTATCCGTCTGTCTTCATAGCTTTATTCTATCCTGACAGATTTTTTATATAGTACACAATAAATACATGTTTTCCAATCTTGATAATTGTTTTAATTAGTTATCTTCACAGTTGTAGGCAATTTTATCTCATTACACAATAGTCACTCATAGTAATATCTAACATTTATTGAGTCCTGATCAAGAGGCAGACACTTAACATGCAATAACCCACTAAATGCTTAAAACAGTTAAGAAGTACTCATTATCGCTAGCCTGATTTGACAAATGAAGAAACTGACCAAGAGATGTAAAGGAAGTTTCCCAAGGTCATGCATGTCGCTTAGGAGAGCCAAGATCTGTACCCAGGGAACCTGGATTCAAGACGTGTGACCATGACAGCCATTCCACTGTGCTTTCTCAATGCCAGTGAATGGTTGGCTTACTTCAGATAAACCCACACTGCAAAGCATTATACAATGAAACTAAAATTTTATTTCATATAAGAGTAAAAACATTTTCAAATTTCCTAGGAAAGGTCTGCAACCAGAGGCTATTCCTAGATTATAAAATAATGCACTTTTCTTACTTCTAACACATAAGAGATCACCAGTATACCTAGGTAGATGCAAAGACAAGCAAAATGTAGAAATTTTTATTAACAATTATCCTAAAAATGTCACAAGGTCAGAACATAATGCCATGATGATAGATCATCTCTAAAATGTCATTCATCTAAGTCCAGTGGTTTACCCCAACATCCCCAAAGACTGTGTCAGAGTCCCAGAGTAATGGCTACTGTGCAATAATGGAAGTAGAAGGAGGAGCAGAGTGGAGGAAAGAGATTGTGAGTTTGGGAAAATAAAAAATCTAGGTGTTGCTGAAACTCCCCATCCTCTTCTTACCTCCTAGAGAATTACTGATTTTACGCTCATGTTTCTATCACAGGGGTCTTAAACTTCAGCATGCATCAGAACCACCTGGAACAGGAGGAGTTCCATCAGGTTCCCAGGTGAAGTTAGTGCTGCTAGCCTGGAGCCCACATGTTGGGAACCACTCCTCCATAATAGTAATCCTTACCAAGTCTCTGCTTAAATATCTCCAATCACAAGGGACACTGAATTGAAATTAACGCTGCACACTTAACAAAACAGGAAATTACCATTTCATTCACTGACGACGAAGAAATGCTGCCAAATGTTAAGTAAACACACACATACACACACACACTTTTTAATAATACATTCTAAACATGTTTACTTTTGAAATAAAAACAACAAAAGTGCTACAAGCATAAAAAAGTTAAAGGCAGACTTTTTTCATATAACTACCAGAAAGGCCAATTCAAAACTGTACACGTACAATGTTTGTGTCTCATCAGAAGAAAACCCCTGCAGACCCAGAAGCTAATGTACAGGTTCTGCACAAATGTTGACAGCCTGAGTCTCAGTTGAGCTCATTTAGCTTAACAAGTCTCTAGTTACAGTTCACAGTCAGAAGCAAAGATCAATAAAAGCTCCATAATGTTTTTCCATTAGTCTCCAGGCTTTCTTTGCACAAAATGATACAGGATGAACAAGGGTCAATAGTGTGGTAGACATAACCCATGCCTGCCTGCTCATTAGAGTTCACTACAGTTACCAGGGCAGGCAGCACTTTTTGGGAATGTTCTATGTTTTTCTGAGGTTGTTTTAAGAGAGATTTTTTTCTCCCTTGGCTTGTTACCAACCCTTGATATGAAAGAGTCCTTTAAAACTTCTTGGCTTAACTTCCTGTCAGCATATTTTGCAAGAACCTTTCCTACGAAGTTCTTGGAAGATGTAAATATGGCAATCATCCAGATAGAGATAAAGACAAACTTTCAAGACTTCTCTCTGACAGAGTATCATTATACCTGGCTCCCTGGCCTGTTCCTCATGTGACATGACCATTGTTTCAAATGAACCCTTTAAAACAAAGGAATCTTGGCTTGAAGGGAGCCAAGACTGCTCAAATAATTAATTTACCACCACAAAAATAAAAGCTCTGCAAAGGGAGGAAGTCAGCCCATGTTTGCCACCACTGTATGCCACAGGCAGCACAGCTGGACATAAGGGCTCAATAAATGTACCTGGATAAATTGGTCAATAAGTGAGACTCAATTTGTAGCTATAATACCATTTTTATAACTTTCCAGAATTACTCTAAATAATATTTTCTATTGCTGAGCATCCCATGAGGCTGCAAAGACACAAGTTTTGGCTTCAGATCATAAGCAACTGCGTGTTGTACCTAAAATATGTGACAGTGATACCAAGGGAACACTTCAAAATAGCAGGAAAAACTAAAAGTATGTTAAGCCATAGATGCAGATATGATACATTGATTATTGGTGTTGTGAAATTCTTTGAATTTTTACTTTTAGTTGAACCCTAACAAAGCTCTCTCTATATACAAACATGAAATTTACTCAGAAAGCAAATTGGACCCTTAGCTAACTCATTTAATCTTGGATTGTAATTTTACTAGTTAAAATCTTTCATTATCAACTTCACCGTTAAATAAGAAAACTAATAACCACTGAGCACGTGTTATGTGCAAGGCAATTGAAAAGGCTCCTTTGCAAGCATCAATCTTATTTATCACATTTAAGAGGCACTATATCCAGGTAGCCTAGATATCTAGATCTCTATTGAAATCAAGAGGAAGCCAATCTGGTAATTTGTGTATTAAATTTAAATTAAACAATGTAACAGCTATAAAGTTAAGAGAAATTTCTGACACCTAACACAAGCCTTCATACATGTGTTAAGTGACTAAAATTGGAGAAAATAAACATTGACTTCAGTAGATAGGAGTGGGAAGGGTATTTCCGCATCTAGTCAGGAATACCGTTTGATGTAACTGAAGAGTGACATTTCAAAGGACATTGAGTATTTCCTCATGGACAAAAGTCAATCAAAAGGACTGCAAATGACTTTTTGGTAGGTTACAGGGAGGATAAGGATGGTCATGCCACTCTTTGCAGAAGGTCAGGAAGTCTAAACCCTCCCCCAAAGCACAAAGAGGGCTCAAATAAGAGTGTAATGCTTACCAGAATGGTTGAAAAGCAGAGTAGCACGTGAGCTCATCTGCCACTAAACACTCACTGCCATCTCTTATTCTCTAGTCTGTCTCTCTCCATAGCTAAGCAACTTCTTATTCCTCTTTTTATTCTGAAGGAGAAAGATCTGTTTTCATCTCTTCTGGTCTTTTGATGTCCCATATTCTTCTTTCTTCTTCCTTTTCCTTCCTCTTTCTCCCTCCTAGTGACCATAATGAAGAATTCAAGTCCTCACTTTTATATAGTTCTTGATTAGAAAATTCAATAGTTCTCTCGCAAGAATTCCTCAGCTTTTGTATATGCTTCAGTCTGGCTTAAAACTTCCAAATGTTATAATAAATAAAATTGTCTTGAAATCTGCTATGTGCAGTAAATCTTTCTCTAGGCCTTCCTGAAAGATCACAATAGGATAGACTCATGTTAAGCATGCTTTTCACAGACCTGTGGAAGGAGCATACACTGCAAAAGGGATGTATCCAGGAATGCATGGCCACTTGTAAAGCCAATCACTGAATTTAAAAAAGACACTATAAAAGAAAAATCCCTAGAAAATTTGGTGCAGATAAAATATACTACCATTGAGCTGTAACGTGACTCTTTCCTCAGGCTGATATATTGTTTCAGCATAAAGAACAAAAACGTAAGGAAGAAAAAGCATTTTTAAATAAAAAATTTGTCTTAATATAGAACATTTTTCGAAGGTAAACAGAAATTTCATCCAGAGTAATCATTTTGTTTTGGCTACTGATCTATCTGTTAATTGCTTCTTCTGCTGTTGTTATTGATTTCAGAATCAGGAGGAGGGCTTACCATTTCTTCATTCGTTTATCTCTCAAATGCCTGTGGGGAAACAGAAAACCAAACATCACATGTTCTCATTTATAAGTGAGAGCTAAATCTTGGGTTCACATGGACATAAAGATGGGAACAACAGACACTAGAACTCCAAAAGGAGAGAGGAAGGGGGACAAGGGCTGACAAACTGCCTGTTGGGTACCATGTTCACTATGTGGGTGAACACGGCACCCAATAGAAGCCCAAATCTGAACATATAACCCCTGAATCTAAAAAAAAGAAATTAAAATAAATAAATAATTAAAATGATAATTCATTTTTTTAAATCCCTGTGGGGAATAAGGGCTGATGGGGGAGAAGGAAAGGATAGTATCTGCTTGTCCCTGCAGCTTCTAAACTGAAAGACAGCCAAATGTCTCAAAAGAAAGGACTTAAATGTTGATGTACTGCTGACTGAAACTACTTGCCCTGCTTATAACTGTCAGAGAACAGAAGCTGTGCTCCAAGGTTCCTTCCAGCTTCAGGGTCACTATCAGACCCTGCTATGGTTCCAAATTCACAATTTAGTTAATGGATTCTCAAAATTAAGTCCTTTATTGCTAAATCCCATAAGAACAACTCCGGCTCTGTTCTTCTGAAACTTTAAATTGTCTTAGCCCTCAGAAGGACTTAAACTCATGTTGTCATTCTTACAGCCTACAAAGACCTCTCAAAGATACTTCTCAGCATGCCCTCCACTAAATTGTGTTGCATCCAAACAGCCACTGAGGAAAAATAGCTTTCACCTTGAAAATTGAAAGCCACAACCTTGGAATTGATCAGATATTATTTGCTAATGGTTTGAGGAAAATACCTACGTAACTTATTCCTCAAAATTGCATCTCAATTTTCTTAACAACAGCAGTGATCTAATTCCTTTCAAGAAGCTATGTGTCTACTTGAAACTAAGATTAAAAAGTAAACCCTTCCAATTTTTATTTAATTTTCTCCTGAATTAAATTTGGATACTTACTATGGAAATTTCGTGACAAAAGCCTTCCTTTCTACTATCTGCTACCTCTCAGAAACTTTTAAATAGAAATGTGAAATCACTCTATTTCCTCCCAATAAACTGAATTATCAATGTTAACGGGAGATAAGAATAAGGTGAAATAAAGCTCAAGTAATTAAACTATTTTATTTTAAATATTCGTGTTACCTCCTAGCTAATTTTTACTAGAGGTGCTGGCAAATTCAAAACACATGAAAAATTAGTTTCAGATTACTTCTTACTCACCAGCTAGGTGACTTCCTAACCAATCAACTTGCTCATTCTCACATCAAATTCAGAATTCAAGCTTGTGTCTCAGCAAAATTACAAATTTAATGGACCTCTAGAATGCTTTAAATATAGTGGAACCACAAATGTTACATCCATGTGTGCCAAGAATTTATTTCAAGGCCTTCATCACCTAATGATGAAGTCATTGGTTTGACTCTCAGACAACCGATAAGATAGTAAATATGTAGTTAACATTAGTTCAAATCACACCTCGTCTGAAAGATCTTTTGTTTCACTCCCATTTTAGAAGTCCTCTGCCCCTCTACCTATATTTCCTACAGGTTTTAACCTGGTTTCCTTAAGGAACACGTCTGGGGGTATTCAGTTATTTCTTTTTTAACCATTTATAATAGAAAATTTTATGGGTCTTGAGTCCAGGCAGCCATCATCATTTGCCCAGTTCAGATCTAAAAGGTTTCAGTCAACCACAGCAGCTCCTGCACGCACAATGTCTGATACCCTTGATAATAAGCATCTCTCTTCTTGCACCTCCTGTTTTCAGCATCAAGAAATTCTCAATAGGCCTCATTTTCCCCTGTGAATGAGAGTTGCATAATCAGTAACATCTAGCCAGTATAGCACCCACCTCTTGGTCCATTTGGTTGCCTCACTTTGACAATGCCTTTCTGCTTTATAAGTGTTCTCAGTAAATGCTAGTTACCCTTACCCTGCACTCCTTTCAATCATGGTAATTTAAAACCAGTTTCAGCCCCTCAGGAGTTTCTCTATTAAGCGCCTTGTCAGATGTTTAACTAGATGCTCAATCTAAATCCTGAAGCACAGACCACATCCTAGGAAGTGTTATCTCATTAAAGAGATCCCTACCTTTGAAGCACAAGTGGAAAGGGGAGTTTAGAAAGTTTGCTACATCTTTAGCTTCATCTTTGGGAGTCAGACCTTAACTTTCACTAAGTCAAGATTCTGGTATATTCATCAATGCCATTGATATGTGGCATGGAGATATTCTTAAGTCTCCTTTTCAAACACTTAGCTAATTTAGAAGTTAAAGGAAAAAAGTACATTTCATAACTGAAAGCCTTTTTTCAGCCATAAAAAAGGTGGATGATATGACAATATACATTTTTATATGATCCAATAAAAGTCACTTAGTTCCACCCCCCCTTTTTTTTTTTTTTTTTTTTTTTTTTTTTTTGAGACGGAGTCTCGCTCTGTCGCCCAGGCTGGAGTGCAGTGGCCGGATCTCAGCTCACTGCAAGCTCCGCCTCCTGGGTTCACGCCATTCTCCTGCCTCAGCCTCCCAAGTAGCTGGGACTACAGGCGCCCGCCACCACGCCCGGCTAGTTTTTTGTATTTTTTTAGTAGAGACGGGGTTTCACTGTGTTAGCCAGGATGGTCTCGATCTCCTGACCTCGTGATCCGCCCGTCTCGGCCTCCCAAAGTGCTGGGATTACAGGCTTGAGCCACCGCGCCCGGCCACTCCACCCCCCTTTTTTTCCTTTATCTTTGTCATGTCTTTCTTGGCTTAAAGGCTTTTAGAATTAATGCATCACTGGGGGAAATGTTGAATTGTGGTCTAATTTTATATTTGACATTGACTGCATATCTTCAGCCATGTCAGTTAACCTTCTTAGCTTTAATATATTATTCATGTTACCATTCTTATTAAATGGCATTAATATATGTTGTTTTCTTAATGGAATGCTGTAATAAAGAGGAGATGATACTGTCAACTTTCTGTAGGCATGAAAGATATTTCTTGAACTCACCTTGATAAGTACAAAGATTGCTAACCACAATTCAAGACACTAACGCCGACACTAAGCTTGGTAGGACGGATGCAGGGTTGACCAAGACGTACTTCCTGGACACCACTAAGTTTCATTTACATTTGGGTTTTTAAAAAACTTTTAACAAAAGAAGTGCAAGACTTGTACACGGAAAACTACAAAATACTATTGAAAAAGATAATAAAGAAGATCTAAATAAATGGAAAGCCCTCCCATGTTCATGGATCAGAACATGTAATATTGTTAAGGTGGCATAATCCTCAAATTAATCTATAAATTAAATCTGTATTAAAGAATAGTAATACCCATCAAAATTCCTGCTACCTTTTTCACAGAAACTGACAAGATAATCCTAAAATTTATATGAAAATGCAAAAAATCAATAACAGCCAAAACAAGATTTAAAAAGAAGAACAAAATAGAGGATCAGCACTACCAAATTTCAAAACTTATTAGAGTAAAGCTACAGTAATCAAAACAGTGTGGTACTGGAATAAGGCTAGATAGATAGATAGATCGATGAAATAGAATTGAGTACCCAGAAATAATTCCCTACATTTATGGTCAATTGATTTTGGTAAGGGTACTAAGACAATTCAATGGAGAAAGAACAGTGTTTTCAACAAACAGTGTTGGAACAGTTTGATATCCTCATGCAAAAGAATGAATTTGAATACCTACCTGACACCACGCACAAGACAACTGAAAACGGATCTCACATCTAAATGTAAGAGCTAAAACTCTAAAATTCCTAGACGGAAACTAGAGGAAAATCTCTATAACTTGGGGTTAGGTGATAGTGTCTTACATAAACACCAAATTCATAACAGACCAAAGAAAAAAAGAGATAAGTTAGACTTCATCAAAATTAACAACTTGTGTGTTTCAAAGGACACCATCAAGAAAGTGAAAAGGCAGACCATAAGATGGGAGAAACTCTTTGCAAATCATATATCTGACAAGGGACTTGTACCCAGAGTATATTTAAAAAACTCTTACAACTCAACATAAAAAGACAAATATTCCAATTTAAAAATGGGTAAATAATTTGAATAGGCATTTCTCCAAAGATGTACAAATGACCTATAAACACATGGAAAGATGCTAAATATAATTATTAATTAGAAAAGTATAAATGAAAACCACAATGAGATGCCACTTCACACCCATCAGAATGGCTAAAATCACAAACAATAACAAGCATTGGTCAGGATGCAAAGAAGTGGGAACCTCATACATTATGGGTAGGAATGTAAAATGGTGCAACCACCTTGAAAAATAACTTGGCAGTACCTCAAAGTTAACACAGAGTTATCATATGACCCCGCCATTCCACTATCATTTCTCATATACCTAAGAGAAATGAAAACATACGTCCACACAAACTGTTCTTAGCCAGATTACTCATAATCACCCCAAAGGGAAAACAGCCCAAATGTCCATCAACTAATGAAATGAATAAACAAAATGTAGGTTAACCACACAATAGAATACAATTCAGCAATAAAAAGGAATGAAGTACTAATACATGTTACAACATGAATGAACAGAGTAGGGAATGGATTCGCTCACCTCCCAACTCCAAGCACGAAGGTATAAATGTTTCCATTTCTTATTCTTCATTCTGTAAATATTTTTTGACCACCCACTATGTGCCAGGTGCCCTCCTCAACAGTAAGCAGAAAATATTATGCTAAGTAAAATAAAACAGTCACAAAAGGTGACATATTGTATGATTCCATTTATATAATATGTCCGGAATAGACAAATATGTAGAGACAGCAAGTAGATTAATGGCTGCCTAGGATTGGCAGTGGGGGTGGAGGAATGAGAAGTGACTGCTAACAAGTATGGGGCTTCTTTTTCAGGTCAAGAAAATGTTGTAGACTTAGATAGTGATGATGGTTGCATAACTCTGTGAATGTACTTAAACTCAGTAAATTCTATGGTATATGAATTATGTCTCAGTAATGCTATTTTTAAAGCACCTGGTAGAGGAGTATGACAACTATTTACAAAATAAAAAAACTGGCAATTAATATAAACTTTGAGTTGCTAGTTGTGGTGAAATTCTATTTTAAATTACATAGATGATGGCATGTTGTGAGCTCTCTGGTTTTTAAAAGTCTAGTCCAGCTGGGAAAAACTTCTTAGGTTATTATTATGTGGCTTGTGAGATGCTTCTCTAACCTCCCCAATGCCTCCCACCAAGTCATCATAAAAATTTAAAGTACAGATCACTAGATGAGATGAAGACTGGGACAGAACTATCCATGAAAGACCATGGTTTTACTTCCAGTTGCCACTCTGTTTCCATGGGCTTCTTTTCCTGTTGTTGAATCTTGACATCTGAATTGTCTTGTTGCCTTGTTTTCTTACTTCTTACTTTCATTCCAGATTTGCTCTTTTCATCCCTAATAGCAACCCTGACCTGAAAGTTTAATTTGACAGGAATTAAAATAACACCTTCACAATGAATGCCAAATTCTCCACCACAAAATGTCACTACACTAGAGTTGCTATGAATTTTCATAATATATAAGAGAGAAAGATGTTTTGCTGGAGGTGAGTGACAACTCACCCAGTGGAAATATAAAATGATGGGGCGGCTTCCTCTCCATTTCATTACACAGCTATTCATCATAGCTGAAGAGTCTTACTCCAAGTGATTCAAGATAAGAAAACTAGGTAGGAAGATGGTTGCTAAATCAAAAGCCTTCAATGAAGCAATAAATCTCAGCAAGGACAGGCAAAGTAAGTTTGTTCTGGGCAGAGACGTGGTCACATGTCAAAAAGCAAAGTAAAATGGTTGGATCATCAAAAATGTGGCCACTTTCAACTCAATCTGTAGTTCAAATATAGAGAGTTCTGTCATTATCATTAATCTCTCTCTTTCTCATAAATTGGGATTTTTTTTCTTTTTAAACTAATCTCTACTTTCAAAACCTTAAGTTCTTTTTTAACAACCACTGTTTTAGTAAAAGTCTTTTAACGAGATAGGGGAAATGCAGTGTTCTCCTCTGACTATGTGATGTTGAAGTAAATGTATTTTCTGTTAGTCTGGAACATTAGGGTAAATAAACGGATTTCCATGAAAAATGGCTCATAGAAAACACAATTGCAGACTGGGCCCAGTGACTCATGCCTGTAATCCCAATAATTTGGGAGGCCAAAGGCAGGTAGATCACATGAGGTCAGGAGTTTGAGACAAGCCTGCCAACATGATGAAATCCTGTCTCTACTAAAAATACAAAAATTAGGTGGGTGTATTGGTGCACACCTGTAATCCCAGTTACTTGGGAGGCTGAGGCACAAGAATCACTTGAACCCAGGAAGCAGAGGTTGCAGTGAGCCAAGATTGTGCCACTGACTCCAGCCTGGGAGATAAGACAAGAGTCCATCTCACACACACACACACACATACACACATGTCATAGCCACTTGTCACAAAAGGGGAGGTAGAAAAGACAAAAGAAAGGGAGAAGGGGAAAAAGGGAGCGACAGAGTGAAGGGGAGAGGGAAGGAAGAAGATGCTGATTGTATTCCTGAAAAACTACTTTAAAACTATTTATTATATAAATAAAACATATTTAAAAGTAAATAGATGCATTAAGCATTTTTTAGGGGTCAGATACTGCCCTAAGTGCTTTACAGATGTTATTATCTGAAACTCTCAAAACAATAGTAGTGAACACTTACAGGGCATTTACTCAACGCCAGCTACTCTTCTAAATGCCGTCGGTATATGAACTACAATAATTCAACACTGGTTTTATCCTTCACGGAAGATAAAGAAATTGAGGCTGAGGAGAGTTTAAGTAAGTTGTCCTCATTTATACAGCTAAGTGATAAAGCTAGGATTTAAATATGGTAGGTTTGGCTCCAACATCTATTCTTTTAACTAGCACAGCACAACCATCTTCTCTGAGAAAAATATCAGGAGAAGTGATGCATGAGCAGTCACGGAGAAATCATTGAAAGTGAGTTAACAGAGTAAAGGGTAAAAAAACAGCAAAAACAACAAAAAAAATCAGGCTTTGGTATCAAACTCGTAAAGTTGTGTCACTTTAGAAGGGTTCCAACCTCTCTGATTCTTGGTCTACAAAATGAGATAAAAAGCTCCTACCCTCCAAACTTGCTGTAAGATTATTTGTGAAAATTTTGTGATATAAGTTTAATAACTGATGTCATTATCATCATTATTATTATCTATATCAATATTATTCATCTTCTTTTGAGCCTGGCAGAGTTCAAACACTCAAGCCACTACCACTTTCCTGTTTTGTTTCTTTTTTCTTTTTCTTTTTCTTTCTTTTTTTTTTTTTTTTTGAGACGGAGTTTCAGTCTTGTTGCCCTGCCTGGAGTGCAATGGCATGATCTCAGCTCACCACAACCTCCGTCTCCCAGGTTCAAGCAATTCTTCTGCCTCAGCCTCCCAAGTAGCTGGGATTACAGGCATGCACCACCACACACCCAGCTAATTTTGTATTTTTAGTAGAGACGGGATTTCTCCATGTTGGTCAGGCTGGTCTTGAACTCCCAACCTCAGGTGATCCGCCCATCTTGGCCTCCCAAAGTGCTGGGATTACAGGCGTGAGCCACTGCGCCCCGCCTGTTTTGTTTCCTTTAATCTACCGGGACTAATTAATGAAGAAAATAAAATTCTATTTTGATACAGGAAAATTAAAGCAAAAGAATTGATATTAATGGGGGATATCATATGCATCTTTGTAACAATATAGCAATGAAGGGAAAAATATTTTCCATTTTACAGAGAAACAATTGCCCACTTATTCTGAGGGGAAAAAAAAAGGATAACTATCAGATTATTAATGGGGCTTTCCTTGTACCAGCCAGAAGGAAAGTGAGATTGGTTCCTTTATTGATAAATGTATTCCAGTAATTTACTCAAGATGTTAGGTTTAACCATTATATGATCCAATTATGTAGGTACCTGGAACAACCTCTAGCTCCAGGCAACCAATTCATTCACTGATGCATCACTGAACATAAGAGTGCAACATAATGCGCAACAATAGATGAATGGACAAGCAAAATGTCGTATACATATAATGGAATATTGGCCTTAAAAAGGAAAGAAATTCTGACATAGGCTATAACAATGGTCCCTAACATTTTTGGCACAAGGAATCTGTTTCATGGAAGACAAATTTTCCTCAGACAGGGAGGTAGGTAGGGAAGGAATGGTTTCAGGATGAAACTGTTTCACCTTGGACCATCAGGCATTAGTTAGAGTCTCATAAGGAGACATTCTACACATTCTAGATCCCTTGCATGTGCAGTTCACAGTAGAGTTTGCACTCAGATGATAATCGAATGCTGCTGATGATCTGACAGGAGGCAGAGCTCCAGTGATAATCCTCACCCACCATTCACCTTCTGCTGTGCAGCCCAGTCCCTAACAGGCTACAGACAGGTACTGGTCCAGGGCCAGTGATTGGGGACCCCTGTGCTACAACATGGACAGACTTTGAGAACAACTTTCTAGTGTAATAGCCAGCCACAAAAAGACAAATACCATATGATTACACTTATATGAAACAGTTAGAATAGTTAAAATCATAGAGATAGAAAGTAGAATAGGTGGTGGCAGGGGCTGCATGGAGGGAGGAATGGGGGGTTGTTGTTTAATGGGTACAGAATTTCAGTTTTATAAGATGAAAATAATTATTGAGAGAGGCGGTGGTAATGGTTGCAGAATGTTATGAATGTATTTAATACCAGTGCACTGGCCATTTAAAAATGGTTAGGAAGTTAGCTAGTGTACCAGAGGTGCGTAGCTTCTTGCTGTTAGAGCATGTAAACTCCATTAACACATGACAATTCCCTCAAATACCCTTCAAATTCTACTGAATATTATGAAGAGTTCTACTCTGGGGGAGTACTAGTATCTTTATGGCATCAAAATAAATAAATAAATAGTGTTAATATAACAAGGTTTAAAAGAAATAAGCAAGGGTTAATCTGCACCTTATGAAAGCAAGCCAAAAAAAAGTAAAAAAAATTTGCTTCAATTTCTGTTTATACTTTCAAATATCCTCATGGATTACTCATTTTATTTCTTTTTTCCCCTCTGAAAATGAGATCAATAAAAAAGGATAAGAGTTGCTAAGTGGGAATATCACCTAATACGATTAAGTGGAGCCTCACTCTTTTCTCTTGACTTTCCATTATCTTCTTTGTCTTGCCCAAATAGATATAGCTACACCAAAATGGATGCTGTATGTATTAATAATGTAATATAGAAATAATGTTTTAGGTTGTGCCCAAGATGACCAAATAGGAATAGCTACAACCTCCAGCTCCCAGCATGAGTGAAACAGAAGACAGGTGATTTCTGCATTTTCAACAGAGGTACCAGGTTCATCTCACTGCGGAGTGCCAGACAATCAGTGCTGGTCAGCTGGTGCAGCCAGACCAGCAAGAGCTGAAGCAAGGCAAGGCATCGCCTCACCTGGGAAGTGCAAGGGGGAGGGGAATCCCTTTTCCTAGCCAAAGGAAACTGAGACACACTACACCTGGAAAATCGGGTAATTCCCAACCTAATACTGCACTTTACCAAGGGTCTTAGCAAACGGCACACCAGGAGATTATATCCCACACCTGGCCAGGAGGGTCTCACGCCCACAGAGCCTCCCTCATTGCTAGCACAGCAGTCTGAGATCTAACTGCAAGGTGGCAGCAAGGCTGGGGGAGGGGCACCCACCATTTCTGAGGCTTAAGTGGGTAAACAAAGCCACCGGGAAGCTTGAATTGGGTGGAGCCCACCACAGCTCAAGGAGGCTGGCCTGCCTCTGTAGACTCCTCCTCTGGGGACAGGGCATAGCTAAACAAAAAGCAGCAGAAACCTGGGCAGAGGTAAATGCCCCTGTCTGATAGCTTTGAAGAGAGCAGTGGATCTCCCAGCACAGAGGTTGAGATCTGAGAATGGACAGACTGCCTACTCAAGTGGGTCCCTGACCCCTGAGTAGCCTAACTGGGAGACATCCTCCACTAGCTGCAGACCGACACCTCACACCTCACACGGCGGGGTACACCCCTGAGACAAAGCTTCCAGAGCAAGAATCAGACAGCAACACTCACTGCTCAGCAATATTCTATCTTCTGCAGGCTCCGCTGCTGATACCCAGGCCAACAGCGTCTGGAGTGGACCTCAAGCAAACTCCAACAGACCTACAGCTAAGGGTCCTGACTGTTAGAAGGAAAACTAACAAACAGAAAGGACACCCACACCAAAACCCCATCAGTATGTCACCATCATCAAAGACCAAATGCAGATAAAACCACAAAGATGGGGAAAAAGCAGTACAGAAAAGCTGGAAATTCAAAAAATCAGAGCGCATCTCCCCCTCCCAAGGAACACAGCTCATCGCCAGCAACAGAACAAAGCTGGACAGAGAATGACTGACAAGTTGAGAGAAGAAGGATTCAGTCGATCAAACTTCTCAGAGCTAAAGGAGGAACTATATAACCAGCACAAAGAAACTAAAAACCTTGAAAAAAGAATGGATGAAAGGATAACTGGAATAATCAATGCAGAGAAGACCTTAAAAGAACTAATAGAGATGAAAACCACTACACAAGAACTACGTGACAAATGCACAAGCTTAAGTAACCAATTCAATCAACTGGAAGAAAGAGTATCAGCTATTGAAGATCAAATGAATGAAATGAAGTGAGAAGAGAAGTGTGGAGAAAAAAGAGTAAAAAGAAATGAACAAAGCCTCCAAGAAGTAGGGGATTATGTGAAAACACCAAATCTACATCTGATTGGGGTGCCTGAAAGTGACGGGGAAAATGGAACCAAGTTGGAAAACACTCTGCAGGATATCATCCAGGAGAACTTCCCCAACCTAGTAAGGCAGGTCAACATTCAAATTCAGGAAATACAGAGAACGCCACAAAGATACTCCTTGAGAAGAGCAACTCCAAGACACATAACTGTCAGATTCACCAAAGTTGAAATGAAGGAAAAAATGTTAAGGGCAGCCAGAGAGAAAAGTTGGGTTACCAACAAAGGGAATACCGTCAGACTAACAGCAGATCTCTTGGCAGAAACTCTACAAGCCAGAAGAGAGTAGGGGCCAATATTCAACATTCTTAAAGCAAAGAATTTTCAACCCAGAATTTCGTATCCAGCCAAACTAAGCTTCATAAGTGAAGGAGAAATAAAATCCTTTACAGACAAGCAAATGCTGAGAGACTTTGTCACCACCAGGCCTGCCCTACACGAGATCCTGAAGAAAGCACTAAACATGGAAAGGAACAACCAGTACCAGCTACTGCAAAAACATGCTAAATTGTAAAGACCATCAATGCTAGGAAGAAGCTGCATCAACTAACAAGGAAAATAACCAGCTAACATCGTAATGACAGGATCAAATTCACACATAACAATATTAACCTTAAGTGTAAATGGACTAAATGGTCCAATTAAAAGATACAGATTGGCAAATTGAATAAAGAGTCAAGATCCACCAGTTTGCTGTATTCAGGAGACCCATCTCACATGCAGAGACAAACAGAGGCTCAAAATAAAGGGATGGAGGAAGATCTACCATGCAAATGGAAAACAAAAAAAAAAAGCAGGGGTTGCAATCCTAGTCTCTGATAAAACAGACTTTAAACCATCAAAGATCAAAAGAGACAAAGAAGGCCATTACATAATGGTAAAGGGATCAATTCAACAGCAAGAGCTAACTATCCTAAATATATATGCACCCAATACAGGAGCACCCAGATTCATAAAGCAAGTCTTCAGAGACTTACAAAGAGACTTAGACTCCCATACAATAATAATGGGAGACTTTAACACCCCACTGTCAACATTAGACAGATCAACGAAAGAGAAAGTTAACAAGGATATCCAGGAATTGAACTCAACTCTGCACCAAGCAGACCTAATAGACATCTATAGAACTCTCCACCCCAAATCAACAGAATATACATTCTTCTCAGCACCACATCACACTTATTCCAAAATTGACCACATAGTTGGAAGTAAAGCACTCCTCAGCAAATGTAAAAGAACAGAAATTATAACAAACTGTCTCTCAGACCACAGTGCAATTAAACTAGAGCTCAGGACTAAGAAACTCAATCAAAACTGCTCAGCTACATGGAAACTGAACAACCTGCTCCTGAATGACTACTGGGTACATAACAAAATGAAGGCAGAAATAAAGATGTTCTTTGAAACCAATGAGAACACAGATACAACATACCAGAATCTCTGGGACACATTTAAAGCAGTGTGTCGAGGGAAATTTATAGCACTAAATGCCCACAAGAGAAAGCAGGAAAGATCTAAAATTGACACCCCAACATCACAATTGCAAGAACTAGAGAAGCAAGAGCAAACACATTCAAAAGCGAGTGGAAGGCAAGAAATAACTAAGATCAGAGCAGAACTGAAAGAGATAGAGACACAAAAAACCCTCCAAAAAATCAACGAATCCAGGAGCTGGTTTTTTGAAAAGATCAACAAAATTGATAGACCGCTAGCAAGACTAATAAAGAAGAAAAGAGAGAAGAATCAAATAGACACAATAAAAAATGATAAAGGGGATATTACCACCGACCCCACAGAAATACCATCAGAGAATACTACAAACACCTTTATGCAAATCAACTACAAAATCTAGAAGAAATGGATAAATTCCTGGACACTTACACTCTCCCAAGACTAAACCAGGAAGAAGTTGAGTCCCTGAATAGACCAATAGCAGACTCTGAAACTGAGGCAATAATTAATAGCCTACCAACCAAAAAAAGTCCAGGACCAGATGGATTCACAGCTGAATTCTACCAGATGTACAAGGAGGAGCTGGTACCATTCCTTCTGAAACTATTACAATCAATAGAAAAAGAGGAAATCCTCCCTAACTCATTTTACGAAGCCAACATCATCCTGATACCAAAGCCTGACAGAGACACAACAGAAAAAGAGAATTTTAGACCAATATCCCTGATGAACATCGATGCAAAAATCCTCAATAAAATACTGGCAAACCAGATCCAGCAGCACATCAAAAAGCTTATCCACCACGATCAAGTGGGCTTCATCCCTGGGATGCAAGGCTGGTTCAACATATACAAATCAATAAACGTAATCCAGCATATAAACAGAACCAAAGACAAAAACCACATGATTATCTCAATAGATGCAGAAAAGGCCTTTGACAAAATTCAACAGCGCTTCATGCTAAAAACTCTCAATAAATTCGGTATTGATGGAACGTATCTCAAAATAATAAGAGCTATTTATGACAAACCCACAGCCAATATCATACTGAATGGGCAAAAACTGGAAGCATTCCCCTTGAAAACTGGTTCAAGACAGGGATGCCCTCTCTCACCACTCCTATTCAACATAGTGTTGGAGGTTCTGGCTAGGACAATCAGGCAAGAGAAAGAAATAAAGGGTATTCAGTTAGGAAAAGAAGAAGTCAAATTGTCCCTGTTTGCAGATGACATGATTGTATATTTAGAAAACCCCATTGTCTCAGCCCAAAATCTCCTTAAGCTGATAAGCAACTTCAGCAAAGTCTCAGGCTACAAAATCAATGTGCAAAAGTCACAAGCATTCTTATACACCAGTAACAGACAAACAGAGAGCCAAATCATGAGTGAACTCCCATTCACAATAGCTTCAAAGAGAATAAAATACCTAGGAATCCAACTTACAAGGGATGTAAAGGACCTCTTCAAGGAGAACTACAAGCCACTGCTCAGTGAAATCAAAGAGGGCACAAACAAATGGAAGAACATACCATGCTGAGGCATAGGAAGAATCAATATTGTGAAAATGGCCATACTGCCCAAAGTAATTTATAGATTCAATGCCATCCCCATTAAGCTACCAATGACTTCCTTCACAGAATTGGAAAAACCTGCTTTAAAGTTCATATGGAGCCAAAGAAGACCCCACATTGCCAAGACAATCCTAAGCCAAAAGAACAAAGCTGAAGGCATCATGCTACCTGACTTCAAACTATACTACAAGGCTACAGTAGCCAAAACAGCATGGTACTGGTACCAAAACAGAGATATAGACCAATGGAACAGAACCAACCCTTCAGAAATAATACCACACATCTACAGCCATCTGATCTTTGACAAACCTGAGAGAAACAAGAAATGGGGAAAGGATTCCCTATTTAATAAATGGTGCTGGGAAAATTGGCTAACCATAAGTAGAAAGCTGGAACTGGATCGTTTCATTACTCCTTATACGAAAATTAATTCAAGATGGATTAGAGACTTAAATGTTAGACCTAAAACCATAAAAACCCTAGAAGAAAACCTAGGCAATACCATTAAGGACATAAGCATGGGCAAGGACTTCATGCTTAAAACACCAAAAGCAATGGCAAGAAAAGCCAAAATTGACAAATGGGATCTAATTAAACTAAAGAGCTTCTGCACAGCAAAAGAAACTACCATCAGAGTGAACAGGCAACCTACAGAATGGAAGAACATTTTTGCAATCTACTCATTTGACAAAGGGCTAATATCCAGAACCTATAAAGAACTCAATCAAATTTACAAGAAAAAGCAAACAACCTCATTAAAGTGGGCAAAGGATATGAACAGACACTTCTCAAAAGAAGACATTCATACAGCCAACAGACACATGAAAAAATGCTCATCATCACCGGCCATCAGAGAAATACAAATCAAAAACACAATGAGATATCATCTCACACCAGTTAGAATGGCAATCATTAAAAACTCAGGAAACAACAGGTGCTGGAGAGGATGTGGAGAAATAGGAACACTGTTACACTGTTAGTGGGACTGTAAACTAGTTCAACCATTGTGGAAAACAGTGTGGCGATTCCTCAAGGATCTAGAACTAGAAATACCATTTGACCCAGCCATCCCATTACTGGGGATATACCCAAAGGATTATAAGTCATGCTGCTATAAAGACACATGCACATGTATGTCTATTGCAACAAAGACTTGGAATCAACCCAAATGTCCATCAGTGATAGACTGGATTAAGAAAATGTGGCAGGCCGGGTGCGGTGGCTCAAGCCTGTAATCCCAGCACTTTGGGAGGCCGAGACGGGCGGATCACGAGGTCAGGAGATCGAGACCATCCTGGCTAACACGGTGAAACCCCGTCTCTACTAAAAAATACAAAAAACTAGCTGGGCGACGTGGTGGGCGCCTGTAGTCCCAGCTAGTCGGAGGCTGAGGCAGGAGAATGGCATAAACCCGGGAGGCGGAGCTTGCAGTGAGCTGAGAACCGGCCACTGAACTCCAGCCCGGGCGACAGAGCTAGACTCCATCTCAAAAAAAAAAAAAAAAAAGGAAAAGAAAATGTGGCACATATACACCATGGAATACTATGCAGTCATAAAAAAGGATGAGTTCATGTCCTTTGTTCGGACATGGATGCAGCTGGAATCCATCATTCTCAGCAAACTATCGCAAGAACAGAAAACCAAATACCGCATGTTCTCACTCATAGGTGGGAGTTGAACAATGAGATCACCAGACACAGGAAGGGGAGCATCACACACAGGTTCCTATTGTGGGGAGGGGATGGGGAGAGGGATAGCATTAGGAGGTATACCTAATGTAAATGACGAGTTAATGGGTGCAGCACACCAACATGGCACATGTATGCATATGTAACACATCTGCACGTTGCGCACATGTACCCTAGAACTTAAAGTATTTAAAAAAAAAAAGTAATACTGTTTTTAAAAGACTGCTTTAGAATAAATGATGCAGAAAATCTTTTGTTAAACAGGTCTTATTGCTACTCCTCAGCTCTCTAGTGGTAGAAGGGGATAGGCTTGTTAGGGGCAAAACTTGTGCCTTTCTGATAAATCTCTTATTTTTGTTAGTGATTAATGGGGACATCAGCATTAAGTTCCCTAATGGAATGCTGTTTTTACAATTTTTAGAATAAACTACTGACTGTCATTATGGATCATTATTAACATGATCTTTATTCTAATATTACATTTTACAGTGTTTCAAGGTTAGGGTCTTTCCCCAGTGAAGGACTTCAGTCTAAGCATATGCATACATGTTAAACAAGAATTAGTGAGTTGGGGAATGTCATTCTTGCTTAGTTTCATAAGAACTCAAAAAAAAATATGGTAAGTAAAAATAAAGAGGGAGCAGGCAGGAAGGAAGGAAAGAAAGAAGAAGCAGGCCTCATTTTTGCCATTTACACCTTGTAAAAGAGGAGTTAAGTTATTTTTAGATTTAAGAGGATCTTTCCAAAGCATCCCAAGGGTACTCAGTAATGATGCTTGGGTTTCTCTGATTGCTGGTAAGTTATGGAGTAGGTGCATGGTTCACTGAAAGGAAGGGAAGAAGGATAGCATCCCAGTGAGAAAATGGAAGAAATGTGAATGGCCAGAAGAGAAGTTACTAAAAGATGGCATTTAGGAAAGGCAGAATGGGGTTTGGGGTTCAGCAGAAACCATATGATCAGTACTTTGTAAATGGCATTTCATTTAATTTTCAGAAGAACCTTATGAAGTCAATATTATTCCTACTTTATCATTGGGAAAACCAAGTATACAGATACTAGCTAATGGTCTCAGACTACAGAACTGATTAGTAGAAAGAGCTAGCACTTGAATCCAGAGCTGTTTTTCTTCAAAGTCCATATTCTCTTCACCATGGTTGGGTTTGGAAGCTTTAGAAAAACTCACATTTTATCCTTGAATTTTAATCTGCTAAAACTAAGATCACTCTCAGCTAATGCATACAATATTGGGTAGCTGACTATGGGTCATTTTAAGTGGATTCTCCCATCAACTCCTTTCTTCTTCCTGATGTTGTAGACTCCAGAGACATCCCAAAAAAGCCTAAACACAGTTTTACAAAGTGGACCCATTCCTTTCCAAATAATATCTGTCTCCAAACATCTCAGGTTACCTAAGGGAATACACACTAGTGATGATTACTTTGGAAAGTTTTCTACTCCAGCAGTGAGTTTTTCAGTTATGCAATAGAAACTTTATGATACTGATGATGAAAGACCTGGTTCAAAATGTTCAGTTGATACAGTTATCATTACTTTATGTTCTTACACTATTATAGTCTTAACAATTCTGCCTGGTTCTTCAAATTTCATTCACCTCTGCACAAGCTGTAGTGCTAACTAATCATTATCTCCCAAGTTCCAGTAATCAGAACAAAAGAAGATTCCATCTCATGGGCAAAAAAATCAATTGAGGTGCTTTCTAAATTTTTTATTATCTTCCTTACCTGTGGTTATATGCCATCTTTCTTTCCTAATGTTATCTGTATCTTCTCTGATTCTTGATCTTTTCTAGATTTATTTCTTGATCTTTCCAGAGAACACATTTTTTTCTTTTATTGATCAAGTCTCTTTTTTCATTTTTGTTTTTGCTTTTTTACTTTCCTACTTTATTATTTTCTGCTGTTAGCTTTATTAGTTAACATAATTATTTCATAATTTTTTTCTAAATCTCTTTGCACATTGTTTAGCAATAAAGACATTTAGTGTATAATTTCATAGAATGTTTGGCTTTTCTATATTCTCTCTATTTTATTATGTAGGGTTTTTGTTTTTCTTCTGTTCCTAAAGAGTTTGTAATTTTCCCATTTGTGCTTTTTAATACAGATTCAAAGCATCTTTAAATTTCCATAGTATATCAATCAGGATAAATGTTTGTAGTTAATCTTATCCTTACTGTATTTTGATGGATTATGTGGTCTGTATGATTTCTGCCTTTTAAAATGTGTTGACCTAAGCCTGGGCAACAAAATGAGACCCCGTCTCTACAAGGAATTTAGAAAATAGCTGGGTGTGGTGGCACGTGCCTGTAGTCTCACCTACACAGAAGGCTGAGGTGGGAGGATCGCTTGAGCTCAGGAGGCTGAGATTGCAGTGAGCTGTGACCGTGCCTCTGCACTCCAATCTGGGCGACAGAGTGAGCCAGGTCTCCAATATAAAAATAAAAATAAAAGTGTGGACCTATAGTTTGTGATCTAGTTAAGTTTCGAGAATATTCTATAGCTGTATGGAAAACACGGAATATTTATTCTCCATTTGGAGGTGCTAAGATATTCATAAAGGTGTTCTTGTGTGTGGTTATAATACGTGCATGTTATTTAAGATTATTTTTAATGGTCTGAATACATCTGCCAGCTGTATCAGTTTCTCCCAACCTCCAGTTGGAGTAGTTGCAAGGTCTCACATCCATTTCACAAACCTTTGCCAAGAAGGTCTATTTCTATATTTCCACAAATGTGCAATCACAGTGTGGAGGGTGGAGTGTCACAACCAAGGGAGGGAAAATAGATAATGAAAAATAAGATTTACCAGTGTAAATAGAATTGGCGTCACTACAGATGGACTTGGTAGCCCCGGCCAAGTCGTTTCTTAGGGTTTCTATTTCCTGATCTACATGCCCTGAGTGGTCATATCTACCCTGCTAGCATTGCAAGGTGTGTCGGGAGAAGCCAAGAGATAAGGAATGTGACCAACATAAAGTGATAAAGAAATAAATAACACTAGCAGTGGTTGCTGCTATTTAGACACGGGAGCAGAAGGAAATGATAACTATGTAAAATGGCTAACAGGGACTCTAAGCAGGTGCTCTGTTTCTATTGGTTCCCTTCCCTGCCCCCATCTACCTTTAGCTTCCTCTGGGGACATCCTCCCTCCTGCATGGAGACACCACCGCCCAATAACGTTTGAGCCTCCCTCTTCGTAGCCCTGGCAGTGTGGAACCCGCTGAAAGCACCTTGAGGATGAGCAGAGACCTGCCAGCAGCCAAAATTCGCGCTTTAGCACAATCAGCCCTGGCCGAGCATGTGCAGTGTCTCCTCCTTCGGCAGTGGGGGTTAATGGGCAGATACCGCCCAAATCCTCATTCATCAGAAGAGGCTTTCGCTCCCGGACTCCCTGGGCCTCGAGCAGAAAGCGTCTCCGCCACGGAGATAGAAAGCGGGGAGGCTTCAAGGTCCTCCACCACTCTCGGCAAGCCCTGCTCTCGATGGAGAGGGGATCGCTGGGTGATGGATGTGGGCTTCCAGGGAAGGTGCTCGCGCTGGTTCCGAGCCCTCCGGGAAAGATATTCGAGCGCAGAGCGTAAGCGCAGGGCACGCCAGCCCGGGGGCCGCAGAAGCAGGCCCCGCGCGTCTCTGCACCACCGGGCCGCCTCCCAGCAGTCTTTCCCCAGTTTGCCCTCCTGCCGCAGTCCGGGCCCAGATTAATTATCTGCACTTGTGAGTGGGCACACACACAAGTTCTCCGGACACGATCCTTTCATCTGTTTCCCCGGCGGAGTCCACCTTTTTAAAGATTAACCTCCCAGCTACCGCGGGCAAGGGGGCAGGATGCGAGTGGGGCGGGGAGGGGCGTTTCACATGTTCAGAGGCACCAAAATTAGCTGCCAGTGCTAAAAAGCTTTGTTTTCTTCGGTTTTTTGACAAACAAATGGGGTGGGATGCTTGCTTGGCCGCCCGCTGCCCCGGCCCGAGCCCTGGGCTCACTTAGCAGCCTGATGCCGACTTTCAGACGCAGTCCCGCTCTGCTTACACCCGGGCTTCTTCGCCCCCTTGCCGAAGTCTGCAGCCCGATGGATGCTGGGCGCGGGCTTTCCCTGGGCGCTTTAACGCGGCTTAGGCTAAAGCCCCCGGGCTCCCACCTTCTCACCTCCTGTTTATCGGCCCGCCCCTCTACCACAGCCAAAGGACGTGCCCCTTCAGTAGTGTCGGGGATCCCAGCCCCAGCGCGGGGGAGGGCGCCTCCCTATCCCCTCCTCCCCGTCGCCGCCTCGGCTCGGGGTTTTACTGCAGCAGCCGGAGGTGACAGCGACGCCTCAGCCGCCTCTGTTGCTCTCGGAGCCCCTGCTTCCCCTGCACTGGGAAAGCGCCCCCTCCCGAGAGGCTTGTCTCTGGAGAAGTGCGAACGAGCTGCAGAAAACCAAATTTTAAAATGTAGAAGTCGTTGAGCTGCATTCTTCCAAGGACCAGTCTGATCGCCCAGGACTGAGAGTGGCAGCGTTTGAGAAGTTGGGACCATAGAGCAAGGGGGGGGGAGGGGAGTGTTGCAGCAGGCATTCCCTTCTGGAAGGAGTCGCTGGGAGCAGTGCGGTTGGACGCAAGTTTGCGTAGGAGTGTTTTCCTTCTGTCAATAATTAATCACCGGAATTAGCCGGGTAGAATTTGAGTTTTAGCAATAGTCCTGAGGGCGGGGCCGAACACCTAACTCCGGGAGGCTCCCAGGCGCCCGGCGCAGTGGGAAGCTCGCAGCAGCTGGGGAGGAGCCAAAGCCTCGGCGCTCACCTAAGCCGCAGGGAGATACACCCTAACTGGGAGGTAAGCATCTTCCAAAATACCTACTTGAACTGTTAAGTAGCTTTAGTAGGACAGAATTCCTGTCTCTATAGGAGGAAAAAATTAATACTGAGCTTTAATGCAATTTATCAGTTTATTATTTAACTGCATTACAATTTTCAGAATTGATGGATTTTTCCATTTGCCTTTCACTATGTGGGAAACTAAGATGTTTCACTCAATAGAAGCCAAACTTTAACACTGAAACTTTCCAAACTAAAAGAAGAGAAAATTACTTTGCTATTTTCACTATTTACCTTTGTGTAGTCCATTAACTACTCAGGAAAATATCATTGGGATGTGCTTGGTTTCCTTCTTAAATATTCATCTTTACCTGGTTCCATGCTCTTATACAATCCCTCTCTGCCCATAAGCTACTTAAACTAGTGTACTTTAGGGAATAGTACACACAAGTCACCTGCCAAAAAGTGAAGAATTTCCAACAAGGAATATATTTTAACATTCTCTTGTAAGTATTAAGCGGTGTGTATTTTATCAAAGATACTTAAGTGATCCTTTATAAGTAACCAAACTTCTTCACCAAAAGACAGCCAGCTAGAGTTAGCTGAATAGTTACCTTTGCCGTGGGGATGGCGAAGGTGGGGAAATGTTTAGAGAAGCGTTTTAAATATGAGTTGGACTCCAGATTTGTTTCAACTAAAGTGACATTCAACTGGTTGGCAATTCACATATGAGCCCAGTGCATAATCAGATAAGGAGTTTGAAGAATTGTTAAATGTAAGACTTAGCCCCCAAAGTCCAAATAACTGCATCAGGGGAGTTGGGAAAGTAGGTTTTCAAAAATACTTTGTGGTGCAGTACTTATTTTGAATTAGACAAAAATTAGAAAATACATGGTCATTTTTGCTAGTGAAATTTTAAAATGTATACACAAAAGTGTTGAATTTTTAATAACTTGATTTCCACATCTGAATTATTCCTATGCTGTTTAAAACAGGTCACTTTGGTGACTTTTTCAATGACTGTGATGGCTTTATACACAGATAACTAGACCAAAACCAACAAGCTGTAGTATGAAATGCACTGTCACTCTCATTATTCAGATATTTCTTTACAACTGTTTAATGACAATAAGTTAAAAATTATTTGTCAAAACATGGTCATTCTAGAATTTGACTAGATTTGAAGTTGAAAGTCAATTTGAAGTTGAAAGTCAACCAGTCCTCAACTCTCATTGGTTTTCTTAATTCACTGTAAATTTGCAAATACTTTTATAAAAACTACCCTTTGTAATTATACAGCAATTCTATCTCTACTATGCTAATTATAAAGAGAGTTTTACCACTATTTTACCACCAAGTATAAAAGAAACAAAATATTCATGAAAAATGATCCAAACGGGGCTCACTTCCAGAATGGTGATGTGAAGAGCTTTTCAAATCCACTCCCTAACAACGACAATAACTGGTGAAAATTATAGATAAGTAACCATTTAAAGTTCCTGGAAATTGTCCTGAGAACATACAGCATGCAGAAAATATATATTCAAGACAATCTCTTATATTTCAGTAAGAACTGCAAACAATTGTGAGGCTTGAATCACAATATATTTCCCTGCCCTCTCCCGTTGAGTGTGATGATGTTCCACTATGGATGGGTGCAGCCAATAACACAGGGCCCCCTCTCAACCTAGATCCTCATCTACAGTATACCCTGAGAGAAGGAGGCTACCAGCATTACTCATCATCCCCAGCTTTGTGTTTCCGAGCTCTATTCTAGATGAGAGCAACTGAGAGATCTGAGACTCTCTTCCTCCAACTATCCTCCACTCTTAAGGCAGAAAATGAAGAACTCAACAACAAAAAACACAAATAACCCAGTTTAAAATGGACAAAAAATTTGAATAGACATTTCTCCAAAGAGCAGGTAAAACTGCCAATTTACACATGAGCAGGTGTTTACTAGCCATTAGTGGTTAGGGAAATGAAAATCAAATCAAAACCACAATACAATCCCACTTCACACCAACCGGAATGGCTATCAGCAAAAAACAAACAGACAAACAAACAAAAACAAATAATAGCAAATGTTAGTAAGATGTAGGGAAAATTGAACTGTCACATATTGCTAGTATTGCTGGTGGGGACGTAAAATGGTGCAATTGCTATGGAAGAGAGTTTGATTGTTCCTCAAAAAGTTGAAAATAGAGTTACCACATAATCAAACAATTCCACTCCTAGGCATATATTCAAGAGAATTGAAAACTTATGTCCATTCAAGAACTGTACACAAATGTTCATAGCAGCATTACTCATAACACCCAAAGAAGTTGATTGAAACAACCCAAGTTGTCTACTGAATGATGAATGGATACATACAATGTAGTATGGAATGAAATGATAAAATATTATGCAGCAACGAAAATCATGTGGCTGATACACACCACAACATGGGTGAACATTGAAGAGATTATGTTAAGTGAAAGAAGATGACGTGTTATATGATTTATTTACATAACATATCCACAACAGGCAAATCTACAGAGAAAGTAGATTAGTTGTTTCCTGAGATTGGAGTAGAAGGTAAGATTAGGGAGAAAAGGGGAGTGACTAAAGGGTACAGGGTGTCTTCTTGGAGTGATGCAAATGGTCTAAAATTGACTGTCATGATGGTTGCAATACTGTAAATATACTAAAAACTGTTGAATTGTGTACTTTAAGTAGGCAAATTGTATGGTGAGTTTTATCTCAATAAAGCTGGTTTTAAAAAATTTTCCAGAGTATTAAAAGAACAAATGGGTTTAAACCTTAGAGTTGATGAATCCCCATGTGCCATTTGACCAATAGTTTATGTGAGGCTTTTCCCCCAATGACCACATGAAAGTATATGAAATATTTAAGAATTTCACAGGTGTCACACAACTATGTGATTCACATATGTTTACCTGCCTGCCCAAACTTTTCTCCGTTTAGAATTAAGTCAGATGTCATTAGTACAGTCCTACAAAGAACTCACTTGCAATGCTCTATCTTTTTTTTTTTTTTTTTTTTTTTTTTTTTTTTTTTTTTTTTTTTTTTTTTTTTTTGAGACGGAGTCTCGCTCTGTGGCCCGGGCTGGAGTGCAGTGGCCGGTTCTCAGCTCACTGCAAGCTCCGCCTCCCGGGTTCACGCCATTCTCCTGCCTCAGCCTCCCAGTAGCTGGGACCACAGGCGCCCGCCACCTCACCCGGCTAGTTTTTTTGTATTTTTTAGTAGAGACGGGGTTTCACCGTGTTAGCCAGGATGGTCTTGATCTCCTGACCTCGTGATCCGCCCGTCTCGGCCTCCCAAAGTGCTGGGATTACAGGCTTGAGCCACCGCGCCCGGCCTGCAATGCTCTATCTTTTTGAACTCATCTGCTCGTTGTATTAATCCAGGACCTGTGAGGCCGTTTGTTCCTCCTACTTCTAGATATGTCTAGTCCTTTATCAGTGATTCAGGCCAGCAGTTGAGTTTGTTCAGGCCCACACTGGGTGACAGAGGAAGGTACCTGGATCTCAGCCAAAAGTGTACTTGCCTTCTACTCAGATTAGCCCAGTTTTGCCTACACTACATTGGCCAGAGAGTCTTGGGAAGAGGAAAAACTGGAGCAGCCACTGAAGTCTTCACAGCATACTAACATGTCATTGTCAGAAAGCATCTGCTGTGATTATGACAACCTCAAATGCAGGAGACACTCCCAAATAATTAATATGTTCCTCTATTCATCTTTAATGTTTTGAGTTCCCACAAGCTGCCTGATCCTGTACTAAGAACCACGAAATCAAATGATAATGTTTTGTCCAGAAATAGAAATATAAAACTAGTGAGCCTCAGAGTGTCATGGGGGTGGCAAGCAGCCTCAGCCTTGCTGCCAGACAGTTATGAGTTCATTGAAACAAACCATACCCTTAGCTTTAGGGATTCAAGTCTATTGGCTTCAGGAAACCTCAGGATTTTCCATTCTCACCAGCACAGGCTTATTCTTCCATGTGAATGTTTTTGAGGAGCATATCATAATGATTCGTGTGGGTTTTGACTATCAAAGCTTTTGTAGAAGTCCACTGTAATATTTTGTCTAATTACAAGATTTATATAAAATAATTTTTAATGTTCAGCAATTTATTTTATTTTTATTTATTTATTTATTTTGAGACAGAGTTTCACTCTTTTTGCCCAGGCTGGAGTGCAATGGTGTGATCTCAGCTCACTGTAACCTCCACCTCCCAGGTTCAAGCGATTGTCCTGCCTCAGCCTCCCCAGTACCTGGGATTGCAGGCATCTGCCACCACGCCTGGCTAAATTTCTTTTGTATTTTAGTGGAGATGGGGTTTCACTATGTTGGCCAGGCTGGTCTTGAACTCCTGACATCAGGTGATCCACGCACCTTGGCCTCCTAAAGTGCTAGGATTACAGGCATGAGCCACTGTGCCCAGCCCAGCCATTTGTTTATAAAATCAATACATGTATGAAAAAACTTGATTATAGTTACTTTTAAAATATCACTTTCATCAGAATTAATAATTCATTTATCTGTTGGATAAATGAATTATGGCACACCTACCCTGTACCAGGTCACTTCTAGGCCCTGGATAAGTAATAAACAAAACAGACAAAAATTCCCAAGATGTCAGACATTAATAATAGTAAGTAAATTACATAATGAAGATAAGGGCTCTGAAGAAACATAAAATGGAGAAAAGAACGAGGTACAATATCAGGCTAGGAATTAAGATGATGCAATTAGAAAAATGTAAAATCACATACAAACCTGGCCACTGTAACTCGCCAAAAAGATTACTAGCTCCCAGTTAACTTCTGTCTTCCCCTGGGAAGCTTTGGTTTCCCGTTGCCATTAGCTTCAACCACCAACATTATTTTGCTGCCTATATTTGCTGTTGTTCATCAGAAAAAATAGCACATTAGCACAAAGGCATTCCAAGCAGGCATAAGGAAGACATAACCCAACACCTGCTCTCGAGAATTACAACCTATGTAAATCACTGCATTATAATAACAAAAATTCTTGCTCAGAGAAATCATTAGCCTGTTCTTTCAGTTTACTTTTGGCCTCTTCCTCTAGTTTTGTCCTGGATTCTTATAGTCTTCCAGAGAAGTGTGTGGTAAATAATTAAGAACTAGTTCCCCAAAGTTAATACCGTTTGAAGAGTGAAAGAGTTGGGGAGAAGTGAGGTAAGAGAAATTTCCAGGCCATCATGCCCAGGTAAATGGAGAACAAGTCTTTCAGAACTATGAAAAGTGAGCAGAGCATCAAATCCCACAGACCAACTGAAAAAAAGAGGGAAAAAGCAACCAGTCTCTACTTTACCAGATTGTCCCAGAATTCCTACTTCAGGGCACTTGGTTTAAAAGAGACCTGGGGAGGTCTCTTTCTAGTGAAATATTATGGGTGCAGCAGCTTTCTTGTACTAGAGCTTTTAGTAATGGCTTAAAAGGGAGCAGAGACTTGAATTCGCAAGTCAAAAGGCTACATTTATTTCACACTTAGAGGAAAAGTGTTTAAGAATATTCAGAATAAAGATAAAGTTAGAAATAAGTCAAAAGACCCCCTGTCACAATGGAGTTATTATGGAGCATTAGAATTCTCATTCATTCATTCAACAAATTTTCATTGAGCAGCTACTATGCGGCAGGCCCTCAGGTAACAAGACAGAAGAGGACCTTATTTCAAAGACCTTTCCTTCTGAGGATATGTTATATGCCTTTTGCGACAAAATGTCTGAGAACACAGGAATAAGGACAACAACTTTCTGATCTGCCAACCTGACACCTCCTCCAGACTAGCTTAGAGTCTTCTTCTATGCCCCTGAGTACCTTATACTTCCCTGTCATAGCATAAACCACACTGTGTGTGGATGCTTGCTTAATTGTTCCTCCTCTTCTCTAGAAAGCAGCCCAAGGACAGTGACCATGTCTATCTTATTGACAGTTTATATCCCTCCTACATCCTTGCTAAATACTTGACTCAATGGCTAGCTGGCTGGAAGGATGGATAAATTATTTGCCAGGTTATGATCAGAACTCCTTATATAGAGAGGCAGCCTGAGAGAGTGGTTAAGAGTGTGTGCTCTGCATTCACCATGAGACTTTGGGCCAGTTTTAAAATTTCCCAGTGCCCCAATTTCCTCATTGGTAAAACAGGTATAGAAGTAGTGCATCTGTTATATTGTTGTTAAGTGAATTGCGTAAAGTAATTCATATAAAGTGCTTACCAAACTTTTGAAACATAAGTTGCTCAATAAATATCTACTACTATTACCAGTATAAAATGGCAGTTTCCAGGTGGAACTTTGCTATTTAAATATTGCATCCCTACTCTTTCAGCTCCATTATAAGATCAAAGGATGTCAATTAGTAATTCCAAGCTAAAGTTATCACTTTGAGTTCAATATCTATAAAAATATTAAAAAGAGAATTTGGAAATAAATGTAAGTACCCTATTAAAAAAGAAAGTTAAAATGATTCAAAAAAGAAAGAGGGAAAAAAGCTCAAGATGTCATGTCCAGAGCAACTTTTCTGCGGTAATAATACCACACTTACATTCCCCATAGATAACCAAAATATCAGTTTATGTTTATGTTCTGGAACATTCTAATTGTGCCTCATAGAAATAAGCATCAATGAATGTTCACTGATGAAGAAGTAGAAAACAAAGCAAAATATATATATATATATATATAATATATATATATATTATATATATGTATATGGATGTATCTTATTTGACGTTTAGTCTCATCTAAACCTAAGGGTGTTGTATTATCTTTTTGTTTCTTTTGAAAATCTAATGCTTTTTTCTATGTGTGACCTTTAATCAAAATTAGCATAGTACCTCCTCATATGGAGTTATCTATTACCATCTAAATGAGATGAAAAGCTAACCTGTGACCAACATATGGAAACCCAGTAACTTTGCTGCTTTCTTCTACTTCTATCTGAGAGAATATGCTTGGGCTCTTCCCCTACCAAAGGGATCCTCATAGGAAATTTCAAATCTCACTCAAAAATATTTTTGTTTTAATTACTCAGGTAGGGACCTTTGATGACTGTGGGATCTCTGAGTTGGGAGCCCATCACACATGAAGGAAAGCATGTCAATATCCAGGTGATGCCTGGCGCACATGCCCAGGCCCACTGAAAATAGAAGCTGTCCTGATCAACTATCCAGGCAGAACTTTCTTTTAGTCTCAAAATATTTCTGGCATTATTACTAGGCTATGACTGCTGTATATCTGTTTAGATAGAGAAATTAAAAAAAAAAAAAGTAGTTTAAGTTTAACAGATTTAAACCTGCCACAGGATCTACACAAACATATACACATATTTTTTACTGCCTTGGCTGATAATCAGCAACCTAATGAAAAACTGAAGTATTTAACACTAGGATAGTAATAGCACTGAATTAGAGATTTTATGGATTTTTTTTTCATGTACTATCTATACATCCTGTGTCATTTTCCCATAGAATGCACAGGGGTAGAAGTCTTTGTAAAGTACCTAAAACAATGCTAAGCTTATAGTAGTGACCAATAAATGTTTGTGGTACGAATGGAATAAATCTTGAGGTACCTTGAAATTTAGCCTAATGCAATCATTAGAAAGATGATTAGAAAACCGTGTAAAGATATTTGAAAATCCCTTTGAGCAAAATTAAATGAAAAAATCAGAATACATAATTAAATACATACTTTGATTACAACCAAGTGTGAAAGAAAAACACGCATAGAAAAAAAATCCAAAGTCTTAACAATAGACAAAGTTTTTTTTAAAATGGTAAAATTATTATCTCTATTTTTCATAATATTTTGTAATTTTTGTTGTGATATTTCAGAGGATATTTTATGTCTATAAGAGCAGGTATGGTTTTAACAGTGGTTAAAACTATAAATAAACAAAGAGATTATTCTTTGTGATTAAAAACCAAAATCTATTAGCATAACAACAATATTTCTCTTAAAGTTGTCAATGAAGTCTTCTGACTTAGCTACTCTCTTTATCTGATCTACCTTCACTAACATTGAATTTAATGTACAAAAGTCAGTATTTGTCACTCAACTAGTCAAGAAAATCTGATTAACTGTACTATTTCTAGAGACAGTTTTAAAATGTATTATACTATTGATGGAGAAGCATTATTTGTCACATAACATAGAACCTTATCTCTCTAGTGAGGTTAAGAGTTAAAATAAAGAAATGTTTTCCTAAAAAGTTTACATTTGGTCTTCTCTAAAACCTTTTAAGCTAAACATAATGGAACCAACATAATGGAAATGAAATTTAGAAATAAATAACCTTCCGATCTAGTATTTAGCAGTTGTAAACTCTTAAGAACATAATTGACACCTTATTTTAAAATGATAAAATAAATTAATTTGGTTATTTTTAAATTTAAAAATGATATACAAACATATTAGTTGATATAAATATATATTTGAAAATAATACAAAGAAATAAATAATACAAAAATATATTTGTAAATATACATTTGTACATATTATTATTGCTATCATATTGTATAAAGCTACAACAGAAAAATTCAACAACTTCTTATAAATGTTGTCTAATTGTCTCTACCTTTGTAATCAAACATACTATCACTACTACTCACTAACTTAGATACTGTAGAAAGTGCTTACTCAATTTTCATGGGCTTTATGAATAATATATGTTAAATAGGCCCAGTTCCTCTAACAATCCTTTAAATAAGTTATTTCACAGTCTGGTCATGCAGCTTTTTAATCTAATTATTTGTCATCATGAACAAGGCAACTGTTTAAGCAATAATAAGCTGTACCTTGATCATTCCCACTCTCAGAGTTATCAATTTTGATTAGCTATAGATTCTAATTTGTTTCTTGTTTATAGAATCAAAAAAAATCAATTCTCATATTTGGCAGGGAAAAAGTCTAGAATAGTTAATGCTGTGGAGTACAAATTTGATTTTTGGAAGGAAAAGCAAAAAGTAGTTAAGAAACAAAGTGAACAACTTAAAAAATTTGATGTGAACTCTTTACTAAAGGACTGTCATGGGGAGGTGGAGTCGCAGTACATTTGTCCCTTAGTTCAATGCATTTGAAGTGGAAGATTCTTACTGAATATTTGGCAGTATGCTTGAGAGAACAGGATCTCATGTGTTTGATCTTTTTCTAAGAATAGTAAACTGTTTCTCCTTTATTAACTCACCCATTGAAGAGTAATTTTAAGTAAAATTGATTTAGGCTCACTTTATTGATAGAAAAATTAGGCATAGAAACATACATAACTGAGCCCAATAGTTCAGTTACTAACCCTTCTTACTCCTGGAGGCTGCAGATATCATGTCCACTCTGCGATGGAGAGCTTGGGCCTTTAAAATTTTAATAGGTTGTTTTATTGCCTAAAACTTTGAGCAAAGAAAAAATAAATCAATCAGGTTGGCCTAGTTCTGGTTTAGATGGGCAGGAAAATCGGGTTATAATTTAGAACAACAGCAAAGAAAAGCTGCTCCGCAAGTTACCTCTGTTTAGTAGGAAACAAGCATCAATGGAAACACAAAACAGATGACTCCATACATCTGCGATCTGCCAACTTCCTTCAGGGTGAATTCTTTCTACCAGACTCATGGGAATTATCATTTCACCCACTTATATCATATGTCCCTGAAGGATTCAGTAAAATCACCTAAAAGGAATCTGTTAGATAAGAGGAAATAAAATGCATGTAGAAAATAGAAGGAACAAACAATAATTGTGACAAAAGTTACTATCTTTGAGCCCTTGCTAAGACCAGTCATTACTAAGGATCTTTCACCAATGTTGTGTTGTTTAATCTCCACAATAATGCAGAAATAATTGATAATCTCCATGTTACTGATGACATAACTAATGTTCAAAGAGGTTAAACAATATCCATATACCATTCGATAGCAAACTCCAGTTTGCCAATTTCAAACTCCACACTTTTTTTTTAATATGACAAAAACATCTTTAAAAAGGTAAATAATTCTCTAGTGGAGTATTTAATTCTACTGTAGAAATACTATCCTAGAATCAGTGACATTTTAGTAATATCTTCTTAAAACCTGCCTCCTGACTCATAGCAACCCTTAGAAGGTGTTGTCTAGCCTCTGCTTGAACAATTTTCCTAATGGAGCTCTCACTGCCTCACTACATAACCCATTCCTCTTTAGACAGCTCTTATTGTTTAAAGTTATTCCTAAGATTCACCCCTGAAAACAATACAATAGTTCCAAATCTTCTCCTCCACAACAGCCTATAACACCTTTTAATCCCTTTTAGATCTCTTAAGACCTCCATGACACATTCCTCCCCCAAAATCTCTCAGCGTTTCCCAGAGGAAACTTTCCAGGACTTCTCCATCTAGCTTTGTGTGGATATGCTTAGCTTGCTGGAGTGACCATTTTAACAGCTAGAGGAAGAGTGCTAATCAAGTCCAGAAGCCATATCCCCTTTTTCTCATCTGTGACACCATATTTCTATAGATATGAAAGAATATTGGACCGCTGATTTATTTATTTGGCAGTCATGTCACAATACTATTGGTTTAAAATGAACTTGAAGCCAGTAAAAAATACTTAGTATTTTTACTTGAAGTCCTTATAAGCAAAATTTTCTCCATTCTTATCCTTACCAATTGTCTTTTTGTATGGAATAACAGGACCTTTTTATTTCCCCATTTTACCCTCAGAATCTGCAATCTGCTAAGTCTGCTATCCCCCACCCCATAACATGGGAACATCTGGAAATTTGATCATATGTACATTCTATAACTTAATTCATATGGACAAAAAAGCTACAAATGGTCAGGGCAAAGTGCCAAAACCTGGGGCTAACTAGTGAAGACACACTAACCATCTTTATGATGCTTCACAAATTACAAGGCATTTTCACAGATATTTTCTCATTTAATTCTCACAACTAATCTATGCATAAGACAATATCATTGTTCTATATGTGAGGAAAAACACTGAGAAAGACTGTATGACATGCCTGATGTGACACATCAAATAAATGATAAAATAAGATATAAGCCTTAGTGCTTCTGACTATATCTAATGTGATTTTAAAGACAGTTTTTTATAGATAGTGATTAATCTAATCTCTTCCCCGTGCCCCTCATGGATATTAAGATAGACTAATAAAGTCAAGAAATATTTTCTACAAACAAAATCTCACCCAGAAACTGAATTAGAGAGCAGATCAAACGCAGTCTGCTCCAACAGAAGTGAGGTGGGGTGTTCTTAGCCCCACCCATTGCCCCTCCTTAGGCCTCCCCTCAACCCTGGTACCTGTGGCACTTTATAATCCTCAGAGTACAACTGGGGAATCACTAGTCAATGGCATGTCTTCAAACTGTGACCTTTTCTAAAAATAATTTTTCAAACAAGGATGGCTTGTTGGGCCTTGTTTTTTATTTTATTTTATTTTATTTTATTTTTATTATACTTTAAGTTCTGGGATACATGTGCACAACATGCAGATTTGTTACATATGTATACTTGTGCCATGTTGGGGTGTGGCACCCATTAACTCATCATTTACATTAGGTATATCTCCTAATACTATCCCTCCCCCCGCCCCCTCCCCACAACAGGCCCAGGTGTGTGATGTTCCCCTTCCTGTGTCCAAGTGATCTCACTGTTCAATTCCCACCTATGAGTGAGAACACGCGGTGTTTGGTTTTCTGTCCTTGCCACAGTTTGCTGAGAATGATGGTTTCCAGCTGCATCCATGTCCCTACAAAGGACACAAACTCATCCTTTTTTATGGCTGCATAGTATTCCATGGTGTATATGTGCCACATTTTCTTAATCCAGTCTGTCACTGATGGACATTTGCGTTGATTCCAAGTCTTTGCTATTGTGAATAGTGCCGCAATAAACATACGTGTGCATGTGTCTTTATAGCAGCATGATTTATAATCCTTTGGGTATATACCCAGTAATGGGATGGCTGGGTCAAATAGTATTTCTAGTTCTAGATCCTTGAGGAATCGTCACACTGTCTTCCACAATGGTTGAACTAGTTTACAGTCCCATCAACAGTGTAAAAGTGTTCCTATTTCTCCACATCCTCTCCAGCACCTGTTGTTTCCTGACTTTTTAATGATCGCCATTCTAACTGGTGTGAGATGATATCTCATTTTGGTTTTGATTTGCATTTCTCTGATGGCAAGTGATGATGAGTATTTTTTTCATGTGTCTGTTGCCTGCATAAATGTTGTCTTTTAAGAAGTGTCTGTTCATATCCTTTGCCCACTTTTTGATGGGGTTGTTTGTTCTTTTCTTGTAAATTTCTTTGAGTTCTTTGTAGATTCTGGATATTAGCCCTTTGTCAGATGAGTAGATTGCAAAATTTTTCTCCCATTCTGTAGGTTGCCTGTTCACTCTGATGGTAGTTTCTTTTGTTGTGCAGAAGCTCTTTAGTTTAATTAGATCCCATTTGTCAAATTTGGCTTTTGTTGCCATTGCTTTTGGTGTTTTAGACATGAAGTCCTTGCCCATGCCTATGTCCTGAATGGTATTGCCTAGGTTTTCTTCTAGGGTTTTTATGGTTTTAGGTCTAACATTTAAGTCTTTAATCCATCTTGAATTAATTTTAGTATAAGGTGTAAGGAAGGGACCCAGTTTCAACTTTTTACCTATGGCTAGTCAGTTTTCCCAGCACCTTTTATTAAATAGGGAATCCTTTCCCCATCTCCTGTTTTTGTCAGATTTGTCAAAGATCAGATGGTTGTAAATGTGTTGTATTATTTCTGAGGGCTCTGTTCTCTTCCACTGGTCTATATCTCTGTTTTCATACCAGTACCATGCTGTTTTGGTTACTGTAGCCTTGTAGCATAGTTTGAAGTGAGGTAGCATGATGCCTCCAGCTTTGTTCTTTTGGCTTAGGATTGTCTTGGCAATGCAGGCTCTTTTTTGGTTCCATATGAACTTTAAAGTTGTTTTTTCTCAATTCTGTGAAGAAGGTCATTGGTAGCTTGATGGGGATGGCATTGAATCTATAAGTTACCTTGGGCAGTATGGCCATTTTTTCATGATATTTATTCTTCCTATCCATAAGCATAGAATGTTCTTCCATTTGTTTGTGTCCTCTTTTATTTTGTTGAGCAGTGGTTTGTAGTTCTCCTTGAAGAGGTTCTTCCCATCCCTTGTAAGTTGGATTCCTAGGTATTTTATTCTCTTTGAAGCAATTGTGAATGGGAATTCACTCATGATTTGGCTCTCTTTTTGTTTGTTATTGGTGTATAAGAGTGCTTGTGATTTTTGCACATTGATTTTGTAGCCTGAGACTTTGCTGAAGTTGCTTATCAGCTTAAGGAGATTTTGGACTGAGACGATGGGGTTTTCTAAATATACAATCATGTCATCTGCAAGCAGGGAAAATTTGACTTCCTCTTTTCCTAACTGAATACCCTTTATTTCTTTCTCCTGCCTGATTGCCCTGACCAGAACTTCCAGCACTATCTTGAATGGGAGTGGTGAGAGAGGGCATACCTGTCTTATGCCAGTTTTCAAAGGGAATGCTTCCAGTTTTTGCCCATTCAGTATGATGTTGGCTGTGGGTTTGTCATAAATAGCTCTTATTATTTTGAGATACGTCCCATCAATACCTAGTTTATTGAGAGTTTTTAGCATGAAGGGCTGTTGAATTTTGTCAAAGGCCTTTTCTGCATCTATTGAGATAATCATGTGGTTTTTGTCTTTGCTTCTGTTTATATGCTGGATTACCTTTATCGATTTGCATATGTTGAACCAGTCTTGTATCCCAGGGATGAAGCCCACTCGATCACAGTGGATAAGCTTTTTGATGTGCTGCTGAATTCAGTTTGCCAGTATTTTATTGAGGATTTTTGCATTGATGTTCATCAGGGATATTGGTCTAAAATTCTCTTTTTTGTTGTTGTATCTCTGCCAGGTTTTGGTATCAGGATGATGTTGGCCTCATAAAATGAGTTAGGGAGGGTTCCCTCTTTTTCTATTGATTGGAATAGTTTCAGAAGGAATGGTACCAGCTCCTCCTTGTACCTCTGGTAGAATTTGGCTATGAATCCGTCTGGTTCTGTACTTTTCTTTGATAGGCTATTAATTATTGCCTCAATCTGAGAGCCTGTTATTGGTCTATTCAGGGATTCAACTTCTTCCAGGTTTAGTCTTGGGAGTGTGTACGTGTCCAGGAATTTATCCATTTCTTCCAGATTTTCTAGTTTATTTGCATACAGGTGTTTATAGTATTCTCTGATGGTAGTTTGTATTTCTGTGAGATTGGTGGTGATATCCCCTTTATCATTTTTTATTGCATCTATTTGATTTTCTCTCTTTTCTTCTTTATTAGTCTTGCTAGCAGTATGTCAATTTTGTTGATCTTTTCAAAAAACCAGCTCCTGGATTCATTGACTTTTTGAAGGGTTTTTCGTGTCTCTACCTCCTTCAGTTCTGCTCTGATCTTAGTTATTTCTTGCCTTCTGCTAGCTTTTGAATTTGTTTACTCTTGCTTCTCTAGTTCTTTCAATTGTGATGTTAGGGTGTCAATTTTAGATCTTTCCTGCTTCTCTTATGGGCATTTAGTGTTATAAATTTCCCTCTACACACTGCCTTAAATGTGTCCCAGAGATTCAGGTATGTTGTGTCTTTGTTCTCATTGGTTTCAAAGAACATCTTTATTTCTGCCTTCATTTTGTTATGTACCCAGTAGTCATTCAGGAGCAGGTTGTTCAGTTTCCATGTAGTTGAGCGGTTTTGACTGAGTTTCTTAGTCCTGAGTTCTAGTTTGATTGCACTGTGATCTGAGAGACAGTTTGTAATAATTTCTGTTCTTTTACATTTGCTGAGGAGTGCTTCACTTCCAACTATGTGGTCAATTTTGGAATAAGTGCGATGTGGTGCTGAGAAGAATATATTCTGTTGATTTGGGGTGGAGAGTTCTGTAGATGTCTATTAGGTCTGCTTGCTGCAGAGCTGAGTTCAATTCCTGGATATCTTTTTTAACTTTCTGTCTCATTGATCTGTCTAATGTTGACAGTGGGGTGTGAAACTCCCCCATTATTTTTGTGTGGGAGTCTAAGTTTCTTTGTAGGTCTCTAAGGACCTGCTTTATGAATCTGGGTGCTCCTGTATTGGGTGCATATATATTTAGGATAGTTAGCTCTTCTTGTTGAATTAATCCCTTTACTATTATGCCTTCTTTGTCTCTTTTGATCTTTGTTGGTTTAAAGTTTCTTTTATCCGAGACTAGAATGACAACCCCTGTCTTTTTTTGTTTTCCATTTGCTTGGTAGATCTTCCTCCATCCTTTTATTTGAAGCCTGTGTTTGTCTCTGCACATGAGATGAGTCTCCTGAATACAGCACACTGATGGGTCTTGACTCTTTATCCAGTTTGCCAGTCTGTGTCATTTAATTGGAGCATTTAGCCCATTTACATTTAAGGTTAATATTGTTACGTGTGAATTTGATCCTGTTATTTTACTTGTTAGTTGATGCCATTTCTTCCTATCATCAGTGGTCTTTACAATTTGGCATGTTTTTGAGTGGCTGGTGCTGGTTGTTCCTTTCCATGTTTAGTGCTTCCTTCAGGAGCTCTTGTAGGGCAGGCCTGGTGGTGATAAAATCTCTCAGCATTTGTTTGTCTGTAAAGGATTTCATTTCTCCTTCACTTATGAAGCTTAGTTTGGCTGGATATGAAATTCTGGGTTGAAAATTCTTTGCTTTAAGAATGTTGAATATTGACTCCCACTCAATTCTGGCTTGTAGAGTTTCTGCTGAGAGATCTACTGTTAGTCTGATGGGCTTCCCTTTGTGTGTAACCCAACCTTTCTCTCTGGCTGCCCTTAACATTTTTTCCTTCATATCAACTTTGGTGAATCTGACAATTAGGTGTCTTGGAGTTGCTCTTCTCGAGGAGTATCTTTGTGACATTCTCTATATTTCCTAAATTTGAATGTTGGCCTGCCTTGCTAGGTTGGGGAAGTTTGTTTTTATAACACATTCTAGACTTGTGAGAGATTATCCATCTAGGTGGTTTAATGACCTTTTACATGGGACAGAATGGTTTTAAAATTTGAAGACATCTTTTGGTTTATTTAATTCAAATCTTTATTTTGCAGATGAGGAAACATCTACCCAGAGAGGAGAAGTAAACCACACCGGATCATTTCGTGAAGGAGCAAGGCTGAAGACCCAGACCTGGACTTTTTTAGGCAAGTAAATTCTGATTATATCATGGAGGCTTCCTTTGAGAAGTCTGCCCCTTCTCACTGTGAGATGGTGTCATTAACACAATGAAGCTTCCAGTTCTCTCCTAAGCAGCCAGCAATCATTTATTATACACTAGATACTATATTGCCATTTGAGATGATACAAAGGAATAAAATGGGGCAATTAGCTTTAGTGATTTGGTGGTCTCAGCTTACGGATATTCCAAGCTCCTTTGAAACATGTGCAGAAAAATGTTTATACAAAATTTGCATACATTGCAAGGGGTCCATAGGACCCTCCCTGCAAGTCCTTGACCTCCAGGTTAAGAACTCCTGCCTAGAAAAGGCCAATCCCAGCACCAGTGCCAGTGTTAGAATTGCATAGCACCAGTTACTGTCTTATTTATGGGTCTAGTGGTTAAAGGCTGCTTGTGTTTCGATGAAGGGGCTGCTTGTGTTTCGACATCCTTCATCTTTTATTTAAATGGAGCAGCATCTTATCCTTGAAGACCTTTGGTACAAGAGAGGAATATATGTTCTAATAAGCATTTAATTAACCAGATCAGACAAATTCAGAGAAAAATATGGTAAAATGAAAACATTATTTTCAAAAAATTTTAACAATTAAAATAAAGATACCAATGTTTATAATAGAACATTAATTTTCTTTCTGATTCCTTTATTTTTAATAAAGAAAGAAAAGGAAGTAGAATTACAAAAAACACCTAGATACTACTAGCTGCCTGTCCACTTTTTTTCAATCTATAGTGAGTGACCTATAGTAAAAGTGACCTATCAGCCAATGGTAGGGGACATGGACAAAAAGAAACAGATTTATCTTATGAATGATTGTTTCCTAATCCTTCCCCTTTTGCTACAGTGTTTTAGGAGATTTGTAACTCTGAAATGGTTGGCAATAGTTTCTTCATTTAAAAATATTTTTGAAAGCTCAATATTACCTTAACATTATTGATAACAAGCCTTGATTTTACTAATTCAAAAATACTTGTAGGATGCCTGGCATTTGTAAAACACTGTAAGGTATTCAGCAAAGAACAGGTGCCATTGAGGTTGCTGAAGCCTGTTTGTCTCCTTTATGACAGCCACACCAAAATTGAATAAACATTCTGAAGAATAACCTCTCTAAAACTGGCTTTGAATTTAGTAACCAGTATAAGTCACATGCCCTGCCTTAAAAATGACCCCGTTCTCTTTCATTCTTTGCCTGGTAGTCATAATCTAGCAACAGCATATTAGCATAGTGTGGTAGTAATCATAATAGCTAACATTCACTTAGCTCTTCCTATGTGTTATTCTAAATATTTTATACTTTTTAATCATCCCAGCATTTGCCTGGATGAAGTTATCTTATTCCTATTCTCCAGTTAGAGAAACTGAGGGTCAGAGTGATTGAGTAACTTGGCCAGGGTCACAAAATTAGTAAGAACAGAGTTGGGATTCAAACCTAGACCAGACCAGAGCCCAAGCTTGTAACCACTTCACTATACCACCTATCAGCAGGATTCCCAGCCAGCTCTCCACATGGCCTCATGAGACATCGAGCCTGAGTTTCTTCATCTTCAAAACAGGGATAATTTAAGTTAGGCATCTAGCCATTGCCTACCACACTGGTACTGAAAACTGCTGTTTCTGCCAGGGGTCAGGGGGCAGTGGTGCAAGCCTGTATTCCCACCTATTTGGGAAGTTGAAGTCAGGAGGATCACTTGACTCCAGGAGTTTCAGACCAGCCTGGACAACATAGGAAAACTCAATCTCCAAAAAAAAGAAAAGTTTCTGTTCCCTGCAAACAGTTCACATTATAAGATTCTACCATTTCTAAGGAAGATATCTGTATTTGCTTCCTAGGGCTCTTGTAACAAATCACCACAGATTTAGCAGCTTAAAACAACAGAAGTTTGCTCTCTGATTGTCCCAAAGGCTAGAAGTCTGCAATCAAAGTGCTGGCAGGGCTGTGCTCCCTCCAAGGGCTCTAGGGAGAATTCTTCCTCACCTCTTCCAGCTCTGGTGGCTTTGGGCATATTTTTTTTCGGCTTGTGACTACATAACTCTGATCTAGCCTCTGTCTTCTCAGGGCCTTCTCTGTGTCTCTCTTTTAAAAACACTTGTCCTTAGATTTAAGGCTCATCTGGGTAATACAGGATGCTCTTTTTTCAAGGTTCTTAACTTTATTGAGCTACAAAGACTTCTTCCAAAAAGGTCATATTCACTGCTTCCAAGACATGGACATAGCTTTTGGGCAGCTAACATCCGACTTACTACAATATCCCAATATAAGTATTTTTATGTTTTGGAAGATTCCCTCTGGCATTCGTCCTGACAACAAGCCAGCTTTATTCAGAGGGAGTAAATCATTTTATCTCACCACTCCTCTGCTTTGCACTGGAAGCATGTGGGTAGCCATATGGCTGGGAGCAGGTGAAGGAGGATGAAGCCAACAGTAATATCTCCACACTGTTCTCAGGAGAATCAGAAATCCACTTGGCTAAATTATCAGTGAGAGGTTTTTCTTTTAGTATATCATTGCAGTAACTCACTTCTAAGTATAAGACTATAAAATCTAAGTAATTTAGGTGCTTAAAGCAACATGTTTTGACTGAATACTCATGAATTTGACTATAAACTCCTACTTTCCCTTCTACCTCCCCTATCTCTGTCTCTGAAACTATCTGACCTGGAATACATCAGTGTAACTAACCAAGCAGGGAAATGTCCCTTGATTCAGGGATTGGCAGAGAGAGCACCGTATCAATGCTATGCCTGTCTCTATGGCCTGATCTGCCTAGTTCTCCACTCTTTTCTTTTCCTTTTTTTTTTTTCTTTTCTTTTTGAGACAGAGTCTTACCCTGTTGTCCAGGCTGAAGTGCAGTGGCATGACAACAGCTCACTGCAGCCTCAACATCCTTGGCTCAAGCGATCCTCCCACCTCAGCCCCTCAAACTGTGGGGATTACCATGCCCAGCATCCACTCTTTTCTGTAAAAGCACTAATAACTGAGATACAGAAGCAGATCAACTGAGGACAATGAAAGGGCAACAAGCTAGATTACTACTGTCACAAAATCACATCTATGAAAGTTCAATGTTGTCATTCACCAAAATAAGAAAAACACTGACCTCATTGCCACAGCCTTCCAGACAATGTAATAAGAAATAAAGAATAAGCAGAAGTAGGAGAGACAAATAAATACATTTTATAAAAAGTTGTATAAACATGTCTATTCAATGTTACCCAAAACAGTGCAAAGGAAACGGACAATTAGTACTAGAAAACACTATTGGAAAGGTCTTGGCTGACCAGCTCCTTATACAACCAGATTTGCTTCAGCAGAACTCTGAGAACAACGTGCTCCTGACAGATCAATATTGTAGTAACTCACCTTTTTCACCCTCAAATTATTCACTGGATAAAGGTCTTCAGTTGCTGAAGATTCATAAAATGTAATAACAGTAGGTAGGGAAGAGAAAAAGGCTTAATTGTTCATGGTCAGGCTTCTAGCTCTTAAGAAAAACAAAGGCCTTGGAAAAAAAAATCAAGCCTTTCCTAAGGCAGTTAAGCATATCATAGAATTCACAATTCCCACAAGTACTGTAGAAGATTAAGCTTTTAGAATTTCACCGATGCCAAGAGTATACCTAAATATGTCAGCGCTCTTCTCAAGAAGGTTATTGGGTGTTTGGCTCTTCTGAGTTTTCCCCTTCTATTTTGACAACCAAGAAGGGAACCCCAATTGGGACCTCACAATTATTATTTGACTACTGTGAATAATGCTTCTATGAATGTGGATACACCTTTAATGACTTAGAAACAACTTTTAGTGGCTTTAATGCCATTGTTAATGTTGCAGTTTGTTCACTTTTTGCTTCTAAAAACAAGCTGGCAGCCCTTGACAAAAGGAAAAAGCCATTCAGAAGCTATATATTTTCCCTTTTCCTTCTTTAGATAACAACAAAGTTTCCTTTCTTCTTGAATAACATAGTTATAAAGAAGCTCCTCCTAAGAAATGACATTGTAGCTAAACCTTGACCTAGAAGCCATACTCTCCCTTCCAGTATTGCCAGAAATAAACAGGGACCCTTGTCCTGTTTCTATGTTAGGAAGTGAAAGGACATCAGGAGCAAGACAAGATGGACCATTCCCTTGTTACAAATTTCTCTTCCTACTCCTAATATCCACTCAGCATCAATGTATGTGGCACTCTTTTTATTTTCTAAATATGTATCTTCTTTTTGATAGCCACACAATATTGAGATTAATCTAATCCGAATTTAGTATTTTCTATATTATCATGAGAATTTTTGTTAAAGTCAAATTCCAAATTTTCTTTCCCAGCCAGAAGTTTTTCATTCATAAATTCCTCTGTAATCTATTAGAAGATGACCAAAAAAAAAGGACTGCCTTGAAATTGCAGTTACTCAACACATGCCATGTTGCACAATGACTTCAATTGATAGTTGGACTAGAAATACATGTTTTTGTTGTTGTTGTTGTTGTTGTTGTTGTTTTGCTTTTGTTAGTGTTAATACAAATGGAAGGCAATAAAATTGGTTCAGCCCAGGCCTGGTGGCTCACACCTGTAATCTCATCACTATGGGAAGTCAAGGTGGAAGGAATGCTTGAAGCCAGGAGTCCGAGACCAGCTTGGGCAACAAAGTACAAACTGGCCTCTACAAAACTGTTTTTTAAGGATTAGCAGGGCGTGATGGCATGCGCCGATAGTCCCAGCTACTTGGGAGGCTGAGGTAGGAGGATATCTTGAGCCCCAGAGCTCAAGGTTGCGATGACTGTGATCATGCCACTGCACTCCAGCCTAAGTGACAGAGCGAGACCTTGTCTCAATAAATAAATACAAAAATAAAATAAGGTGAGTTCAGGTAGCCACAAAACACTCTGTTCTTGTATATAACACAAAACACTGTATCAACAACAACTTGACTAAACTGTTAGTGAGACTTTTTCCTTCTAGTATATGATTTCAGTAAACTTCCAAGTATAAGATTATAAAATTTAATTAGAGTAACTTTGCTGCCTAAACCAATAATGTGCGTTGACTTACAATTGTTTGTTTCTTACTCTCTAAAGGGTCTATAAAATTATCCAACTAATGAATGTGTAGAGAAAGTTCCTTAATTGCCCTATAGTTGTTCAGTTTTCTTCCCTAGCTCTGATTCGTCATAAACTTTTTTTTTTTCAGCTTTCTCTAAAAACTTGGACTCCAAATCCTCACCTCTAGTCTGACTTCTGGTATGCACTCTACTGTCAACATAAGGAATTGGTTGCCAAAGGAAGGCTGGGGAGTATTCTAAGATGAAAAGGAAATTCTCCCCTAAAAGTTTAAACAAGGATCGAATTTACAGTGGGGCACAGAAAACATTGGGGTCACCCACAGAGAATGTAGAGCAAGATATCTGGAAACTGAGCAGCCAATAAACTGTGGTTATGTCTAATTCTTACACAGAAGCAATATGGGGTTTTGGCATTAATCAGATGAACTTAAACCACATTCATGTCTCTGATACAATAAGAAATTGCATGTCTTTGTATCTCTGAATCTAATTGTGCTTACATGAAGATGCAGCTTGTGATTAGGCCCCTGAGACAAGAACCATCATATCGGTTGTGCAGTGCACAGCCCACACAATGGTATGCGGTGGCCCTGCCCAAAAAAAACTGGACCATTTGTTTAGAGGTTCCAATACCTTTCAAGTAGTGGCTTGCAATCATGGCTACATACACGTGTGTATTTATTTATTTATTTTAAGGTACTAGACAATTCAATTAGTGAACATAAATAAGGGGTAGTTTTTTCCCCATCAAATATACAAATCACTCCATTGTTGAAGTAAGTGTTATATTCCACAAAGACTCTTTGAGTCTATAATTTCATGAAAACTTGCAAGTGGTTTAAAGTTTTACCAATCCACAAGTAATGACAAGACACTGCAGTTGCTGTGAGTATTACTATTACATCTAAAGAGCTAAAACCCATTCCAACTCTCCTTACTACATCAAACAGGCCTAGAGACAATTATCAATTATCCCAGTTTTACCCATGGAGAAACAGTGACACAAGAAGATTTTGGAATTTACCCAAAGACACAAATAAAATAAATAAATAGAAAGAGAGGAAAAGAACTGCAATAGAATTCAAGTCTTCAAGTGTCCAGGTGTTCCCATCCTGGAATTTTTCCCATTAGAACCACTTTTCTACCTACCAATCTTAAATTATTACTCACCTAGAGTAAGCACTTCTAAGAGCTATTTTAATAAGATTTAAAACTAATTCATAAGTCTTTCTTATTCCCCTGCAAAGTCCATTAACTTTTAGCATTATGAGAAAGTTAAAAAGCATTTGTTATACATTTTTTAAAAATTTAGCACCAGAACCCTTCCATGCTTCAAAAAATAAAAAAATAAAAACAGATTGTAGTGAATTATCACAAAACAATCTGTCTAAAACTCACTGCCTGAAAGCAGACAATGAGAATTCAGAAGCACCTTTTATGATCCCCACATTGTGCTGTGGAAATATTAAGTAAGTTTGAGTGGGCTTCCTGCCCTCAACCAACTTACAACTGAATCACTCAGTCAGCCAACAGGCCAGCTCACCAACCAGGCACTGGGGATAAAAAGATGAATGCCGTACATTCCCGGTACCCAAAGCCCTCATAGTCTTGTGGGGAAACAGACTGTGCATAACTAAAAATGTTGCTACAATGGTAACACATAAAAGAGAGTAATAATATTTTCCTTTGCAAGAGAGGGGTCTTCTGAGAATGTTTCAAAGAAGAAAGGACATAGAAGATATGCCTTAAAATAGCTTCTTTAAGTAATAGCTTAAAATAGGAGTTTATCTAGCAGAGAATGGGCACAAGAAAACTTCAAGAAAAGAAAAGAGCATGAATGAAAACATAGAAGCTTTAGAATGAATGGCATTTAGCAGGAGAGTTGAGAGACTTAACTGGAGAGGTGAAGAAATGAAACTGTGAAAGGCCTTAAACGAAGGTTTTATTTCATAGGAAATGGAGAGCCATTGAGGGCTTTCAAGAAGAGAAATGAATCTGCTAAGTTTGGACACTTAATTCTAGCAGTAGTTTAGAAGATTGTAAGGTAAAAAAGAGACAAGTAGTTAGGCTATTTCATTAGTGCAAGCAACAGATGGAGTGAGTCCACAGCACTATCCAACAAAATATTCTGCAATGTTGAAAATATTCTATATCTCTGCTCTCCAATATGCTAGTCACTAGCCATATGTGGCTATTACATACTAGACATTTAAATTGTCATGTGTGACTAGTGACTGCCATATTGGACAGTATAGAGACATCTTAGAGAAGCTAACACTTAAGCCTTAAAGTAGGATTTTTCCAACTGCAGGTTGCAATTAGTAGGTTAAGAAATCAATGTAGTAAATCACAATCAGGATGTTTTTAATGAAAGAAGAGAATAACAAAATAAGGTAGAATTAACTAGAATAGATAAGAATAAATATAATGGAACAGAATAGAATAAAAAATATCAGCATGCCCTGCAAAGTATTGAGAGATGTTCATTTCAGTTATATGACTCTCTCTCTCTCTCTCTCTCTCTCTCTGTCTCTCTGTCTCTCTCTCTCTCTCTCTCTGTGTGTGTGTGTGTGTGTGTGTGTGTGTGTGTGTATACACCATGGATCACAATGTAAGATGTATTTTTCCTCTCTATTGTGTTTAACAAATTTTAAAAGCCAGTCTCTTATATAAGGATATTACTCATCTATGTACATAGTGGGAAAAGTTTTCCAGATAGGAAATAAAGCATCAGCAAAGTTCACTGGAGTTTAGAATAGGGATAAATCTGAATCTTTGAAGGTTTTCCTAATTAATATTTTCTCTTTTGGATAGACTTCATTGTTTAGGACAGTTGTAGATTTACAGCAAAATCAATAAGACAATACAGGGAGTTCCCATATACCCCGCATCCAGTGTCCCCTTTAAAATCTTACATTAGTATAACGTATTCATTATAATTAATGAACTAATATTGATACATTACTATTAACTAAAGTTCTTACTTTACTCATATGTCCTTAATTATTACTTAATGCCCCTTTTCTGTTTCAGGATTCTATCTGGGATATCACATTACAATTAGTCATAATGCCTCCTTTAGCCTCCTTCAGCTATAACAATTTTTCACATTTTGCTTGTTTTTGATGACCTTGGGGGTTTTGGGGAGTACTGGTCGGGTATCTTGTAGAATGCCCCTCTACTGGAATTTGTCTGATACCTTTCTTTAGGTATCAGACATTAGGCTTTAGGCATTAGATTAGGCTGGAGCTATGGGTTACTACGAAGAAGACTACAGAGCTAAAGTGTCTTTTTTTACTTCATATCATGAAGACCTATTATCAACATGATTAATAATGATCAATGTTGGCCTTGATCATCTGGCTGAAGCAGGGCTTATCAGTTTTCTCTACTGTAAAGCTACTCATTTTTATCCCCATTTCCATACTGTGTTCTTTGGAAGGAAATCGCTATATTCCTAATTTTTTAAATAAATGAATTACTTAAAGGAGGGCTTGTGCTTGAGTAAGTCATATTAAGCTGTTTCCAAAGAAAGCTACTGTGAGTACAGAAAGAGTCTCTTTTTAGATACAGCATCTCTCTCTCTGCAACTGGCAGGACACTTTTATCACTTCTCAGATTTTCAGGTTCCAAATATGAAGCACCAAAAAAAAAAAAAAAAAAAAAAAAAAAATGAAGCTGAGTGATTGATGTAGAGTTCCAAAGTGAGTTGAGAAGGAGTTAACCCAAAAATCAACTTTAGGCCCTTCTGACTATTTAGTCCCTTATTCTGATATTCTAGAAGTAAATTTAAACCAAAATGTACAAAGTCTTTATTTTCCCCAGGAGAATAGCTACCTTTAGAATAAGAAATTCCTTAACGAGAAAATCCAATAACTTGGGGTATTTTTTTTATTTTTGGCAGGGGAGGGCTACGGATCACATCTTCTGCAATATTTCCAAGGTAAATGCCACTGTACCAAATCACCTGCTACGCCTCTTTCATTGCGGTTACCTGACTTCCTACCAGTGCTGTTCCCCAAAACAGAAAACAACAACGAAGAGCTCCCTGAGCAAGCCCAGCCAATACTTTTCCTGCAAGCTCCCCTCAGCAGTGTTCACATTCCATGACTCATACAGCAGTGTTCGTGTTACCACATGTGTTTTTTTTCTTTAATTGTTACATGTATTCACTTTCTTCTCCATCCAAGCCAGAACAAAGTCCTGCCCCTGCATAATATGAGTCATAAGTCTCAAATCTTCTCCCTCTCTATCTGAGAGAGGAGGTATAACTTTATCTCCTTCTCTACTGCACACAAATCTAATGAGAGGAAAATCATCACCCATTGATAAAAGAGTAGTAACAATCAGAAATAAGAAATAATCATTTCCTCTGCATTCCCAGCTATGAAATAACTTTTAGTGGACTTCCAACACAGAAACATTCAGTCTACAGCAGGTATTATCACACAGTCTCAGCGTGTCAGAGTCAAACTGTACCCAGGCCACTGTATCCCTGCCTGAAGACACATCACAGTCTGCTTAGGAGTGCCACTTTTGAATACACAATCTCATGAAAGATCTAAGAACATTTTTAAAGTCATCAAGTTTAGAGGAAGCTTTAAAAAAAAAAAAAGAATAAACTACTCTCTCCTTCTTTTCCATATATCGAAAGTCATCTTTTCAAAAGCACATAACTGAAAACAGGAGATGCATGGTGTGCCTGAATAAAGTAAGCATTTCAAGTTATTGGTTTAGCTTTGCTGAGATATAGCACTAGGTCTCTAAGGAAGGGGATAGATTAAGATCACATTTCATTGTGAAAATTTAGGACTCTAAAATGTTTGCTATCATCTAGTTCTAGGTTATCTCTGAATAATTAATTTCATGATATTTCTGCCATCTTATTTCCTCAAATGCAGCCTCTTTTTCTAGCTTTCTTAGCGTTTTTCCATGTCCTTTCCTCCCACTTAGTGCTCATTCCTGGGCCCTCGATCACTGCATGTTTGTTACATGGTCCAGTTTGCTGCTTCCTGGAAGAGCATCTCCTGCCTATAATGCCTTTGAGAATAAAGTCTTTCTGAAGCCATTAATATTCAGAAGGAGCCACATAGTAGTACTCAAAATGTATTCATTCAATGAATGAATGAATTCTCCTAACCACATTACTCATCAAATTGTCTAAAGTGGTTTTTTCCTTTTAATCTTGTATATAGTCCCATAGGAGATAAGAAAGTTGACTCACAGAAGGTAGAAATATATTACCTAAGCAAATCTAGAACCTAAAAATAGGGTGCATTCTAACAATAGATTGTAGCAGATGGTTCACCAATAATAACCAACTCTCGCTCTTCTCACCTTCTCATGATAAGAAATGACACACAAACTGTCTTTAAAATTGCTTATCATCAATAAGGGGAAAATGAATCAAAGAAAAAGAGACAATCAGTGCTTTCAAGAGATACTTCGCATGTCAGTTCTGGCTACTTAGAGGGATGAGATTGTGGAAACTGGCAAAAAAAAAAAAAATTTTTAATCTTAACTGCTTAAATGGTTAGCAGTGCAAAAGTATATTTAAAACAGCCAGATTTAAAGTCACTGCAGATTTAGGGTATTTGTGATCAAGATCTTACCATGTATCCACTGTTGGTTTTATACAGGTTGGTGTGCTTTTTATCTGCTGTTTCTTTTATTCAGTGATTGATTGATTGGTTTTTAGCAGTTTAAAACAATAGACATTAATTATCTTGAAGTTTCTATGGCTCAGGAATCTGGATACAGATTAGCTGGGTGCCTCTGGCTCAGGGTCTTTCTCAAGGCCATCATTAAGGTGTTGGCTAGGGCTGCCCAAGCAAGGAATTCTAATTTTAATAGAGAACGCAATAGCCAGGAAATTAATCAATGCATTAAAAAAAAAAATTAGAGTGTTTTGTTTTGTTTTGTTTTTGCCAAGATCTCACTATGTTTCTCAGGCTGGACTTGAAGTCCTAGGCCAAAGGGATCCTTCCCCCTGGCCTCAGCCTCTCTAGTACCTGAGACTATTGTCCTGCCCCACTAGGCCTAGCTTAATTAGTGCAGTTTGTATGTTTGTTTGTTTGTTTGTTGAGACAGAATTTTTGTCCAGGCTGGAATGCTTGTTGCCCAGGCTGGAGTGCAATGGCGAGATCTCGACTCACTGCAGCCTTTGCCTCCTGCCTCAGCCTCCCCAGCAACTGGGATTACAGGTGCCCACCACCGTGCCCACCACCATGCCCAGCTAATTTTTTGTATTTTTAGTGGAGACAGGGTTTCACCATGTAAGCCAGGCTAGTCTCAAACTCCAGAACTCAGGTGATCCACCTGCCTTGGCCTCCCAAAGTTTTGGAATTACAGGCGTGAGCCACCGAGCCCGGCAATTAGTGCAGTTGTAAAAGCCACAACAAGGCCAGGTGCAGTGGCTTATGCCTGTAATCCCAGCACTTTGAGAGGCAGAGGCGGGCAGATCACCTGAGGTCAGGAGTTCGAGACCAGCCTAGCCAACATGGTGAAACCCCATCTCTACTAAAAAAAAAAAAAAAAAAAAAAAAGATTAGCCAGGCATGGTGGCGCATGCCTGTAATCCCATCTACTCAGGAGGCTGAGTGAGGAGAATCTCTTGAACCTGGGAGGTACAAGTTGTAGTGAGCAAAGATTGTGCCACTACATTCTAGCCTAAGTGACAGAGTGAGACTCTGTCTCAAAAACAAACAAACAAACAAATAAATAAATAAATAAATAAGTAAATAAATAAAAATCCATGACATATAGACAAAAGTTAATAATATTTCTAAGTAAGCAATATTATCTCATTTGTAAAAGTGAAGAGTATTAAGAATATTTTAAACAGGTTCTCAGTACACTGTTCATTCTGAAACAGTAATGCCCAAGGGAAGAGTAGAGGTACAGATTTTCTGAAATAATTGGGCTCCAAAGTCATTTCAACTTGACTCCAGAATGCAGCGTTATCACATGAACTTAACGCCTCCTCCTCTCAAACCCACCACAGCATTGCCCTAACTCAGAGGTTGAAGATAAAACAGGTAACCTATCCAACTAGCCCCTATAGCTCCTGCCCTCACTCTGGCCATTCCCACCTCTTCAGTGTCATCACACTCCCTGCTCCCTTCTCCCTCAGTGGCCCCTCGAATCCAGCCTATGTCTTCCCACCTCCAACCTTTGCACATATTGTTCCCTCTGTCTTGGCTGTTCTCCCCACTTCACTGCCTATTCTATCTATTTGACTCATAATGATCCCTTGGACCTTATCTCAAAAGTCTCTTCCTCAGAGCTGTGCTTAGGTTTCCCACAGCCCCTTATACATAGTATTTTTCCTTTAGGGCACTTAAAGCCCGTATAAAAGAAGGCTTTCCACAGAGTCAGCCTTTTGCCCTTCCATCCCTTCTGCTGTGTGATGTACACAGCATTCAAGGCACCATCTTAGAAGCAGAGACGGAGCAGTGCCCTCACCTGACACCAAAACTGCTGGGCCCTTGATCTTGAACTTCCACCCTGCAGAACTGGGAAATAAATCTCTATTATCTATAAATTTCCCAGTCTAGGATATTTTGTAATAACAGCACAAACAGACTAAGGCACTCTCCTTCTGTCATTCATTTTCTCCAAGACCTAACCCTATTGACTTCTGCTGTTTCTGTGAAGCCAGAGCTGGGAGAAAGAACATTGGAGGTAACTTCTCACTGAAGTCCACCTACCAACTTAAATTTCATAATTTAAATTATTGAAGTAATTTAAATCAAATTATTTCGTTCTTACTCTGGCTTCTAGGAAAGATGGGAGGCTGACTTTTCATTCCATAAGAAAGTCAGAATGCTTCAGTTTTGTATTATCTATTTGTCTGGATTATCTTAGCCATTATTATAGATAACTGTGACCTGATCACACAGGGGCTTTCCATTTTACGTTTTTGTGAAAATGATCCTTGTCAAAATGGATCACTTCTTATGAAAGCCAAGCTGCATGAAAATCAGTAATAGCTAACTGTATTCTGCTTATGTTGAGACTATGAGTGCTCTATAATTATTTTTTTAAGTTGGTTACCTGTTATTCGTTCATCTACTCATTCCTTCAGCAAATACTTACTGATGACAATCTTTGTGCCATGCATTGTCCTAGCATCCAGTATACAAAGATCAATGAGAGTTTCCCCATAGCCTAAGGAGTCCACAGTCTTATAGAACAAATGCATCTTGCTTATACTCAAAAGAAAAAAGAGACATTTTCAGGTCAGAAGATAGAAATTATCTTAAAAAATCCTAACTGTGCTTTGAATAGTAAAAGTTAACAAAGTGAACTTTGATGATGTGACACCATCTTATTGTTAGGAGTAAGCAAAAGAGGCACAAAGATGATCCTGTATTTTCAGAGACACCCACCACTATGCCTATGAAAGTCTGCAGTATCTCCCAGGAAGCCTTTTTTTGTTTGTTTTTTCCTCTCCTTGAGACAGAGTCTCCCTCTGTCTCCCAGGCGGGAGTGCAGTGGCACAATCTCAGCTCAATGCAATCTCCACCTCCCAGGCTCAAGTCATCCTCCCACCTCAGCGCCCCCAACCCCCTCCCCCTAGTAGCTGGGATTACAGGCGGATGCCACTACACTCAGCTAATTTTTGTATTTTTTTAGTAGATATGGGGTTTTGCCATGTAGCCAGGCTATCCTCAAACTCTTGGCCTCAAGTGACCTTCCCACCTCAGCCTCCCAAAGTGCTAGGATTATAGGCATGAGCCACTGCACCCAGCCCCCAGGAAGCTTTCTAAAAAATGACTTCTTTCAGGGAAGTTTTACTTGTGGTTATAACTGTGGTCCTATCTGAAGACTAATGAAACACTAACGTGGTTTTTATAAGTTCTCTACTACAAAACCAAATGACCACCTAAAGGTATGCTTAGGGCTTCCCATTTGTTTTGGGGATCCCTAAGACCACCCACATGTCCAGTGATTCACCAGAAGGACTTATGGGAGTCAACATATATTTATCCACAGAGTGTCTATTCGTGAGCACATCAGAAGCATGTACATGAATTTCTCCAGATTCTGGAGCATTATCCACCGATTAGAAAGAAATTCAGCATTCAAAGTTTATATTGGGGCTGGTCATGTGGGCACACTTTGCTTGGCAATTAAAAATTCCAGACTACCAGAATACAGTAGATATTCACTATAAATTATATTGCTTGTACAGGTTAGGCACAGTGAATCTTCCTTATCTGTTAGGAAATGGAGAGAACATTCCAAAGGCCACGTTCTCAGCATGCCCTTCTGAAGAGTAGTAGCCTTGGGCTTACTATGTTATTTATTCTGTGCACACCACTTTTTAAATCTTCTGTTAGAATATATGTTGTAGGAAATAGAAAAGTTGACTTTTATTTCTCTTTGTATACATGGCTCAAGAAAACGAGGCTAACCTCAATTTTTAGGTACTGTTATCACTAAAGTTATTTCTAACAATTATCATGTTTAGATAGATATTACCATTACTAATAGTATTATTGCTGCCAATTTTAGTAGTAATTATTAGTAGTGGTGACAATACTATTAATTTTTATAGTTAATATAGTATGTATTATTTTACAGAATATTCATGTATTAATCATGTATTCACTGATCTTTAACTAATCTTTTTTTTTTTTTTTTTTTTTTTTTTTTTTTTTTTTTTTTTTTTTTTTTTTTTTTTTTTTTTTTTTTTTTTGAGACGGAGTCTTGCTCTGTCGCCCAGGTTGGAGTGCAGTGGCCGGATCTCAGCTCACTGCAAGCTCCGCCTCCCGGGTTCACGCCATTCTCCTGCCTCAGCCTCCCAAGTAGCTGGGACTACAGGCGCCGCCACCTCGCCCGGCTAGTTTTTGTATTTTTTAGTAGAGACGGGGTTTCACCGTGTTCACCAGGATGGTCTCGAACTCCTGACCTCGTGATCCGCCCGTCTCGGCCTCCCAAAGTGCTGGGATTACAGGCTTGAGCCACCGCGCCCGGCCTGCCTCTTTAACTAATCTTTGAAAGATTTTAACATGCTGAGATAATGAAAATTTAAAGAGATTCTTTGTTTGGTTCCTTATCCTCTAATCTGTTACATTCTTTAACAGGACAAACTTACTGCAACTTGAAGGACCCAACCATGGATTTGAGGCGTGTGAAGGAATATTTCTCCTGGCTCTACTATCAATACCAAATCATTAGCTGCTGTGCTGTTTTAGAGCCCTGGGAGCGATCTATGTTTAACACCATCTTACTAACCATTATTGCTATGGTGGTATACACTGCCTATGTCTTTATTCCAATCCACATTCGCCTGGCTTGGGAATTTTTCTCAAAAATATGTGGATATCACAGTACCATTTCTAATTGATCTTGTTCACGTTCAGTGAAATGGCATTGCATATTTATATATTGCTTACAACTTATTGATTTAGGTAACTATTGTGTCTTCCTTCACTATCTGACCTGAAAAGCACTCTCTTCTCTATGCACTCTTATATTCTGCCTTTCTGCCTGGAGCTTGAAATAGATGTCTCTTCAGTTTCTTTTGCACATGCTACATTGTGCATCAGACCATAGATAATACAATGACTTTACCTCACAAATCAAATTCTCTCAACACAAATCTATGAATTTAGTTTATTTAAAATCAGAACAATTTCCTACAAATTATTTTTGGAAAATAGGCTCATAACAGACCTACCAGAATCATACTTAAAGTGCTCCCTTGACACTTATTCTATACTGAAGGGTAAATTTTAAAAATGCTTTTTAGGCTACTGTCAGAAGTATCCTATCTTTGTTTATGATGTATAAAAAGATGTGAATAAATTATATGGAACCCCTAAGTCTTATTTTCTAGTAAACTGATGATACTAGAAATTCTTTTACTTCAAATGCAAAAGAGTAAACTGGAGGCAATTATTTCCTTTCATCCACAGTTCATGAATTGTTTTAAATGCTTCTTAAAGCCTGGCTTTATAACCGTTTAAAATCAACAATGTTGATTTTAGATAACCAAGTAAGTATTATAATACAAAATAATTTTAAGTGTAGGAAACTAAAGTATAATCAAAGTAAATTCAGATATTGTGATTTGTGGTATTGCCTTGCCTTGCATGATGCTGGGGGGAAAAGAGAAAGGAAATTGTTTTCTTTTTGTGCTTTTATTCAGTGGAGGGGGAAAAAAGCATGTATTGGGCCACAGGAAGAAAAGCTAGTAAGTAGGCTGGAAGTAATATTCTACCAGCAGGAACTCAACGGCTCCAGTTAAGTGCTTTGATATAGTGGTTCCTTTGCAGAGCCAAAACAAGATTTATTAAATTTCCTTCAAAGTGTTTATCTTTAAAACAAATATAAGGTTTTAATTATACTGCTGAAGCGAATGTGAATGCCAAAGACTAAGTTTTACAGTTTTGCTTTCCTCCCAATAAATATTAATGTATGTAATTCTAGAGGGTAAAAATGTAAATAGGTTTGAACAATATTTGCACCTTTGTTTGTGTTATGAAAACATTTTTTCCAAGGCGAGCTGGAGAGAAAGATGTTTGGCATGCCAAATTAACTTGCATGTTTGTTAAAAAAACAAACACATGCTTTGAAGAGAAACCAGATCTGAACATGTATTTGTTGAGTTTTGCAAAATAAAATTAATTTTGTAAGTAAATATCTATTTCCAGATTTACTTTGTTTTTCATGTTGCACTAAATATCTAGATGGTACATTGCACATTTCTCCCCAGCTTATCATTTTTTACTAATCCAATGTGGTAACTGGTCTTAAAATGGTAACAAAAACCTAACATTTATCAAGGGACTTCTCCACGCTGGACACATTTTCCATGTTCGAGTAGGTGCAAACGTCTCCTACTTACAGGTAAAGACCCTGAAACTTAAAAAGGTTACATTTCTTATTCAAGGTCGATTAGCTACCAGTAGCATAGCAAGGATGCAAATCCAGGTCAGGACCACACCAGGCCCTGCAAATATTTTGCACACGAAAGCCCAGGGGAGGACAAAATGAACAAATGAAAGTTGATGGGATGAGTGTCACCAACGTTTGAAAGTAGAACTCCATCAAATAAAAAGAAGAGCATTAGGAGACAGCCGAGGTTGGAGGAATGATAAGCCGAGGTCCCAGCTGTCACCTTTTTTGCTGTGCCTAGGATGCTGTGTTCACCCATTTCTATGCTTTCAAGGCCCACATGCCTATTTTGAAAGATTGCTTTCACTTCTAAATATTTAAAGAGAATTCTCAGTTAAGCATGAACTTGGATGCATTCCCAGTTCATAATGATTCAACACCCTTGTATACATGGACCCCGGCTGAGCACTCTTGGAATTCAATCACAAAGATACGGCATTGACCTTCTCAAAAAATCCTCCGTCTAAAAATAAGAGAGAGTTAAAATAAACATGAATAGACACAGCAAAGCTTAATAAAAGATTATTGCAAAACACCACCCCAAGATGTCACTTCGAAGGTGTTTCTTATGAGCGGTCAAAATAATAACACAGGGTCCAAAAAACATAATCAAAAATAGTTTGGGGGACAAAAACCTATCAGCATGTAGTGGGAAAGAAGAGTAAGCATTACTTTCCCTGCCTGCTAAGTTTATTTTCTAGACATGGCAGAGACATTCTTTACCTTGACCACAGTTTGCCTAGATTAGAAATACTTTTCATGTGTTTTTCCTTTGCTTCCATTACTTAGATATTTCAATGATGTGTACAGAACTTTAAAAACAAGAAAGGCCAAAGGTTCCGTGGTTGTAGTGAACTTGCATTTGTCACTCACCAAACGAGAAATTGTAAAATGTTCTTTCCCTGGTATTGGCCAAGTCAACAATTACTTTTATCTGCTTGTGCAACAAAAAAAAACACAAAATGTCAACATATCAGGCAGTTTAAATATCAAGACAGGACTAACCAATCTTCATTAGGTTGTTTGTGGGAAAAAAAAGTCACTCGTCCGCATTTTCTGTTTTTTTCTTCTTCCAACACAAATATATTTAGATCCTCTTACTGGGGTGATCCCCAGTAAGATTTGTCCTTATTTCTGTATCCGCTGATACAGAGCTTAGCAAATTCCCACCCAAGAGGACATTATGTAGCTCCTTCTACCCTGTGACCACACAAAAACAAAGAAGCTCAGTGTCTGTATTGGGCCAACCTCAAGATAGACAGCTCCTGGCTATGGACCAAAAGAGTAACAGTCATTCATTCATTCAATAAATTTATTAAAAGTCAACCATGTATTGATGGATAGATAGAAGGATAGAAAAACGAAAACATATGTGATGAAGAAAATATAACAATAGAAACTAGATGCTAGGTATACAGGTATTCATTGTAAAATTCTGTTAACATTGCGTTTGAAGATTTTTACTTAAAAACATAGGGAATAAAATCCTACCATGTGCTAGTCTTTGGGCTTCGTACTAGAAAATGAAAATGAATGAGACAGAAGCAGAAACATCTCTGGATTTATTAATGATACTATCTGGTAGGCAAGATAACAACAACAAAAAAATTCAAGCAAACAAAATATTTATGAATTGTGATAAAGTTAAAAAAAAAAAAACACTAGTGTGCTAGAAAGACAGCGACAGGTGGCGGGGGATGATGAAGCCCTTGGGGCAAAGGGAACATAGTTCTTCCAGCTGCAGTAGAGCAGGATTCAAACTTCTCTAATTGAGGGACTGTAAGCAAGGGGGTGATGTGGAAGGAATGTGATGTCATTTATGCTGTAAGATGGTGGCACTGGCTGTGGTGTAAGAGTGGATGGGACAGAGGCATGATTTACCACCATAACCTGTTTCAGACCATGATCCAAGTCCCCCATTCTTTCTGGAACCTCAAGATAGCATATAAGCATCTATACCCACTTTAGGGTGTTGGGGTAATCATTCTATGATTCTTCTCCATGCACATTAATAAATTTGTCTGCCATTTCTCCTATTAAGCTGCCTTTTGTCAGTTGATTTTTCAATGAATCTTCAGAGGCCAAAAGGGACGTTTTCCCTTGGTAACCCCCTGAAACCCTACTTATCTCTCGCACCTTACCATGCAAATGCAATACCTTCCTCCCAGTCCTGAGTTATATTTACCTGAGCCAGGGAAGGTACCTGGCTTCAAAGAGGGAAAAGAGAAGTTCATCACCCACATATGCATATTCTGTACCTTTCAGGTGTTGGCTGCCTCAGAATTATGCAGGTGTTCCTTCTGAAGAGCACAGAGAACCACAGCACATGGTTTTTTGCACTACATATTCTCATAAAAGCTCACCAAATGAATGGATTGATGAACAAATCAAGCCCTTTTACAACTCCAGAGTAGAGGCATTGAGTCATATTCCAGACATGATTTGTCACTAGCATTTTTATGAAGTCACTCACCTAAGGTGGGTTTTTAAACATCTGGTGAAGGTTTTGAGAGACCTTTGTCCCTCTCTTGTATTCTCCTACCCATTATTCCTTCTCTCCTGCTCCTATTTATTCTCACAGCAATCCCCACATGAGCATTTTTTTAAAAGGGAGGATATTTTTTTAAAAGTTCATTGATCCATCTGTAAAGATCGGCAACTGTTTTCTCCTCAAGTACTGGACCATTTGTTCTCAGCTCTGGTTGTACATTAGAATCGTCTGGGAGCTTTAAAAACTACCAATGCCTGGCCCTGGCCAGAGAAACTAAATCGAAACCCCAGAAGGGAGTGCCCAACATAGTAGTTTTAAAAACTCCCCAGATAATTCTAATACTTGGCCAAGATTGAGAACCACTTTAACAGGCTTTTAGTGAATGCTGATTAAATCACTAAAATCCATCATCAAGCTGGATATTCCTCTGTACCCTCCCACTTGCCAGGCTTGTCGAACATGTCTATAATATGATTAAGGAACCACTCTTTCTCTAGATACAGTCTTGATCATAACAAACAGCGCTTCCTTACTGTTTTTCAGTAAAAGTACTCAACACTCCCATAGAAGCTTGAAGTGCTTAATAGTTAGCATCACAGTCCCCGCTGCATTTTGTTCCACTTAATGATGTCTTCAATCATTTCATCATGCATCATTTAAAAGCAGCAAAATATCACAAATTATGCTTACAGGCATGAAGCTCTAAAGAACACTCAGTCTGCTACTGATGAGCTTGGTGGAGCACTTTCATTTGCAACGTGAGTACAAGATCGTGTCATAATAATTTGGTTAAGTCAGATAGATAGTACCATCAGCACCGCTGTGGAGCATGCAAATCTGTGCATTTCACAATAATATCACAATAGGGCACCTCATGGATGAATGAGTGTACCTTGCTTCCTTTTGTTTTTAATTACTTGCAGTTATATGTATTTATTTTAACAAACTTATTTGGACCCAGACTTGGCTCCAGAACCGGTGTGGGTTTGTTGTTGTTGTTGTTTGTTTGTTTGTTTAAGATTTAGGGGTACATGTGCAGGTTGGTTACACGGACATGAGGATATAATGAATATATTGCATAATGTGCTGAGGTTTGTGCTTGTATTGAACCCATCACCCAAACAGTGAACATAGTACCCAAACGGTAGTTTTTCAACCCTTGCCCTCCTCCCTCCTTCCCTTCTTTTGAAGTCTCCTGTGTCTATTGTTTCTCTCTTTATATCTGTGTATACCCCTTGTTTAGCTCCTACAGATAAGTGACAACATGTAGTATTTGATTTTCTGTTCCTGCATTTATTCGTTTAGGATAATGGCCTCCAACTGCATTTGGGTTACTGCAAAGGACATAATTTCATTACTTTTTATGGCTTTGTAGTATTTCATGGTGCATAGGTACCACACCTTCTTTATCCAGTCCACCATTGATGGGTATCTAGGTTGATTCTATAACTTTGCCATTGTGAATAGTGCTGCAATAAATACACAAGTACATGTGTCTTTTTAGTAGAATGATTCATTTTCCTTTGGGTACATACCCAGTAATGGGATTGCTGGATCAAATGGCAGTTTTATTTTTAGGTCTTTGAGAATACTCCAATCTGTATTCCACAGAGGCTGAACTAATTTACATTCCAACCAACAATGTGTAAACATTCTCTTTTCTCCTTATCCTGACCAACATCTGTCATTTTTTGAGTTTTTAATAATAGCCATTCCAACTAGTGTGAGATGGTATCTCATTGTGTTTTAATCCACATTTCTCTGATGATTAGTGATGATGAGCATTTTTTCATATTTTTGTTGGTCACTTGTAGGTCTTCTTTTGAGAAATGTCTGTTCATGTCATTTGCCCACTTGTTAATGGGGTTTTTTTTTTTTCTTGTTGAATTGTTTAAGCTCCTTAGAGATTCTATATATTAGACTTTTGTCAGGTGAATAGTTTGCAAATGTTTGTGGCAGAAAATTTTAGTTAGAAACTAAGATAAACAAGTGATATGGATGATGGAAAGACAATCACCCCTCAGAGAGTAGAATGACCCAAGTTGTTCTTGTTCTGCCTACCTGTGTGTGCCCTTGGACAAGTGACTTCACTTCTCTGGGATCCAGCTTCTCTGCTGTGAAAAGAATGACTCCTCTGGGAATAGCATATGTGTTTTTCTCTTATTGGTTCTTGTGATCACTGGCAGGGCCACCCTAGAAGGTCATGCTGTTAAGAACTTTGAAGCTATACCTGCTCACTGGAAAGAATGCCGTTATGAACATATCAGTGTCTATCATGAGATCAGTAGAAAGGAAGTGGACTTTAAGTTCTACTAGGTCAAAAACCATAGAATTACTTTCCTAACCCAGTGCAGTGGCTGGAAACCTGTGGACATAAAATGAAAACACCTACTTACAATACTGTAACAGGTAATCTTTACAGCCACATAGAAATGTGTACACACATACTGGCAGTTTGTCTCTATATACTCAGGTACGCTTATTCTTCAACTTCAGTTCAAATTCTACCTCTTCGATTAGGCCAACTACATGCCATAACATTAAATAGCTAATATTTATATGGCAGATACTATGCATCTGCTCTTCTAAGCATTTTGCATATGTAATTAATTTAACTCTCACAACAATCCTGTTAAGTAGATATAATTATCCTCATTCTACAGATGGGGAAAGCTGAGGCACAGATTGTTTAAGTGACTTGCTCAAGGTTACACAGTTAGTAAGGGAGCTGAGATTTGAACTGAGGCTGCAGACATGACGTGTTTAACCATTGGACGAAATGGCATCTTCTACACATCCACATAAACCATCACCATACCACACTTTTCTCTGCATTTTATCATTCACTGATTCTGTGTGATTATAGGACATCTATCAATGTAGTAAGCACTTTGAGATTTAGACAGAACATTATATAGGGTGACCATAGATCCTGGCTTGCCTACCTAGTGTTTTTGAGTGGGGATGAGGAAATTCAGAGAAGTCTTCCTACATGAAGTGATGCCTGAGTTACATCTTAGAGGATGAACAGCAATTAGCCACAATAAAATTAGCAATTAAAATCAGTTTATTCTCTAACATAAATATTCTCACTTGCCAATTCGTTATATAACTTAGACATCTAAATATATCTTTCAGTAAACAGAGTTAGCCATCCCTCCCCAAAACTCAAAGAAAACCTCACATTATATATAAGAATAAAGTTCAGTGCTATTATAATTAGAGTAACTTGCTTTTCATATGAAAGTCTTAAAATGGAACTTCTAGGTGATGTTCTTGGGCAGTTAGAAAAGTAAAGAAAAATTTAATAAAATTATTGATTAGGGAAGGAGAAAATAATTCAGGGCAAAAGAGGAAGAGAAATAGTTCCTTCTCACAGTCAAGAGCTTCAGACTTTCTAATGAATCAAAGGCAATGATCCACTAACTTCATGAGGGTGTGAAGAAATAGATGCCACATCTTCGTGAGTCCAGACAAATTAAAACTGGCTCTACTTATATACTCTGTGACCTAGTTTAGGGGTGGTTAGACCAACAGGGAAGCACGGTGACCAGATAGAATAAAAAAGGACGATATTGGAATAGTATTTTTTTTATAATCTTGTCTTTTATTTAACTTTACATTTTTCAAATTTGTTGTAATGATGAATAATTATTTAAGTTAACCATTATGGTGACTTTATATTATAGTCATGCAAAGATACTAGCCTTGTAAGACACATTTACCTATAAGACCTGAAAACACTGAGAAGCTCAGAAAATGAATGTCAGGGAAGACATGACTGCTTCTCATTTCTGCAAAGGTGCAACAGAATGACTCTGAGTTAATTAATTGCTGTAATAAGATGCTCAAACCAAGCTCAAAAATTATTCTACTCTAAAGACAATCATATAGCCTGGAAATTTGAAGTTACCCACCTCCCAAATGAGGGGCAGGGAAAAACGTGATAAATCTTATCAAAATTATGAAAGCTTTGCCCTTCCAAGAAACCAACTTAGAAAAAAGAAACATATCAAAGATGATTTCAATTTATCAGACTAAGTTAAGAACAGAGATCAGGGCCTAGGTAAAAAGGAAAATGATCAGGAGCTTCAGATAACAGAAATAGGGTCTCAAGACCAAGTGAGAAACTCCAAAGGCTGCACTGAGAATGTTGTCTGAAAACTCTATGGTTTCCACCCCCAGATAAAGAGAATCTGTAGATTCCAAATTCTTGGCTGCCCTTGGGGTTTAGGGTGGAGGAGGCATTTGGACAACCTAACCCATTTTCCCAGGTTCGATGCTAAATTCCAGCTCCACCACTTTCAGAGCACACTCCTGGAACCATTCTCGACTTTGAAAAGGTTCATTTGTGAGTTGAAAGGCTCAAGAGAATAGCGGAACAAGTTTCTATCTGAAGTCACCTAAAGTCAGTGCCCACAATTAGAATGGCCTTAAGAGTTATAGCAAACCCAGAGTTCCCATTTACACACTTCTCTGTAAATGGGAATGTTTTGCATAAAGATGTTATGATCTTTCCACTATTAATTTGTTTAGCAAACCTTTCTTTTTTACAGGACAAAGGTGAACTTGAGCACAACCCTCTATGAATGATCACAAGTTCCGTAATAATATACTTTCTTCCTTTTGCAATTTTTCATGATGTGTGACATAATTTGCTTAACGTCAATAGTGATAAGAGGTTAGGGATTGTCTATTTTTGTCCACTATTTTGTCCTCATCAACTGAAACACTCTCTGGTACCAAGTAGGCTTCCCAAAAAAATATTTGCTGAAGAGATAATACCCACTCAAAAAGTTGTGAGGACTAACTGAGAAATATACATGAAATATCCATCACAGTGCCTGGCAACTGAAATCAGTATTTGTTGAATTGAGTGAACGAATGGAGAAGATTCTACTTCACACACTCTTGGTGCCCCCTCCAGGTACCTTCCTACTTCTTGACCTTCTTTCATTACTATACTTTTCAAATGAGTACTCCATGCTTTCATATCCTCTCTAGTTTCTCTACAATTCTTGACCTTTCCACTCCACTGACCTGATTCGCTCGAAATCCACACAACTGGCAAACTCCCACTTCCTTGAAACTCTCTTCCATGTGTGTGGTTCCATGACTACAGATTCTGGTGCAACTTTTCCAACACTTTCTTCCTTTCTGCGAGTAACTTTTGACTTTCACTCTCTCGGGGTGAGTCTCAGCAGGACTACCTCTTGAACTTTTGCCTTTCTTCTTTTATTAAATTTTAACTTAGCCATACAAGGCTTCCACTACCATTTTTGGTTAATCACTCCTAAATTTTCACATCCTCTGTATTTGCCTGACCTGTAGTCCCATATTCCCAGCACTGGGAAAATTCTTAAAGCTTTTCATACTCCCTGTAATCCCAGCCTATATGCAACCCTCCAAACAGTGTCTGTCTCCTCTCCGGCTCATTTAGGGTAAGAGCCACATCATGGGATTTTGTATCTCCAGCACCTAGCACAAGTCCTAGCACAAAGTAGGGAATAAATGTCTGCTAAACAAATAAAGAAAGAAATGTCCCTAGAACTATTACTAAAACATTATCATTTGAATCTCTTGCAATATCTCAAACTTCACACCAATATGATGTCCTTTCCACCCACTCCACATTTTCTTACCTCCTGAATTTCTTATTGTCAATGATACCACCATCCACCTGTCTGAGCTTATAATCAAGTCCTCTTTGACTCTTCTTCATTTCCCTTATATTCATCAAATCTTGAACATTTCCTATAATATTTCATGTCCTATAACATTTCCTATAATATTCGTTCTCCATCCTCACTGTCAAAACACAAACATAGCAAGGCCTCCGGTCCCATCTGGATGATCACAACAGTCTTCCCATTCTCAAGACATATAAAGACTCTCTCTTACCTGCTGCAGGCTTGTAATCTAATATTCTTGACCTGGTTTTCAAGAATCCTCATAATCCAGTTTTGTCTCTTGCCACTACAAATCCAACCCCACATCAATATCCATGGCCCACTGTGTTCTTGCCATTGATCAATCAAGTGATGATTTGTTCCTTCCCTATCTGGGAGAGTCCCTGTCTGGAATTCCCCCTGTGGAATTCTGCCCACAATTCAAGGCTGAGATCAAATAATTTCTTACATAGGAAACTTATTATGACCATTCTAGTGCTAAGTGTTTCTTTTATTTATTTACATTTTTATTTTGAAATAATTTTAGATTTGCCAAAAAGTTGTAGAAAAAAAAAGAGGGAGAGAGAGAGAGAGACTTTCCTTATACCTTTCACCAAGCTTCTTCTAATATTTTTAATAACAGGTCGTATAACCATAGTATATTATCAAAACCAGGAAATTAATATTGTTACAACACTATTGACTGAACTAGAGCTCTTATTTGAATTTCTTCAGTTTTTCCCTCAATGTCCTTTTTCTATTGAAGAATCAACTCAGGATCCCACATCGCATTTGATTGTCTCCTTGGTCTGCTCCAATCTGTGATAGTTCTCAGTCTTTCCTTGTCTTTTGTGACCTTGACACTTTCAATGAGGGTTCATCAGGTATTTTGTAGACTGACCCTCAATTTGGATTTACCTAATGTTTTCTCATGATTAAATAGAGGCATTATACCTTTTTGGAAAGATTATGGCAAAAATGATACTGTGTCTTTCCAAGTGAACACCATCAGCAGGTGTGTAATGTTGATATGTCTCAATACCAGTGACATTAACCTTGACCACTTGGTTACTGTGGTGTTATTGGGTTTCTCCCTTGCAAATGTATTATTCTTCCCTTTATAAGGGATAAGTGCTTTGGGAGAGATATTTTGAGGCTATGCTAATGTCCTATTTCTCCTCAAACTTTTGCCCACTAATTTTATCTGTCACTGGATCTTGTCTGCAATAGTTACTACTATGGTATTTCCCCAATGATGGGTTTTTATTCCCCCTCTTTTATTTTACATTTATTAATTGGAATTCTTCTGTCAGGCTGTGTTTCTTAATATACTGGGTTTTTGTTTTTATTTTTTATTTGTATGGGTACATGGTACATGTAAATATTTATGGGGTACATGAGGTATTATAATGCATAACAATCACATCAGGGTCACCTCAAGCATTTTTTATTTCTTTGTGTTATACACATTCCAATTATACTCTTTTGGTTATTTTAAAATCTACAATAAATTATTGTTGACTTTTGTCACCTTGTTATGCTACCGAATACTACATTTTATTAATTCTAACTATACTTTTGTACCTATTAACCATCCCCCCTTCTCTCCAGCCCCCACCCCTTACCCCTGCCCCACTACCCTTCCCAGCCTCTGTTGGCTATCAATTCTACTCTCAATAAATTGTTGATTTATCTTTTTCAGCAGGTGCCTAGTGTGGGGAGTACAGTCCTGGGGGTCTGGGTATCCCTGTCCAGTCACAACTCTGCTTAAAGGATATCTGACAGAAAAAAGGAGACAGAGGAACAAAAGGAACTAAAGAAGGGAAGGAAGGAGGGAAAAAGTGTCTTTTCCTTTTTCTTAACTATCAGTTACTTTGGAAACAAATATTATTTTAAGGGAACACTTTCCTTTCAGGAGATTCCCATGTTGAATCCCAAGGAAAGATCCAGAAACAGACACACTTCTGGCACTTATGTCAACTAGAATAATAAATGTATTATGCACCAGGGTAATGGATTCATGAGGACATTACATGCCATGGAACTTCCATTTTGGCTTTTTCTCTTCCCTTTTATAGTAAGTATATCTTAGGACAGGAAACAGGGGCTTCAAGCCATAGTACAAACTAGGAGATGGGTAACATGGAAGGCTGACATCAATCCAGCAGAGTCTGGACATCAACAGAAAGAATTTAATCTAAGCCTGTCTGCAAAATGGAGAAATATCTCCCTGGCCTGGGCACTGGGGAGATATAAAACCACACAGACCACAGCATCCCATTCTTAATTTAGCCAACTTCCTTGCCAGCAGCAGACAGAACCCTGTAAGAGTTTGAAGGTAAGTCTGTGTTCAATCCCTTCAGCAGCATTCTCCTCCCACCCCCAATCCTATGGCCTCTGTGCCCCATACAGGGAAGTAGAACACAGTGCACAACAATTCTCAAACAGGGAACTTCTCATTTATCCAGAGCTGTGGTTGGGGTGGGGGTGGGGGACCATATCACAAACACCTTGGGATTATTTTAATTTTTTATTCTCATATGATTGATACTCTTTAAAAAACGTAGGCATATTCTACATCAGTTGACCACCTAATACCCACAAAATGCAATCCCTGCATTTTGTACTGCTATTTTTAATCAGGTTATAACCAAGTGATCCTATGAAGGAATAACATTTCATTTCTATGTATTAACACATATAACTGAAAGCATTTGAGCCTGCACATCCTGGTATCTAAATGAGAACATTCTGTATCTGCTATTGTACTTGTAATTTATTTTAACCAGTTATATGACAAATCTTGAGATTTTCAATGATAGAATTACAAGACATTTTCATGGACTGAAACGTTAGTTTTTTAAGTTACTGAATAAACTGAGGTTTACATATGCTGTCATGAAAATGACGGGGTAGTAATATATAGGTACTGGGGCAGCTAATGAGGAAGAAATTGAGATGGACTCAGAATGGAAACAAGGCACCAACATCCACTGGAGGCCAGATTGCCTCATTTTATACTATGCAAACAAAAGTTTACCAACAGTTCAAACAAGGAACAATTTGTGAGAGAACTGAGTCATCTTATACACAATAATTCAGATACAGTGGTATGGTAGTTAGTACCGTTTGGGAAATGGTGATTCTTTGTATGTATCTACCTCTGTACTAATCAGATTGCAGAAGTTCATTACCAGAACTTACAGTTGTAGAGATACATGAAAAATATTTTTGGTAAATGGTCCTTTAAAAATGTTTCAGTATTGTTTGGGCATGCACTATTACATTGCTTTACTGCCTTTTGACTGGCCATAGGATAAAATGAGAGTATATATTTATTGTTTAAAAGCAAAAAAAAAAACAAAAAAAAAACAGATAAAAATAGACTATCATGCTCCAATCTAAAGTCAACAAGTGAATAAAATGTCTTCCTATAATTAAACCCAAACACTGGTAGTTTTATTTCAATTACATTCAACTGCATTGCATTAACATTGATGATTTAACTTTTATTTTTAAATTATGTTGTTTCTTAATTTTGAATAAATTTTTGAATAAATAACAAAACCTGAATGGTTTTGTAGTTATGTATAACTATAAAGACACCAGGAAGTTTCATACCTAAATATATATTTAGATATATATATATTTAGATATATATCTATAGATATGTATATATTTAGATATATATCCATAGATATGTAGATATATACCTGTATAATTTAAGCCACAGTATAATGACATAATTCAAATCACTCTGGGAGGGAAGGGTCCAAAGTGAAAGGAAAAAAAAACACAAAGTAATAAGAAGTTAAAGGAAATTATTAACAAAATGACCCTATTTACAGTGGATATCCAGCAGAAACAGACCATGGGCAAGTTGCTTTAACTTCTCTAAGCTTCAGTTTACCTTTTCTGTAAGAATAGTTATATGTGTACTAAATTTGTAAATGCACAGGGGAAAAAGTATCTGGAAGAAGCCACGTCCCACTGTCAATAATGATAACTTTTGAGAAAAAAAAAAAAAAGTGGTTTGAGGGACAGAGGTCAGAAGAACTGAATTGAACTTTTTACTCTATAATTTTACTCTATAATTTCTGTAATGTTTGAATTGTGTACAAGTATACTCATCTAATAGAGTAAAACATAAAGTTATTGTATAAATAAAAGGTCAGTAGAACACTCAAGTGGTGAAAAGAGCATGGACTTTAGCTTCAGAAAACCTAGCACTAAAATTGATTCAGGTGATTCTTATGAGCTGTGAGACCTTGGGCAACTCACTTAACTTCTTTAAGCCTCAGTTTTCCTTATCTGAGAAGTATTAGTAATAATAGCTATGGAGATAATGTGAGGATTAAATAAGATTAAGCATGCAATTCAGACTTGAAATGATCAGGCTTCCCCAGGGTTGCTGGCTTCAGGGTTCTGCATCATTTCTTGTTGTTTTCCCTAGTCAGCAAGTGATCCTTTTCTTCAGTGTTTCAAAGTACCCAGTTGGAGTGGAGCATCTGTTTCTTCCTAGACTCCCACATATTCACTGTTCCATAGTGTGGCTTCAGTGAGATGACCCAGCTCTACAGAGACAACTTCACTGCAGGAAACTTCCAGTGGAAATTTCTGCAAATTTCAACAAATCAACCTCGTGCTTAGGCAACATAGGGAGAAACTTATGTTGTGCCATTTCAGTGGGATGGAAAAAATCCCTCTCCTGCTGGTCTGAAATTCCACCACTGTGATAACTACAGTTCATTCACTGGTGGATATAAAAGATGAAAGTTTCTAATTACAGGTTACAATTCCGAACTGCCCACTCAGAATTTGTCTGCAAAGGTAAAGGATAAAATTTTTGAAAATGTAATTTTCTCAATCTCTATTGTCAAGTTATTTCCTGCTTGTGAGTTGCTCATAAGTATGTCTTATACAGGCAACAGAGATCAGTGAGAATCAGCCTTCTGACCCTAACAGTAGCTGTAGCCTGGACCACTGCCCCTGTAATACCACCCTATTACAGCCTCTCACTCTGCTCCAAAAATGCCACTTCTCTGTTCAAAAACCTGTGATGGATACCCATTTTATTTAATAATCACTGCTTTCAACTTATCTTCTGCTGGGTACTGGTCTAAGCAATTTATAAATATGAATTCATTTAATCTTCACAATCCTCCTATGAAATCCTTTTTTTTGTTTTTCAGTTAAGGAAACTGAGACACAGATATGTTAGGTAAATAGCCCCACGGTTACACAGCTAGTAAGTGGTAGGACTGACAGTGGAATCCACATAGATAGTCTGGCTCCTAGTCTGTGCTTTTGATCACTCCAGTCTGAAGCTTCATTGTCTAACAAATTAGTACAAAGTTCTCACCAGACTTTGCATTTCTCCACAGTATGGCCCCAACTAACCTTTTCCAGGATTATCTCACATCACCATGACATTACACCATCTTCTCAGTATCCATTCATCCAAAAAAAAAGAAAAAAAGAAAAAATACCTATCGAACACCTTGTGAAGCAACAGCCTAATGAAAAGACAGACATTAAGAAAGAATCGGCAACTCAAGTGGCCAAGGCAAGATGGGTGAAAGTCAGAGTGGGGGTTATGGTCCTGGAGCTTGCAAGAAGGATGACAGGACAAGAAAAATAAATACAAACCTCCTGTATCAACGGAGTGGAGAAGAAGAAAACAAAGGGACCAGATGCTGCCAGCAAACTGCCACTGGGGATATCTCACACTCAGTGCCAATGAAAACTACTGAAATTAGAGAGAATTGAAGACTATCTTCTCATGGAGGAAGAATTCATTAGAAATCAGAAATAAATGAAACCATTAGAGGAAAAGCAACAGGAGAAAAGATTAAAAGTGGATGATCTGAAGGGGGACCCTAATAGCAGTAGGAACCCTGGAAGAGATCACAATCATACCATCATTCTACATCTGTGGGCTCAGAACACTATATCAGCATTCTTTCATTTGTAGACAAGGATCTGCTGGAACCTGGCTGCTCAGTTCTGCTCAGCCACAAGGTGCATGCAGTGAGAGGGGTGCTGATGGATGACGTAGATCCCCTAGTCACAGTGATGAAGGTGGAAAAGACTCCCCAGGAGACCTATGCTGATACTGGGGGGAATTTGGACAACCAAATTCAGGAAATTAAGAAATCTGTGGAGCCTCCTCTTACCCAACCTGAATATTATGAAGAGATGGGTATAAAGCCTCCTACCGGGTGGGGGGTCATTCTCTATGGTCCACCTAGCACAGGTAGAGCCTTGTAGCCAAAGCGGTAGCAAACCAAACCTCAGTCACTTTCTTGAGAGTGGTTGGTTCTGAACTTACTCAGAAGTACCTGGGTGATGGGCTCAAACTCATACTGGAATTGTTTCAAGTTGCTGAAAAACCCGCACCATCCATTGTGTTTATTGATGATATTAATGCCACTGGGACAAAAATATATGACTCAAATTCTGGTGGTGAGAGAGCAATTCAGTGAACAATGTTGGAACTGTGGAACCAGTTGGATAGATTTGCTTCTAGGGGAGATGTGAAAGTTATCATGGACCCAAACCAAACAGAAATTTGGATCCAGCACTTAACAGACCAGGTCGCATTGACAGGAAGATCTGGATCCCCTTCCCTACGGAAAATACTAAGAAGAGCATCTTTCAGATTCACACAAGCGTGATGACGCTGGCTGATGATGTAACCCTGGACGACTTGATCATGACTAAAGATGACCTTTTTGGTGCTGACATCAAGGCAATCTGCACAGAAGCTTGCCTGATGGCCTTAAGAGAGCCACAGAATGAAGGTAACAAAGGAAGATTTCAAAAAATACAAAGAAAAAATATTCTTTGCAAAAAACAGGAAGACACTCCCAAGGGGCTCTGTCTCTAGTGAACCACAGCTGCCATCAGGAAAATGGTTGGGAGATTTTCCAATCCCTGAAAGGGATGAGGCTAGGGAGTTGCCCAGAGGAATCACTGTTTCAGTTTATTTTTATTAGTAAGATGTCCTGTGGGTCTTTTGGAGTAAAATGTGTAAATGCCCATTGGGCGGCCTTCTTCTCTTGGTCACTGTGCAGCACTCTGCTTCCCAATAAAGCATGCTATTTCACCAAAAAAAAAAAAAAAGAAAGAAAGAAAGAAAAAAGGAAAATCCATTAACAGTACTATGGATGAATTGTGGCAGGTTTGCATAATGGAACAATATGCAGCAGTGAAAATTAACAAACCACAACCACAGACAAGAGCATGGCCCAACCAGCTAAGACTGATGCTCAAATGCTGGGTTGGGAGCAGCAATGTCTGCTATTGGCAAGGGCACTGAGGCAACGTGTTAGAGAACATGGCCTGCAAAGGGAAGGTGCTGCCTTGGTGATTCTAAGAACGTTCAGCCTCTGGAGCACAGTGTCACTATGGCTTTCCTTGTTGCCTTTCCTTGGTTGATTTCTTTTCCAAGCAGCCAGTTGCAGTACTTGCTGACTTAAATGCTTGTCTATTCCTCCTGAAGAGAAAAAACAACAGGATGACTTGGTCCATCTTAGAACTTAAAAAAAGAGAAAAGTCTAAAGTAGTGAATGAAATAAACATTTAAGTCTTGTGCCTTACAACCCATCACAGATGTTGGCATTCTAAGACCTGTCCTACCTGCAGAACACATGGTCCTGCATTATGGTTTATATAATAAACTGAATGATTGATGGGCAATAATGAGGGTCCACCACTACTGAAAAACAAAAGCATAGTAACAGTGACGAGTTGGAATCAAATGGCTTTGTGTGCTGCAATATCTTATTACAATATCTTTCCATTTATCATGTATCCAAAAATACCTTTAAAAGGTGGCCCAAATGATTGCTACTGGTTAAATAATTATTTATGTCTATTGTTTTCGTGGTCTACTACTGTTTACATTTGATATTTTGTATAATCAAATAATTGTTTATGTAGAAATTGTCTGTTAAGATAACCAAAGCTTCTTCTAACAATAAAATCAACACTTCTGATTTTAATTAGGTAAAATCTAAGTGTTTAGAATCCAAAACTATTTTTGAATATAAATATAAATATTTTCAATAAAATCTACACATTAAAAATTTTTTCTACTACCCAAAGCAATCTGCAGATTCCATACAATCCCTATCAAAATACCCAGGCCATTTTTCTCAGAAATAGGAAAAGTAGTCCTAAAATTCTTCTTTTAACTATTCACAAAAGAGCCTGAATAGTCAAAGCAACCCTGAGCAAAAAGAACAAAGCTAAAGGCACCACACTATCTGACTTCAAAATATATTACAAGGGTAGAGTAACCCAAACAGCTTAGTATTGGTGTAAAAATAGGCACATAGACCAACGGAGGGAATAGACAACCCAGAAATAAATCCACGTATTCACAGCCAACTGATCTTTGACAAAGCCATTAACAACATACACTGGGGAAAGTATAATGTCTTCAATAAATGGTGCTAGGAAAACTAGATAACCATATCCAGAAGAATGAAACTGGACCCCTATCTCTCACCATGTACAAAAAAAATTGACTCAGAATGGATTAAACACTTAAATATAAGACCCCAAACTATAAACTTACTAGAAGAAAACAAAGGGAAACTGGCCTAGGTAAACACTTGACAGCTAAGACTCCAAAAGCACAGACAATGAAAACAAAAATAGACAAATTGAACTATATTAAATTTGAAAGCTTCTGCATAGCAAAGGAAACAGTAAATGGAGTGACGAGACAACCTGTAGAATGGGAGAAAATATTTGCAAACCATCATCTGACTGGAGACTGATATCCAAAATACACAAGGGTGATAAAAATGGACCTAGATGCCATATGATTCAAGAACAATTGGAAAAGTCATATTTCTTGTGAAGGGTATCTTAGAAATAATTATGCATAGGATATAGATGTACACAAGTCACTTGCCTGCTTTACTCACTTATCCCCTTTTAGACTTTGGGTTTAAGATCCCTAGCTTAGTTTTTGTATCTATAATTTCATCCTTGGGTACAGATTACCACTGAGACTTAAATAAAATATTTCCTACCTCAAGAGACAGTCCTATTTTCTTTCTTTTATTTTCAGTGAAATTCTGAGCCTTTTATGGTGGCAATGTGCCTAGAACCATGTCTATGCCAAAATTTTTACTCACATGTTCTTATTTCTCAGCTTCCTTTGTTTCTAGCCATGTAACCCAGCTCTGACCAATAAGATGTAGGCAGGACACTCTGCTGACTTAGGAATTTTACATTTCTCTGTAGAAGGTGCATACAATTGGTTTGGCCCTTGATCGTTCCCCCTTCTTCCTGTTTTGAAGTGGACAAATTATCTGGAGATGCAAATGCCATTTTGTACTTGTGAGGAGATAGCCACAAAGACAAAAGCCAGCATGTGAAGGATGCTTAGCAGAAAGGATAGCAAGAGTCTGGACTCTTGGGTGCAGTTGTGTAGCTAAACCAATTACCAGTAATTGCATAGGTTTGGTAATATGAGAAAAATAAACCCTTCATGTTTAAGTCATGTTGGTCAGCTTTTCTGCTACTGGCAGCCAAACACATTCTTGATTTGTTTTTCTTCCCTTCTCTTTCTCTGAAGAATCACCATGATGGCTGAGATCCTGTACACATATCCTGAAAACTGGAGGGCCTTCAAAACCCTCATCACTGCTTAGTACAGCAGGGCTCGGGTCTGCATGCTCTCTGCACCATTCGCACTTCCACTTTGGTCAAACCAACCACAACCCTAAATTTCTCTGCAAATGTCTTGCTGGCAAGATTCCAGCATTTAATGGTGACAATGGAGTCTGTGTGTTTAAGAGTAATGTCATTACCTACTGTGTGAGCAATGAGGAGCTGCAGGAAAGTACTCCAGAAGCAGAAGCCCAGGTGGTGCGGTGGGTAGGCTTTGCTGATAACAACATAGTGCCCTTAGCCAGTACTTGCTTGTTCTCTACCTTGGGCATCATGCACCACAAAAAATAGGCCACTAAGAAGGCAACAGAGGACATGAAGTGAATTCTGGGGCTGCTGGATGCTCACTTGAAGATGAGGACTTTTCTGGTGGGTGAATGAGTAACTGGCTGACATCACAGTTGTCTGCACCTTGTTGTGGCTCTCTAAGCAGGTGCTGGAGACTTCTTTCCACCAAGCCTTTCTCAATATCAACTGTTGGCTCCTCACCTTCATTAACCAGACCCAGTTCCAGACCGTTTTGGAAGAAGTGAAACTGTGTGAGAAGATGGCCCAGTCTGATGCTAAAAGTTCTGTAGAAAGCCTGACTAAAAATGACACCCATGGAAAGGGAAAGGTTCATTAAAAGAGAAGCAGATGCCTCAGGCTGAGCAGAAAGAGGAAAAAATGTGGCTTCTCCTGCTCCTGAGGAGGAGATGGATGAATGTGAGCAGGCACCTGCTGCTGAGCCCAAGGCCAAGGACCGCTTTGCTCAGCTGCCCAAGGGTACCTTTGTGTCGGGTGAATTTACACCCAAGTGCTCCAGTGAGGACACACTGTGTCACTACCATATCTTTGGAAGCACTCTGTTAAGGATGGCTTGTCCTTATGGTACTCTGAGTGTCACCTCCCTGAAGAACTCACCCAGACCTTCATGAGTTGCAACCTCATCACTGAAATGTTCCAGTGACTAGACAAGCTGAGGAAGAACACCTTTGCCAGTGTCATCCTCTTTGGAACCAACAACAGTAACTCCATTTCTGGAATCTGGGTCTTAAGAGGCCAGGAGCTTGCCTTTCCCCTGAGTCCAGATTGGCAGGTGGACTACGAGTCATACACATAGCAGAAACTGGATCCTGGCAGTGATGAGACCAGATGCAGGTTCAAGAGTACTTTTCCTGGGATAGAGCCTTCCAGCATGTGGGCAAAGCCTTCAATCAGGGCAAGATCTTCAAGTGAACATCTCCTGCCATCACCCAGCTACCTGAACCTGTGCTTCAGGGAAATGAGGATCATTAAAGAAAACTGAACATTGGAAAAAAAATAAATACTTCAATATTTTATTAATTCTATAATAATGCAAACAGCTGTGCAATCATTTTGATAGATGGCAACTCAATCTCCATGTCTGGCAAAAATAGTGGGATTGGGGAAGGGACAATCATGACCTGGCTCTGTCCCAAATGAACAGCTTCCATTCAGTTCCTATTGATAGTTGCTCTGCTGGAATGTTATCTGATTTTTTAAAAGAAATCAGAAATGTGGATTTTTATATGAAATCTCACAATTCAATATTAATAATGAATTTGGAAGTTTCAGGCTTCCCAAATGGCTTCACGAAGGCTAAAAGCTTTTTGACCTCTGAGAGCAGGTGTCAAGGACAAGAACTCTGACCACGGGTCAAGCCTAGCAACTGCCTCTAAGTTTCCTTTCCCAGTGCAGATGCCAGCCTTCTCTGAGAGCATGTTCCTTTTCCACATCACAATGTCTAGATAGTCTCATCAACCTTGACAAACAAATAAGTGTTAAGTTAGGGCATTTTTCATTCTAAAACTGGAGTCCATTTCTAAGAGCAAACTTCGCTGTAGGAATTTCCAATTTTTCACTAAAGACTAAATAATCTTTGTCATTAAAATTTATACCATTAAAATTAAAAAACAAACCCAGCTATTTCTGGTTACGAGAAAAGCAAATATTGACTCTTTTGATGGTGAAATGACTGCTTCTTTGTTCATTCTTTCAGTAGTTTGTTTTCATCTAGAAAGTGCTATTTACTTTATAAGTAATACCAAATGGTCTGTTTTCAGTTCAGGAAAATGCTCAACTCCTTTACTTTCTCAAATTTTCCCAAGTATAACTTTAATAAATAAAGCTCTGCCTTGTCCTCATGCATTTTGGTTTTCCTTTTTCCTCCTGTTGTTTTCTGTCTTCCCATTTCACTCTAGCCTTCAGTCTTTTGGTAAGCCTGTAGCAAAACCAAGAGTAATTTGACAACGAATATGCTCCTTACTTCACAAAATAATATTCCTATGGATTTATATCACTGTAACTATACAAGGCAACTGATAATTTCCTTGGACCATTGAGATTCTCCAATCTCAAATCGAATACTCTTTTTCTCTCATAGTGATAGAAGTGTACCTTTTGGACTCTTTGCCTGACCTTGGTACCTGCATCTGACCTCTGCCTTTCTCGTAACTGGACCACTACACAGCTGCCTCACCAGGTTTATAGTATCCTTCTCCTCTGAGAAATCCTTTGGATTTGCTATGTCCCTTTGTCTTTCTCCTAAGTAGGAAAACAACCAATACATAACTAAAAGTAAAATGAATTTTTTCAACACATGATTCTCCACACTGCATAATACCCATCAGTGCCAAGTCATCTCAGCAACCCTAGCCATGTAAATGTATCTGTTTATAGCTTATAAATCTCCAGTCTACTCTTTGAGTAACCTCTATTTGCCTTTTCTATTCATAAGCATAATACATAATACATTTGCCCGTTTATCTAACAGTTATTACTTCTTCATGTTTCTTAACGTTTCATCATAGTGAGAGGCATTGATTGGATCTTCCTTCAACATAGATATGAGCCAAAATTTGCTAAGTGTATTTATTTATAATTTATGTTCCTTATAGTTCCAAAATGCATTTGAGATCATTTAGATGAAAATACATAGTTAGCTTAATTAAAATAGAAACAAAAGTTAAAAATATCTTTTAGAGTTAGGATAAGATAGCTATTGTCACAGAGCATAAAATTTGGCTTGAACTTTTTTGGCAAGCAGGAAAAACAGAAAGTAGTACAAAGCTCTCATTATGTGATCAAATAAACCACGAGTTCTTTCCTCAATAAATGAATGTCTGTAACAAATATTTGTCAATGACTCACAATGCCTCAGACACTACACTTGCTGTGTGGATACAAAGACAGAAGATACCAAAATGACCTGAAAAGCCCAACATCCAGTTTGGCAGACAGACCTATAAATAATGACAATAACATGAATTAAATTTAGTGCTTGAAATCTGCACAGGGTGTTATTGAAACACTTACTGGAATTAGAAGTAGTTACATCTCCTGAAGAGAAGCATGTTCCATGTGCTGAGGAAAAGAATGTGTATTCTGTAGCCGCTGGATAAAATGTCCTATAAATATCAAATATGTCTATAGTACAGATTAAGTCCAATGTTTCTTTGTTGATTTTTCTGTATGGCAGATCAGTCCAATGCTGAAAGTGGGGTATTGAAGTCTCAGGTTATTATTGTATTAGGGTCTATCTCTGTCTTTAGCTCTGATAAAATTTGCTCTGTATACCTGGGTGCTCCAGTGTTGGGTGCATATGTATTTATAATTGTTATATCTTCTTGCTGAATTAACTCCTTTATCATAATATAGTAACCTTCTTTGCCTCTTATAGTTTTTCTCTTTAAACCTATTTTGTCTGATATAAGTACAGCTACTTCGGCTGTTTTTTGGTTTCCACTGGCATGGAATATCTCTTTCCATCCCTTTATTTTCAGTCTGTATGTCTTTATAGGTGATGAGTATTTCTTAAAGGCAATAGGTAATTGGATCTTATTTTTTGGTTGCTGTTGTTTGCTGTTGTTGTTGTTCCTATTGTTGTTTTTTATCCATTCGGCCACTCCATGTCTTTTGATTGGCGAGTGTAGTCCACTTGCATTCAATGCTGTTATTGATAAGTAAGGACTTATTCCTGTCATTTTGTTGTTTGTATTCTCATTGTTTTGTGATCTTCTCTTCCTTCTTTCTTTTTCTTTCTGTTTTCCTTTTAGCAAAGGTGATTTTCTCTGGTGACATAATTTAGTTTCTCTCGCTTCTTATTTTTTTGTGTATTCCTTGTGTGTTTTTTGGCGGCTTGAGTTTACCATGAAGCTTGCAAATGCTGTCTTATAACCCATTATTTTAACCTGATAACAATACTGTATGAATAAACAAGCAAAAAGAAAGCTAATAAAAACTATATGCTTTAACTTTATTCCCCCACTTTTTAACTTTTTGTTGTTTCTATTTGTATCTTATTGTACTGTCTATGTCCTGAAAAGTTATTTTAGTTATTATTTTTGATTGATTCACTGTTTAGCCTTTCTACTTAAGATACCTTCAGGTGATTTCTTATTGCTCATTAACAGCCTTTTCTTGATTGGAGTACTTCCTTTAGCATTTCTTGTAGGACAGTTTTGGTGTTGACGAAATCCCACAGCTTTTGTTTGTCTGGGAAAGTCTGTATTTCTTCATGTTTGAAGGATATGTTTACTGGATATACTATTCTACAGAAAACTTTTTATACCTTCAGCACTTTAAATATGTCATATCACTCTCTCCTATCCTTTAAGGTTTCCACTAAAAAGTCTGTTGCCAGATGTATTGGAGCTCCTTGTATGTTATTTGTTTCTTTTCTCTTGCTGCTTTTAGGATCCTTTCTTTATCCTTGACCTTTTGGGAGTTTGATTATTAAAAGCCTTGAGGTAGTCTTCTCTGGGTTAAATCTACTTGGTGTTCTATAATCTTCTTGTACTTGGATATTGATATCTTTATCTAGGTTTGGGAAGTTACCTGTTATTATCCCTTTGAAGAAACTTGCCGCCCTTATCTCTTTCTCTACCTCCTCTTTAAGGAGATAACTCTTAGATTTTCTTTAAGGCCATTTTCTAGATCTTGTAAGTGTGCCTGATTGTTTGTTATTCTTTTTTCTTTTGCCTCCTCAGACTGTGTATTTTTATTTAGCATGTCTTCAAGCTCACAAATTCTTTCTTCTGCTTGACAAATTATGTTATTAAAGGATTCTGATGCATTCTTCAGTATGCCCATTGCATTTTTCAACTCCAGAATTTCTGCCTGATTCTTTTTAATTATTTCAATCTTTTTGTTAAATTTATCTAACACAATTCTAAATTCCTTCTCTATGTTATCGTGAATTTCCTTGAATTTTCTCAACACAGCTATTTTGAATTCTCTATCTGAAGGGTCATATATCTGTTTCTCCAAAACTGGTTCCCTGGTGCTTTATTTAGTTCATTTGGTGAGGTCATGTTTTCCTGGATGGTTTTGATACTTGTAGATGGGTATTGAAGAGTTAGGTGTTTATTGTAGTCTTCACAGTCTGGGCTTGTTTGTACTCATCCTTCTTGGGAAGGCTTTCCAGATATTTGAAAGGACTTGGGTATTGCGAACTAACCTGTATCTGTTTTAGGGGGCACCCCAAGCCCAGCAATGCTGTGGTTCTTGCAGATTTGTTGAGTTACCAACTTGATGGTCTTGGAAAAGATCCAGAATAATTTTCCGGATCATCAGGCAGAGACTCTTGCTCTTTTCTCTTACTTTCTCCCAAAGACACTGGCTCTCTCTCTGTTCTGATCCACTTGGAACTGGAGGTGAAGTGACACAGGCACCCTTGTGGCCACCACCACTAAAACTGTGCTGGGTCAGACTTTAAGCAGCACAGCACTGGGTTTCACTCAAGGCCTACTCTAGCCACTCCCTGGCTACTGCCTATGTTCACTCAAGGCCCTTGGGCTCTACAATCCATAATGACAAAGCTTGCCAAGCCTGTATCCTTCCCTTCAGGCAGCAAGTTCCCCTAGTCCCTGGCAAGGTCCAAATTTGCCATCCAGGAGCCAGAGACCACAGTCAAAAACCTTAGAAATATGTCCGGTGTTGTATTGTACTGCAACTAAGCTGGCATTCAAACCACAAGACACAGTTCTTCCCACTTTTCCTTCTCCTTTGCAAAGGCAGAGAAGCCTTACTTCATAGCTACCACCACCACAGGCCCACAGAGAGTAAAGCCAGATTATCACTGATGTTTCCTTAAGGCCCGAGGGCTCTTCAGTCAGCTTGTGGTGAATGCTGCCTGGCATCAGACTCACCTTTCAGGATAGCAGGCTCCCCACTGCCCAGGCAGGTCCAGAAATGCCATCCAATAGGCAAATCCTAGAATCAAGGACCTCAAGACCCCTCTGGGTACTCTAACCTGATGTGGCCAAACTGGTATTTAAAGTGCAAGGCAAAGTCCCGTTTACTTTTCCTTCTATTTTCTCGAGCAGAAGGAGTCTCACCCCACAGGCACCACAGTTGGGAATGTGCTGAGTATCACCTGAAACCAGCAAGTCTCAGAGACTCACTCAAGGCCCTGGACGTATTAATATTACCTGAGTATTACTGCTGGTTATTCAGGGCCCATAGGTTCTTCAGTTAGCAGGTGGTGAATCCTGCCACAGCTGAATCCTTCCCCTCAAGGAAGAGGATTCCCTTCTGACCTAGACTGTGTCTAGAAATGTAATCCAGCAGCTAGGGCCTGGAAAGGGGACCTCACACCTCTAACTGGTGCCATATCCTGCTGTGGCTGAGCTGGTATCCAAGACGCAAGACAAAGTCTTCCTCACTCTTCCCATTCCTCTCCTCAAGTGGAAGAAAGCTGTTTGTTTTGGAGCTGCAAGTTGTGCAGCGTGGGTTTAGGGGAAGGGGAAGGGTGATGTCAGCACTCCTTTGGCTCTTCCAGCTGGTATCTCAGTATATCACATGCCCCCCCACCTCCCCCGCCCCGTCCACTGACCTAGGCTCAGTTTAGTCTTAGGACTTCCCTAGACATTGCAGTCCTTCTGTCCTAGACTGCCTTTCAAGCTTATGTAGAGCCACAGAACACTTTAGCCCACAGTGGTGAGGCTTGTGGAACTCAAGTTCTAGCCACTGGGATCAGTGATTCCCCTCTGGCTATGGTTGATTTGAATGCTTCCTCCATGGGCAGGCATCAGCTAAGTTTGGTACAGTTTTCCTTTCTGCTGTAACAGGGCAAGACTGAGTTCAGTGCCTCACAATTGCTGTGTTCCCCCGCCCCTAGCTCACAGAAAGACTCTCAGTACCATGTCACCACTGCTAGGGGATGGGGCAGGCCTGGTGTTGGCAATTCAAGGCTGTTTTTTCTACCTCTTCAGTGCCTCCTTCAGAGACGTGAAGTTAAAACTAGGTACTGCGAGTGCTCATCTGATTTTTGGTTCTCATTAAAGTGAATTTTCCGTGCAGATAGTTGTTAATTTGATATCCTTGCAGGGGGAGCAATTAGTGGAGCTTTCTAGTCCTCCATCTCGGTCCACATCCATATAAATATCCACTTATTTTTTAGTGAAATGTTGATAGTTACATAGTCTGCCACAGTCATGTAAATTCAAACTAACTTCTCTTTAAAAAGGAGTTAATAGTCTTATTTGATTAAGCTTCCATCTTTAGCAGCATTGAAATCCTAGATCCTCCTTTAACAATGCTCTAATCCTAGAGGGAGAAATGTGAGATTGAGATTGGGACCACCCGCCCTCCACACATAGCTCTCTAATCCCATGCTTCCCAGAAGATCTTAGTCAGCAAACTCACAGTTCAAAAAAGAAATTGTTCTGTTTATCTTTTTTTTGTTGTTTTTCTTTAAGAGACATGGGTCTCACACTGTGTTGCCCTGGCTGGACTCGAAATTCTGGGCTCAAGTGTTCCTCCTGCCTCTGTCTCCTTAGTAGCTGGAACTACAGGCATGTGTCACTGTGCCCCGCCATTTCATCTTATTTTAACAATTCATTCTATTTTATTATCTCTATTCTTTTAACACAGTCTAATTTCTATTTTGAGTGTACATCCTGCTAAGCAGGGAGGAAACACCTCAGACCTCAGAGCTCTTCCCCTCTGGTCAAGCTGCTGTCTCAGACTCAGGCAGTGGAAGACATTCAGGGGTAGACTGCCTCTGAGACTTTTATCATCCACAGTGGAGGACCCTGGAATTTCAGGGTCTTTCCACTCTTACCCTGACCTATCTGGGGCATGAAAGTCTCTGTAAAACTGCCCCAAGCAGCCTTCGCAACTCTAGTGTCTTGCCAACCTCTCAAAACCCTACCTAAAAGTTCAGCAAGAGTACCATAGCAGTTAAAAGAAATGAAGCCGGTTTATCTGGGTTCTAATTCCAGCCCTGCTACTTACTAGCTGTGAGATCAGCAAACTATATATTCTTTCTCTGTCTCACTTTCTTCATTTGTAAGCTGAGAATATAGTATCTAACTCAAGGGGTTGTTGTGAGAAGAAAACATACCAAGCATTTAGAATAATGTCTGGCATAAGAATCTCATACGTTTTGATATTCACTAAAATGTAAGCTTCATGAGGGCATTGTTCTGATTTTATCTATTTGTTCACTGCTCTTGAAACAGTGCCTGGTGTAAAAAAAGTTGAATGAATGAATGAATGAATGAATGAATGAATGTTGAAAGATTCAGAGTGTCAACCTAAATAACAAATTAGGAGAGGCTCTCTTAGAAAAAATGATGTTTATTTGAGAATAGAGATTTGCAATGGGAATACATCTGCCATAGAAAACTATGTGTGTATTCAGGGAGGTAAAGGAAGATAAAGATTTTTAAAGGAAAAAATTAGGAGGATTACGTAATCATTTTGAAAAAAAAATTACCCTTGTCTACAAAGATCAATAACAAAGGATTAGTTGGGCTCAGTGGTGTGCACCTGTAGTCCCAGCTACTCAGGAGGCTGAGGCAGGAGAGTAGCTTAAGCACAGGATTTCGAGACCAGCCTGAGCAATATAGTAAGATCCCATATCTAAAACACAAACAAACAAACAAAAAGGTGATACCAACCCAAGGTTAAAAGGCAGTTGCTGGGCAGATGTCCTTGCAAAAATATCTTTGTGTGTGTAAGGCTGCAATGACCTTTTTGCGAGGTTTTTGCAGACTTTTGTGATAGTTTTGTTATCAGGCACACAAGATTGAATACCTTCTCCTCACAGCCTTTTCCCAGCTCTATTTGTCAGGGTTGTTATTGTTGCTATTGCTGTTTTAACATTAGTGACTCCATTTTGAGTCTGACAACTTTCACAAGGGCATGTTTCTTCTCTGCCCCAGAACTTCAGAGCTCTCTGTTCTTCTATGTTCCCTCCTTCCAGCCCTGGGAAATCTTCCAGCTCTGGTCTCAGAGGAATCTTTTCCCTTGTGGGTTTCTGGTCAATATGTTGGCCTCACCTATTCTTCCAATGCCAGAAAGACATGTAGACTATTTCTCCTTTTTGCCCCAACTATATTTCTCCATGGAAGCAAAGAACAGACTTAACTACCTATTTGAGTGGAAGGAAAGGAAAGGAAGAAATACAGAATAAAAGCAAGTGTTTAAAAGTTTGAAATGTTATCCCACCCCAAGAGTTTTCACTCATTGTTTTTTTTTCACTTTTGGCTTTGCATGAATAAGTCTTAAGGTTGTGTCAAATTATAGAAATTTTTCTTTAATCATAATATGAATGCAACTCACAGCTGTTCACATTATCAGCTGAATCTAATCAGTGTCTGACTCATGGCCTCACCATCTTATTAGCTGTGCTGGTCAGAGAGTTTCCTCCTGGCCTTCTTGGAAAAAATGGGCTTGGTGATTGGGTAGCCATGGCATTGGAGTAATAGTAGTAAGCAATTTGCCTTCTTTGAAAAAAGCTCTACTCTATTTGTTAGGTACACCCAGAACGCACACGCAAACACACCACACACATTTTTCTGAACAGAGGTGGGGCAAGCAGATAGTAGAAGACTTTCCTGATACATCAGACCTCAAGGTAATGTTCTCCTTCCCCACCCTCCTTTCCACCCTTCTCCTCCCACTCCCCCAACTAGTTACCAGCCTCTTAGTCATTTGCCGAGGCAGTCTGGGTTTCTTTGGCAAAAAACCACACCCAGGAAGGCTCCTTTCCCGGTATCCAGTTATACCAGCCCTGCTGCTTGTTGAAAGCCTCCCTATCCTTCACTTCCTTGAAGAGCACTAAAATCTGGACCCACAGTTAACTGGGCTTCTTCTGAGACAGCAGTACCAGAGCCTACAATTTTGGACTTACATTTATAATGAAATTGTCAAATCCTCCATTTCAAAAATAGACCTGAAGTTGGTTTGGGGTTTTGTTTTAAGTAAGATGTATTTTCTTGTTCTTAGTTTACTCAGTCTTGGTTGAGATTGGATTTCAGTCTAACCTGTGCTACCTAGATGGGAAGATGATGAACTATCTTACAGCAAAGACATTCTCCCTCGGTCTAAGACATTCTCCCTCATTCTCTAGGGTTGGATATTATATCTTACCTACATGGTGAATATTGGTAAGAATGAGAACTGATAAAATTTGGAAGTAAGTAACCCAGACTGAAGTTCAAATATCTGCATTCCAAATCATGACCTTGTCACGGTTTGTCCTTGGCAAGTCAGTGACCCTGTCTGGATCATTTCCCCATCTCTATGTTATGATATATTTTTGAAATACTTTCAAGTACATTTTCACATCCTATAATTATCTTTGACTCTGCTAGCCCACTCATTGACATAGCATCTATTCCTTTAGGAGGGCAGATAGCACTCAGAAAAAAAGGGTCAGCCTCTATGCCCAACACTACCTCTTTAAAAAATGTATAGTGAAGTAATAATTCTGAAATCTCTAAACTATTTCAGCTACATTTTTATTTCAAAAACAAAGCAAATCTTGAAGTTGGGGTGGCCATCTCGTCTTGATTTGCCCAGGATTTTCTCAGTTTTATCAATGAAAGTCTGAAATTTTGAGAACTCCCTCAGTCCCATTCAAATCAGGTGACTGGTCACCCTACTTGGAGGTTTGATGATGAGTCATAGCATAGTGACAACTTAAGAAATGAAGTAGGATGGTAAGAATGTGAGCTGTAGTGAGAATGGATGCTTCAGTCACCTATTAGCAAACCATCCCAAATGAATGACTTAAAACAAGGGCAAGCATTTATTTTGCTCATGAGTCTGGGCATTGAATGGCTTAGCCAGGTGGTTCTCACTCAGAGTATCTCTTGTGGTTGCCATCAGACAGTGGCTGAGATGGCATCATCTTTAAGGATTCTTAGCTCACATCGCCTCCTGAACTGGATGCAATTAAACAGCTAATAGCACACACCCTTCAGGTCTCATCCTTTCTCCACATGGTCTCCCCAAATGGAGGTCTCAGTATAGCTGGACTCCTTACATGGGAGCTGAAAGTTCTGAGAGCAAATCCTAAGAGAAACTGGTAGAAAAGGCAAGGCCTTTCCTAGTTCAACCTGACATCACGCAGTATCTTAGTCTGTTTTGTGTTGCTGTGACAAAATATCAGAAGTTAGATAATTTATAAAGAAAAAGGGTTTATTTAGCTCATTGTGTTCTGCAGGCTAGGAAGTTCAAGAATTACGATCCCAGCATCTGTTCAGTTTCTGGTGAGGACTTTTGAGCTAGGTCAAAATATGATGGAAGGTCAAAGGGGAAGTGGGTATGAGTGAAAAGGCAAAATCTAAGAAACATCCTGACTGTGTAACAACGCACCCTCACAGCAACTAATCTAATATCTCCACAGCAAGAACTCACTACTTGAGGTAACACCAAGGCATTCATAAGGGATCTTCCCCCATGACCCAAACACCTCCCACTGGGCTCCACTTCCCAATGCCACCACATTGAGGACCGAATTTCAACAAAAGTTTCAGTGGGGACAAACTCAAAGCATAGCATGCAGCATCACTTCTGCCATATTCCTTTCATCAAGAAAGTCACAAAGGCCCACCCAGGATCAAAGGAATTGACATGGACTGCACCTTTTTTAGTTTCAAAAAATGTTCAGACTTGTTTTAAAACCACCATAAGGAGAAAGAGGAGAATCTACCCCTTCCAGCTCAGGGAGCTTGCTAGAAAGAGAAGGAGATTTAGGGAAAGCAAATTGTCAGATGTGTATGTTGTGGATCACTACCAAACCTCCCTAACTCATAAGCTCAAAGAAGCTGTTATCAGGTGGGACAAGGGTCAAGAGGAAAGCCAAGAGTAGAGGTGCTGTTGCCACTTTCAGATTCACTCTGGAAAGATGTCACCACATAGAGGGACAACAATGAATGGCCACAGCAAAGTGAAAATAGGCAACACAGTATGGGTAGATAGTAAGAGGGCTTGCTTACCCAGAGTCTTCTTTGGCTCTTGGGTGTCACAGAAGAGACTTAGAGGTTCCCGCCTGCCTCATGAAGGTGGTGAAAATAAGCTAATATTTCTGCTGGCAAAGATGCCACACATCATTAGTGAGGTGAACCTGAAGAATCTTAAGCTGGAGGTCCCAGGGCCCTCAGACCTTAGAAAGAAAGAACAGCAGCACCAAGAAACCTGAGGAGAGAGTGAGTCTACAGAAAGGAAGTCCAGGCCGACTGACTAAGTTCTCCAAAGGCAGGGCAGCAAAGCACCCCCGAACTCCACCACCTGACTAGACAGACAAACAGCATTGCCAAGCAGACAGGTGGGGCTGGAGTGCAATAGAACAACTTGGCCTCTCTTCTCTGCCATCTTGAGGTCACATGAGCCTCCCAATCCATCTAGGAGAGGAGCAGGTGAAGAGACAAAGTCCAAAAGTTCTCTAAGGGAAAGACGACCAAGGAGGGAACTTGAGCAACTAGGTAGGACCATTTCCTAGGATGGGAAGGGATGGGAAGTCTAGAGAGGAACAGGTTGGGGAGAGTACAGGTGGGGTAAGGATTTATTTATTAGACAAAATAGGCCTGGCATGGTGGCTCACACCTATAATCCCAGCACTTTGGTAGGTTGAGGCAGGAGGAATGCTTGAGGCCAGGAGTTTAAGACCAGTCTGAACAACAAAGTGAGACCCTATCTCTGCAAAAAATGTAAAAACTTAGCCAGATGTAGTGGCACATGCCTTTGGTCCCAGCTATATTAGAGGGTGAGGCAGGAGGATCACCTGGGCCCAGAAGGTTGAGGCTGCAGTGAGCCATGACAGCTCCACTGCATTCCAGCCTGGGCAACAACAGAGTGAGACCATGTCTCAAAACGAAAAGAAAAAATAAATAGATATGGAGATCAGGGTAAAAAAAATCCTGCCAGATGTGGTGGCTTGCATCTGCAATCCCAGCACTTTGGAAGGCCAAGGCATGAGGAACGCTTAAGCCCAGGAGTTTGAAACTAGCCTGGGCAACATAGGAAGACATCATCTCTGCCAAAAAAAAAAAAAAAAAAGAAGAAAGAAAGTTTAATTAACTGGGCATGGCAGCATGTGCCTGTAGTCCCAGCTACTTGGGAAACTGAGGAAGGAGGATCGCTTGAGCCCAGGAGGTGCAGGTTACAGTCAGTCACGATTGCACCACTGCACTCTCAGCCTGGGGGACAGAGCGAGACTTTGTCTCAAAAAAAAAAAAAAAAAAAAAAGCAAAAAACGCCATTTTGTTACAGCCCTAAATGAAGGCCTCACTCAGGAGTTGATATTTAGGGTAAGATCTAAAATGTGTGAAGAGCCAGGAAAGAACATTCAGATTAATTGACCGATATGTTCCTGTGGATCAAATTCTTTAATTATTTCTTCAATTGAACAATTTGTCCCTACAGGTCAAATTCCTCAATTATGATCAATCCTTCTAGGTCAAATTCAAATTTAATCTTTTTAGTAGTTTTATTTTTGATAAATTTTTTATTTCATTTCACCTCTCCCAATGGATAGAAGTTTATTTCAAAATACACTGCAACCCATTATTGGGTTCATGAGTCTGTGTATGACAGCATTCAGCCCCTCTCTGGTTTCCAACATGCTTGGGTTAACCATAATGATCCCAGCTTCCGTTTTTTGTCACTTCTTGGCATCCACACCCAAAGCATCTAATCCTATTGGAACAAATGTAAAGCAAAGTGCAAGACAATGACTTGAGTTGGTTGAGAAATGTTGGACTCATGTTTGGCCAAATGTATGTGCCACAGTCAATTTGAAAATAACGCTTTCAAATCCCTTTTACTTCACATATCAGAACAATTTTACATTAACTAATATGATGTTTTGACTTTTGGTTTTAGTATATTTAGCACAAATATCCAGGGACAAAATCTTAGATTGAATACACCTAAGAGATTTTCAATTCAGCCAAATATTCCAGATAAAGGAAGCCACGGGTGTAAAGGTGATGGAGTCAACTGAAAGAGGTGGATTCATTGGCAGGTTTAAAGTCCTGGTACCTTCTTTCAATCTCAACTACTATGAGAAAAATCAGGTCAGCTAAAAAGAGAAAAAAGGCAAATTTCTTCCATCACATCTAAGTTATAATATGAAACACGAAAACCACTCCTTTGATTACCTCTCTCCCTTGGGTTCCCTCTGAGTTGTGAAGCCACTTCCTCCCCTGGGCCTCTGCACCTGCGGTTCCCTCTATCTGAAATGTTCTTCTCTGGCTTTTCACACCTTTCAGTTCTCACCTTAAATGTCAACTCCTGAGTGAGGCCTTCATCAACTGCCCTATCAAAATAAGCCTACTCTTCTTTTTTCCAATCTCTGTACAGTACCAATTTATTTCTTCATTACCCTTGATCCTTCACTGTACCGTCTCCAACCTGCACCTCTTAAGACTTTCCCATTTCAGGAAACGACCCTACCTATGTGCTTAAACCAAAAGCTTCAGTCCTTCTAATCACTCTCTCATTTATCCTCACCCCCATATCCAATCCAACCACAGTCCTGCCCATTCTGTCTTTAAAATATATCCTAAACACATTCACTTCTCTTGCTCAGCCCTGCCACAAACCCTACTCTAAACCATATCCTTCTCATATGGGCTGGCTGTGGTGGCCCCATAACTAGCTACCTTGTCCACACCATTCCACATCACATTCAACAAAGCATTTTAAAAATATAAATTGTATCCCTCAGCTCCTCTGTAGACCTTTCATAGACTAAGGGTCTTCACTCAGCCCACAAGACTCTACCATGCCAAGCCCTCACCTAACACTGGGCTGCGTTCTACTCTGAATTGACTAGTCATCCTCCTACCTCAGGGCTTGGCTCTTCTCGACCTGTGGCAATCTCCCCCATTATCATAACAAAGATGATGAGGACTTTTCATCATTCAGGCCTCAGCCTAAATGTCATCTCCTTGAAAAAGTTATCCCTGAACACCCACTTCCTACCAATCAGAATTCTGTTCTTTGTTCTTCTTTTCTTTAGTGCACTTACCACTGTGGCGAAATTACTAGTTAATCCAAAACTGTAGTCTTCATTTTCTAATTCCTCTTCCACATACACACTATGTAAGCCCCCTGGGAGCAGGTCCCGATATCCCCAGCACTCAGAACAATACATATCTGGCTCATAGTGCTCAGATTGAACAAGCAACAAACAAATGAATGAACAGCTTGAAAACCACTTATTCCCTGAAATAAGTGCATCTTCTTCTGGTCTTGTTTTCCTCCCTTGTGAAATGAGGCTATTGAATAAGGGAATCTCCAGAGCTCTTTTTAGCCTAAATGGCTGGGATTCTTGATGTAATTGAAAGGGCACTCAAGTAGTTGGTTCAGTGAGGGCATCTTTTCTCCATAGACAGTTTAAATGGCTATTTCAATCTTCTCCTAAAGTATGAATTAGCTTCTGCAAAGATCGTATAACTTTATTAATTAATAATATGTGATAGTTAATGTTTGCCAATTAAGTAAAGAGGACCAAGTAAAATGTAAGTCCATATTACAACAAATGTCGGAATAAATTGCTTGTGATCAAGGGTCTATTCATATCTGGCATTTAGCTTTCTTTGAATTTGGCTTCTCTGGACTAGAATCCAATAATTAAATGCAAGAAAATATAGAATCGAGACTCTATTAACTGCAAATGGTTTGTTGTGTTCCTACAAGGGCAATATTCTTTATTGTCAGTTGTACTTGATTTTCAGTTTCAATTCATTTTTCAAGTTCCTCCTGACAAAAAATCTATAGTGGAAGAAGTAATCTTATTTTGGCAGAATTTCCAGCAATATGACTTCACCTTACTACCTTCCAGCAAATGGCAGTAGGACTCAAAACTTAAAGTCAAACTGTCCCATTCCAAAGAGAAGTTCCCTTGGAAGAGCTACAAACTAAGTCTAAACTCTCTCTTTAAGCTTCAAAACAAGCACATTTTGTGCCAGTCCCCATGGTCCATTTTTATCATACAGGCATACTTCAAAGATATTGCAAGTCTGGTTCCAGACTACAGCAATAAGGTGAATATTGTCATAAAATTAGTCACATAAATTTTCGTTTTCCAGAGCACATAAAAGTTATGTTTACATTGCATTATAGTCTATTAAATGTGCAATAGCACCATGTCTAAAACAACAATGTACATACTTTATTAAAAGATACTTTATTGCTGAAAAAATGTTAATCATCATCTGAGCCTCCACTGAGTAGCAATCTTCTTGCTGGGGAAGAGTCTTGCCTCAATGGTGATGACTGCTGACTAATCTGGGTGATGGTTTCTAAAGGTTGATGTGGCTGGCTGTGGAAATTTCATAAAATAAGACAACAATGAAGCTTGCCACATCGATTGGCTCTTCTTTTCATGAAAGATTTCACTGTAGCATATGATGCTGTTTATAGCATTTTACTCACATAGAACTCCTTTCAAAATTGCAGTCAATCCTTTCAAGCCCCTCTACTGCTTTATCAACCAATTTTATGTAATACTTCAAATTCTTTGTTGACATTTCAACAATGCTCACAGCATCTTCACCAGTAGTAGATTTCATCTCAAAAAAGCATTTTCTTTGCCCATCTGTAAGAAGCAACTCTTCATCCACTAAAATTTGATCATGAGATTATAGCCATTCAATCACATGTTCAGGCTATACTTCTAATTCTGATTCTCTTGCTAGTTCCACCATATCAGCAGTTACTTCCTTTGCTGAAATCTTGAACTCTGCAAAGTCATCTATGAGGGTTGGAATGAACTCCTTTCACACTCCTGTTAAGATGTTTTCACTTCCTCCCATGAATCACAAATGTTGTTAATGGTATCTGGAATGGTGAATCCTTTCCAGAAGCTTTTTAATGTACTTTGCCCAGATCCACCAGATGAATCATTATCTATGGTAGCTATAGTCTTACAAAATGTATTTCTTAAATAATAAGACTTGAAAGTTTAATTAGTCCTTGATCCATGGACTGAAGCATAAATATATTAGCAGGCATGAAAATGACATTCATCTCCTTGTATATCTTCATCAGAGATCTTAGATGACCAGGTGTATTGTCCAATGAGCAATAATCTTTTGAAAGGAATCTTCTTTTCTGAGCAGTAGGTCTCAACAATGGACTTAAAATATGTAGTAAATCACACTTTAAACAGATGTGCTGTCATCCAGGCTTTGTTGTTCTATGTATAGAATACAGGCAGAGTAGACTTAGCATAATTCTTAGTGGTCTAGGTTTTTCAGAATGGTAAATGAGCATTGGCTTCAACCTAAAGTCACCAGCTGCATTAGCCCTTAACAAGGGTCAGCCTGTCTTTTGAAGCTTTGAAACCAGTCTTTTACTTCTCTTGTCTAGTTATAAAAGTCCCAGATAGCATCTTTTTCCAGTGGAAGGCTATTTTGTCTACATTGAAAATCTGTTGTTCAGTGTAACCACCTTCATCGGTGATCTTAGCATATCTTCTGGGTAATTTGCTGCAGCTTCTATATCAGCACTTGCTGCTTCACCTTGTACTTTTATGTTATGAAGATGGCATCTTTCCTTAAACCTCCTGAACCAACCTCTGTTAGCTTCAAACCTTCCTTCTGGAACTTCCTCACCTCTCTCAGCCTTCATAGAATTGAAGAGTTTGAGCCTTGCTCTGAATTAGGTTTTGGCTTAAGGAAATATTGTGGCCAGTTTGATCTTCTATCCAAACCACTGAAACTTTCTCCATATCAACAATCAAGCTATTTTATTTTCTTATCATTTGTGTTCATTGGAGTAGCACTTCTGATTTCCAAGAACTTTTCCTTTGCATTTACAAGTCGGCTAACTGTTTGGCTCAAGAGGCCTAGAGTAGCACTTCTGATTTCCAAGAATTTTTCCTTTGTATTTACAAGTTGGCTAACTGTTTGGCTCAAGACAGCTTTCGGCCTGTCTTGACTTTCAACATGCTTTTCTCAATAAGTGTAATCATTTCCAGTTTTTGATTTAAAGTGAGAGATGGGACTCTCCCTTTTACTTGAACACTTAGCAGCCATTGTAAGGCTACTAACAGCCGTAATTTCATTATTGTTTTGTCTCAGAAAATAGGGAAGCCTGAGGAAAGGAAGAGAGATGGGAGAAGGGCCAGTCAGTGAAGTAGTCAGGGCACACATAACATTTATCAGTTATGTTCACTGTCTTATATGGTCACAGTTCGTGGTGCCCTAAAACCATTATAATAGGAGTATCTAAGATCACTGATCACAGATCAGCATAACAGATATAATTTTAAAGTTTGAAATATGTAGAGAATTACCAAAATTTGACACAGAGACACAAAGTGAGCACATACTGTTGGGAAAAGGGCACCAATAGACTTGCTCAATGGAGGTTTGTCATAAAACTTCAATTTGTAAAAAACACAATGTCTGTGAAGTGCAATAAAACAAGGTGTGCCTCCACACCTCCTCTGAAGCTGGATGCCTAGACACATCCAGCTTCAGAGGCTAAAAGCATAAAAGAATAAGCTTTGAGATAAAGTAGGAGTTTCATTAAGAAAATATTAACCAAAAATAAAATATATAAGACATCTATGGAAGCTTTCCCTGTTCTCTTTCTCATCTTCTGAATCAAATCAATTTTCCAAGGGTCACTTTAAAAGTCACCTCTTCCAGGAAATATTTTTCCAGCCATTCAGGCCACTATAAAATCTCCTTCCTCTAAATTCCTGCCACACTTTGCTTGGAATTACTCAATTCATTTGATTCAGGGATCATAGGTGGTTGCTTATATCTGCTTACCTCCCAGTAGACAATGTGCTGTTTACCAAACTATCTTCCCTACTCCCCCAGGCACTCAAAAGGCAAGGATTTCCTCTTACCGAGAAAGCTCAGCAAAACCTAATATCACACTTCTGTTTTTATGTTCAGAATCATTGTTGCCTTTATTCAAAGTATTAATAAAATACAGCTATATCCTAGTACTTTCATGAGCATTTGTTGTTGTTGTTGTTGTTGTTGTTGTTATGAAGTCTTGCTCTGTCACCCAGGCTGGAGTGCAGTGCGGCAGTCTCGGCTCACCACAACCTCAGCCTCCCGGGTTCAAGCGATTCTCCTGCCTCAGTCTCCCAAGTAGCTGGGACTACAGGCATGTGCTACCATGCCCGGTTAATTTTTATTTATTTATTTTTTTGTATTTTTAGTAGAGACAGGGTTTCACCATGTTGGTCAGGCTGGTCTCCAACTCCTGACCTAAAACGATCTGCCTGCCTCCGCCTCCTAAAGTGCTAGGATTACAGATGTGAGTCACTGTGCCCAGCCTCATGAGCATTTTTAATTCACCACTTAATTTCCAGTTTGTTTTGTTTGTTTTGAGATGGGGACTCATTCCATCACCCAGACTGGAGTTCAATGGTGCAATCATGGCTTACTACAGGTTCAAACCCCTGGGCTCAACTGGGCATGGTGGCTCATGCCTGTAATCCCAGTACTTTGGGAGGCCAAGGTGGGTGAATCACTTGAGATCAGGAGTTCAAGACCAGCCTGGTCAATATGGTGAAACACCATCTCCACTAAAAGTACAAAAAAAAAAAAAAAAAAAAAAGCCAGGTATGGTGGTATGCACCTGTAATCCCAGCTACTCAGGAGGCTGAGGCATGAGAGTCACTTGAACCCAGGAGGCAAAGGTTGCAGTGAGCCAAGATCCCACCACTACACTCTAGCCTGGGCAGCAGAGCAAGACTCTATCTCAAAAAAAAAAGAAAAAAGAAAAAAACCCGGGCTCAAGCAATCCTACTGCCTCAGTCTCTCAAGTAGCTAGGACTACAGGTGTGCCCCCATCACACCTGGCTTTGTTTTTTGTTTGTTTGCTTGTTTGTTTTTTGTTTTTAAAGATGGGCCTCACTATATTGCCCAGGCTAGTTTCGAACTCATGGCCTCAAGCAAGGCTCGTACCTCAGCCTCCCCAAATGCTGGGATTACAAGTGTGAGCCATCATCCCCAAGCATCACTTAGTTTCTTTTTAACTCTTTATTTTGAAATGATTATAGATTCTCAGGAAGTTGCAAAATAGTCATTGCACTCTTTACCCAGCATCCCCCTAGTGGTGACAGTCCATATACAATATCAAAACATGAAATTGACTTTGTTATAATTCTGTTAACCAGACCACAGACCTTGTTTAATTTCACCAGTTTTTACATGTGCTCACTTATTTGTGTGTGTGTGTATGTGTGTGTGTGTGTGTGTGTGTAGTTCTGTGCAATTTTATCGCATGTATATATTTATGTAGCCACCACAATCAGGACTCAGAACTGTTTCCGTCACCACAAAGAAACCCCCCATATTCTCCCTTTATCTTCACACCCACTCCCCATGCCTGTCACTGTAGTTTTGTCATTTTGAAAATGTTATAGAAATGGAATTATACATTATGTAAGTAACCTTCTGCAATTGGCTTTTTTCACTCAGCATAATGCCCTTGAGATTCATCCAGATTGTTGCATGTATCAATAGTTCATTTCTTTTTATTGCTGAGTAATATTCTACTGTATAGATACACTAGAGTTTGGCTGTTTGCAGTTTGGGACTATCGCAAAGCTGCTAGAAACTTTTGTTTACAGATGTTTGTGTGAACCTAAGTTTTCATTTTTCTGGGATAAATGCTCAAGAGTGCAATTGCTGGGTCATTATGGTAAGTACAAGTTTTGATTTACAAGAAACTGCCAAATATCTTTCCATAGTAGCTGTGTCATTAGACATTCTTAACAATATATGAGAAATCTAGTTTCTCTGCATTCTCTACAACATTTGGTATAATCACTATTTTGCCTCATCTGACAGGTGAGTAGTGATATCTTGTTGTGGTTTTAATTTGCCTTCTCCTAGCAGCCAAAAATGCTGAATATCTTTTTATGAACTTATTTGTCATCTGTATCTCCTCTTGGGTGAACTAGATGTTCTAGTCTTTGGTGCATTTTCCAATTGGACTGTTTAGTTTTTCACTGTTGAGTTTGAAAGTTCTTTGTACAGTCTAGATATAAGATCTTTGCCAAATTTGTGGTTTGTAAATGTTTTCTATATAACCTGTCTTTTCTTACTCTTAACAGATTATTTTGCTGCACAAACATTTAAAATTTTTACAGACCCATATACTAACTTTGCCTTTTATGGATGGTGTGTTTGGTGTCATATCTAAGAACTGTTCACCTAGCCTTAGTTCTAGAAGATTTTTCCCTATGTTCTCTTTTAGGATTTTGTATAGTTTTACATTTTATGTTTAAATTCATGATCCCTTTTGGGTTAATCTTAATATGAGGTATAATGGTTAAGTCATGGTTTATTTTTTTGCCTATAGATGCCCAATTGCTCTAGCACCATTAGTTGAAAAGACTATACTTTCTCCATTGAATTGCTTCACTTCTTTGTCAAAAAAATTAGTTGGGCAGTAGACACTGGCAAGAATTGAAAACAGGTACTCAAATAAGTGCATGTACACGTATGTTCATAGCAGCACTATTCACAATAGCCAAAAGGTAGAAACAGCATGTATGCCCATCAACAGCAAATGCAAAAACAAATTGTGGTATACAAATACAATGCAATATTTTCAACCATAAAAAGGAATGAATACTAATACATGCTACAAGGTAAATGAACCTCAAAATCATTATGTTAAGGGAAAGAAGCCAGACACAAAAGGTGACATATTATGTAATTCTATTTGTCTGAAATATCCCGAATAGGTAAAGTCATACAGATGAAATGATGGCTGGTGGTTACCAGGGCTGGGAGAGAAGAAGGAATAGAGAGCAACTGCTTAACAAATATAGGATTTCCTTTGGGCAAGTTAATGTGTTTGGAAATAGAGATGGCAGCTGTACAACATCGTGAATGTACTAAATGCCACTGAATTATTCCATTCAGTGGAATAAAGAAAGGGGGTTTAATTGACTCACAGTTTTGCAAGGCTGGGGAGGCCACAGGAAACTTACAATCATAGCAGAAGGCACCTCTTCACAGGGCAGCAGAAGAGAGAATGAGTACTGATTGAAGGGGGAAGCCCCTTATAAAGCCATCAGATCTTGTGAGAATTCACTCACTATCACAAGAACATCATGGGGGAAACTGCCCCATGATTCAATTATCTCCACCAGGTCCTGGCCTTCACATGTGAGGATTATTACAATTCAAGGTGATATTTGGGTGAAGACACAGAGGCAAACCAATATCCAGAACAGGTAAATTCATAAAGATAGAATGATGATTGATGACTACCAGGGCCAGGTGAGGAGCAGGAATAGGGAGCAACCGCTTAACAGATACAGAATTTCCTTTGGGGCAATAAAAGTGTTTGGAAATAGAGATGGCAGTTCTACAACATTGTGAATGCTCTAAATGCCACTGAATTATTCACTTTAAAATAGTTAATTTTATGTTGTATGAGTTGCACTCAATCAAAAAAAAATAGTTGAATGTAAAAAAAAAATAGTTGCATGTACAAATACATGCAACCATTCAACTACACACCCTTTATCTTGGAAGGGATATAGTTAACACTGTACTTTTCACACATAAGGCCAATATCCAACCAAAGATGAGCTCAATAAATGGATATGTACTCTTCACCAGGACTTTTCTCTCACTGTGCTGGAGTTTTCCCCCATAGGCACAAATCTCCCTGCCATAACATACATTCACAGGCCCCCTAATATTTCTCTCTCTATTATACTTAGGTAGAGGTTGACTTTGCTGACACAAATTGGCATAAGGTCTCAAGAAACTAGACATTTGGTGAAAGTCAATTTATGTTACCACTTTTATTTTCTGCTTACCCACCTTATTGATTAAAAAAAAAACTTCTGGCCGGGCGCAGTGGCTTATGCCTGTAGTCCCAGCACTTTGGGAGGCCAAGATGGGTAGATCACGAAGTCAAAAGATTGAGATCATCCTGGCCAACATGGTGAAACCCTGTCTCTACTAAAAATACAAAAATTAGCTGAGCATGGTGGTGGGCGTCTGTAGTCCCAGCTACTCTGGAGGCTGAGACAGGAGAATTGCTTGAACCCAGGAGGCGGAGGTTGCAGTGAGCTGAGATTGAGCCACTGCATCCCAGCCTGGCAACGGAGTGAGACTCCTTCCCAAGGAAAAAAAAAAAATCTTCTAAGTTTTAAATGTAATATTTGCATGTATTATTTTAAATTGTATGCATAATTTAAGTAAAGAAAGGAGGAGTTTTATCTTTCTGTTACTCTAGAATTATCTAGAGTATGAATTATTACCCTTTCAAGATATTTCAATTTCACAGCTTCATTTCATTTTTTACATTAGAGAGAAAGCCTCTGTCAAGCATTTCAAAGACACCCACAAACTGTCACCAAGAGCTTGTACAAGGGTTAGGCTGTCTCCACCTGATCATAGAACATTTTAGTCTCCATTTATGGAAGGCTGGGCCTAGGAGTAGGTTTCTTCACCAGCCAGGCTAAGGGTTAATTGGGAAGTAAAGTCCTATCTCATACCTGTGCCTAACCAACTGAAGAGCTCATTTGTTGTGTCAAACCTACGATTTGCTGACTTTGTGGATCTGATATGAAGATTGGTTTTTGCTGCCTTGTCCTTCCTCTCAAATGCTGACAGTGGGATAATAAAGAAAACCTGCTCACGTTGAATCCCTGCTTAGATTTCTCCACTGAGCTCAGAATAAAGTCCAATGGGCCTGCATGTCATATGAACCCCTTGGCTTTCCAGCTTCCTCTGGACACTTCTCCTCTAACCCTGAGTCCCAGCTTGCCAACATACCAAATTGTTTCCACTTCTAAGACTTTCCCTGTCCTTGCTTGGCCCAGCCCCTTTGCAAGTGCTATCATTCTTCAAACTTAGCTCAGGATAATCCTGCCTTTAAAGTTCTCCTGACCCTTCACAGCTGGGTTAGGAGTCCCTATAGAGGGGTTCCCCCTTCCATGGCAAATCTTACCTCTGCTGCAATTTTCTGTTGACTTGTCTTTCTCTCTCGTGAGACTAAAGACAAAGCTTATGCCAGGCATATAGCAGGTGCTCAACCAATGTTTTTAAATTAATATATTAATTAATTATTTATTTAATAAAAGATATGTATTGGACTCCTATTTTATGCCAGACACTGTTCTCAATGTGAAGATGTGACATTTTACAAGGCAAAGCCCCTGCCCTCTTGGAGCTTATATTAGAATGAAATAAGGAGAAAGACAAATATTATATATATAAAATCAGGTTTTGGGTGGTGATAAGGGGTATGAATAAAAGCAAAGCATGGTGAATGAATAAATGGATGGATGAAGAACTCAGAGCTAGAAATCAGGCAGTTCAGACTACATTGCCCTAGAAGCCTCATCCCGGCTCAGCATCTCTACACTTCCAGTTCTCTCTGCCTGGACTGTTCATCACGCAGACATCTATGTCTTGTCTCACTCCCTCAACCTCCTTAGCTCTCTGCTCAATTGCTGCTTTATTTGTGAATTCATACCTAACTACAATACCAATACCAATGTTCTGCTACAAATTCAAACTTGAAAGTACATGGATTTATTTTTTTAATTTGTTTATATCCTACAGATATTTACTGAATGCCTGCTAGGTTCCCACACTGCTCTAGGGTTGAGATACAGTAGGGCACAGAATAAAAATTCCTATCCTTATAGATCCTACATGCTATTATTAGCAAGTAAATATATAATATGTCATATGGTGATAAGTGCTTTGAGAAAAAATAAAGCAAGAAAAAAAAGTGAAGAAATTATTAGGTATGTGTGGAGAGGTGGGGATTATTAGTATTGTAACTAGTTAAGAGAGAACTCACAAATAAAGCACCATTTGAGCAGAGAACTAAGGAGGTAAGGGAGTGAGACAAGTATGTACACATCTGCATGCTGAACAGTCCAGGCAGACAGAACTACCAGCGTAAAGACCCTGATGCAGGGCAAGGCTTCTGAACCTGAAACTTGCTCTTAATATGCAGCAGAAGCACAGGTTACAGCAGAGTGCACACTACACTGAGAGCCAAACAAACCCAGGTGCGAGACTTGGGGACTCCACTTATTGGTTGTATGGCTTTAACCAAGTTTGAATTTCCAATTATTTATTTGTACAATTAATGCCTATCTGAAAGCATGGTCATGATACTCCAGTGGGATGATGGACTCTATAAACTGTGCTCTATAAACTGTAACAGATTATAAATGTCACATAACTACCTTTTCATATGTCTTATCTTCTAAGATTGACAGTAATATTAACTAGATCATTTAAAACCAAAGATGAAGAGCAATTTTTATATCTAAATACAACATGGAATTAATGGAATTACAGAATTTTTAGCTTCTGTGGTGTGTTTGCATTATGTACCTACTTATTTATATAATGTGACTTACCGAGCATTTGTTCAATCTCAGCATTTCTTTTTCCCTTTTTTCTTTGAGACAGAGTTTCACTGTTGTTGCCCTGGCTGGAGTGCAATCATGTGATCTCAGCTCACTGCAACCTCCGCCTCCCAGGTTCAAGTGATTCTCTTGCCTCAGCCTCCCGAGTAGCTGGGATTACTGGGGCACACCACCATGCCCAGCTAATTTTTTGTATTTTTAGTAGAGACAAAGTTTCACCAAATTGGCCAGGCTAGTGTTGAACTCCTGACCTCAGGTGATTCACCCGCCTAGGCCTCCCAAAGTGCTGGGATTACAGGCGTGAGCTACCGCACCTGGCCCAATCTCAGCATTTCTTGAAAGAACTATCATTTTTGATCACTAACAGTATTAAGATTTCCTACATCTTTCAGGTTAAATATTTTTTAAGCTTGATATTTAGTTTCATTGTTTGTGTACATACATCCTTTGTCAAATTGACTTTGATTCCTGATTGTAGACATTGACCTTATTCTTAATAAGAATAATTACAATTTTATGATTTAAAATTGAATCCTGCTATTCCCTAAGTGCTATGTGAAAAAGAGTCCCTATCATTTCTTATTTAGATAAGCATAATACATTGGAGGTTTAAGTTCAAGAAGACTGAATATCTAAGCCTCCTAGATGTCTGGGACAGGTCTAACAAGGACACTTGTTTTTTGTTGGTGACTGGAACAACGGAAAGGGTCTGATCTGGTAGGGCAGTTAACCAAAAGGCAATTTAAGTTTTCATTATGATCCCTCATTGGAGTTCTATTATATGCATTATACATGCATATATATTACAGTGTAATTATACGCAAAGCCATGTTCATGTATGTTATGAGTGATATTGAAACCATCCCAATTGCCCCCACAGAACTGATGTTTATGGTTTCTTTTGAATAAACATAAAAATTGACTCTCTGGTCTTAAAACTTCAGAAGGTTACATTTGTCTTATCTGAGTTCCTTTCACAAGAAACCAACCATAAGGCCTCCCATATGGTATCAAGGAACTGACACTTACCAGATCAACACATCCAGACAATGAGAAGCCAGTCCCTTCACTCATCATGATTGCCTAACTGACCACCATGATTGCCTAACTGAGAAGCCAGTCCCTTCACTCGTCATGATTGCCTAACTGACCAATTCCTCTTCCTTATGCCTCCTCACTTCATGTTTTCCTGCATGTAGTTACATTTCTTCCATGCTATATAAAGCCCTGATTTTAGCTGGTCAGGGAGATGGATTTGAGATTGATCTCCCATCACCTCGGCTGTAGCACCAGATTAAGCCATCTTTCCTGGCAATACTCATGGTCTCAGTGACTAGCTTTCTGTGCAGTGAGCAGTAGGACCTAGAGCAAACCCCTGGCATTTCAGTAACAGTACAAGGTTTTTTTTTTTTTTTTTTTTTTTAGTCAGAGTTTCACTCTTGTCGCCCAGGCTGGAGTGCAATGGCGCAATCTCAGTTCACCGTAACCTCCACCCACCAGGTTCAAGCGATTCTCCTGCCTCTGCCTCCTGAATAGCCGGGATTACAGGCATGCACCACCACACCTGGTTAATTTTGTATTTTTAGTAGAGATCGGATTTCTCCATGTTGGTCAGGTTGGTCTCAAACTCCCGGCCTCAGGTGGCCTCCCAAAGTGCCAGGATTACAGGCGTGAGCCACTGGACCTGGCCAATACAAGGGATTTTTAAGTGTAATTCTGTACTATACAAGTCCTTCAGAAACCAATATAGGAATGCATACAAAGCTAATTCACAGATAAGGCAGCATGTGATGAGTGTCAAATGACTGATGAAGACAAAGTACAATGTAGGGTTGAGAGATTTCAGGGGTGAGATAATTTACTAAATCAGACAATCAGGAAAGTTTACATATGAATTGGGACTTGAATTAAGGATATATGATGCAGAGATAAGAAAAAGAAGACATTTCCTGGAAAAAAAAAAAAAAAAAAAAGGCGAAGGCCTAGACAGGGTGCCCACAGAAGATGTTTATGAGGCACTGGATGAAATAATGTAGCTGAAACCAAGGGCTGATCTAAAGTAGCAGCTTCATATAGGACTATATTTAGAATGAAGGGTGGGAAGAACAGTTGGTTATGAGAGAATGTGGAAGGGCTGGAATGAATTGATCCCTGATACTCACATATACTGTTGGTGGGAGTAGAAAATAATTAAAACTTTCTAGGAAGCAGTTCAGCAATATTTCTCAAACTGTATATACTCTTTGAATTAGTTATTCCACTTCTAGAAATTTATTCTAAGGATATAATGAGAGAACATTTCAAAGATTTGTGTAGAAGGATGTTTACTATAGCATTACTTATAACAGGAAAATAAAACTAACTGTCCCATATATCAAATTGGTAATAAATAATAGTACCTCCACATATGGAATCCAATGCAACAACGAAAGCAAGTTTTTTTTATTACTAAGAAGATGCAAAGATAATATAAACACAAAGTAAAGAAAACAAATTACAAATAGTCTTTATACAATATGTTCCAATTTTAAATGATTACATAAAATGGGCGCTGAATACAAAAAAATGTTAAGAGTGGTTAATGGCCAAATTCTTTTTTTAATCTCAAGTCAATTAATACTTACCTGAGTGTTCTTTCAGTGCCAACATGATAAACTGGGATAACATGTTGGAGGACACTTGTCAATGACTGCCTATCCCATGGAAAGGACAGTTCTCATCTCATGGAGGACAGTTCTCTCACAACAGAGCCTTCTTGAAGCCAGTGTCTGAAGTACAAAGCACAGTGAAAGGCCAGTAGCACAGACATTTGAAGGTTTCACAGAACATACCAAGAAAGAACCAAGGCTTTAGTTAGTGTTTACTTTGGTGCTGGGCCTTGTACTTTTGTTTTGCATAGAGGTTCTAATGTAATCCCCCAACTGTCCTATGAGTTAGCTACTAGTGTTATTCTCATTTTACAGATGGAGAATCTGAGGCATAGAGTGATTAAGTTTCTTTTGAATAAACATAGAAATTGACCCTTCTGGTCTTAAAACTTCAGAAAGTTACATTTGTTTTATCTGAGTTCCTTTGCAAGAAAGGGTACACAACTAAATGATGGAGCCAGCATCCAAATGCAGACAATGACTCCAGATGACTCCAGAATCCACACTGACTACTACAGTCTGCAAACCCATTTTAATGCAAAAGAGAAAAACAATCCATCCTGTAGACCTCCTCATTTCAGGGCCATCTGTTACTTTGTCCTTGGTGAGGAGTTAGGCAGCATACAATCAAATAGAAATGCTCTGGATGGGGCCTGTGGGAACCATCTGGTGTTGGGCCTGGCACTTCCTCAGTTTGTAACTTTAGGCAAGTCATAACCCACTCAAGTCTTGACTTCCTCGTGGGTAAAAAAGGGAAATAATATCTGAATAGTTGGCCTCCCAGGATGGCTGTGAAGATCAAAGAAGACCAAAACACATAAAGTACTGTGAAAACTATCAAGTGGCATGCAAGTGGTATAAGGTATTATCCATCACAATACTAGCATGGAACTCTCAGAATATTAAGATTGGACATCAAATTCTTCTGAGAAGGTCCTTGAGAGTCATTCTCAAGGAGTATATCATACAATCCCAGAGACAATTGCTCCAGCTGTGGCCTGACATTAGTGATGTGCCATTAGGACAAGGCATCGAGTTTGTATCCCCGTGCAACGCACCATGTGGTGCTGACTACCGCCGAGTAATGGACACCAACTGAAGTGGGCTGGATAACAGCACTCACACAACCCACGTCACCACCTGGAAAGTCATCCGTAGAACTTTCTCTGATATTCTGGAAATAAGGCCTTTCCTAGGTTCACAACGGAGAATTTAGGTGAGTAATGATGGTGCCCACTACATACCATTACACGCTAGACCCCTCATAAATATCTTCTCTAAGGACACTGTGAATTGTCCCTGATATTACCCTATTTTACAGTTTAAAAACACGAGGCTCAGGGGGGTTTAGAGGCTTTCCCACCGGGCAGCTAAGGTACAAAGAGCAAATTAAGGGATGATGACACAGTTTTGTTTCTCCGTTTTTATTCTGATAAACTTATCCAAACTTTCTGGATTCTGTTCCTCCAAAATAAAGGTAATGAATAAATCACACTAATTTCTGGGTTTCTGTTGACACGTTAGATGAGTAAATATTCCATTTGAGATGACTCAAAATATTCTATTAAAATGTAAAAACATGTATCATTGTTTTGAGATCAATGCATGGCAGCCGGACTCATAAGACCATGTGAATTTAATAGGAAATTGTTTTGTCTAATTTTTTCTCTATTAAGAGGAAAAGGCTTTTTATTTTTAATTAAGAAAACTGAAAGGAATATTTATAACAACTATGACACATTCTTAGTGTCACTAATACATGTAAACAACTCCTGTAATTCAATAAGATTGTTTAACACTTAAACAAATTGGCTCCAAAAATGAAATTTGTTTCTTTCTTACCCAAAGGAAGAAATACAAATTTTTATCGAGTCTGTGTAAGTGCACTAGGGAAGTCCAAAGTAAAACAATGAAATCCCACATTTCACCTATTGAATAAGTAGAGATTTTTAAAATTTGTAATATTTAATGTGGGTGAGTGTAACGATAGACAACCTTTGTGGAAAGTGATTTGCTAATATGCATAAAGACCCTTCAACAACATGTTCTCTGTGGTAAATTCATTATGGCCACAAATCCTTTGACATATCCTCGAGAAAGAGGTGTGGCCTATTTTAACCACACTCTGGAATTTGGCCTGTGACCACTTTGAGCAATGGAGCATGGTGGAAGGGACTCTGCCAGTTCTGTGCCTAGCCTTTAAGAGAACTAGCAGCTTCCACTTCCTCCCTCCTGGAACCCAGTAGAGGAGCCCATCTGGAGGGCACTCGATGCCTCCAGCCACCAGCCGGCACCAGTTTGTCAGCTATATCAGTGAGCAATCTTGGAAGTGGGTCTCCAGCCCCAGTGAAGTCGTCACCTCAGCTAACATTATGTGGAACAGAAACAAATTGTCCCCAAAGAGCCCTTCCCAGACTGCAAAATTGTGAGCAAATAAATTATTACTGTTGTTTTCAGTCACTAAGTTTTAAGGTGGTTTGTTACACCACAATAAATAAATAAGACTGTCCCAATAATTTTCCTCCCAGGAATTCACACTCAGGTATTAGTTAGAAATGCAGACAAAAGCTCACATTCAAAAGCATTTCTTGTGAAGAAGCTTAGGCAAACTTTATTGTCTAAATTAGGAAAATAATTATGTAGATCACAGTACATCCATTATGAAAGCAATTTAAATGTTAGCAATTTGGGAAAATACTTAAGATATACTTTCAAGTGGAAAAAGTTATATAAAGAGCTATGCATATCAAAGGGAAAAAATTAAGTTATGAGTGGTTATTTCTGGGCAATAAGATTATGGGTGATTTTATTCTGATCTTCACATTTTTGTGGTAACGGCATAATAAGAAAAAAATAACTTTAAAAATAAGAAAAACTACCAACTTGCAAACTATGTTCATAGGTCAAATAAACATTAAAAACATTAAGTCTTATGTTAACTATACTTTCAAACTCCTTTTTATGAAAACCATTTTACCAAGGCATTCAGCAGTATCGATGCTGAATTGTGTGCTGTTTCTCATAATTGACATGCTGATATGCAGTTATATTACAGTTTTAAAAGTCAGCAGGAGATAAACCTATTAGCTAAGAGCTTCCATAATCCATAAACTCGATATAAAAATCCTGAATAATTAAGCAGTTCCAATGATATGTCAAAAAAGTGAAAAAATTGAAGAAAGGGCTTCAAAAAAAAAATCACACTAACATCATTAAAAACCTACTCTGGCTAGGACCCCTCCGACACACCATGTGTCTCCATCCTCTCAACAGCCTTGTGAGGAAAATGTTCTCCCCATTGTACAGATGTGGAAGCTTCAGACCTGACCAAAGTTTATACAGCCTGTACCTGGGAGTCTGCCGCCGTACACTCCTTCCACTGTACCCTCTCTCTGCACAAAGGTCAGTGGTTCAACATGTTTTTATGGTGAAAAACAAATTATCAAACATGTGGGCTATTTGAAAAAGTCTTTCTTTTATTCTAACACAGTTAAGTAAAATATATGTAATTGGACTTTTCAATCCTCTTAGCTACATCATTTTCTACTAACAGAACCTGAAGAGGTGCTCAAAGGTATTGGGAGGAGGGGGATCAACTTACAAAGTAGAGGTAGTTCCTGATGCAGCTCCCTCCTCACTGTCCTGTCTTCCATGCATCTCTATGTGGTCCCATCCTTAGCATTACTGAGGTTTTTAGGAAGTGGAAAGCTGGCTGTGGTTGTGGGATTTATTCACTATTCATATTGGTTTTGTTTTATTTACAGTAAGCCATATCCAACCAAGATGTGAAGGGTCAGTACCACACAGAGTCCCCACAGGACATTTGACTGGAGACAATGAAGAGCCAGATCTTAATCAAGTCCAGTGTATCTTTTTAAATTAAAGAATGTCAAATAATAAAAATAACAATAACAGCCAAGATTTTCAGTGTTTGTATGTATCAGCTCTGTGCTATGCATTTTATCTGTGAACATTATCCTACTTAATTCTCCTCCTTCTTAATAGGTAGCTATTTTTTTTTATCTTCATTTTACAGATGGAGCTGAGAACTCAGACCCCAGGTAGATGGTGGTCAGGGTATGAACTGTTTGTCTGATCTCAGTGCATGCTCCTAACCGCCATGCTATGTGGCCACATTGGCTGCAGTAGTCAGGGCTGAGGATTCAGAGGATCTTGCTTCTTTCCTCTTCTGCCAGCTCCAGAGGGAACCCTGAATACAAGCAAGGGGAGAAAGGCTGCAGCAGGGAGAGTGGAGAAATGGGAACCCTCATCTTGCAAGGTGAAGCCAGAGGGTGGCTTTTTCCAAAGCCAAGGCTACTTTCTTCCCAGATCCAAGCTACTTAGTACACTGCAGTTTCTTTCAAATTGTGTTTGTATTCACCCATCACTCCCCATTTCTAACAGGATATAAGGTAGTTATAACCACCTTGTAGATTGCATCATTGCGCTCCAGCCTGGGCAAAAGAGTGAGACTGTCTCAAAAAGCAAACAAACAAAAAAATTATGTAGCCCTGCTCATTTTTCCTTTAAAAAAATCTCATGTCTGCCTTTATCTCCCTCAATGCACAATAGTTTACCATGGCAGTTATATTCCCATTGCAATGTTCTGTTCCCAAATAAATACCATTTTTTCTTAGAGAGCCTCTCTGTTATTTAGGTTGACAGCTCTAATGTCATTTTCTCAGCAATGCTTTTCCATACAACAATATTTAAAACTGAAAGGTTTTTCCTACTTGCTTTCCCATACAAGCAGCCTACATTCCCTTCCCTGATTTTTCTCCACAGTACTTCTCGTGCTCAAATCACCAGTTACTTTCTTCCCTTTGTTTTCTCTTTATCTGTCTCCCCTTAATGCGGGCAAGTTTCCGTATTATTCATTGCTCTATTCCCAACAGCTAGAACACAGCATGACAGAGTAGATACTCAATAAATGCGTTAAGTGAATTAATTAATCGAACAACAAACTCATAACTTTACAGTTGCAAGATCCCCTCAAAACACTTGTAAAGGTAAGACAGTCAGTCAAAAGATGAGCCAGCAAGTTGGCTGAACTTTTCAGTCGTCTGGTAATAATTCAGGAAATATTTTGAAAGTCTTAAAAAATTATGTGGTGACAAATATAATTCTATTGAGATTTTAGGTGACATGTACCCTTTTATACTTTTTTTTTTTTTTTTTTTTTTGAGATGGAGTTTTACTCTTGTTGCCCAGGCTGGAGGGCAATGGCGCGATCTCCAGTACTGCAACCTCTGCCTCCCGGGTTCAAGCGATTCTCCTGTCTCAGCCTCCCAAGTAGCTGGGATTACAGGCATGCGCCACCTCACCTGGCTAATTTTGTATTTTTAGTAGAGATGGGGTTTCACTATGTTGGTTAGGCTGGTCTCAATCCACCCGCCTCAGCCTCCCAAAGTGCTGGGATTACAGGCATGAACCACTGCACCCAGACCCTTTTATACTCTTTAAGCAAGTTTAGAATTAGTGATTATCAGTCACTTATAGAAGGGGCACAGTTTGAAGAAACAGACAAAATGCAGAAGAGGTAAAGCATTACTGGAATTAAATTGCCACTGTTAATTCCTAATGCAGTTGGTCCAAATAAATCACAACTTTTATTATCCAGCTCTCTCCTGTTGGCAAAGTAAAGGCAGGAAAGACAGTTATTGATGAGCACATCTTCCTTCATGCCTCAAGAAACTCAAAATTCCATGCCTCCTAACACAAGTGCAAGAATGGAATGTGCAGAACCCGGGGAGGTATGTGCTCTGAGGAGAGACACCAGGAGACACAGGGCTCCATCTAGTACCAAGAGATGCATGCCTGCAGTCTCAGTGATGAGATGTCGTCTTTTTTAAACATTTCAATCTCAGTGATGAGAGGTTGTCTTTTCAACCAGTGAAAGGTAATCTAGCAGAACAGAAAACATTCCACAGAAAGGACAATGCAGGCAGACAGCGTGAGTCAGACCCCAGGTGGAGCTGGGAAACTTGCCCAGACCCAAAGGCCTATCCACCTGTACCATCCAAATGTGGCAAAATGCCAACCTTGCATCTGAGGCAACCACTTTTGTGCACCACTCCTTGCCACACAATAGGGTTTGGGGAGCTCTTGGCTTTCCCGTACTCAACTATGAGAGCTGGGAATATTTTCATGATAAATGAGATTTCTTCATATGGTATTCAGAAAGAAAAAGTTGAATTGACTAAGGCCAAGATGGCATTCTTCTGAGTTTTCCACTGTTGTCCTTAGCTTTGTTCACATTAATTGTAGCCTGGGCACAGACTTCATTGTGGTTTCTGGCATGGGAGGCGACTATATGACACGGAATGCTGGCTGTGAATGAGCCAGGATCTCTGAACCCTGCTTGCACCCTGAGGCCCACAAGGCCTTCCCAAGCCTTTAGCTCACACTGACCCAACCCTCTTCTACAAATACCTGTACTCTGGTACTCTAGTCTTTGATTAAATGTAATCTCACCTTACTCCATTCTTTTTTAAAAAATGTGATTATTCTTTCACAGCTAGACTATAGGTTCCTTAAGGGACAGGGACAACATTTTATGACTCTTTGTTTGCACCCACAGAACTACACACCATTGTCTGACCTAGCCTTGTATTTTTTTTCTTTTAGACGCAGTTTTACTCTGTCACCCAGGCTGAAGTGCAGTGGCACAATATTAGCCCAAAGCTGCCTTGATCTCTAGTGCTCAAGGAATCCTCCTGCCTCAGCCTTCTGAGTAGCTGGAACTACAGGTGCATGCCATCATGCCCAGCTAATTTTTTAATTATTTGTGGAGGCCAGGACTTGCTATGCTGCCCAGGCTGGGCTTGAACTCCTGAGCACAAGCAATTCTCCTGCCTCAGCCTTCCAAAGTGCTGGCACAAGCCACCGTGCCTGACCATAGCCCTGTCTCTTTAAGTAAGCCCAGCAATTGAAGAACAGAGAGCTCCGGACATCCTAGGTCTTGTTCTTTTTACCACAAAACTCTTGGATTCACTAACTACCTAATTCTTAATCTCCAGCTTCTCCTACAACTCCAAGCTTCATCCTTGTCCAATATTGGCTCTAAACTTAGAAATTTGCCCCTCACTATTCATCCCACTGGATCTGAAATGGACTTGGCTTTTTTGGTTTGGCCTCCTGTTGCCCCCTGGCTCTATCCATTCTAGGTACCTACTCCAGGAGATCAAGCCTACATTCACAAGACCCAACCTGTGATTAGCCAGATGCACAAGGCCACCACTGAGATCATCTGTGGTTCCTGTTGGAGAGAACTGAAAAAACTGGACATGCTACAATAATCACGAGTGCAATCAGAAGGAGGACACAATTCTGCCATGCTACCTGCTGCTTCTCCCACCACCAGCAGCCCCTTCCCCTCGGTGTTCATTCACCTCTAGGGTAAGCAAGAACGAATAGTCTGACTTGGCTCACCATCACCTGAAGCAGCATTTGATTTATCAGGGAAAGCATAAGTGAATTGAGGAACCAAGACATGAAAGTGGAAAAGACTGAAAGCTCCCTGAAGGCAAGAATTATGTGTGTCTTATTCACAATTGCATCTTCAGGACATGCCAGTGTCTAACCTGTTAGTAGGTTCTCAATAAATTTGTGGAAATAATTAGAGTATCTGTCTTTGATCTCCATCATACCGTTTTTTGAGGGAATTAAGTCAATAAACATGTGTTATTCACATAGGCAGACACATTTTAGATGCTTGTGTGTTAAGTTTCACTACTGATGTAGATAAAATGCTAGTTTCACTATCGATGTAGATAAAATGCTATGGCACTTGCACTCCAGCCTGGGCAACAAGAGTGAAACGCAGTCTAAAAAAAAAAAAAAAAAAAGCTGTGGCACACAGACAGCACCTTATGGAGTCAATTATTCTGTTCAAATTGGGAGACTACAGGGGAAAAAGTGACATTTGAGCTGGGCCTTGAAATAGGAAGCAGCATTTCAAAGGAAAGTATAATGATGAAAATGAAATTGGCCTCACAATTAAGACTCCTTGAGGGACTGCCTCCTCCTCATAAAAGAGCTGCTGGTGCCCCTCTGGCAGACAGAGCTGATTGCTGACAACAGGACTCTATCACAGATGCTCCACAACACACTGGAGATGCCCAAGAAGAACCCCACGGACATAGATGGGGAGCAACCTGGAAGATGCCTCAGAACACTGGTCAGTTCTAGGGCTCCCTCAAGGAGTTCTGGGCTATTCTTGGTGGACCCTGGGGATTTAAGTCTAACTATGTGAGTCAGAATGCAGATGGAAAAGTCTGGTGCCTTAGAAAGGTCCTGGAACCAGCTGGGTGTGGTTGTTCTCACATGTAATCCCAGCACTTTGTGCAAATTACTTGAGGCCAGGAGTTCCAGATGATCCTGGGCAACATGGCAAAACCCCATCTCTACTAAAAATACCCAAAGTAGCCGAGTGTGGTGGCACGTGCCTGTAGTTCCAGCTACTCAGGAGGCTGAGGCAAGAGAATCGCTTCAACTTGAGAGGTGGAGGTTGCAGTGAGCTGAGATACCACCACTGCACTCCAACCTGGGCAACAGAGCGAGGCTCCGTTCTCAAAAAACAAACAAACAAAAAACCTGGAACTACCTGAGCCTCTGGTGTGGCTGGCTCTCATGGTCATTCCAGGCAAGGATCTCCGTGGTAACTTTGCCAGCTCCCAAGGCCACCAGAGAAGAGAGCTTCCCTGGAGATCCAGGCTATTCTACACAAATGGTTGTAGACATTAACTAGGGAACACCCTCTTACCTGCAGCCATCTATATAATCTCTAGGATATAGGCTGGGATGAAAAAGTCCCAAATGGGAAGAAAAAGTCCATGACCAGTAAGGAAGCTATGAGAATACATTAGAGCCATCAGTCATGTCTCTCCACTCTTTCAAAGAGATAATAGCAACACTGCTAGGCAGGAGTCTAGCTATGCAAAATTAAAGAGGAAGTGAGGTTCCGGGCAGCACTAAATTCAGTTGACCTGAAGACCCTGGGGAAGTACCCCATGTTGTGAATCAGGTTGCCTAGACCCCAGTGGCAGCACTGTTACTATTTGTCTGTGGACAAATAATGATGTTTTGATTAAATAAATATTATCGATAGAATATTATCATAACAGAGGAAATAATCCACTTGCAAAAAAAAGAACTTCATTTAAACTGCATCATAAGCCAGAATTAATTAGTAACTACAGCATCTTAAATAGTACAGAAGTTTCCATTTTCAAGATACTTTACCATTTGTCATTGTATATAATATTCATAATCCCTATTGAGGTAGACAGAAAAACAGGTAAGACAGAGAGGCTAACTACATTCTCAGGTTTCACAGCAAAGCAGGAGGCAAGCCCGAGAAAGCCTGATTCCCGATCCTGAGGTTTTCTAATCCTGGTCGAGCATAATAACTGGGAAAATCTCTACGATCACTGCTTTTATTTAGCCATCTCCAGATTTCATCTGTCAGGTGCTTCCATTTGATTTTCTTTGGTAACAAAATGCTATAGCTGACTATTTAGCATTTAAAGCACTTAACTTGATTTTTTTTGTTTTGTTTTTGTTTTTTTAAGACAAAGTCTTGCTCTGTCGCCCAGGCTGGAGAGCAGTGGCGCGATCTAGGCTCACTGCAGCTTCCACCTTCCAAGTTCAAGGGATTCTCCTGCCTCAGCCTCCAAAGCAGCTGGGATTACAGGTGCATGCAACAGCACCTGGCTAATTTTTTTATTTTTTTGGTTGAGACTGGGTTTCACCATGTTTCCCGGGCTGATCTCGAACTCCCAGGCTCAAACGATCTGACCACCTCAGCCTCCCAAATTGCCAGGATTACACGCATGAGCCACCGTACCTAGCCTATTTCTTTTCTTTATGATGCATGTTCCCTGTTGCATGTAGTAAGAGGAATGTAAAGCAAACTATCTTTATATTAATTTTAAGAAAAACACTTAGTTTCAGGAGTGTATGTGCAGGTTTGTAATATAGGTAAATTGCGTGTTGCAGGAGTTTGCTGTACAGATTATTTCATCACCTAGTAATAAGCATGGTATCCAAGGTAGTTTTTTGATCTTCACCTGCTTCCCACCCTCCACCCTCAAGTAGATCCCAGTGCCTATTGTTCCCTTCTTTGTGTCCATATATACTCAATGTTTAGCTCCCACTTACAGGTGAGAACACACAGCATTTGGTTTTCGGTTCCTGTGTTAGTTTTCTTAGAACAATAGTCTCCAGCTCCAACCATGTTGCTGTAAAGGACATGATCTTATTCATTTTTATGGCTGCATAGTATTCCATATGTATATGTACCACATTTTCTTTATCCAGGCTACCGTTGATGGGCATCTAGGTTGATTCTATGTCTTTGTCATTGTGAATAGTGCTGCAATGAACATATGCATGCATGTGTCTTTATGGTAGAATGATTTATATTCCTTTGTGTATATACCCAATAATGGGATTGCTGGGTTGAATGGTAGTTCCGTTTTAAGTTCTTTGAGAAATCACCAAACTGCTTTCCATGGGGGCTCATCTAATTTACATTCCCACCAGTAGTGTATAAGTGTTCCCTTTTTCCTACAACCTCATCAGCATCTGTTGTTTTTTGACCTTTTAATAATAGTCATTCTGACTGGTGGAAAATGATATCTATCTCATTGTGGTTTTGATTTGCATTTCTCTAGTGATTAGTGATGTTAAACGTTTTTTCATATACATGTTGGCCATTTGTTATGTCTTCTTTTGAAAAGTGTTCATGCCCTTTGTCCACTGTTTAATGGAGTTGCTTGCTTTTTGCTTGTTAATTTGTTTAAGTTCCTTTTAGATCCTGAATATGAGACCTTTGTCAGATTCATAGTTTGCAAATATTTTCCCCCATTCTGTGAATTATCTGTTTACTCTGTTGATTGTTTCCTTTGCTGTGCAGAAGCTTTTTAGTATAACTAAGTCTCATTTATCAATTTTTGTTTTTGTTGCAATTGCTTTTGGCACCTTCATCATTAAATCTTTGCCAGGTCCTATGTCTGGAATGGTATTTACTAGGTTTTCTTCAAGAGTTTTTATAGTTTTAGGTTTTACATATAAGTCTTTAATCAATCTTGAGTTAATTCTTGTATATGGTGAAAGGTAGGGATCCAGTTTCAATCTTCTGCATATGGTGAGCAAGCTATATCAGCATGATTTATTAAATAGGGAGTCCTTTCCCTATTGCTTATTTTTGTTGACTTTGTCAAAGATCAGATGGTTGCAGGTGTGCAGCTTTATTTCTGGGCACTCTATTTGGTTCCATTGGTCTATGTGCCTATTTTTGTACAGTACCATGCCGTTTTGTTCACTGTAGACTTGTTACATAGTTTGAAGTTGGATAATGTGATGCTTTCAGCTTTGTTCTCTTTGTTTAGAATTTCTTTGGCTATTTGGTCTCTTTTTTGGTTCTATATGAATTTTAAATTAGAAAAAACTTTTTCTAATTCTGTAAAGAATGTCATTGGTAGTTTGACAGGAATCGCATTGAATCTGTAAGTCGCTTTGGGCAATATGTCCATTTTAACAATATTGATTCTTCCTATTCATGAGCATGAAACATTTTTCCATTTGTCTGTGTCGTCTCTGATTTCTTTCAGCAGTGTTTTGTAATTCTCGTTGTAGAGATCTTTTACTCCCCGGTTAACTCTATCCCTGGGTATTTCATTCTTTTTGTGGCTATTGTGAATGAGACTGCATTCTTGATTTGGTTCTCAGCTTAGATGTTGTTGGTATATAAAAGTGCTACTGATTTTTGGCAGGGCACAGTGGCTCACGCCTATAATCCAAGAACCTTGGGAGGCTGACACAGGCAGAGCACTTAAGCTCAGGAGCTCGAGACCAGCCTAGGCAACGTGGCGTAATCCCCATCTCTACCAAAAGATACAGAAATTAGCTGGGCTTGGTAATGCATGCCTGTAGTCCCAGCTACTTGGGAGGCTGAGTTGGCAAAGGCCGCCGTGAGCTGAGATCACACCACTGCATTCCAGCTTGGGTGACAGAGTGAGACCCTGACTCAAAAAAAAAAAAAAAAGAAGAAGAAGTTTAGAAGTGCTACTGAATTTTGTACATTATATAACAGGCTTTTAAATGTTCCAAATCCCAATTTGGTTAACTGGAGAACAATTCATCACAACTGAGGAGCAATTCATCACAACTAAGACTTATTCAAAATTCCATATATTCCCTTATTTTAAGGAATCAGGAAAAATACCAGAGTTTTTAATCTGTTTGTGGTTATATGGGGAGTGCCCAGTGCCCAACCCTACTCATGCATGCCCTCCATTGACACACACCCACTTGGCTGCAGCGTTTCCCCTATGGTCTCACTGCCCCTCACTTCACCCACATGCTCATCACTACCTCAAGCCATGACATGTTCCACCCTTCTCCACCACTGTTCCACTTGTAGCTTTGCCTTGACTCTGGTCTCTGTTAATTAGTTGGCACAAGTTTGAAAAGAAGCATTGGTTCACATTTTGGACGAGCAATAAGTTTACACTAAAATCAGAGGGACAAATGGAAAACCCAGCAAATAACTTAAACTTAGCAGCAGGCATCAAATAAAACTGTTCTGTTGTCGAATAAATTTAGCTGAGTTAGGAAAATTCTCCAGTTTCTTTACTTAGAATAACAATTTCTAGCCCTAACAAACCCAACATACATTTTTTGTAAACATTTCACACTTTGGGAAATGTTGGTATTGATCATTATTAAAGTGTATTCAATAGTGAAGGCATACAGAGTTTCCATCACAAGTGAACAGCTAGAAGGTCCTGGAGACATGTGTTCCACGGATGGAAAGCCTGATACTTGCTTGGGTCTCTCAATGCACCAGCAGTACAGAAATGTAACACCACCTCCTTTACCATACTGAAACAAAATTCATAGATATGTCCTACATAAACATAATTTCCAGAAAGGCTGACAACAACAACATAATGTGTATTTCAATATGCAAATGTTTGTTCATGTATAAACCAAAAAACAAGTAGTCATATGCTTGCATCTACATGTGGAATAACTGTGAATGCGACAGCTTACAAACACAGGCTACACAGTTGTGCTATATCAGCTACTCAAACACAACCAATGGTGTCTGTTCACGATATGCCTTTCTGAAATAAGAAACAATTTTTGCAAAGCTCCAAACAAAACGAAATACACCCAGCTACCTGGGAGGCTGAGGCAGGAGGATCACTTGAGGTCAGGAGTTTGAGGCCACAGTGCACTACTATTACACCTGTGAATAACCATTGCAATTCAGCCTAGACACCATAACACAACCATGTCTTTTATTATTATTATTAATATTTCAATAGTTTTGGGGGAACAGGTGGTGTTTGATTACATGGATAAGTTCTTTAGTGGTGGTTTCTGAGATTTTGGTGCACCCATCACCCAACTAGTGTACACTGTACCCAGTGTGTAGTCTTTCCTCTCGCCCCTCTCTTTCCCCTGAGTCCCCAAGGTCCACTGTATCATTCTTATGCCTTTGTGTCCTCATAGATTAGCTCCCACTTACAAGTGAGAACATACGATGTTTGTTATTCCTGAGTTACTTCACTTAGAATAATGGTCTCCAATTCGATCGAGAATGCAAATGACTTTTTTTTTTTGGTTGAGTAGTATTCCATGGTATATATATATATACCACGTTTTCTTTATCCACTTGATTGATGGGCATCTGAGCTGATTCCATATTTTTGCAGTTGTGAATTGTGCTACTATAAACATGTATGTTTAAGTGTCTTTTTCATATAATTGTTTCTTTTCCTCTGGGTAGATACCCAGTAGTGGGATTGCTGATCTACTTTTAGTTCTGTTTTTTTTTTTTTTTTTTTCGGTAGAGTCTTGCTGTGTCACCCAGACTGGAATACAGTGGTGTGATCTTGGTTCACTGCAACCTCCACTCCTGGGTTCAAGTGATTCTTCTGCGTCAGCCTCCTGAGTAGCTGGGATTACAGTCACACACCACTATGCCTGGCTAATTTTTGTATTTTTGGTAGAGATGGGGTTTCACCATGTTGGCCAGGCTGGTCTCGAACTCATAACCTCAAGTGATCTGCCTGTCTCAGCCTTCCAAAGTGCTAAGATTACAGGTGTGAGCCACCACACCCACCCTACTCTTAGTTCCTTAAGGAATCTCCATACTGTTTTCCACGGTGGTTGTACTAGTTTATGTTGCCACCAGCAGTATAAAACTGTTCCCCTTTCACCACAACCATGCCAACATCTATTTTTTTTTAATTTTTTAATTATGGCCATTCTTGCAGGAGTGAGGTGGTATCTCATTGTGGTTTTGGTTTGCATTTCCCTGATAATTAGTAATGTTGAGCATTTTGTACATGTTTTTTGGCCATTGTATATCTTCTTTTGAGAATTGTCTATTCATGTCCTTAGCTCACTTTTTGATGGGATTCTTTGCTTTTTTTCTTGCTGATTTGTTTGAGTTCCTTGTAGATTCTGGATATTAGTCCTTTGTCAGATGCATAGTTTGCAAAGATTTTCCCCCACTCTGTGGATTGTTTATTATGCTGATTACTTATTTTGCTATGCAGAAGGTTTTTGGTTTATTTAAGTCACATCAAGTTATCTTTGTTTTTATTGCATTTGCTTTTGGGTTCTTGGTCATTAAGTCTTTACCTGAGCCAATGTCTAGAAGGGTTTTTCTGACATTATCTTCTAGAATTTTTATGGTTTCAGGTCTTAGATTTGAGTCTTTGATGCATCTTGAGTTGATTTTTGTATAAGGTGAGATGTGAGGGTCCAGTTTCATTCCTCTACATGTAGGTTGTAGAGGAATGAAACTATTATCCCAACACTATCTGTTGAATAGGGTGTTGTGTTGGTTATTTTTTATTATCCCAACACTATTTGTTGAATAGGGTGTTGTGTTGGTTAATATTAAGTGTCAACTTGATTGGATTGAAGGATGCAAAGTTGTTTCTGGGTGAGTCTGTGAGGGTGTTGCTAGAGGAGATTAACGTTTGAGTCAGTGGACTGGGAGAGGCAGACTCACCCGTAATCTGGATGGGCACCATCCCCCCAGCTGCCTGTGCAGCAAGATAAAGCAGACAGAAGAAGGTGGAATGAACAGACTTGCTGAGTCTTCCAATTTTCACCTTTCTCTCTTGCTGGATGCCTCCTGCCCTTGTACATCAGACTCTAAGTTCTTCAGCTTTTGGACTTTTGGACTTACACCAGTGGTTTGCTACGGGCTCTTTGGCCTTCAGCCACAGACTGAAGGCTGCACTGTCAGCTTCCTTACTTTTGAGGTTTGGGGACTCAGAGTGGCTTCTTAACTTCTCAACTTGCAGACAGCCTATAGTGGGACTTCACCTTTTGATGATGTGAGTCAACTCTCCTTAATAAACTCCCTTTCATATATACATTATATCCTATTATTTCTGTCCCTCTTGAGAACCCTGACTAATACAGGGTGTCCTTCCCCCACTTTATGTTTTTGTTTGCTTTGTTGAAGATCAGTTGCCCGTAAGTATTTGGCTTTATTTTTGGATTCTCTAGTCTGTTTAATTGATCTATGTGCCTATTTCTATGCCAGTACCCATGCTGTTTTGGTGACTATAGCCTTGTAAGTATAGTTTGAAGTTGGGTAATGTGATGCCTCCAGATTTGTTCTTTTTGTTTAGTCTTCCTTTGGCTATGCAGGGTCTTTTTTGGTCCATATGAACTTTAAGACTGTGTTTTCTAGTTTTGTGAAGAATGATGATGGTATTTTCATGGAAATTGCATTGAATTTGTAAATTGCTTCTGGCAGTATGGTTATTTTCATAATATTGATTCTACCCATTCATGAGCATGGGATGTGTTTCCATTTGTTAGTGTCATCTACGATTTCTTTCAGCAGTGTTTTGTAGCTTACCTTGTAGAGATCTTTCACTTCCTTGGTAGGTATATGCCCAGGTTTTTGTTTGTTTGTTTGTTTGTTTTGCAGCTATTGCAAAAGGGGTTGAGTTCTTGATTTGATTCTCAGCTTTGTCACTATTAGCGTATAGCAGTGCTACTGATTTATGTATATTGATTTTGTATCCTGAAACTTTACTGAATTCATCTATCCGTTCTAGGAGTTTTTTGGATGAGTCTTAAGGGTTTTCTAGGTATACAATCATATCATCCATGAACAGCGACAGTTTGGTTTCCTTTTTACTGATTTGGATGCCCTTTATTTCTTCCTTTTATCTAATTTCTCTGGCTAGGACTTCCAGTACTATGTTAAATAGAAGTGGTGAATGTGAGCATCCTTGTCTTGTTCTAGTTCTCAGGGAATGCTCTCAACTCTTCCCCATTCAGTATAATGTTGGCTGTGGGTTTGTCATAGATGGCTTCTATTACTTTAAGGTGTGTCTTTTCTATGCCAATTTTGCTGAGGTTTTTAATCAAAAAGCGGTGCTGGATTTTGTCAAATGCTTTTTCTGCATCTATTGAGATGATCATGTAATTTTTGTTTTTAATTCTGTTTACGTGGTGTATCACATTCATTGGCTTGCATATGTTAAACCATCCCTGCATGCCTTGTATGAAACCCACTTGATCATGGTAGATTATCTTTATGCTGTTGGATTTGGTTAGCTAGTATTTTGTCGAGATTTTTTGCATCTATGCCCATCAGAGATACTGCTCTGTAATTTTCTTTTTTGGTTATGTCCTTTCAACATTTTGGTATTAGGGTGATACTGGCTTTCTAGAATGATTTGGGGAAGATTCCCTCTTTATCTTTTGGAATAGTGCCAACAAGATTGGTACTGTTTCTTCTTTGAATGTCTGATATAATTCAGCTATGAATCGGGTAATCCTGGACTTTTTTCTTGTTGATTTTTTTTAAATTGCCATTTCAATCTTGCTGCAAAACAATTTTTTACTAAAAAATTTTAAGCACATTTTCCCTAAAAACTTGTCAGCCAGGCACAGTAGTTCCCACCTGTAATCCCAGCACTTTGGGAGGCCAAGGCGGGCGGATCACAAGGTCAGTTCGAGACCAGCCTGGCCAACATAGTGAAACTCCGTGTCTACTCCATGTCTCCTACAGCGCCCCAGGCTTGCTAGGATTAGGAAATTCCAGCTGGCCAATTATATTCAGACTGGTTCTCTGCTCTTGAACCTTGTTTATCAATGACAATGCATGCACAGCTGGACATGAAAGTTCATTAGTGATTCTAGTTTCACCCTGACCTTGTGATCTCGCCCTGACCTCCTGCCTTGTGATCTTTGGTTGCCCTTAAAGCATATGCTCTTTGTGACCCACACCCTATTCGTGCACTCCCTCTCCTTGAAAATTGCTAATAAAAACTTGCTGGTTTTACAGCTCAAGGAGCATCACAGAACCTGCCGACGTGTGATGTCTCCACTGGACACCCAGCTTTAAAATTTCTCTCTTTTGTGCTCTTTTCTTTTATTTCTCAAACCAGCCGACACTTGGGGAAATAGAAAAGAACCCACATTGAATATCAGATTTGTGGGTTCCCCTGATATTTGTGCTCTTTCAGACTCTTTGATGTAGGCATTTAATGCTATGAATTTTCCTCTTACCACTGCTTTTGCTGTGTCCCAGAGGTTTTAATAGGTTGTATCACTATTATCATTTAATTCAAAGAACTTTTTAATTTCCATCTTGATTTCATTGTTGACCCAATGATCATTCAGGAGCAAATTATTTAATTCCCATGTATTTGTATGGTTTTGCAGGTTTCTTTCAGAGTTGATTTTCAATTTTATTCCACTGTGGTCTGAGAGAGTACTCCATATAATTTCAATTTTCTTAAATTTTTTGAGACTTATTTTGCAGCCTATCATATGGTCTGCCTTGGAGCATGTTCCATGTGCTTATAAACAGAATGTATATTCTGCAGTTGTTGGTTGGAATTTTCTGTAAATATCTGTTGAGTCCATTTGTTCTAGGGTATGGTTTAAGTCTATTGTTTCTTTGTGGACTTTCTGTATTGATTACCTGTCTAGTGCTGTCAGTAGAGTATTAAAGTCCCCCACTATTATTGTGTTGCCATCAATCTCATTTCTTAGGTCTAGTAGTAATTGTTTTATAAATTTGGGAGCTTCAGTGTTAGGTGCATGTATATTTAGGATTATCATATTTTCCTGTTGGACTAGACCTCTTACCATTTTATAATGTCCCTCTTTGTCTTTTTTAGCTATTGTCACTTTAAAATCTGTTTTGTCTGATATAAGAATAGCTACTCCTGTCCACTTTTGGTGTTCATTGGCATGGAATGTCTATCCCACCTCTTTACCTTAAGTTTATGTGAGTCCTTATGTGTTAGGTGAGTGTCTTGCAGATAGCAGATACTTAGTTGGTGAATTCTTATCCATTCTGCCATTCTGTACCTTTTAAGTGGAGCATTTGGTCGGGTGTGGTGGCTGATGCCTGTAATCCCAGCATTTTGGGAGGCCGAGGTGGGTGGATCACCTGAGGTTGGGAGATCAAGACCAGCCTGACCAACATGGAGAAACCCCATCTCTACTAAAAATATGAAATTAGCCAGGCATGGTGGCTCACGCCTGTAATCCCAGCTACTTAGGAGGCTGAGGCAGGAGAATCGCTTGAACCCAGGAGGTGGAAGTTGTGGTGAGCTGAGACTGTGCCATTGCACTGCAGCCTGGGCAACAAGGGTGAACTCTGTCACAAAAAAAAAAGTGGAGCATTTAGGCCATTTCCATCCAGCATTAGTCTTGAGATGTGAGTACTATTCTATTCACTATGCTAGCTATTGCCTGAATACTTTTTTTAAAAATTATTATTGTTTTATAGGTCATGTGAGAATTATCCTCTCAGAATGTTCTATTTTGGTGTATTTTGAGGATTTGTTTCAAGATGTAGAGATTTAGAGCTCCTTTTAGCAGTTCTTGTAGTGCTGGCTTGGTAGTGGCAAATTCTCTCAGCATTTGTTTGCCTGAAAAGGACTGTATCTTTCCTTCACTTATGAGGCTTAGTTTTGCTGGATATAAAATTTTGGCTGATAATTGTTTTGTTTAAGGAGGCTAAAGATAGGAAAACAATCCCTTCTAGCTTGGAGGGGGAGGGTTCCTGCTGAGAAATCTGCTGTTAATCTGATAGCTTTTCCTTTATAGGTTACCCAATGCTTTTGCCTGACAGCTCTTATGACTCTTTCCTTCATTTTGACTTTAGATAATCTGATCACTATGTGCCTACGTGATGATCTTTTTGTGATGAACTTCCCAGGTGTTCTTTGAGGTTCTTGTATTTGGATGTCCAGATCTCTGCCAGGGTCCATCCCACACATCCCAGCTACTGGGATACACCCAGCTACACACATACAACAGATGAATAACGTACTCAGACACTGATATTCAGTGAAAGAGCGGGCTTAGGGGCTGAAGCCACTGACCAAAAGAGTTGTAGCAGCCGAGGCCCTGACTAACTGGCCCTGCGGGAATTTATTCAGCATGCATTAAATGACAAAGGCTTTGAGTCAACACCACTAGAGGGTAACTAACCTGGTCGCCCTCCCCTGGAGAGAGCCTCCTGCCGGCGAATGATCAAAAGTTAGTTTTAGGACCACATGAGTAAACAAGTTATTTAGGTAAACTCTCTTACATTCCTTTGTACCTACTTTAAGCTATTTACTTAAGATAAGAGGATTAGGCTGCCTTCAGCCAGATCTATTACTGAAGTTATGCAAATACCCCAGCCTTCCAAGAAGGTTTGTGTCTATTTCTTACAACTATCCTTAAAATTTTTCCCACCAGCCTGCCTTACCTCCCACAGATCTCTAGCAAGGTCAGGAAAATTCTCCTCAATTATTCCCTCAAATATGTTTTCCAAACTTTTAGATTGCTCTTCTTCCTCAGGAACACCAATTATTCTTAGGTTTGGTCATTTAACAAAATCCCAAACTTCTTGGAGGCTTTGTTCACTTTTTAAAATTATTTTTTCTTTGTCTTTGTCAGATTGGGTTAATTCAAAATCCTTGTGTCAAGCTCTGAAGTTCTTTCTTCAACTTGATCTATGCTATTGTTGGACTTTCCAGTGTATTTTGCATTTCTCTATGTGTGTCTTTCATTTCCAGAAGTTGTGATTGTTTTTGATTTGTGGTATCTATTTCTCTGGAGCTTTCCCCATCCATATCCTGTAAAATTTTTTAAATTTCCTTAAATTCATATTCACCTTTCTCTGGTACCTCCTTGAGTAGCTTACTAATTGACTTTCTGAATTCTTTTTCTGGCAATTGAAAGATTTCTTCTTGGTTTGGATCCATTGTTGGTGAGCTAGTGTGATTTTTTGGGGGTACTAAAGAACCTTGTTTGTCATATTACCAGAATTGTTTTGTTGGTTCCTTCTCATTTGGGTAAACTATATCAGAGAAATATCTGGGGCTCAAGGGCTGCTCTTCAGATCCTTTTGTCCCATGAAGTGCTCCCTTGATGTGGTGCTCTCCCCCTTTCCCTAAGGATGGGAGTTCCTGATAGCTGGACTGCAGTGATTGTTATTTCTCTTCTGGGTCTAGCCACCCTGCAGAGCTACCAGGCTCCAGGCTGGTACTGGAGAGTATCTGCAAAGAGTCCTGTGATGTCGTCTGTCTTCAGGTCTCTCAGCAGTGGATACCAGCACCTGCTCTGATGGAGGTAGCAGGGGAATAAGGTGGACTCTGTGTGGGACCTTGGTTGTAGTTTTGTTTAGTGTGCAACTTTTCATGAATGCTAGTTGTGCTGGCAGTAAAGTTGTCACATGGACAGACTTAGGACCTCTGGTTAGCCAAGATGTTATGGGCAGTGGAGTTAGCTGTTGTTTTTTCCTTCTGGGGCGCAGGGTTGTTATTTTATGAGTTGCTGTGTTGGTTGGCCTCCAGCCAGGAGGTGGCACTTTCAGCACAGCATCAGTTGTGGTAGTATAGGGAGGACACAATCTTGCCCTAGGGTCGTGTGGATAAGTATTCGGGTTTCTCAGGTGGTGGGCAGGGCCGTAGAGCTCCCATGAGATTATGTCTTTTGTTTTCACCTACCAGGGCAGGTGGAGAAAGACCATCAGGTGGGGGCAAGGTTAGGTGTGTCTGAGCTCAGACTCTCCTTGGGTGGGGCTTGCTGCACCTGCTGTGGGAGATATGGGTGTGTTTCTCATACCAAAGGAATTATGGCTGTCTCTGCTGCATCATACGAGTCTCTAGGTCAGTGAGGGAAAGCCAGCTGTGACAGGCTTCACCCAGCTCCCAGGTAGCCAGAAAGGCCAGTCTCACTCCCACTGTGCACCCCCAACAACACCGAATTTATATCCAGGCAGGTGGTGAGCAGGGCTTGGAACCGGCCCCAGGCTTGGAACAAGCCTCTCCTCTGAGAAAGCAAACAAGTCTTTCAGGATTCGCCCCTCCCGCTGTGGCTTCTGTAACTGTGTCTGCATTTCCCGTTTGCCCCCAATCCTGGTTTCTGCCCTGGAAAATTCACACTTGGTTGAAATTAGTACAAAGTTCAGCTGGAAGTTTCCTTCTTCCTGTGGTCTTTCCGCAATTCCACTGGCAGTCCTCCCCAAAGACCCCTGTGAAATAAAGTCAGAAATGGGTTCCCTGGGCTTCCTTGGAGGCCAGAAGTGCCTACAGGCCTTTCCTGCTGCCTCTTCTACTTTCATATTTCTCTCCACTCTCTAAATTCGTTTCAGCTCTAGATAAAGTTAAATCCGTCTCCTGTCATCCAGATTTTCAAACTCCCCGGTGAGGATGTGTGTTCAGAGGCAGACTTTCACCCTCTCACACTTTGGGCACTCACAGTTTTTCGGCTGTTTCTTGGAGTTTGCAGTGGCAAGCCACTTATCTCAAAGGGTCTGTGAATTTTTTCTGTTTTCCTGGTATGCTCCTTGAAGCAAAAGTTTACGATGTGGTCTCCACATGCTGTTCTGTCCATTCAAATGGGAGCTACAAGTTAGTCCTGCCTCCTGTTCACCATTTTCCCCTGCAGGCCTCAAGATCATGTCTTTTTAAAAAATTATTTTTGATACAATCATCTTTCCTTGATTTATATTGTCATTGTATTCCTAAGACATTCAAGTGTCTACTACAAAATCCTAATAATCTTGTATTGATATGTTAAACAAAATTAGTAGTAGGCTTAATTAGATACAGATTTTTAGCTACATGATTGTCAGCACAAGTGAAAGTCCCAAGGGTTGGAGGACAATTCTTGCTTCTATAGCATTGTTGGATGCACCGAATGTTACCTAGCATGTATCCATGGCTTCTGGCCAATCATTGTGACAACAAAAACACTCCCACAAATTTATAAAACGTCCCCTAGGGGGTGGTACCACTCCATTGAGAACCACTGCTGGAGGGCTTCTGAGTCTTTAATAGGATAATACACGCTGCAAAGGCAGAAACAAGGATAGGATACTTTTTTTCCCCCAAGTACAGGTAATTTCTTGAAGGACTATCACTTCACTAATCACACTTCGGGAAATGTTGGTATTGATCATTTTTAAAAGTGTATTCAATAGCAAAGGCATTCTGAGTCTTGGTCACAAGGGAACAGCTAGAAAGTTCTGGAGACACGTGTTCCATGGATGGAAAGCCTGATACTTGTCTGAGTCTCTCAATGCATGAATCATACAGAAAAGATGTCATCTCTAAGAATATAAAAGGGAAGGAGCTCATAGAGACTTTCTAGTATACTCAGACATCACAGACACAGCGTGAGTCTCCTTAGTGCCATTTAGAATAAATGATTTTTTTAAAGTTTCGTACTTGGAGTCCAGATTGTTGCTTTGAAGTCAGCCTTGTAGTCCTTAGACATATTCATTCCTAAAACTCATTTTTCAAGGGTCATAAGTGTCTCTAAGCCCATTTCCTAAAAGGAAAGGGGACTTGTGGATCAGCCCAGTGAATGAGGGAGAAAATGTTGACTATATTTTTCATTATCAATTCAAAATATAAAATTCAAACAATGAAATGTTTATTTTCACTATTTTCCCAAGCCTGTAGATTTTATAAGTATTGAAAGATCTATTTAAATTGGAAAGTCTACATTTTAGATTTTACTTCTCCCAAACCTGGCTTTAACTCATAACCCAATGTTTACCAGAAAAATAAATAAAAGCCACATTATTCGGGACCTAGTGAGACTGAAAATGTCCTGATCACTACCTCGAGTAGAAACAGACTCAAGTAAACAATTACAGAGTAATGGGTGAGACAAGACACTTCATCCAACTTGGAGCCTAAAAAGAGTTTATTGAAGACTAATTAGGATGGGACCAGAATTATCTCCTTAATTATACTGTCAATTTTAACAGATGTTAAGTATGAGAATAATGCTTTTTCAGAAGTACTTATCAGGCATTGGTGCCACCTGGTGGCCATTTTAATTAAATCTAAAATTATTGTTTAAAAGAATTGGAAGCTTTTCCCCCTCACTGGGGGAAAAAAAATAGGAAAACACATTTTTTATTATTTTGCAATATACTTTATTTTACAGTTTCTGAAACTTGGGGACCAATATATCAATTCACCCTTACTAGATTCTCCAGTCAACCTGACTCGAGTCACTTACTAAAAGACCACATCTCATCTTTATCCAGATTTGTGAATAGGTTAACAGTTACTACATAATTTGTAAAATAAGTACTTTACAGAGGTAATGCAAAGAAAATTCCGATGAAATGAGCAATAAGAGATCATCAATGTTCGATCATATATATATATTTTTTTCTCTGAGATGGAGTCTCACTCTGTTGCCCAGGCTGGAGTGCAGTGGCACAATCTCGGCTCACTGCAACCTCCACCTCCAGGGTTCAAGCGATTCTCCTGCCTCTGCCTCCCAAGTAGCTGGGATTACAGGCGTGTGCCACCACGCCCATCTAATTTTTTGTATTTTTAGTAGAGACGAGGTTTCGCCATGTTGGCCAGGATGGTCTCAATCTCCTGACTTCGTGATCCGCCCACCTAGACCTCTCAAAGTGCTGGGATTACAGGCTTGAGCCACCGTGCCCGGCCCTTGTTCATATTTTTAAAGACACTTCATTCAACAGTTTTTAAAGCAAAGGTCTTTACTTATTTAAAAAATCTAAATTATGGCATCAGTGGTCCTTCCTAAACAAGACTCAGAGAAGTACAAACCTTAAAGAAAAATAATTTATGGGCCAGGCATGGTGGCTCACGCCTGTAATCCCACTTTGGGAGGCTGAGGCAGGAGGATGGCTTGAGCCCAGGAGTTCAAGACTAGCCTGGGCAACATGGTGGGACCCCGTCGACACAAAAAATAAAAATAAAATTAGCCAGGCATGGTGGCGCACACCTGTAGTCCCAGCTACTCAAAAGGCTGAGGCAGGAGGATCACTGGAGCCCAGGAGGTCAAGGCTACAGTGACCTGTGATGGTGCCACTACATTCCAGCCTAGGTGACAATGAGAACCTGCGTCAAAAAAAGAAAAAAAAAGAAACTTACAGCTATAACTACATCAAAGTTAAATATTTGTTTAGCAAAGGACATCGTACACAAACTTAACAATGTATTTTCCATGTCTAAAACCAACAAAGTCTATTATAAAAGAAATTTCTTCAAATCAACATGAAAGGAAAATCAAAACATATGAAAAAATACTGACCCGGATGGAAATCTTAAATAACCAGTGAGTAATAAGAAAGGATAGTCAGCATGTAATGAAATAAATATAAAAGAGTATCACTTTATACCTATCAAAAATTAGGGGTAAAAAGTCTGATATTATCAATTGTTAGTGAAACTATGAGGAAACAGAAACCTTCATGTACTGCTGGTAGGAAAGAAATTTGACAGTCCTTATAGTTAGCTATCTGTGGGAGACCAGAATAAAAATAAAAGATTGTTGAGCTAAAGACTATTAAGAAGCAGCAGATGGGCCGGGCACAGTGGCTCAAGCCTGTAATTCCAGCACTTTGGGAGGCCGAGGCAGGTGGATCACTTGAGGTCAGGAGTTTGAGACCAGCCTGGCCAACATGGTAAAACCCCATCTCTACTAAATACACAACAAGTAGCCGGGTATGATGGCGGGCGCCTGTAATCCCAGCTACTTGGGAGGCTTAGGCACGAGAATCACTTGAACCTGGGAAGCAGAGGTTGCAGTGAGCCGAGATGGCACCACTGCACTTCAGCCTGGGTGACAGAGCGAGACTCTGGCTCCAGAAAAAAAAAAAAAAAAAGAAGGAGCAGATGCAGGAGAGCTCTCTGCCCTCCCTCTATCTGCCTGAAAGCAGGACATAGATTTATAAGAAAAAAGGTATCCTGCCACCCCTTCTTTACCACAGATAGCAAAGGTTAACCACTGAAGACGGCTTTAGACCCTCATTAGCCTTGAAATGATACCAGAGGAAATTTATTTTCACAAGCCTTACTAACCTTTAGCTGCCATTCGTTTGCCTTCCCCACAAGTTGTTGCTTGTAGAGACTCCAAGTCCTTTTCCTTTGTGCTGTCACTTCTCTAAAAATTTACTCTTCTTTGTTGAAAATAAAATAAAAGCTAGAATTCAAAGCTACCTCTTCTTTGTTGAAAATAAAAAGCTAGAATTCAAAGCTACTTCTTTGAGAACTACTCATTGGTATCTCCCTTGTACATATGAAACATATATGTTGATAAACTTGTTTTTCTCTTGTTAATCTGTCTTTTGTAACAGGGATCTTTTCTGATTACAAATGTATGGGAGTTATTTTCCCCCTACATACGCATCCTACAACCCAAGAGTCACATTCCTCGATGTATTCATTTTCTATTTCTGTGTAACAAATTACTCCATGATTTGGTGGCTTAAAAATAAATAATAAAACAACACTTATTATCTCAAAGTTTCTGTGGGGCAAAAATTCAAACATGACTTTCCTGAATGCCCTGAATCACAGTTTTTTGAAAGACTGCAATCAAGGACCTGGAGCTATAGCCATTTTAAGGATCAGTGTGGTTGTTGGTAGGCTCAGAAGATTCATTTCCAAGCTCACTCAGAGTGTTGCAGGTCTTAGGGCCTCACTGGCTGTTGGCCAGGGACATCAGTTCCTTGCCACATGGACCTCTTCCTAAGGGCAGTTTATAACGTGGCAGCTCACTTCCTCCAGAGCAAGAGCTCCAAAAACAGAGAATGAGAAATGGTGAGCAAGACAGAAGTCACAGTCTCTGTAAACCAATTTTAGAAGTGACATCGCATTACATTTGACATATTCTCTTTGTTAGAAAAAAATCACCAGACCTAGTGCATATTAAAAGGAAGGACATTAAACAAAAGCATGGATATCAGGGGGCAGAAATCATTGGGAGCCATTTTAGAGGCTGCTTACCACACTGGGTATGTATCCCAGAAACTCTCAACAAAGCCTCAAAAGAATAGAAAAGATGAGGCTTCTTTTTTTCCTTTTTTTCTGAGACGGAGTCTCGCTCTGTCACCCAGGCTGGACTGCAGTGGCACAATCTCTGCTCACTGAAAGCTCCGCCTCCCGGGTTCACACCATTCTCCTGCCTCAGCCTCCCGAGTAGCTGGGACTACAGGCGCCCGTGACCACGCCTGGCTAATTTTTTGTATTTTTAGTAGAGACGGGGTTTCAGTGTGTTAGCCAGGATGGTCTCGATCTCTTGACCTCATGATCCACCCGCTTTGGCCTCCCAAAGTGCTGGGATTACAGGTGTGAGCCACCGCGCCCGGCTGAGATGAGGCTCTTTATCACAGCACTGTGCAAGATAATTGCAGGCAACTTAGATGCCCAACAATGGAAAAATGGATACCAAAAGAGTATTTCTTTAAATTTAAACCATAAATAACAGTGTGAAGATTTGATTTTAGATAGATAGATAGAGACAGATTTCAATGTATCTACATAGAAGTATGAGAAGTAGACATCCTTGGCATGAGTGACAATGGGAGAAAGGAATGAGCATAATCAATGCAATTTTATGGATCTAAAGGCCTTAAAAACAAAGCCCCAAAACCAGGAGTAAAAATAATGTATCCCTCCACGGCTATGTTCCAGCCCCTGAGTTCTCCTTGCTAGAGATAGCCACAGTTACTGACTATAAAAGATAAATGCACATGTATGAAGTCTTTGTACAGGTTATTTACCTGTTGTTTTCCAGTCCACCTACCCTCCTATAATCTGAACATCTAGGGCTGGGAGGTATCAAACTACATTTCCAGGCTCTCTTGCCTCTCTTGTTAGGCACGGAAAGGAACTGAGAAGGCTGAAAAAAGAGAGAGAAAGGCTCTTGACTCCAAATGTGTGGTAGTTGGTGGCAGATACTCTTGCTGCTATGTGAATGAAGTGAATCCAGATGACCAGCTAGGGCAGAGGAGCACCCTTTGGCTAAGTGAGACTTCTTTAGCAGATCCAAGCTTGACTCTAACCATGCCTCCAATGGTGCAGTAGCCAGCCCAGGGGCATCTCTAACTTCTGATCTCTGGATATCACCCCTTCATCTTCCATGTTACTGCTCCAGTCCCATTTGTCTTTCTTTTTGCACTTCCAGCCCTTTTAGGTCAGGGCACCTGAAAAATACTGCTTTACTATTAACCTCAGAATAATTGGACCCCACAATTTTAGACAATGAAATTCCTGTTTTACAGATGAGGAAATTGAGTTAAAAGAAGGTACTTGCCTGAGGGTCACAGTAAGACCTGGGATTTAAACCCAGGGCATCTGGTTCCTGGGCCCATGCACTTAGTCATATTCGCTATGCTTTCTTTCACACACGTATAAGTAGAGCAATACTACACTTCCGCATGGTACCATATTAAAGGAAAGAAATGCATGGTAAAGATAGCGAAATAATGTCTGTGGGCCATTCAAGTAAATATTCATTCCTTAGAAAAAGGAAAATGTGGACAAAATAGTTATAAAATCAAGTGACATAACCAGTCTCCATTCCTTCTTGATAAATTCATTTATATGCTGGGGTAAAATTAAGTAAGTTTCCATATGTCATACCACAGATCTGCTGCTAAACTTTCCAAAGTTCAGTCAGTGGGGCGTGCCAGAATACGTGAAGATATTATCAGACCTATTCTAACTGCCCAATGGGTTCACCTCGCCCGCCGCCTAGACAGCCAATTTATCGAGACAGGGGAATTGCAGTGGAGAAGGAGTAATTCATACAGAGCAGCTGGGCAGGAGACCAGAGTTTTATTATTACTCAAATCAGTCTCCCCATATGGGATCAGAGTTTTTAAAGACAATTTGGTGGGTAGGGTCTTGGGAAGTGGGGAGTGCTGATTGGCCAGGTTGCAGATGGAATCATAGGGGGTCGAAGTGAGTTTTTCTGCTGTCTTCTGTTACTGGGTGGGATGGCAGAACTGGTTGAGCCAGATTACCGGTCTGATCCATTAAGTACAGGGTCTGAAAAATACCTCAAGCACTGACCTTAGGTTTTATAGTAGTGAGGCTCTCCTCAGGAGCAATTTGGGGAGTTTCAGACTCTTGGAGCCAGAGGTTGCATGACCCCTGAACTGTAATTTCTAATCCTGTAGCTAATTTGTTAGTCCTGCAAAGGCAGACTGGTCCTCAGGTGAGAAAGGGGTCTTTTTGGGAAACAAAATTTTTATCAGTTTTGTTTCAGAGTCAAACCATGAACTGAATTCCTTCCCAAGGTTAGTTTGGCCTATGCCCAGGAATGAACAAGGACAGCTTAAAGGAAAATGTGGACAAAATAGTGAATTTCAAAATCTTGAAAGCAAGATGGAGTCACTTATGTCCGATTTCTTTCATTATCATAATTTCCTCAGTTATAATTTTGCAAAGGTGATTTCACTATTTCCCATGTTAGACTGTCTCTTATCATAAGGTATTTTGAAATACCAAAAGAAATACTAAGACAAGCCATATCACAACCTTTAAAATTATCCTTTAAAAAAGAATTTCTGGCCGGGCGCAGTGGCTCAAGCCTGTAATCGCAGCACTTTGGGAGGCCGAGACGGGCGGATCACAAGGTCAGGAGATTGAGACCATCCTGGCTAACACAGTGAAACCTTGTCTCTACTAAAAAATACAAAAAATTAGCCGGGCGTGGTCGCGGGCACCTGTTGTCCCAGCTACTCTGGAGGCTGAGGCAGGAGAATGGCGTGAACCTGAGAGGCAGAGCTTGCAGTGAGCTGAGATCCGGCCACTGCACTCCAGCCTGGGCGACAGAGCGAGACTCCGTCTCAAAAAAAAAAGTTTCTCTTATTCTTGCTTACACTGTACATTGTCAAACCACAGAACCACGGGGAAAAGTATAGGACGTTGATGTTACTATCACTTTAATAGGCTAAAGTCCAAAGCTAGAAACTGTCAGAATATTTTATTTCCCAAGTTGCTAAGTCTCCATCCAACTTTTATGGGCTTCAGTTTATTCCATATCTGACAGCAAGCAAGCATGTTTCTGTGAACATTCACAGTGCTAAACACTCCTAATGAAAATAAACGGCTTTTCATTTTCTAAGACAGAAGTCATTCTGGATTGCCAAAATTGAAAATCGCTAGTCCTCTGTTATGTGCCACCTCCCTAACAATAACCTCACATAAAAGAGGATCTGCTTTTCTTTTTCCTTTATCCAATATCATCTTCGTCCCTTTTGCTAACATTAGCAATAACAACTAAAAAAAAAAAAAATGTGTCCCTTCATGGAACTCTTCTAAATTAGATTAGATGGAACTGAATAAACATACACACACTCTTTCTGTCACATTAACTTTTCTCTAAAGAACACCTCAGAGATCAATGATGGATAGATTGCTCAATAAACTGCCAATATTCACTCAAGTTTCTTTAAATAAATAATATAACAAAGGAAGAATTCTTTCCTTTCCTCTAACATTACCTTATATTAGCTAGTATATATATTATTCACCTTGTATACATTATATAAACACAGTATTGTAATACTAGCTAATATAAGAGGAAAAATATATAATACATATTTTAAAAGATATATTTATACATATTAGCTAATATATAATCCTCTGATATTAGCATTATATAATATGGCGATACTTTTAACTCTTAACTTTATTCTGAAATAATTATAGATGCACAGGAAAAAAAATTGAATGTACAACTGATCCTTGAACAGCATGGGGGTTAGGGATGCCTGCCACCCACACCATTGAAAATCCACGTATCATCCCCCAAAATTTAACTACTAACAGCCTACTGTGGACTGGAAGTCTTCACAATAACATAGTCAATTAACACGTAATTTGTATGTTATATATATATAATATACTGTATTCTTACAATAAAGTAAGCTAGAGAAAATCAAGAGGAGAAAATACATTTACAGTACTGTGTTGTATTTGTCAATACTGTAACTTTATATCATCTATTTACAAGGTGAACCATCTGTCTGAAATAGTGGACAGAGCTGCAAACCTCAATCTACAGTACATATTAAGCAACTCAACTTTTTCTTGTCATGATTTTTCTCTGCTTCTTGGGAGCACTTCCAGCATTACTAGTGGCATTTCATAGAGGTCGCATGGTGTTATTTAAAGTTTACAGTATTGCACTGAACACAATAAAAAATATGCAGGAACAAAGACAGATCACTTTTTACTGTGATAAGCAATTTACCAGAGAAATGAGCTGCTCATGCCAAGATGATTAGGGTCTCATGGAATTTTAAGTGGAACTTCCAACATGAGCTCACTACAATAGCAACAGGAAGTGGCTACAAAATTATTACAATAGTACAGTGTTATTCCAGTTAATTTTATGAAGATTGAATAAATCATTTTTGCATCTGTTTACATTTCTCAATGGTGAATAGCGCCATGTATAAGTGTTTGTGTGCCTAAGTTTTGATAAATGTTAACTTTCTATATTTGTGTATACTTTATGGTAGTAAATGATAAAATAGACTAGCATACATTTTATGCATTCATGCCATGTCTAACTTTTTCTTAACTTTTTGATATTTCTAGGCTACATGGTTTGTCTGTTTTTTCAAACTGTTGCAAATCTTCAAAATATTTTCCAATATATTTATTGAAAAAATCCACCTACAAGTGAACCCTCACAGTTCAAATGCGTGTTGTTCAAGGGTCAACTGTACTCTTCACCCAGCCTCCCCCAGTGGTAACATCTCACATAACATAGTACAGGACCAAAACTAGGACACTGACACTGCCACAAACCAATATCTAAAATAAGAGGCGGCCAGCCTGAAGTAAGACTAAGAACACTTGGAGTTATGTCTTCTTAGCTTCCCCAATCCCTCCTTGTATATTAGTCGGTTTTCACACTGCTATAAAGAACTATCTGAGACTGGGTAATTTATGAGGAAAAGAAGTTTAATTGACTCACAGTTCCACAGGCTTAACAGGAAGCATGACTGGAAGACCTCAGGAAATTTACAATCACGGCAAAAGGGAAAGGGAAAGCAAGCACATTCTTTACTTGGTGGCAGAAGTGGGGTGGGGGAAGTGCCAAACACTTAGAAAACCATCAGATCTTATGAGAACTCACTATCACAAGAACAGCATAGGGAAAACCATTCCCCCATGATCCAATCACCTCCCTCCATGTTCCTTCCCCAACATCAGGAATTACAATTCAACATGAGATTTGGGTGGGGACACAGAGCCAAACCATATCACTCCTCCACCTCAAGCCACCTTCCAGAGTACTATTAAAACCAATAAAATCTGTAATGTGTAGAAAGAATATATGCGGATTAACTAACCCACTCAAGACAACAGTAGCAGAAAAAGTCAAGCTACTTTAAAAGAATTGATAGGGGTACATCTACTATCATCTGAACTTTAACCTTAGTAGGTGTTTGGGGAAAGAGGGTTGTCCTACTTCTACAATCAGAACAAGCATTTCCCGTCAGAAGTTGCACAGTGAAATGAATTTTAAAGATGTAGAGAGTATCAGTTAGCTATTACCTATAATGCTGCATAAGAAACCACCCCCAAAACTCAATGGCTTAAAATAATAATCATTTATTCTCATACTTACGGGTTTGAGTTGTTTGGGGTAGGTAACACTGCTTCAAAAGTTCCATCCTGAGTCCAGTTTGGGGAGGCAGTGACTACCCACAGATGTTTTTCCAGTGATGATGGTAGGACAAGAACTCAAGTACAAATAACCACGTTTGTTCCCTGACAAAGATGAAAATACTCTCAAGAATATTATTTTAATCCATAACTATTTATTTATTCCTGACTATGAGTATCAGGCCATTTCTTATAAAGAAAAGAAGACAAACATGACTAGGGAGGGCAAAGAGTAAGGTAAATGAAACAACTCCCAAACGAACTTTTGCTCCATCACAAATTTGCCTAGCATCAAAGTCCGTCTATTATCAGAGAAGGCAAAATGCCAAAATTGGAACTCTACCATCAGAACACAGATTTTTTTAAAGACTCTCTTTGAGACAAAGCAAGTCACATTCCAGACTATTCAGTATCATCATCCCAGGAATTTAATACCATTCCATGGAGACTTCTATAGCCCTCTTAGTATAGAACATTCTTGAATCCAGATGTACACTGATTTATCTTGTCCTTTATTGAGTAGTCAGCCCATTAGCATTATTCTGGTACAAATCCATAAACACAGGAAAACTACCAGACATATTTTCTAGTTCGTGAATATTCCCCAATAGTTTTTCTTCTCTGTATAGGTCATTTGTGGTTGTCCACATGATTATTTATAAATAACATGTGACATTATACACAATAAAGTTCTCTGGAGAAATAAAATAATTTACTGTGCATTAAAACTGAACAGTCTGTGCTAATACTACAATATCAGACTTCTGTGGTTGACCAGCACTGAGAGGTGAAGCCAGCTGGACTTCCTGGGTCCAGTGGAGACTTGGAGAACTTTTCTGTCTTACAAGAGGATTGTAAAATGCACCAATCAGCACTCTGTAGCTAGGATTGTAAAACGCACCAATCAGTGCTCTATAGCCATCAAGAGGTTTGTAAAATGCACCACTCAACGCTCTGCAAAATGGACCAATCAGCACTCTGTAAAATGGACCAATCAGCAAGATTCTAAAAGTAACCAATCGCGAGGACTGAGAAAAGGGCAGTCTGATAGGACAGAAACAGGACATGGGAAGGGACAAATAAGGGAATAAAAGCTGGCCACCTCAGCCAGCAGTGGGAACCCACTCAGGCCCCCCTTCTACATGGTGGAAGGTTTGTTCTTTTGCTCTTCACAATAAATCTTGCTCACTCTTTGGGTCTGTGCCATCTTTAAGAGTTGTAACACTCACCACAAAGGTCCATGGCTCCATTCTTGAAGTCAGCAAGACCATGAACCCATCAGAAGGAACCAACTCCAGACACAGCACTACTCATATAAAATTTAACAATATATAGGATTAGATGCAGATTTGGCTTCTATAAACAAAATAAAGTCTTGATCAATACAGACAACTCTCTCTACAAGTTCTATTTACCACCTCTCCAAAACCTTAAAAATCTGCTTGACTTCCTGCTTCATGAATGGACTCTCAAAGAGTTATTTAAAACAAAGCAATACCCAACCAAAAAGACCACCCATTTTTCAAAATGTAGCTCAAATCAGATTGTACTACTAACTACATACTTGAGGACCTATGCATTGTGCTATATTTGTGCTGCCCTAAGGAAATATATAGCTTAGTTGGAGAGAAAGACATACATACATATAAAAATGGCAATGATAACTCAGGAGGTTTATAAAAACTAACCATGTAGGACAAATTATAACTGCTACAGAAGTTCATCTAATAGATCACTATAGACTGGGCTTCACCAGAATTGAGCCTAGAAAACATTAAAAGAGAAAAACATGCCAAACATCAAGAACAGTAAGACTGTAAAAGAGACAATCTCATAAACTGCATTACATGGTAGGTACAACCTTTCTGAAAAGGATTCTTCTATGTACTGAGATTCTTATATGCTCTTTGACACAGTAAATTCAGTCTTACATATATATTCTGAGAAAATAATGAGAAATGAAACAAATTTTTACAGGAAAAAAGAAAAAGAAAAAAACCTAGAAATGCCCAGCCACAAAAATTGTTAATTCAGTATTGGTATGTCAGAGTATCAATTGTCTAATGTCACAACAATGCTCTGTATCAACCACAAATCATCAGGGGCATACAAGTTTATTGCTCCTGTGTCTGGGGTGAGTTGGGGTTTGCTAGCAGCTCTGCTGATTTTAGCTGTGCTTGCTCACATGTCTGAGGGTTAGCTGGCTTCAGCTACGGCAACCTACGGCAACCTCTGTTTGTTCTCCCTCACTTCCTCCAACAGATTTAACTAAACATGTTCTCACAGCAATGGCAGAGGCCCGAGAGGAAACATGCAATCTCTCTGAGGCTCAGGCTCAGAACTTGCTCCTCATTCTAATCTCCAAAGGTCAAAACAAAAGTAAAAGGGCACTACAAAGGGACATCAGAAAAAACAACCTAACAATGCACTTTAAAGAACTAGAAAACCAAGACCAAACCAAACCAAAAATTAGTAGAAGAAAAGAAATAATAAAGATCAGAGCAGAAATAAATGAAATTGAAATAAAATACAAAAGATCAACAAAAGGTTGGTTTTTCTGAAAAGATAAACAAAATTGGTGACCTTTCAGCCAGACTAAGAAAAAAAAAAAAAAAAGACCCAAATAAATAAAATCAGAGGTGAAAAAGGAGACATTATAACCAATACTGTATAAACTAGAAGGATCATTAGAGACTACAATGAGCAAGTATGTGCCAATAAATGGGAAAACCTAGAAGAAATGAATACATTCCTAGACACACAAAACCTAGCAAGATTGAACCATGAAGAAATCCAAAATCTGAACAGACAAATAAAAAAATAACAGGATCAAAACCAAAAAGTCTTCCAGCAAAAAAAAGCCTGGAACCTGATGGCTTCACTGCTGAATTCTAGCAAACATTTAAGGAAGAACCAATACCAATTCCACTTAAACTATTCTAAAAAATAAAGCAGGAGGGAATACTTCAAACTGACCCTATGAGGCCATTATTACTCTGATGCCAAACCCAGACACACACATACACACACACACACACACACACACACAAAGCTATAGGCCAGTATCACTGATACGTATTGATGTAAAAATCCTCAACAAAATACTAGCAAACAAAATTCAACAACATATTAAAAAGATCATTTACCGTGACCAAGTGGAATTTATCCCAGGGCTGCAAAAATAGTTCAACATATGCAAATCAATCAACGTGATACACTATGTTAACAGAATGAAGGACAAAAACAAATGATTATTTCAATTGATGCTAAAACAAGCATTTGATAAAACCCAACATCTGTTCAGGATAAAAACCCTAAAAAAATTGAGTATAGAAAGAACACACCTCAACATAATAAAAGCCATATATGATAGACTCACCACTAGTATCATGCTGAATGGGAAAAAACTGAAAGCCTTTCCTCTAGGAACTGAAACACAACAAGGATGCTCACTTCACCACTGTTGTTCATCATAGTACTGGAAGTCCTAGCTGGAGCAATCAGGCAAGAGAAAGAAATAAAGGGCATCCAAACTGGAAAGAAAGAAGTCAAATTATCCTTGTTTGCCAATGATATATTTTAATTGGAAAAACCTAAAGACCACCAAAAATCTATTAGAACAAAGAAATTCATTAAAGTTGTAAGACACAAAATCGACATATAAAAATCAGTAGCATTTCTATAAGCCAACAATAAACAATCTGAAAAGGAAATCAATAAAGTAACTTCATTTACAATAGCTACAAATAAAATTAAATACCTAGGAATTAAACAAAGTGAAAGATCTCCACAATTAAAACTATAAAAAGTTGATGTACTTTGTAAATTGAAGAGGACATAAAAAAATAGAAAGATATCCCATGTTCATCAATTAAAAGAATCAATATTGTTAAAATGTCTATACTACCCAAAGCAATTCACAGATTCAATCCAATCCCTATCAAAGTATCAATGACATTCTTCACAGAAATGGAAAAAAAAAAAAAAAAATCCTGAAATTTACATTAAACCACAAAAGACCCAGAATAGCCAAAGCTATCTGAAGCAAAAAGAAGAAAATTGGAGGAATCACATTACCTGACTTCAAATTATACTACAGAGCTATAGTAATTAAAACAGCATGGTACTGGCATAAACAGACACAGACCAATAAAACAGAAGAGAGCCCTGAAACAAATCCATACATCCGCCATGAGCTCATTTTTAACAAAGGTGCCAAGCACATACACTGGGGAAAGGACAGTCTCTTCAATAAATGGTGCTGGGAAAACTGGATTATCAATATGCAGAAGAATGAAATTAGACCCATCTCCTACTACATACAAAAATAAAAAAATAAAAAAAAATAAAATGAAGACTTAAATCTAAGACCTCAAACTATGAAACTAATAAGAGAAAACATGGGAGAATCTCTCCAAGACACTGGCCTGAGCAAAGATTTCTTGAGTAATACCCCACAAGTACACGGAATCAAAAGAAAAATAGACAAATAAGATGACATTAAATTAAAAAGCTTCTGCACAGCAAAGAAAACAATCAACAAAATGAAGACAAAACCCACAGAATGGGAGAACATATTTGCAAACTATCCATCTGGAATTAATAACCGGAATACATAAGAAGCTCAAACAACTCTACAGGAAAAAAATCTAATAATCCAATCAAAGTATGGGCAAAACATTTGAACAGACATTTCTCAATATACATTTCATATACAAATGGCAGGCAGGTGAAAAGGTACTCCACATCACTGATTATCAGAGAAATGCAAATCAAAACTACAATCAGATATTACCTCACTCCAGTTAAAATAGCTTTTTTTTCCAAAAGATAGGCAATAACAAATGCTGGCAAGGATGTGGAGAAAAGGGAACCCTCATACACTGTTGTTGGGAATGTAAATTAGTACAATCACTATGGTTCCTCAAAAAATTAAAAACAGAGCTACCATTTGATCCCATAATCCCACCGCGAGGTATATACCCAAAAGAAAGGAAATCGGTATATCGAAGGGATATCTGCATTCTCATGTTTACTGCAGCACTATTTACAATAGCCAAGATTTAGAAACAACCTAAGTGTCCATCAACAGATGAATGGATAAAGAAAATGTGGCACTTACACACAATAGAGTACTATTCAGTCATAAAAAAGGATGAGATCCTTCATTTGCAACAACATGGAGGAAGCTGGAGATCACTATGTTAAGTGAAATAAGCTAGGCACAGAAACACAAACTTCACATATTCTCACTTATTTGTGGGAGCTAAAAATTAAAACAATTGAACTCAGAGAGAGAATGAGGTTACCAAAGGCTGGGAAGGGTAATGGGGGGAGGTTTGGGGGAAGAGGGGATGGTTTTAATGGGTACAAAAAAAAAAAAGAATAAGATGTAGTATTTGATAGCACAACAGGGTGACTATAGTCAATAATTTAATTGTACATTTTAAAACAACCAAGATACTTTAAGTGAAACAAGAAAAAAAATCAAGAGTATAATTGGATTGTTTGTAACACAAAGGATAAACATTTGATGTGATGGATATACCACTTACTCCCATTTGATTTTTATACATTGTATGTCCATATCAAAATATCTCATATACTCCATAAATATATATACCAATTACATACATACAGATAAGAATTAAAAATTAAAAACAAAAAACAAAGTGATATCAGGGTCAGCAGGTCTGTTGTCTGTTTTTTAAAATAACGCTTTATTAGGACACAGCCACTCTCATTTACACATTGTCTATGGCCCTTTCATGCCACAACAGGAGAGCTGAGTAGTTGTGATAGAGACCATATAACCTCCAAAGCTTTAAATATTTATTTGATCCTACTATAAGTTATAGGATAAAAGGCTTAGATACAGGGAAGAGTGATGAATTGGGGATATTCTGTGATCTACTAGTGTAATATTGTTTTATTAAATATATTTACAAAGAATTGTCAATGGCTTTGAAAGGGCTTATTTTATAATAAAGAAGGCACAAAAACTATATATACAGTATGATCTCACCACTAATCATCTGTAAGTTATATTACATATAAATAATTCACATAAATAATTTTCATATATATTTTTATTATATTATTTTTTATTAATTTTTTTTTTTGAGACAGAGTCTCACTCCTGCCCAGGCTGTAGTGAAGTGGTGCGATCTCAGCTCACTGCAACCTCCGCCCGCCAGGTTCAAGCAATTCTCCTGCCTCAGCCTCCCGAGTACCTGGAATTACAGGCGCCCTCCACCACATCTCGCTAATTTTTGTATTTTTAGTAGAGATGGGGTTTTGCTATGTTGGCCAGACTGGTCTCAAACTCCTGACCTCAGGTGATCCACCCGCCTCGGCCTCTCGAAATGCTAGGATTACAGGCAAGAGCCACTGCACTCAGCCCATATATATATATATATTAAAGGCAAGCCACAGACTGGGAGAAAACAGTTGTAAAATACATATTAACAAAGGACTATCATCCAAAATACACATCTTAAAACAAGAAAACAACCCAATTTAAAAATGAGCAAACATGTGAACCATCACATCACCAAGATATACAGGTGGCAAATAAGCATATGAAAAGATATTTATCATCATTTGTCATCGGGGAACTGCAAATGAAAACAGCAATGAGATACTACTGCACACCTATTTGAATGGCTAAAATCTAAAAACAACTGACACTACCAAATGCTGACAAGGATGCAGAGCAAGAGGAACTCTCATTCACTGAAAGTGGTAATGCAAAAGGATACAGCCACTTTGGAAGACAGTTTGGTGGTGTCTTCCAAAGCTAAACAATCTTAGAATAAGATCCAGCAATCATGATTCTAGATGTTGATCCAATTGATTTTAAAACCTAAGTTCACAGAAAAACCTGACCATGAATGTTTATAGCAACTTTATTCATAATCACCAGCAGCTGGAAGTACTCAAGATGTCTTTCAATAGATGAATGGATAAGCAAACTATGGTACATCCGTACTATAAAATATAATTCAGCAAATAAAAAGAAATGAGCTAACAAGCCACAAAATACATACAACATTAAAAATGCATTGCTAAGTTAAAGAAGCCAGTACGGAAAGCTACATGTTATATGATTCCAATTATACAACATTCTGAAAAAGGCAAAACTACAGAGACAGTAAAATGATTAGTGGTTGCTAAGAATTTAGGGTTTAGGACGAATAGGAGAAACACAGATGATTTTTAGGGCAGTAAAATTCTATCTATACTGTAATGCAGATACAAGGCATTACCCATCTGTCAAAACCATAGAAATCTACAACACAAAAAATAAATTTAAAAAAATCATTTAGGAGGTCAGGTGGTCCCAGGAAGAAATGAAGACTATGATAAGACTAACTTTTTTACAAGTATATGAAACAACTGCACTAAAGAGAATGGGGAGAAGGTGCTGACCGAAATAACTCTGGAAATGAGAACAGTCTGTAAGACTAAGGGCAAAAGGGAACTGCACATAAAACATTTACTGTAGTTAATAAAGTTATTTTTTACAGGATGTAGGTTAATGATTCTTGTACTACTATACTTGTATACTGGAATTTAATAATTAAGTAAATAGATGGCAGATGGTGGAAATCAGGTTTCACACTGTTGGAATGGCAGATAAACAAAGACAAGTAGCTAGACTGACCCATGCAGTAATTAATTATAATTGGAGACATCAGTATAAATGGATGGCAGATGGTGGAAATCAGGTTTTACACTGTTGGAATGAGAGTTCACGGAAAAACAAGGACAGGTAGCTAGACTGACCCATGCAGTAATTAATTATAATTGGAGACATCAGTATGACTTCATGTGTACTTTAACAGAGATATATTTGATACATATAGAAATATTTATAAACATATATAAATACATAGGTTAGTAAAACAGCATTTTTTTTACTCTGTCAGCTGAGAGGAACTAAATGAAATTACCTCTCAGTAGCAGCAAGCATGCCTAGCACCTAGATGTTGGTTTCCAAAACCATTCTCCAATAAATAAAACCAGAGTTCCTTGAAAAAAATGACCATTTCTAGGGCAATAAATACACAAGATGAGTCTGTAACACCTTATAGTACCAGAACGTAAGGAAATGCTCAAACACAGACACACCATAACACAATGATGGGCGTATGGCAAAGGACCATACACCCAAAGGAGACAACTGAAAGAGCTCCCAATGGCCAAAGCTAGAACAATTCGAACAAAATAATTAAAACAGTATCAGATTATAACACCAAGTATAAAATAAATATTCATGACTCCATATGGCTAAACATGACTGAAATAATTAGTAAATTAAAAAGAGACAAATCTCCCATCCAGGAGAATTCCAAATAATTTACATAGATATCCCATGCTTAAGGAGGGGCAGTATAACTCACTACCTCTTAGGCATGGGCTGTGCACAGTGACTTCCTTAGAAAGTGTACAGTAAGGAAAGGGGGAAAAAAAGAGTAACTTTACAGTGGAGAAACCCGACAAACTCTACCTCAGTCAGGTGATCAAGGTGAACATCAACAGTGAGAAATCATGTTGATAGTAAACACCATTGAAATTATGTCATGAAAATGGCACTTTGCCTCTGCAGTTTTTCTCCCAATAATCTGTAATCCCAGTCTTATCATGAGAAAAACATCAGACAAATTCCAATAGCAGAGCATCCTATAAAATATCTGAGCAGTATTCCTCAAAATGGTTAAGATCATCAAAAACAAAGGAAATCTGAGAAACTGCCACTACAAAGAGAAGCATAAGGAAATATGACAACTAAACATAATGTGATACCCTGGATGGGGTCCTGGAAAAGAAAATTAGATAATAACTAAAGAATTCTAAATATATGGACTTTAGTAATAATGTATCAATACTGGCTCATTAACTATAACGAGCATACAATTATGTTTTATATCATACTGATATAAAATGTTAATAGGGAAAACTGGGTATGGAGTATATGGGGATTCCCTGTAGGGTTTTCTTAATTTTTCTGTTAAATGTAAAACTAAATAGAAAATAACGCCTATTAAAAAAAGAAAAATATCAAAATGTTAACAGTGAATCCCTGTGGTAGGATTATGGGTAATTTCTACATTTGTCTTTATGGTTCTCTATATCACATGAATTTTCCAGAACAAACTCTATGACTCTATGCTGCTCTAAAAGTGTATGCATACAAAACGCAACAAGCAACAAGTCATTTCTCAACTTGTTTAAATACTAAACACTAAAACTGTTTATAAATTTTAAAAGCAGAAACTACTGAATTACAATTTGTTGCATACTGACTATGCTAAGAATTTTAGCAATCCTCTATGTAGTGAACAGTATTATGTCCTTTTAACAAACTGAAGAAATAGGTGTTCAGAAAGTTTAAGTCATGTAGCTAATAAGTGACAGGTAAGCTGATTCCAAAACGTTTTCATTTTCATCATACAGCTCCCAAGAATTGTCCAGCACTTAATAAACGAGTTCTAGAACTACTTTACCTTAGAGTACTTCACAACAACAACGCTGTGAAGCAGGTGATAAAGACCATATTGATGTGAAACTGTGTCAGAAGGAAAATGTCTGACAGGCACCACTGCAGTGCTGACTCCAACAAAAACAAAATAAAATTGCCATCACATAAAACAATACAAGCAACATTGCTACAGAAACATAGTGGCTGCCCAACCTATTCCAAATAACCTTTAATTACTATAGATCTTGCTTTGTCACCCTGAATCATATCTTTTCCCTAGACAATAACACAGTTTTCAAAATGTATCAAGTCAATCAACTAAAATTCAATTTTCTTATCACATTATTTTGAAGTACAGAAAGATACCTAGACTGATTTCTTGCTGTCATCAAGGCCCACTACCCCACCGATCAAGTTATTTCAACATGTGACAGAACTGATAAGCTGAGAATGCGTAACACTGACATCAGTGTTTATTTATGAAGCCATTTCATGATTCCTTAAATCACAGATTACTCAATTCAAACTGCCCTATTTTTAAGTACATTCGTTCCTCATGATGCAAAATAGCCAAGAGTAGATTATATGTGGGGCCTGAACAAGAAAAATTCAAATCCAGTTGTATCAGCATATGAACAAGATCAAATACAGAGAAGCACCTGTCAAAAAGACGTAAGCCCCAGCTTGAAGGGGTACCCACTGGCCAATTCTGGAACAATATGAACATCAAAATAAAAAACAAGAAAACAACCAAACTGCTATGGACTGGATGTTTACGGTGCCCCAAAATTCATCTGTTGACACCTTAATCCCTAATGTGATGGCATTAGGAGGTGGGTTATTTAAGAGGTAATTAGGTCATAAGTGGAACCCTTATAGCTGGGATGAGTGCTCTTATGAAGAGATAAGAAATACTGGAGAGCTCTCGCTCTGCTATGTGAGAAGATGGCAAGAAGACAGCCACGTATGTGCAAACCAGGAAGAGGGCTCTCACCAGAATCTGACCATGCTAGCTAGCACCCTGATCTCAGACTTCCTAGCCTCCAGAACTGTGAAAAGGTTTGCTTTCTTATTCAGTTACCTAGTCTATGGTATTCTGTTATAGCAACCCCAACTAAAACACAACCCAATTCTTAAAAATAGACGAAAGATTTGAACAGCCATTTTACTGACAAAAAGCTATACATAATACGCACATGAAAAGATGTTCAGTATTATTAGCCATGAGGGAAACACAAATTAAAAATCACAAAAAGACACCACCATCCACCTATTAAACTGACAATATCAAAAGATGACAAGGATGCAGAGTAAGTGAAACTCTCACACACTGCTGGTGGGAAAGCACAATGGCACAAGCCACTTTTGAAAACAGTTTGACAGGTTTTTGCAAAGTTAAATATAGGATGCAAGAATCCCACTCCTGGTTATTTACCCAAGTAAAATAAAAACCTGTATAGAAACGTTCATAGCAGCTTTACTACTAATCAGCAAATACTAGAAACTCAAACATACCTCAACATAGGAATGAATAAACTGTGATATTGATAATGCAGTATTACTCAGAAACAAAAAGGAACAGACTTTGATTTACACAACACCTTAGATGAATCTCAAGTGCACCATGCTGAGTGAAAGAAACCAGACTTAAAAGGCTACATATCGTATGATTTCATTTATATATTTTGGAAAACACAAACTGAAGTTAGAAAACAGAAGTTGCCAGGGGTTAAGGATGTGAGGATTTGAAAACAACAACAACAACAAAAAAACAAGGAATTTTTTGGAGGTGGATGTGATAGAACTGTTCTATAATGGAACTGTGGTAATTACATGATCTATGCGTTTAAAAGCCATGATCTGTACATCAAAGAGAAATTTCACTGTACACTGAAAATACATTTTTAAAAAATCAAGTAAAAATAACTATTGCTAAGGGCTAGATCCCATTGCATTAAAGTAAAAATTCAAGAGTCCACAATGACATGAAAAACAACTGAATAAGCAAATAAATGAAAAAAGAGATAGCTCTTCCTTACAACAGAAAACCAACAAATAACCAAGTTTGGGAACATCTGAACTAATCAACAGCACATGCTTCCTGATACTATGCATTGAGAATTTGGCATCACTCCTGGCATAGTCCTGCCAAAAGGACATAACCTAAAATTAATCATAAGAAAACATCAGACAAACCCAAATGGAGGTCACTCTACAAAACAACTGGCTTGGCCTCTTCAAAAATGTCAATTACATAAAACATTACACTCAGAACTGGTCCAGATTAAAGAAGACTGAAGAGATATGAGAACCTAATACAATACAGAATCTTAGATTTACTATTTTTACGAAGGACTTTATTGAGATTACTGACAACATCTCAACATGGCCTATCAGTTAGATAACAGTTTTGTGTCAATGTTAATTTTCTGATACTGATCACTACACTGTGATTCGAGAATTCCTTGTTTTTTGGACGGGGAAAATATTTGCAGGATAAAGCAGCATAATTTCTGCATTTTACTCTTAAATGGTTGAGGAAAAAATAATTAGTGAGAACAGGAAAGAAAGCAAATGAGGCAGATTGTTTACATTTGGCAAATCTGGAAAAATGGTATCCGGGAATGCTTGCAACCTTTTTGTAAGTCTGAAATTATGGATAAAAATATATATATATATTTTTTTTGAGACGGAGTCTCACTCTGTCGCCCGGGCTGGAGTGCAGTGGCCAGATCTCAGCTCACTGCAAGCTCCGCCTCCTGGGTTTACGCCATTCTCCTGCCTCAGCCTCCAGAGTAGCTGGGACTACAGGCGCCCGCCACCTCGCCCAGCTAGTTTTTTGGTTTTTTTTAGTAGAGAGGAGGTTTCACCATATTAGCCAGGATGGTCTCGATCTCCTGACCTCGTGATCCGCCCGTCTCGGCCTCCCAAAGTGCTGGGATTACAGGCTTGAGCCACCGCGCCCGGCCAGATAAAAGTATTTTTAAAAATAAACATTGCTTGGGCTGGAAATAACATACCCAGTTATGCAAGGATTGATTCAATGTGAGCGCATTTACTAAAATTAAAGAATCTAGGGGAAACTCTGGTACTAAGTACTGACCAGGGAGGCATCTCCTGGCACACGGCCCAGAGCTTCTGGGTTCTACTAAGGCAAAGAATTAGCTTGATGCTGTTAAACATCTCAGTTACACAAGCAACTCTACCCCTGAACTTTTCTTGCTCATCAGTGACTTTTATTGGGGAACTGGGGGACAGAGTCTCACTCTGTCGCCCAGGTTGGAGTACAGTGGCGAGATCTCGACTCACTGCAACCTCCGCCTCCTGGGTTCAAGCGATTCTCCTGGCTCAGTGTCCCCAGTAGCTGGGAATACATGTCTGCACCACCACGCCCGGCTAATTTTTGCATTTTTAGTAGAGACAGGGTTTCACTATGTTGGAAAGGCTGGTCTTGAACTCCTGGCCTCAAATGATCCGCCCTCCTCAGCCTCCCAAAGTGCTGGGATTACAGGCATGAGCCACTGCACCTGGCCCCTCAGTGACTTTTGACTCTAAATCAGCAGCTTCAAGTGCAGATTTGGCTACAAAAAAATAATGACCATACTGACTTGTAAATTAGTTGTATTTATAAATTGGTTAAAAATCATGTTCTTGTGCATTTGATTAATACCAGCCTTCCCAAGCCATAACAACTTTGGAACATGATTAAGAATACTGGGGGACCCACAAGTCTCAAGTATGGGAACCTTACTACAGTATAGTAGATTTATCAAGGTTATTTAACTTTGTGCAAGCTCTTGGATGAGTTTTTCTCTTAGCTACATTCGTTTGCCTATCACAGTCTTTCAACCAAGAAATTTCAATACTTAGTAGAGCATCAAAATGAGTAAGACTAAATAAGACTAAGTAAGGTTAGTGGGAAACTATATTTTTCAGTGGAAAGATTATAAAAGTACTTAAATAACATCAACAATTCTACTCTGGAAAATTGCATGCTTTCTCATGTAAATATGACAACGATGCAACCATTTCAAAAACATGAAAAAGGGCGAGGATGGCTTTATTTTCATGCTTTAAAATATCTTGACGTGGAAGATGTAAACACAGACCACCAATGAAAACTTGCTTTGGTCAATCTTACTTTTCAAGAACTAGGACAAGCCTCTCCTACTAGGCCACCACCAAAGAGAGCATATGGCTTTTAGATCCACAATTTTAACAAAATATGCAGACAGAAAAGAAGCCACTATAGAAAATTTAGGCCTTTATTCATAATTTCAAAATTGGAAAGTCCAATATTAAAAAAAAAAATGTTTCACACAGTGGCACTTGCTCAATCTCTTTATTTAATGGCACACACAGAATGAATGAATTAGCTCGTAGTTGTGGCATACTTAGTCTGATCTTGCTTATAGATATAGGATTTTTTTTTTTTTTTTTTTTTTTTTTTATTTTATCAAGTCTTGTCAAGGTGAAATCTTCACCACTGGGCAATAGATATAGGATCTTAATAATTCATTCTCAGAATACTTTAAAACCTAAGCCAGTTTTTCTTTCAAGGATGTGGAAAGCATTCCTCATTCAAATCTGATTAATAATGGTTTTATAAAGTATGTACCTCATTTTTATTAGTCATTATCTTCATGCTGGATTCTAATATTCTTTTTGATGGTGATGTGTTCAATGACAGAAATTTAGAGAGAGAAGATTCCTTCTCAATTTATAAACAAAAATTTTAAAAGCATTTTTGATGTGGTAGGAATATATTTATATGAGAAAAGCAGCTACTGCCCTAAACTGGCAAAAATAACAAAAGAACAAATTGTTATTTAACATTTAAATAATGAGTCTCTATTTGCTATAAATCTACAGACATTTTAAATATATTTCCTCCTACTGCAATAAAAATTAAAGTAACTCCCTGTTTAACAACTTTTGAAGAGTTAACTTCATAAGGAAGATTGACTTGCCTCCTGAATGTCCAGTGATAAACTGAACCCTAATTTCCCTATCTCAAGAACATAAAAATGATGTAAAGTGAATCAAAGTATGTACCAAGTTAATATTAAAAATGCTTCTTCATATGGTCTTTCACTAAAGTAATCAATGTAAAAATAATATAAAAATGTGTTTTTGCTTGAATATTTAGTGAATGTTCAAAGAATCACAATTTTTGAGCTTTTACATCCAGAGTACTATACTATGTGAAAATACTACAGTGCCTCATATAAAAAAGCACAGTGATAAAATTCCACATGTAAAATAGCCTAAATATCAATAATAATTACATTCTCCATAATCTTTTATTATCTAAAACTTCAAATCCATCCATCTTTTTCAGTGGTTTGAGTGAGCACTCAAAACAATCACGTTTATTCAGGTTTAAAACTAAATTTCTCCTCTTGAAATCTGGAGGCATAGAGAGTAGACACTTAAGGTAATTTTGTCCAACTTCTTAAGCCCATGTATGTGGAAACAGTCTACAACATCTCATTATGTCATCATTGATGCACCTTCTTCACCAGTGGCATCTTGGGAAATATGAAGGTCTTCGAGCATCTCAGCCAGACTAATTCGAGGTGCTCCTTCATCATCTGTGTCACTTTCCACAGGGATAGTTGAATCTAAAAAAAAATACAAAGAGAATAAAACAAATACAAAGTATTTATATGTATACAAAGTATTAAGTATATTTGAAAATATACAAATATCTACCTTTACCATTATTATGTAACTATATTGTATCAGAAACTCTTGTCTCTTACAGCAGTCATTCAAATTATATTCACTGAACGAATGAACTGAATAACTGTATGAATATACTTCCACCACTATAGGAGTGAGCAACTTAAAGGATCAGGCTAGAATGCAAATAATATTAACTGTAATATACAAAACAGTATTTTATAAAGTTTTATTTATTGTTTTGCAAGTTTTTTTTCTGTAGAAGTCTGACTAGAGTAGTTGAAAAAACAATTAAAGACATTTATGAGAATCAAGGCTTAAGATACCAAAATCATCACACTAGGAACTACACTTATATACACAACAAATGACTTAAACACTCCTAGAACACCAACCTCTGTAAATGTTGACATTTTTTCTAATTGCCTCATCTTCTTCAAGATCTTCAAGAAAATCTTGGTATTGCCTTTAAATAAACATTTAAATATTTCATCAGCAAAAATATACAGTTATATTTTCTTCATTGTAAGGACTATGTAGACATACTGCTGTTTCCCACTCACATTTCATGATACAATTTTATATAAACTCATTTTTTTTAGACATTGGCATCTTCATCAGTAAAGCCACTTTTTGAATCATTCAATAAACTGTTTTAGAACATTTTCTTCATTTCTGCTTAAATTATTTGAGAAATAACACACTTGGCATCAATGAGCTGTTTCCTCAAGCTAGAAGTACTCATCTGCTATTTGTGATATTCATAATGTAATTATTTATTATAAAGTCATGTGCCACATACTCTATGATGTTCACACAACAAAATCACCTACTGATGCATTTCTCAGAAGGTATGCCCACTGTTAAGCAAAGTATGACTATATTTTAACTTTTCAAATTAATTGTTTACATTAACACTACAATTATTAGGTCATAAACCAGGAGATAATTACTAAATCTGTGTTAAATGTCTTTACATCATCTTACATTGATTCCATTAATACCTTGATAAGAATCCAAGATTATAATAGAGTGGAAGGATCAATTATGTGATTCCTATTTCTTTACAACATAAAAAGTATTATCATAAAGATTTCCTTTGAGACAACATAAGAGATTTAAAGAAAAGCAAGACCTTTCATCATCTGTATCCATGTTTTCTCTCTCTCTTGCAAGCTCTTTCAATTTCCAGTTTCTACGACGCTGACGTTTGGTCCGGTCATAGCTCTTCTTGATTAATACCTGCAAGATAAATATTTGTAAAGTTATAAAGAATGGGAACTATACAGTGAGGCCACAAAATTCAGTAAAGCGAAAAAATGACCAAACTAATGACAGTGGTTACACCTCAGGAGAAAGGGGAAGGGATGGTGAGGCAGTGCCAATAGGACTTTTAAAATTTTTCTCCATGTATTTTAACTTTTTATGAGAATGGATTCAAGCATTATTTGTATAATTGTTAAAATTTACTAAAGTTTTTCAGTGACTGAATACTATTTTTCTTAATAAAAACTGCAGTTTTCTTTTAACTCAAACTTCAGTTTTCAGCTACCATTCATATAAATCATTCTGAATATCCCAAGTAGATACTTTTTCTTTCTCTTATTCCCACCAATAAGCATTTACAGAACTATATATAACTTTCACAACAACGTATTTTAGAATGCTTAATTATAGAATGAAAATAATTTTACAAAACACAAAATCTTGTAAGACTGCCATGATCTCCTCTTATGACCTTGTTAGAAATACTTATTTAGATTTACACTCCAACCATGCTGTTATTCCTAATTTATCAACTAACAAAAGCACAACTGGGCAGGTGGTCGGAGTCCTTGATTTGTCGTGGCTCTTTTTTTTTTTTGCTCACTGCTAAAGAAATCAATGTTTATTCTAAAAGATTAAGCAAGTAGAGAAGACAGGGTCTTTCACACTAATTTCATTCGGTTTCTAATGATTCTTAACCTCATCATGTTTTCCAAGACTTGATAAAGTGAAGATTATTTTTCAATGACATTTTATTCAGCTTTGAGTAACAGCCTTAACTCTAAATGCCTTCTTAACTGAACAATATATGTGAAACGAAGTGAGCCTAATAAAAATGACCTGAATAAATGCTAAATGTCATCATTTTTAGCTGCAAATTTATTTATTTATTTACCTTTTGGAGATGGAGTCTCGCTCTGTCGCCCAGGCTGGAGTGCAGTGGCGTGATCTTGGCTCACTGCAACCTCCACCTCCCAAGTTCAAGCAATTCTCCTGCCTCAGCCTCCTAAGTAGCTAGGACTACAGGTGCATGCTACCATGCCCAGCTAATTTTTTATATTTTAAAAGATGGGGTTTCACTGTGTTGTCCAGGCTGGTCGCGAACTCCTGAGCTCAAGCAATCTGCCCACCTCAGCCTCCCAGAGTGCTAGGATTACAGGCGTGAGCCACCACACCCGACTAAATTTATTTTTGCTCTACAGATAGTATCAGGTATTTTGAGAGAGAATGCAAATGTGATTAGAAGAGGAACAAAAAATCACAATAAATCTTGGATTTACCCCACCAAGAAAAATTATTTAAAATGAAACCAGGCATGATAGGTGACACCTGTAATTCCACCTACTTGAGAGGCTGAGGTCAGAGGATCACTTGAAGCCAGGAGTTCCAGACCAGCCTGAGCAACATAACAAGATCCCATCTCTACAAAACATTTTTTAAACATTAGCTGGGAGTGGTGGCATGTGCCTGTAGTCTCAGCTGCTCAGGAGGCTGAGGTGGGAGGATTACTTGAGCTCAGAAGTTTGAGCTGCAGTGAGTGATGATCATGACTGCATGCAAGCCTGGGCAATAAAGCAAGACTCCCCTTCCTCCCTTCCTCCCTTCCTCCCTTCCTCCCTCCCTTCCTTCCTCCCTTCCTTTCTTTCTCTCTTTCTTTCTTTCTTTTTCTTTCTTTTTCTTTTTTCTTTTCTTTTCTCTCTCTCTCTCTCTCCCTCCCTCCCTCCTTCCTTTCTTTCTTTTCTTTCTTTCTTTTCTGTCTTTCTCTCTCTCTTTCTTTCTTCCTTCTTTCTTCCTTCTTTCTTTCCTTTCCTTTCCTTCCCTTTCCTTCCCCTTCCCCTTCCCTTTCCCTCCCCTCCCCTCCCTTTTCTTTTCTGTTCTGTCCTCCCTCCCTCCCTCCCTCCCTCTCTCTCTCTCTCTTTTTTTTTTTTTTTTTGAGACAGAGTTGTTTTTGTTGCCCAGGCTGGAGTGCAATGGCACAATCTCAGCTTACTGCAACCTCTGCCTCAGCCTCTCGGGTTCAGGTGATTCTCCTGCCTCAGCCTCCCAAGTAGCTGGGATTACAAGAATGCACCACCATGCCCTAGAGGCAGGGTTTCTCCATGCTGGTCAGGCTGGTCTCAAACTCCCAAACTCAGGTGATCCACCTGCCTAGGCCTCCCAAAGTGCTGGGATTACAGTCTTGAGCCACCACACCCAGCCTCCCGTTTTTTTAAGGAAAAAGAAAAAAAAAAAGACTTTTGCTATTATACCTTATCTGCAGTTTCAGAAATCTCTAAATTGACTTGTTATTTTCAAAAGTGTGAACTCCTACCTACCCCTAAGAGTTACATTCATCCTCTTTAACACAGGAAAAAAGGGAAAAATCTAAAGCCTTACCACATCTGGAACTCTATCTGAGTTCATTTTGTTGACATGCTCATCATTTAAGTTACAATTGGCCAAATCAAACCTGAAATGTAAACAATGAAAAACTTAGTGACCATTTACCCTTTGTGTGTAACTTTTTATTTTATGGATATCACCTAAAACTTCCTAAAAATCAAACATTTAATATGCTTCCCACTTTAAAAGTTCTGTCATTTATTACACAATGAACATGCTTCTGTAGATGCTGGTAAAGATAATAAGGAACTCTGAATTTCATTTATAATCAATTATTGTCCACCTTGCCATACATCTGTAAAAGCAAAACAGACTTACATATCAGTCCAACTTTAGAACTCAATTAGATGCTTCCTTCTAGTTTATTTTAAACAAAACAAAACAAAATCTCATTCTCTAGTAAAAGAAACTGAAATCCTAAAAGCAAAAGTAATATTTGAGGGTTTAATCAGACACTCACTGATAAGCTCTGATTCAGAAATAATTGATGTATGCCTTTACAAGCCTTTGTATAAATAGTTGACATATCTTAAAAGTGAGTTACCTCATCAGTAGCAAATGCACAATAAAAAACGACCCAATCTGCAAAAGCGGCTCTAAATATGGATATAACCACATAACTTCAAGGTTCAATTAACAAAATCTTAGAACAAATTACTCTTTAAGATTATAACCAAAATGGAGTAGCTACGGGCTTCTGTCCAACCCACAGTTTAATTTAGTTATCAACAATAAAATGAGTTATAAGGTTCCTAAGAACCCTTTGATCTTTTTAGAGTAAGTAATGTTAGTATTTTAGGTGGTTTTGCTGGTTCCCAAAGGAAATTTGCAATCCCACTTGGTAGTTTAAAATATGAAATAATACAAACCCTAACACCAGGTCTCCGGGATTTAGAAGATGTCCCAAATGAGTACGACAAAAATACTGTTTATCTGTATTCATTTCAGATGTCTTCTGTATCCAGACTTCCCCGAGGGTATGCTTAAGAGGAAAGAAAATGTACTCTTCAATAATCTAAACATAACTCTAAAAGCATCTCAGAGAAAAGTTAAATACAATATTGATTTTTGGTTTTCTAATTTTTAAAGACAGAAATTTTTTTTTTATTTTTGACATGTGAAACACTGTCAAAATTAACAAATTACTGACTCATGAGTACAGAAAGACACACAAGCAATTCATAAAAATAAATCATTGACTTTTTCTAAGATTTTATTCAAGACTTTTATAAAACATTAACAATTTCCCTGAAAATATATATATGTAGAATTTTGAAAAGAAATGTTTTCACAGGAAGATGGGCCAATATAGGCAGAGTGAACAAAGTAAGTGAAAAGGTAGGGGAATCTTAAAGCAAGAAAGTATTCCAAGCAAACTCTTTCCTGACACAAGGGTTCAGACAAGACAGCCTAGAAATCCTAGTAGTAAACCACTAGAGAAGCCAAATCTTTATCAAATTAGTTTTTAAAGTATCTACTAGTGTAGAGTACAATCATTCATATATATATATACAAATACATATCACAGAAACAACATCCCAATTTTTAAACTAGAAAACTATCAATTCCCTTTCCAACATGCCAACACCTTTAACAACAAAGACAGACCAACTAAAGTGAGATCAAGTAACAGTTATAAATAAAATTAAGGAATCTCAAAATAAAGTTATGAAAAGAATCATTACTTCTTATTGCAGTTGGTCAAAGAAAAATAAATGAAAAAAAGAAAAGAAAAGAAATAGAGTGGAAGGAGAAACTGAAATAAAAGACAAGTCTCAAACTTAAGAACTGCAAAAGAAAAGTCAATTAACAGGGAAACTAAATTTTATTTAACAGGACTTACTTTCTAAATATTAGACTTCCTCTACTTGTAAGAAATTTATTAACCTCTTCTGTCTTTTAAAAACCAAGAAAATATAACATCTGGTTTTCTGTCTGCCTGAGGGGAAGTGGTACTCTACATTTATTATAAATGAAAAGTTTGCCCTTAAGTGTATTATCTTAATTTTTAAATAAAATGTAGAAAGTCATCTGTCTTCAATTTCCATTGATTTTTCCCAAATTATCACAAGTTATTTTTGTCTCAAGAAGCATTATTAGCGCGTGCGCACATATACACATACACACACACACACACACACACACACACACACGCGCGCGCGCGTACCCTGGGAGTCTCTAGATACTATTTCACAGTAAAAGAAGCCAGACTTTCATCTTTGAAGAAACATTTGATTTCAGATATGGGTTAGAAACCATACATGTGATTTTGGAACACCTGAATGCTGTGTTGTGCCAGAAATCAAGGATGCTTTCAAAGATTAGGAAAGTTATGTCAAAACAACAATAGGAACCATTCTGAAGGGGCTCCCATTGAAAAAATTTGGGGCAATATGAGGATTTTTAAAAAAGGAAAGTCCAGGCACTCATGTTCATGCCTATAAGGGAGGCAGGAGGATTGTTCGAGATCAGCCTGAAAAAACAGTGAGACTGACTCTACAAAAAATTAAAAAATAGAAATTAGACAGGTATGACAGCATGCTGAGGTGTGAGGTGGTAGGATCAATGGAGCACACAAGCTCAAGGTCCCAATGACCTATGATCATACCATTGAACTCCAGCTCTGAGAGACAGAGTGAGACCTTGTGTCTTTTTAAAAAAAAAAAAAAAAAAAAAAAAGGAAAAGACTAAGGGAGAGGAGGGGAGAAGAAAACAAAAGAAAATACAGTAAATATATAATATTTATACTTCATGAGATCATAGTGATAATCACAGAGACACCACCTGTACGTGTAAGCTAATTTTCACCACTGGAAATGACTCCTAGATCAACTCTTTACTCTAAAAATATTTACTAAAAGAATTAATAATTTATACATAGGCCAGAGGAGGTGGCTCATGCCTGTAATCCTAACACTTTGGGAGGCCAAGGCAGGAGGATTGCTTGAGCTCAGGAGTTCAGCCTGAGTAACATGGAGACCCCATCTCTACAAAGAAATAAAAAAATTAGCTGGGCATGGTGGCAAACACTTGTGGTCTCAGCTACTTAGGAGGCTGAGGCAGGAGGATCACTTGAGCCCAGGAATTTGAAGCTACATTGAGTTATGAAGCCACACTGCACTCCAGCCCAAACAACATGACAAGATCATGTCTAAAATTAATTAATTAATTAAAAGAATGCATGCAGATGAGCATTTCAGGAATGCTACATAGCCCCTAGTTAATAATGAAAAGCTCTTCTTTAAGAATGACAGCTAATAAATGTAGAATAGAAATAGAAAATGCACCACTTTGTAACCCTAAATAAAATAATTAATTTGTGGGCAAGAATTACCAACAGATGCTAAAGCCAGAAAAAAAAAAAGATAACAGGAACTCAATACTTGCATATTATTATAGTATGAAAGCCACAGATTGCTTGCTGGTCAAAACCAAAAAAAATCCTAACATTACAATGGAGGAATCTATCGCTGCTATGTTAACAAGTGAAACAGTCAGACATTACTTGTCTCTTTTACATGCATCACCTCTGAACTGTTCTGGCAAGAAAAATTTAACCTAAACGTAACCAAACCTTTAGATCAACTTTCCAGTTTAGAGGAAACACAAGGAATTAAGAGGCAAGTTAAATGGCATCATGAGGAAAAAAGATAGATTTAGAAGGTGGAGTATTCTACAAGATAAATGCATTAGTTGTCTAAGGAAGCTGGTATCATAACCAATAAAAGAAAAAAGAAGGGGCCTATTATTAAATAAAAAGACTAAAAAGGTATAATATTCCCATTTAATATGTGATCTCCAATTGAATACCTGTTTGAACAAGGCATAAAAGACACTTTTGGGACAAATGAAGAAATCTGAATATAGTAATCCCCCTTTATCCACAGTTTCCCTTTCAAAGGTTTCACCTGCCCACAGTTAATCGCTATCCAAAAATAGGTTGGTAGAGTAGAATTAGACAACTCTGAGAAAGAGACTACATTCACACAACTTTTATTACAGTATATTGTTATAATGGTCTATTTTATTATTAATCATCGTTAATCTCTTACTGTGCCTAATTTATAAATTAAACTTTATCATAGGTATGTTTGTATAGGAAAAAACAATATACATAGAGTTTGGTACTATTGTGGTTTCAAAAACCCACTGGGATTCTTGGAATGTATCCCCTTGGATAAGAGCAGAATACTGTGTAGACTATATGTTTTATAGATATGGTAACAATATTTTCATTATGTAGAAAAATATTCCTGTGTCTGAGAGATGTACACTGAAGTATTTAGTATTTGGTGATGACCTTTTAAAAGTCAAGATAACCACTACAAAAATAAAGGTCCTCCGCTATAAAAATAAAGCAAAGAAATGCCTCTTTTTTATATAATGGAGTAAACATTTAAAAGATTTTCCTACACAAAAGAGAATAAATTAACATTCTAAGTCTAATAATTTCCACAATGACCACATATTAAAAAGACAAAAAAAAAAAAAAAAAAAAAAAAGAAGAACTTTTGTCCTAATGTGGTGCTAAGTTTGGATTCCATACTGTGGAATCACCAACAAATTTTTATTTTAAAGAGGGACTGAAACAATAATAACTGAGGAAAAAAAAATTCACTGGCAGGTAGGATGTAGCTTACCTTTTTTGATATCATTCCAGCACCTGCAGCACGTTTTATATCTCGGACTATGCTGCATTCCATCACAATAAACTCCTCTAGCTGTTTGGGATGACATAAACTATTGAAAGGGTGACTCCAGAAAGTACTCCCATCAATATCTGCAACTAAAAATAAGGATAGAACACAAAAACATAAGAAAAACTATATACTTCAGAGTCATCAAATGTATTAACTAAGAAGAAACTGGTAGATACCAACTGGGAAGTGGCAAGTCAACAGAACTAGTGTCAACTCACTCCTTAGGGTCATCAATTACTCCTATAAACCAACCACAAACTTCTCAAAGCACAAGAAAAATATATCAGATGCCAAACATATCTTAAATAGTTACTATAACCAGAATGCCACAGGGCTAAGTGCCTTTTAAATAAGATCAGATTCAATCAGTGGTATAGTTGTTTCATGTGCTGGCACTTTATTTTAGAAACATATCTGTCATCTTAGCTGCTTAGTTTACGGGAAATACAGCCTAGTTCTACCAGATAGGTAAAGAATGTCCATCCCAACACTGCAAACAGATCTTTAACTTATGAATCCTAACTGATAAAGATAATGAATGACTTTCCAGAAAAATATCAAAATAAACTCACTTTTTGCATAAAGGAAACTTGTATTACAGAAAATACCTGAAAAAGATCAAGTAGAAGATACATCCAAATACTAAGATAACTACTAAAATGTGGTCTTAAAAAATAATTTACTCTATAGAGAATGTTAAAAAATGATCTACAGTAATAACAAAATCAGCTAAAATTCATATTCAAATTAAATGTTCCAATGGGCCACAAAAAGCCAAATGTTCCAAAATTTAAAAACTGCTAGGCACCAAATTTTGGCAATGGACTAAATAGTCCCAAAAATTAAATAAGGTAAGTAAGTCAATTTCAGGCTGGAAGGTAGTGGCTCACGCTTGTAACCCCAGCACCTTGGGAGGCCAAGATGGGGAGATTACAAGGTCAGGATTCGAGACCAGCCTGGCCAACACAGTGAAATCCCGTGTCTACTAAAAATACAGTAATTAGCTGGGCGTGGTGGTGGACGCCTGTAATCCCAGCTACTTGGGAAGCTGCAGCAGGAGAATTGCTTGAACCTGGGAGGCAGAGGTTGCAGTGAGCCAAAATTGCGCCACTGCACACTAGCCTGGGCGATAGAGCTAGACTCCATCTCAAAAAAAAAAAAGTCAATTTCAGTAAAAATCAATGGAATAAACCAGTAAATATGTAAAAGTTAATAGAATTGTTTCTTCAAATAAAAAATACAGGAGTAACTAATCAAAGTCTTGTATTTCCACAGTGTTTTGTATTAAACAATAGCACAAATTTTAACTAACGTTTCAAAACAATATTAGCAAGAATGCCTGAAAAATTAACAACACGAATTATTATTGTTCGTCATACAGAACAAAACTGTCAAGGCAAATCATTTCCAGAATTTACCTTGTAGGGTGTTTGGATCAATGAGGTGAATGGCACTGGTTACTCGAATACACACACAAATCTGGTTCATATTTCCCAGGCTTTGTGCCAGTTTTGGAGACAGACAGACAACATTATCCTAGGCATAAGAACTAACATTTAGAATGAGGCATATCCTAAATAACAGCTCAATAAACACCCAATCCAACTGCACTTGATCAACCAAAACGTTATTTTCAATTTATCAATCAACAAAGAGACTAAAGAAAAGAATCAGACCTTAATTATGACAGGCATTTTGTGTTAATAAAAATGCTTTTAAAAAAATCCTGGCTGAGCATGGTGGCTCGCTCCTATAATTCCAGCAATATGGAAGGACAAGATGGGAGAATCCCTTGAGCCCAGGAGTTCAAGTCTAACCTGGACAACTATGGAGACCCTGTCTTCACATATATATATTTTTTAATTAGTCAAACATGGTGATGCATGCCTGTGGGCCTAGCTACTTGGGAGGCTGAGGTGGAATGACAGCCTGGGCCCAGGAGGGCGAGGCTTCAGTGAGTTGAGGTGGTGCCACTGCACTCTAGCCTAGGTGACAACAAAACTGCGTCCAAAAAAAAAAAAAAACTCCAAGGCCTATTCACCAAGCTATTATTATTTCCATTTTACTGCAGTGTAAATGCCTCATCACTCTACATGTTAATACAGTGTACATTCTAAACAGAGTACTATAAACATCAGGAGGAGAGTGATTCTATAAATCCACCTGTGACTTCTTTCAATCTCCATTAAAAATAAACTTCAAAGGAACATATTTCTCTTACATGGCTACATGTGCCAATATACAAGCAAAGATTTAAGCCCAAAAAAGTCAGGTATTCATTTATATTGGGAGACATGAAGCAGCAACGTATCTGTTTTTAAACTGAATTAAAATACAAAAAAGATCTGAGTTATATTTTAAGGTGTATCTATTCACAATCATAACAGTGATTAGTCCAGTCCTTGTTTTTTAATACATGAGTTTCCAAAGATAAACAAATCTACTTTTTTACATAGTGTAAGACATACGTTAATTTTTACATGTGTAAAACTCAGTTACACAAGGCCTAAATATGCCCTCACACCTAAATTCACATTGCTCAAGCTTTGTATTAGGGAAACATTCACTGTTTTAAACCAGAGGTTGGCAAAATGCCACCCTCAGGACAAATCTGACCCAGTATCTTTTTGTAAATAAAGTTTTACCGGAACACAGCCCTGACATTCCTTTACATATTACCCATGCTACTTTTATACAACAATAGCAAAGCTGAGTAACTGCAAAAGAGATTATACGGCCTGAAAGTTAAAAAAATTTACCATCTGGCTCTTTACAAAGAAAGTTTGCTGACCCTATTGTAAGCTATCATTTAATCCCTAGTACATACTATAAAACAGCAACAGCAGCTTTAAAGCTTTAGAGGCACAGACCTGGGTGCAAATCCTAGCTTCATCATTTTGTGATGAAGCTAGGATTTTGTTAGACAACTTTGGGCAAGTTGGCTAACCTCTTCAAACTTCAATTTCCTCATCTTCAAAATGATATGGCTTACCTCAGTTATTATGAGATGAGAATGAGGTGAAAGACACTAAAGTATCTACGTTAACTTTATGCAGAATGGTCATAATAAATAATGGCAGTTATCATTATTGGTGGTTTAATAATGACATATAAATTCTTACATGGCAGAGATCTATAGTTATACAATCCTCAGTACACAGCCTTCTATACAATAGATGCTCAACAACTATTTATTGAATTGTAATTCATATATTTTTGAAGCAGAGTTTTATCTTAGTACAATAAAATGAAATAATCTACATTTTAAATGTTTTATTCAGCTGTTTTAAAATCATAAAAATGATTCTATGATCTCATTTTCACATTATCCCAATATTCTTTAATTTCTGGCCAAAATTTTGTTTGTATATGTTCCACAAAGTGGCTCACTAATAATGATTTTAATGTCATTTCTTTTATTCAATTTCACTGAGCTATCACATAGGCTCACAGGATCACAAATTTTAAACAATATGGATTTTATCAACTGTAACCAGGTCTTTTCATTTTAATACACCAAAATAAAAGGCATGTCAATTCATAATTATAAGCATGATTTTTTAAAAAACATGTATCTTTTAACATGGCTGAATATGTTACAAATCACTTAAGGAATTTATTCTAAATTTTTAACCAACCCTAGACGAAAACCAGGAGCTACAAATTACATATAAGCCAATTAATTACTTGTACTCTTTTACAGATATGGATTAAATGAAAAAAAAAAAAGTACCTTGCATATTGGAACAATTTCCACAGAAAAAGTGCTTTTGTAATTGTATGTGTTATTATGGATATCTTGAGAGATCAGTCTTTGTGATGCTTTGTATCTATTAAGAAAAAAGTTAGTGGTAATATAAAGACAAAGGTCATTAACTTGTACAGACTCAGGAATATCAATTTTCATTAAATCAAACCATCATCGTCCAAAGTCTAAAATGGCTTCCTGACGCCTCCTCTGGTAAAACCTAGTGTCCTCCACTTGCATTTCAAAACCTTCACCAATCTGACTAAGCCCTACCTTTTCTACCAAACCTCTAGAACACGCTGTTGGCTCAGACCAATCTACTTTCTATATAGCATTATTAAAAGTCACACTAATGCCCACTGCAAGTCTGTTCACACTAATAGTACCTTTCAATATAAACTCCAGCTATGAAAATTTCCTGATCTTTGGAGCACAAGTCCTACCTCCTCTATGAGTGTGTGGTTAACGCAATATATGCTTCCTGATTGTATAAGTATCTCTACTACAATTTTAAAGAGAAGTTGTCTGAGCCTGAAGAATATATGTGATCCACATCCATTCCTGGGTCCTTAGACTTAGTCACAGTCAGGTCCTGAACATACCTACAGGGAACTGTACACTGAAGAAATTCGACCATCTTCTGAGCATGTTGTTTTGAGGAATAATAAAAATCCAGACCATCTTAAAAAAAAAAAAAAGCCATATGAAAATAATTATGCAAAATAGAATTCTCCTCTACTAACATGACTATATTATACATTATATCTGTTTTAAACAAAATCAAATTATTAGAAAACTTTATTGTAGTCACAACAGATTAGAGATATCACTTAAGACTTCTTTGGCAAAAAGACAGACAAAATAAATCAGCAAATGAAAATAAAACTCATAATTTTAATTCTAGAAAAAATAAAACTCAAGGCCAAGGGGGACAGAAAAACAAAGAACAAAGAAAGTTTATGAACAGCCAGGCACCGTGGCTCATGCCTGTAATCCCAGCACTTTGGGAGGCTGAGCCAGTCGGATCATGAGGTCAGGAGATCAAAACCATCCTGGTGAAACCCCGTCTCTACTAGAAATACAAAAAATTAGCCAGACGTGGTGGCACGTGGCCGTAATCCCAGCTACTCGGGAGGCCGAGGCAGGAGAATCGCTTGAACCCAATTGGCAGAGGTTGCCGTGAGCCCAGATTGCACCACTGCACTCCAGCCTGGGTGACAGAGCAAGACTTCTTCTCAAAAAAAAAGAAAATTATTTTATGTAATAAATGGATTAATATACCAAGAAGGTAACAGGAAACTATCTGAGATACAGAAAACAAAAACTATTAGAAAAAGAAAAAAAAATTAACACATATTAACACATACAATCATTGTGAAGGACTAGAATGGGACTCTCTCAAAACCAAAATGATAAAATTGACAAAAAACAGTAACAATTCACAGAACTTGAATAACCAACTATCAAGGTCAAGTTAACTGAGATTACAGAATACAGTTCTAAGAAAGAATACATATTTTTTCAAACATTCATAAAATATTCATTTAAAAAACATGAATTAAGATTTTAAACAGAAAAACAATTTCAATAAATACTAAACAGTAGAAATTACTAAAGACAACATTATCTCATCACAAAGCAGTAGCACTAGGAATCATCAAGAAAGGAATAGCCAAAGGCAAAACTACCTAGCTGAGAAATATTAAACATATTCTTGCAAATAACTCAACTAAATATAATTACCAAAACAGCCAATACTAAAACTACCCAGAATAGCCAAAACAATTTTGAAGAAAATGAACATTACATATTTAACATCAAAACTCACTAACTTTAGTAAGTATTCAAGACAGCATGGTACTAATATAAGGATGGATACAGAGATCAATGGGAGTAGACTTGAGATTCTAGAAATAAACCATTACATTTACAGTCACTAGATCTTTGACAGAAGACCCAAGGCATTCACTGAGGAAAAGACAGAGTTTTCACTGGGATGAAGAATATCCACACAGAAAAACATGAGTTTAGACACTTATCTCACACTCTGCACAAAAATTAACTCAAACAAGACCTAAATATATAAGACCTAAAACTATTAAAACATTTGAAAGAAACTACAGGGGAAAATCTTTGTGACCTTGATTAGACAGTTTTTAAGCATAACCCCAAAATCACAATTAAAAGAAAAAACTTGATAAACTGGACTTCATCAAAATTTAAAACTTTTGCAATTCAAACGACACCATTAAGAATACCCGGCGTGAATTTTCTCCTACACACTAGGAGAAAATATGTGCATACCATATATGCAGTAAGAGACTTGTATCCAGAATATGCTCAACATCGTTAGTCATTAGCAAAATGGAAATTAAAACCACAATGAGATACCACTTCATACCACCCTCTAGAATGTCTATAAACAAAAATATAGTAACAAGTGTTGAGGAGGATATGGAGAAATATTGCTGGCAGGAATGTAAAATGGTACAGCCACTCTGAAGCAGTTTGGCAGCTTCTTTATATTAAACATAAATTTACCATATGACTTGGTAATTCCACACCTATGTACCCAAAAGAATGAAACAGCTGAGGTCAAATAAAATACACAATGGGCAGTGGAAAAAGGTAGCTATAAGTACCAGCTACAGACCCATTATGGTACTCAGAAGAAAATTTATGACCTTAAATATATTTATTAGAAATTAAAAATAAACTAAGCTTTCAATTAATTAAAACAAAACAGAACTAAAGAGAGTTGAAGGGATTAGTGTTAAAAAACAAAATTGAGAAAAAGATTGTTTAAAATAAAACTAAAAATAGTTTTTTGAAAAAACATAATAGATAAAAGTTGCAAGTCTAAGGTGAGCTGAGTAGAAAAAGAGAAAAGATAAACATTAGGAACAACAGAGAGGACATAACTACAGTTACAGATGAGATTTATTACATTTGTTCAATTTTATACCAAGAATCTAAAAAGCTAGATGAAATGTTTTTTCTTGGAAAACGGTATTAAAATTGACTCAAAGGGTAGAATACCCGAGAGGTGAATATCATAAAAGAAACTGAAAAGACATCCCCTAAGAGATATCAAATAGGATGGCTTAATGGGCAAGTTCTTAAAAAATTTCAAGAGGTTAATTAAACAGTAGGTAGAAAGAAGGCAAGCTTTCTAACTCTTTCCAGTGTCACTCACATAACTGAGAGCAAGACTGGACAGAAGTATGTATGCATATATATCAAAGAGAAACCTCAAGAAATATTATACTTAGGTATGAAACACAAAAAGATAATTATGTTTGACATTAGGAGAAAATTAAAAATTCAGTTTCTCAGTTGCTCTAGCCACATTTCAAGTACTCAGCAGCCACACATGGCTAGTGACTATACCATACTGGACAACAATGCAGATAAAGAACTAAGTTTTTTTTTTTTTTCTTTTTTTTCTAACAGAAAGTTCTTTTGGACAGTACTAATCCAGATATTATCAGTAAAAATAAGATTACTTAGGTATGTTGAAATAAAAATCCGACATCATTTCAAATGCTTCTGAGTTTTAACTCACCATGAATCTCTTTGATACGAAGTGTATTCTGATGCATTCCATATTTCAGAATTAACTGCTCCAGATAATAGAAAGTTTTTTTGTGCAAAGTCTAAAATATAAATTATTTGATCAATAAATGCCCCACAAAAAGCCATTTATAAGTATAGGACATACATACCATCTACAGATACAGCACACTGATTTTTCAAACAATAACAATCTTTAAAGATTATCTAAAATGTAATAATGATCTATTTCCAAAGGTGAATGCTCAGGGAACCAGACTATCCCTGGTACCCACAGGATGTAGAAAGAAGGGAAAGAGGTTTTACTAGCTATCTTATAATTGACAAAGATGAAATACAAGATGTAGGACTCACTCATCATCTTCTCTCATTACCTTTTGCCTCACTTGAATCACAGCCTTCCAGAAATCCTTAGCTTCTACTCTATGGCAATCTCCACACATTTGAGACTGAACAACATAATCCACCACAAACACTTGTTGAAGGATAGCACCATTCATCACCTGATAAAGAAAACAATCACACTCCTTCACTCTTTTGGTTTTGTTTAATAACGAGTATTTTCTTTAAGAGAAGAACCTTTAATATTTAATTTAAAACTTTTTCCACTAATGCTTTTTTTTCCCATTAATCAATCAAATGTCCTCAAATTTAAAGTCATAAAAACCAGTTATACTATTTCAAGAATGGTATACAGATTTAATTCCTATGATTTGTTAGATCAGCATTTCAAATTTTTCTTTAGCTGAAGTGGTTGTGAGAATATTCTGTGTATATTTTACATATATATATATACACACACACACACACATTTTTTTGAGACAGGGTCTCACTCTGCCTGTTGCCCAGCCTGGCATGATCTTGGTTCACTGCAACTTCCGCCTCCTGGGCTCAAGTGATTCTCCACCTCAGCCTCCTGAGTAGCACACGCCACCATGCCTGGTTGACTTTTGTATTTTTAGTAGAGATGGGGTCTCGAACTCCTGGGCTCAAGTGATCTCCCTACCTTGGCCTCCCAAAGTGCTGGGATCACAGGTGTGAGCCACCATGCCCAGCCTATACATGTTTATATAGAAAAATCATCCTTAGAAGAAAAAAATAAGGAAAACTTACCAAAAAAAAAAAAAAGAAAATTCCTTAATTTAATGGTTCCCAAACATAGCTGATGAGAAATCACATGGGAAGTTTTTTAAATACAGATGGAACATTCCAAATCCAAAAACCCAAAATCTGAAATTTCAGCTTCAAAATCTGAAACTTCTTCAGTTTTTAATTGACATTCAAAGAAAATGTGCACTGGAACATTCTGTATTTGAATTAGGGATGCTCCACCAGTAAGTACAATGCAAAATTCCAAAATGCAAAAAATCCAAAATCTGAAACACTTATTGTCCCAAGCATTTCAGATAAGGGATAATCAACCTACATACAGATTCCCAGGCCTCACATACAGAGAATTTTTGCTTCAGTTATGATGAGTCATTACAATGTTAGCCAAGTTTGAGAATCAGTACCTTAGCCCATGTTTTCACTTCAGTCCTTTTCCTAATGAAAATAACTCTGGAAAAGATCAGTAAGTCTGCTAATCAGAAGCAATGACTACTCTTACTTGTGATCTAATTATCTGTACAGATGCTCAAAAGAAAACAAACAGCTAAAATTGAGTGTGCTCTTTTACTTTTAAGCTGTTCAAGCCATAAAATAACTTATCACGAGGTCATTTTCACTACCTGTACTTTTAACCATGCTGAGAAAATTATGTACCGCTTACCTCTTTCTGAATAGTCAATTTAACTTTAAGTCTCTTAGAATGAGGCTCAGTCCAAACAAAGCCTGCATCTACAAGCCGTACCTTTAATAAGACATAAACAAAAAGAAACTTAAGTTCTCACCTGAGGAGAAAAAAAAAGGCGAAAGAACAAATCATCAATAAACAGATTTCATAAGATGCTTAAGGAATCTGTGATCAGCATCACTACACACCATCACCACAAAAAAGGTTAATCATCAGTTATGTAACAATAACAGCAAATCAAAGGACAACCCAATGACTATATTAATGCAACTGATATAATTTAAGCAAAACTTAAAAGTATTTGCATAGGAAAAAAGTTCTTTTCCCTAAAAAAAAAAAAAAAAAAAAAAAAAAAAAAAAAAAAAAAAGAGCACACTGTGCTTTAAAAGGAAATTACATTTTCCAGAAGAAAGCAAAGACCTGGTGACCTCATTATTTATTAGTAACTTCATGAACAAAAGTTTCCACTTGGATTATTCTCTCTATATTCTGTGACTTTTTTTTTTTTTTAAAGAATTGACATTCATTAGAGAAGTTTCATGCACTGAATACTAAATCCACAACTATAACTCATTACTAAATGTGCAGCATCTGCATAGCCCCAAAACAGTTTGCTATATGTGAAGATCTGAATATAACTCAAGAATGGTCAGAATGGGTGTTTGGGGAGAAGGGGTAGGTGGGAGAAGAAGAATAGGGGCTGCGGTAATCATTTGGGCAGAGATTGTAGATGATCTGAACTGAGAGGCACTGGAAATAACAAAAGCAGATTCAAGGGTTAGTTAGGAGATAAAAATCTGTTAGGTTTATCTGCACAGTACATGTGACGTAGAAAAAAAATGTGTAAGATTTAATGGTAACTGGATATGGGAAAGAGAAAGAGAACAGACTCTAGAATGATGCTCAAGTATCTGCTTAGATAACTAGGAGGGAGGGAGGGAGGGAGGGAGGGAGGGAGGGAGAGAGAGAGAGAGAGAGAGAGAGAGAGAGAGATCAGCCAGATGTGGTGAGGGTGAGCCAGAGGGAGAGGGAGGGAGAGGGAGGGAGAGGGAGAGGGAGGGGGAGGGGGAGGGGGAGGGGGAGGGGGGAGGGGGAGAGGGAGGGGGAGGGGGAGGGGGGAGGGGGACAGGGAGGGGGAGAGGGAGAGGGAGGGGGAGAGGGAGAGGGAGAGGGAGAGGGAGAGGGAGAGGGGGAGGGAGAGAGAGATCAGCCAGATGTGGTGCATGTTTGTAGTACCAACTACTTGGGAGGCTGAGGCAGAAGTATCACCTGAGCCCAGGAGTTTGAGGCTGCAGTGAGCTATGACAGCACCACTGCACTCTAGCCTGAGCAATAAAGCAAGACCTTATCTCCAAAAAATAAAATAAGAAGACATGTGTCCCTTCTCAAACCTCCCCTTCAACCACTGCCCCATTTCTTTGTTTTCCTTTACAGCAAATCTCAAAAGAATTGTCTATCTTCCTTCTCCAATTTTCATTTCTATTTAAATGACATCTTTACCACCACCTAAACAGAAATTGCCCATGTTATTAAGGTCGTCCACATTACTAAATCTACAGAACTCATGACTTGACTCATCAACTGCAAATCACATAGCTACTCACTCCTTTCTTAAAACACTTCCCTTTCCTCCCAGGACATCACACTCACCTAATTTTCCTCCTACCTCCCTAGCAGCTCCTTTCAATCTCCTTTGCTGATTCCTCCATTACCTGGTTATTTCTTCCTCATTACCCATTAAAGGAATGATTCCAGGATTCAGTCCTCCAGTTTGTTTCCTTCTCTATGTAAACTCCTGAAGTAATCTAATCCGATTCATGACCTTAAATACACCATCTATATCCTAAATTCATTATCTCTAGACTGGACCACTCACTGGCTTATTTATCAACCTACCTACTCAGTATTTCTACTTAAGTGTCTAGTAGACATCTAAATACCAGTTACAGATGGAACTCTGATCTCCCCTACCCAGTGACTTGGCTGCTCAGGTCACGAACAGTGGAAGGCATCCTTAACACATCCAGCTACATCAGTAAATGTTATTACCTTAAAAATAGATCCAAAATCTGTCCACTTGTGACCACCTCCATTGCTGATCCAAAACCATTTCTCATGATTATTACAATCACTTACACCTTTACCTCCTTACATTCATTCTAAAAAGAGTAGCCAGATGAATACTAGTAAGTCATGTCATCTCACTACTCTGCCCTTCACCCTCCATACTCCTTACACTCAGAATAAGAAACAGCCTCTATAAGGGCCTACAAGGTCAGACATACTGTGGCCTTCCATGACTTTTCTGACTCTATTCCCAACTACTTTTCCCCTCACCACTCCGTTCTATTCACACAAGTATGTGCTTGCTTTTGGTCTCTACATTTGTTTTCTTTAACCCTAATACTCTTCTTCCAGATTTCTGCACAGCTTCCTTCCTTACCATCTTTAATGTTTACTCAAATGTCACCTTATCAGTGAGACCTCCCCTAAACACCCTTACTTTAATTTCAACTCTTCCATGCACAGTTCTTATCCTCTTCCTAGCTCCTTTCTCCACAGACTATACCTTTTAATATACCATGTAATATATCTACCTATTTTGATCACTGCATAGTAACATGCTGCTCCACACTGGTGGGTTAGTGTGCAATTAGAATATAAGCTTCCTAAGACAGGGATTGTCTTACTCACTTATTCACATATCCCCAGCACCAAAAGCAGTTTGGCACAGAGCTGGTACTTAATAAACATCTGATGAATTAATTAATGAACTGTTAAGACTCACTAGACACTTGACAAAAACCCCAAGTATAAGCAAAAAACCAAGATACACAAAAAACTGACTTCATAAAAAAACAGAGACAAATGAGGGAACAGAAGGAAACAAACAAAAAAAGTCCTATTATCAAAATCTTCAAAACTTAAAACAAAATGCATCAAGAACATGAAAGACTCTCGAACTTAAAAACATTACTACTGGAAAAAAAATCATTAGAAAGATTGGAAGATAAAGTAAAAATCACCAAGAACACAGGGTAGTGAAAAAAAACTAAAAAGGTGTTTTAAAATACGAAGGGAAAAAGACAAAGTTTTATGCCAGGAGGGCCAACAAGTGACCATCAGAAATTTGTGGGGTTGGCGGGGACCTAGTACGAAACTAAAGGCAGAAAATTTCAAAAAACTATTACATGAAATTTTATTAGAGCTTAAAGGAGAATCAGAAAAGTCTTCAATCTGAAAGAGTCAATTTTTTTTTTGATGCTATTTTCAATTTTATTCTTGCTTTTAAAAGAAGGTATTTCTCTCCATTTATGTATCTAGCTATTTATTTATTTATTTTTTATTTTATTATACTTTAAGTTCTAGGATACATGTGCACAACATGCAGGTTTGTTACATATGTATACACGTACCATGTTGGTGTGCTGCACCTATTAACTCGTCAATTTTAAAAACATGGTAGAAGTGAGTTATAAAGCTTAAAATAAAGAAAACTCAAAGTGTCAATCACTTTCAATTTTATATCAGGAAATAAACTGTATTTTAAACAAACTCTGTTTGTTTGTTGAATACATTTATGCACTGACTTTCAGTAACAGCCACAAGTATTTTCTTTCCAGAGCAATAACGACAATAAAAAGAAACTACATAACATAGCTCTTATATTATAATCTCAATTATGTTCAGTGATGGTTTTACATAAAAATTTCCGTTACAAATTATACATGAGATTCTCAATAAATAACACATAAAAAAATTAAATTCTGTAAGTCTTTTTAAAGCAAAAAGATATTTTTACTTTTCATAAAAAGAATATATATAACTTTAAAAATTGTTTGTAGTGGGGTGCTACTGGTAACAATAGTTAACATTTAATAGTTACTTTCGAGGCTGGAATGGTGGCTCATGCCCGTAATCCCTGCACTTTGGGAGGCCAAGGAGGGTGGATCATGAAGTCAGGAGTTCGAGATCAGTCTGGCCAACATAGCGAAATCCTGTCTCTACTAAAAACACAAAAAATTAGCCAGGTGTGGTGGTGTGCGCCTGTAATCCCAGCTACTCGGGAGGCTGAGGTAGGAGAATCGTGTGAACCCGGGAGTTGGAGGCTGCAGTGAGCAGAGATCACGCCATTGCACTCTAGCCCAGGCAACAGTGTGAGACCCCATCTTAAAAAAAAAAAAAAAGTTACTTTTGAAAAACCTACTCACAAGAATTTTCTGAAAATGAGACCTTCAATGAAAACATACCTATAAATACTGATTTTAGTTGTTTAACTTACCTTACTCAGAGGGGCTTTGATTTTTTTCAAGCATAAAGCAAGAAGTTCCCTGGATTCTAAAGCACACTGTATCCAAGTTCCTGGTGGCTGAAAATACCTAAAAGAGAAGATAACATACTGAAATCCAACATCTCTCAGAAAACACAGAAATTTCCATTTGAATATACAGATATAACCCAAATTATTAACCAGCCATAATAAAACCCAAGGATGATATGAAGCACATAACTCAAAAATACTTTAATGGTTCCAAAACTTTCAACTAGACTAGTAGCTTCAACTAAAAAGGTAAAATTCTGACTGAGAAAGCCAATCTGAAGTAACCTACTAAAGTGATCTTATTACTTCAATCACCAAATCACCACTAAAATGTTTAGAGTCTCTTGAAGTTATGCTCTGAAAAACAGGTGAGAATTATCTCAAAATGGCATTAAAATGGTTTATTATATACTTCTAAAATGCCTGAGAACTGCTTATTTTTCACAAAAAAAAGGTACGTTAGTACCTCACAACACTATGAATCGCAATAGTTCAGTCTATTCATCTACATTTCAAGTCCTTTTCAAATTTCAAATTGTAAAACAATGTTTAAAATCTTAAGTAAAACCTTACTAAAACAAAACTTAAATCTCTCACACATGTGCTTTAAGGTTTTTAGTCCCGCCTATCCAGGACTTAGCACAATGTCAGACACATCTTATAGTAGGTATTCAATAAATGCTTGTTAAATATAAAATACTTCCAAACATATTACGTGAATGCCTTTTTGCCATACTTGTTAAATAACCGAGAGTTTTGATTTTCACTTTTCAAGGTTCAATCAAAAACATTACACAGGTCCCCCTTTGTTTATAAGTACATAATTATTTATTTATTTATTTATTTATTGGGTATTTTTTCTTTTTTCTTTTTTTTTTTTTTGAGACAGAGTCTCACTCCGTCCCCCAGGTTGGAGTGCAGTGTACGATCTCAGCTCACTGTAACCTCTGCCTCTTGGGTTCGAGCGATTCTCCTACCTCAGCCTCCTGAGTAACTAGAATTACATGCATGCCCCACCATGCCCAGCTAATTTTTGTATTTTAGTAGAGACAGGGTTTCACCATGTTGGCCAGTCTGGTCTCGAACTCCTGACCTCAAGTGATCCACCCACCTCAGCCTCCTCAAGTGCTTGGATTACAGGCGTGAGCCACCATGCCTGGCCTATGAGTATACTTTTAGAGTTAGAAAAGGCTTCACATATCACCTAATAAAACCCTTCATTCTGATGAGGAAATTGAGGCCCAGAGATGATAAATGGCCAAGAGTTTCAAACAGCTAGTTTGTGAGGAAGCCAAGACAAACTAAGTCTGTTTAGTTCTTTATCAGTACTTTTCTAACTCCACCAGGCTTTTAATAGCAAATAGTTATAACAGATTAACCCTCACACGTGCTAAGTTTGTGTATTGTAAACTCCCTGAAAAAGTACACAAAGTTTCATGTGTTTGTTCATATACATATGTAAATATTTGGGAGGAGAGATACAGTTTTCAAATTCTCAAAGGAGTCCATGAACCACCCCTCTAGACATACACACTCAAAAAGTTAGGGTCTTACCCCATTTTGGAAATCACAGGCATATACTTTTATACTCATTAGGCAGTTATGTTTTTCTCAATGGCCTAATAGATATAAGCTGTTTATCACAACAAAGAAAATCAAGAGGAATGAAACATTAACTTTCAGAAGTCTTCTGCCTTCAAATACAATCTTTACTTCAGACCATTCCAGATATGATTTACTGAGCTTCTTTTCCATCAACAATAGTTATTTTAATTACACATGAAGTTATAAGAGTTTTTAAAATATATTACTAAATTACTACAAACATAACGTGCTTTTTATCACACACGGCTTCTAATAACTAAAGAAAAAAAAACCTTATAACAACAAGAATATGTCCTCAATAATCTGCTCTCACCCTTACAAACATCAACTCCCATCTATTAATTGTATATATCAAATCTATTAGATCCTTTAACAGAAGGACAGAGTCAAATACCTTTACACTATCTTTACCAGATTAGAAGGACACACAAAGTACACTATAAAATTGCAACTTCTAAAATTTTTGGCGAAACCAAGAGAAAATTTAAACCTTAACTGCATGCACTTTACTCCATATACCTTCGTGTAATCTCAGCGTATCTCCGTGGTTCTCTAAATGTAAATTCCAACTTTAAAAAGAGCAAAATTGTACTGCAACGTACCTTTGACATTGTTTGCAGAATGAAATCGAGACTTGTTTTGGAATACCTTGGCTGATGTCCACTTTACTTCGCAAACAGGCCACACAAATATTGGCAGGATTTGGACTTATCGGAACACCACACTCACAGCACAAGCTTTAATAAATAAAGGATACATTTTTCAAATTAGATTTTTAAAATACACAAATTTTTTTTTTTAGATGCCAAACAAACAAAAGTCTTCAAGTTAGGCCATAGTATCTTTGCCCTTTTTTAAAAAAATGACGGAAACAAGGCAACCTGGGCCAGTCACAGCGGTTCATGCCTGTAATTCCAGCACTTTGGGAGGCTGAGGCAGGCCGATAACCTGAGATAAAGAGTTCGAGACCAGCCTGGCCAACATGGTGAAACCCCACCTCTACTAAAAATAGAAAAATCAGCCAGGCATGGCGGCACATGACGGTAATCCCAGCTACTTGGGAGGCTGAGGCACGAGAATCGTTTAAACCCAGCAGGCAGAAGTTGCAGTGAGCCACATCACGCCACAGCACTCCAGCCTGGGTGACAGACCAAGAAACAAAGTCTTAAAAAAAAGAAACAAAGCAATCTTCAAAGATGCAGTAGATAAAGAATAACCCCGTAATACAGGGGCAAAAACACCAAAAATGGCTATAATTCTAAAAATCCTCAATACAAGGCCGATGTCCTAAAGCTTCTAGAGAATCAGTACTGTCCAACAGAACTTCATGCCATGACAGAAATGTTTTATTCTGGTCTGTACAACAAGATAGCCACTAGCCACATGTGGCAAACTGGGCCATGAAAAGTGACTAGTACAACTGAGAAAATCAATGTACTTTTTTTTTTAAATTCAAATCTACATTTAAATAGCCAGTGTGGGTCTAAACAAGTCTTTTTTTATTAAAAGCAAATGAAACTATATTGTCACATTAAAACAAACGGAGGTATATTGATGAAGAATACAAATCTTGCACTAATTTTAATTTTAAATACTTAAATACAATAAAAAAATGTTAACGTGCTCTTTACCACACCCAACCAACACTATCCATAAAGGTAATATTTATTAACAATTTGTAGATATCCTTCCAAACATTTTCTATGCAGACACAAACATTCACATTAACTTTTATAAATAAACAGATAAACTTCCTAACCGCAAGTGTAGCAACAAACTTGGGAAAAATTTGAGAAGCACTGTTATTCATTATCCCTTATTGAAAATTGGAAAACCAAGTAAGAATCAATTAACAAGGCAATAGTGTGTCAATGGCAAAAACCAAAAAGAAAATCCTGTATCAAGAATATGTAAGATCAGTTTGTCTCTTTTTAATTCAACCACCTCATTTCTAAACACTAAGCCTTTAAAAATGTATTTATTCAGGGTATACAGGTGAAAAGTATGGTGTCACTACATTAAAAGACTACAGCTGTCTACTTATCTCTAATGAACATTTCTTCAAGTATATCTCTGGACTACACCAATAGAAACTAATATCTAAATCATTTCTAACAGAATTAGACACCAACATACTCCAAAGGCAATTTAAAAAAAAACCATAAGGACTCCTAAAATATAAACATTTACGCAAAGCAGAATTTTTTTTTTTTTAACAGGATGGGAAGTCTATCAACATCTAGAGACTCAGTACAAATGACGAACTATCATAATTCGAGATGTACTTGGGGCAGAAAAAGTCTGAGAACCCCTAATGTAGAACAACATTGTCCAAAATAAAAGTTCTATAATTTTCCATGTCCAATGGTAGCCACCAGCCACATGTGGCAACACGGCTAGTACAAACGAGCAATCAAGTATTTAATTTTATTCCATTTAAATTAATTTAGGAAACTTCCAACTTAAACTGCTTGGGGCTTATGTTGACAGAGTAGAGCCAGTGGTGCCACCTGGAAAGCAAGCAGTTCCTGACAGAGCTTACCAGGCTCCTTCAGAAGTGCTAGTTGTCCGGCATAGAAAAAGTATAATGGTCAAACAACCCATTCCAACAAAGGGTTTTGTGAAGGAATCTGAACCCTTCCACAAGTGTCTGTTAAAAGCTACTGACAGAACAAGGAAGATCAGTACTATGCTGAGCTCCAAAGACATTTTCAGATGGCTTATCCAAACCCAGAGATAACTGAGTGACAAGGGAAGAGTTAAAGCATCACAGGGAAGGGGGCCAAAGTTCCTGCTTTCACTAACCACTGAATTCCAAGCTAGTTTCTCCATAGTTAGTGTTTTCCTGTGAGATTAGGATCATCTTAGAAGGACTGCAATGTTTACAGGGTAGTTGTGGTAAGAAGCCAATTTATTTTAGATTTAGCTAATTGGTCTGTGCTGAACGATTCCAGGATTATCGTTTATAAGTCTCTGTAGTCATCTCTTTGAAGAGCACTGTATCATTAAACCTATTTATCAGAAAAAAAAAAAAAAAGTTAACTTGAACTTAAATGCAAGAAATTAAAAATTGATAATTAAGTTTTAAGATGTTCAAAATTTAAAAATTATGATATTATAATCTCCAATAAAAAACAGCAAGTTATTCCCAGCTACTCGGGAGGCTGAAGCAGGGAATTGCTTGAACTCGGGAGGCGGAGGTTGCAAAGAGCCGAGATCACACTACTGCACTCCAGCCTGGGCAACAGAGCGAGATTCTGTCTCAAACAAAAAAAGTAAGGAAATGTAAATAAAAAGTAAATTTAAATAGCCACACGTGGCTAATGGCTCCATATTGGACAGTGCCGATATAAAACAATGTATGGAAAATATTTTAACCCTCTTAGAGAGTGTATTTACTAGAATAAGCTTTATAATCAGAAACGAGTTCGATTTTCTACAGAAATAAGACTTTTATTTTTTCCCATTTATGACAATAGAAGCTCCTTCCCACCCACCCATAGTGAGTTTCCAGGGTTCACAGAAGATTTTCACATGCAAGGGGGAAAGAAGAAGTGTCGCACTCACATGTGTCCAGGGCTGCGGTCGGTGGATTCCGTCATGTACTCCATCGTTCTGTATGCCTTAAATTGAAAAAATAAAATAAAATGAGAATGTTGGGATTTAAATCACACTGTCTGGTCTCCTCTTTTTACGTCTTCCTCCAGTCTCTCTGAATAATTAACATATTCACGTAAGTTCCAAAAAGCAGGAAAGAAGGAAAGCCAACTCCACTGGGTAAGTTCGGAAGAAAGAACTTTAAGATGAAGACCAAGGGATTACTGAGTTTCCCAACTGCAAGACCCTCGGTCCACCCAGCTCTGCCGCTGACCTCCATCTCACCTGGGCTCCAACCCTGGACGACCCAGGGCGAGGTCAGCTCGGGACTGCGGACGCCCAGACCCTCCTGCTCTCCACCAACCCGCCGCGCCTCAGACATACGCCGCAGGAGTCCCCGGATGAAGTCCCTGCGCCCGTGGGTCACCCACGCCGACCCCCAACCCTGGGGCGCGACCACATACGGGTTCTGGGCACGCGGCGCTCACGCGGACTGAGCACGACCCGAGCCCAGGGAGCCCGCCCCACCCCCTACTCAGGGGCCCGCGCCGACGGCCCGGGTCTCGGACCCCGGAACCTACTTCGCGCCGCCGGACCAGCACCGGATTTGCTGAAAACCTGCAACAAAATAGATCCCGGCCGTCCTGTCACCTGCCACCCCGTTTGTCTCCGCCACAGAGAGGATCTCGCGAGAGAAATGCTCGAAATCCCGCGGCCTGAGTGACGTGTGGAAAGGGGCGGGCGGAGGCGGGGAAAGGGGCGGCACAGACGGGCAGAAGGGTGAGGGGAGCTGCTGGGAGGCTGAGAAAGCGCGCGGAGGGAAGGGCCAGGGGCTCCTTCGCCTTCAGCGACTGCTTTTCAGTTATCGTCTGGATTTTCCCAGGCCGGAGTTCACTCCAAACCAACCTCGCCGGTATATTAGTCTCTTTTCAGCTATCCCGACTGTGCGCTTGCTTCTCGATTAAACGATTATGTTATATAAAAGTTATATGTAAACAGTACCTTACACAAAGAAACTCCATCCAGGCCGGCGCCTTTGTCTGGTTCACCATCATATACAGGCCTGATGCCTGCCACACCCTAACTACTCAAACGATTATTTGTTGAAAGAATGAAATGTAAAGCATAATTATCTGTGAAGAAGTCTATGCGATTTTTAGACAAATTATTAATTATGTGATTCCAGATAGTGCACTTAATATCCTCTTATGACTGATTTATCCCTCAAACTTGGAGCAGCACAGACCATGTCTAATGGGTCTCATGACAGCCTTTCAAATATTTGAAGAGTACAACCTTTTTTTTTTGTAAATCCTCTCATCCCAAATTTCAAAGAATAAGCAAGGGCGTTTTGTAGAGGGTGATCAGAGAAAGCCTCTCATCATTTCTTGCCCAGAATACTTAAGTAGCCTCTCATCAGCTCTCCCTAGTTGTAGACTCCAATCCATCCTTCTGAAATGCAGTTCTGATTTTGCCACACTCCCCTGCTTTCAATCCTTCAGTGGCCTCTGCTTACCTTAAGCATTATTTCCAGTTTCTTTGCATGGAAAGAAGACCTTTCAGGATCTGATCTCCACATATCCTGTCCTCCTCCCAAGCACACGTACTCCCAGGCCATGCAAACCAACTGGCAGGTCTCACAGGAAATAGTCTTCCTTTGCTTCTACCCAGGACTCCGTAAAGATTAAGCATGAATTAGTTTCCTAGTGCTGCTCTAACAAGTTATCACTGATTTAGTTGGCTTAAAAAACACAAATTTGTTCTCTTCCAGTTTTGGAAACTACAGGTCTAAACAGATGGTGAGGGCTGACTCTGGAGGCTCTAGGAGAAAATGTCAGGCCTCTGAGTCCAAGCTAAGCCATCATATCCCCTGTGACCTGCACGTATACATCCAGATGGCCTGAAGTAACTGAAGAATCACAAAAGAAGTGAAAATGGCCTGTTCCTGCCTTAACTGATGACATTACCTTGTGAAATTCCTTTTCCTGGCTCATCCTTGCTCAAAGGCTCCCCAACTGAGCACCTTGTTACCCCTTCCCCTGCCCACCAGAGAACAACCGCCTTTGACTGTAATTTTCCTTTACCTACCCAAATCCTATAAAATGGCCCCACCCCTATCTCCCTTCACTGACTCTCTTTTCGGACTCAGCCTACCTTTGCGTTGCTCACACAAAGCCTGTTTGGCAGTCTCTTCACACAGACGAGAGTGAAATTTGGTGCCGTGACTCGGATCGGGGGACCTCCCTTGGGAGATCAATACCCTGTCCTCCTGCTCTTTGCTCCATGAGAAAGATCCTACACTCAGACTGACCAGCCCAAGGAACATCTCACCAATTTCATATCAGGTAAGCGGTCTTTTCACTCTCTTCTCCAGCTTCTCTTGCTACCCTTCAATCTCCCTTTCTTGCTACCGTTCAATCTCCCCATCCTTCCAATTCCAGTTCTTTTTCCTCTCTAGTAGAGACAAAGGAGATGCATTTTATCCGTGGACCCAAAACTCTGGCGCCAGTCACGGATTCGGGAAGACAGCCTTCCCTTGGTGTCTCACCCCGTGGGGATGCCTGCCTTGGTCATTCACCCACATTCCCTTGGTGGCAAGTCAATTGCGGGGGCGCCTGTTTTGGCTGCTCACCCACATTGCAACCCAGGGCTGCTCATCCACAGCCTTCTCCGTGTCTCTACCTTTCTCTTTAAACTTACCTCCTTCACTATGGGTAACCTTCAGCTCTCCATTCCCCCTTCTCCCTTAGCCTGTGTTCTTAAAAACCTAAAACCTCTTCAACTCACACCTAACCTAAAACCTAAATGCCTAATTTTCTTCTGCAACACTGCTTGGTCCCAGTACAAACTTGATAATGACTCTAAATGGCCAGAAAATGGCACTTTCAATTTCTCCATCCCACAAGACCTAGAAAATGTTTGTCGAAAAATGGGCAAATGGTCTGAGGTGCCTTACATCCAGGCATTTTTCACACTTCGTTCCCTCCCTAGTCTCTGTTCCCAGTGCAATTCCTCCCAAATCCTCCTTCTCTCCCTCCAGGCTGTCCCCTCAGTCCCAACCCCAAGCGTCGCTGAGTCTTTCCAATCTTCCTTTCCTACAGACCCGTCTGACCTCTCCCCTCCTCCCCAGGCTGCTCCCCGCCAGGCCGAGTCAGGTCTCAATTCTTCCTCAGCCTCCACTCCTCCACCCTATAATCCTTCTGTCACCTCCCCTCCTTACATCCGGTCCAGCTTACAGTTTAGTTCCGTGACTAGCTCTCCCGCACCTGCCCAACCATTTCCTGTTAGAGAGGTGGCTGGAGCCGAAGGCATAGTCAGGGTACATGTGCCTTTTTCTCTATCAGCCCTCTCTCAGATCAGTCAGCATTTAGGCTCTTTCTCATCAGACCCCACTAAATATATACAGGAATTCCAATGTCTAACTCTGTCCTACAATTTAACCTGGAGTGACTTACATGTCATCCTGACTTCTACCCTCTCCCCAGATGAACGGGAAAGGATTTTTTCTCTAGCCCAATCTAATGCTGACAACCGCCAGCTCCACGAGCCACACCTCCAGGAAGGCATTAGAGCAGTTCCCCAAGAGGATCCCCAATGGAACTATCAGGCAGATTCCCCAGGTATAGCTAGGCGAGATTACATGATTTCCTGCCTAGTTGAAGGGCTTAAAAAGGCAGCTTACAAAGCTGTTAATTATGAGAAGCTTAAAGAAACTACCCAAGGTAAAGACGAAAACCCAGCCCAGTTCATGGCCCACTTAGCAGCATCCCTTAGACGCTTTACCGCCCTAGACTCAGAAGGGCCAGAAGGCCGCCTTATTCTTAATATGCATTTTATCACCCAATCCGCTCTTGACATTAGGAAAAAACTCCAAAAGTTAGATTCCAGTCCTCAAACCCCACAACAGGACTTAATTAACCTTGCCTTCAAGGTGTACGATAATAAAGATGCAGCAGCCAAACGACAACGCATCTCTGAGTTACAGCTACTTGCCTCTGCTGTAAGACAACCCACAAGCACGTCTCCAGCATACAAAAACTTCAGAACATCCAAGTCACAGCTCCCAGGGGCTCCTTCAAAACCTCCTCATGGACCTCGCTTCAAATGCCAAAAGCCTGGCCACTGGGCCTTGGAATGCCCGCAGCCCAGGATTCCTCCTAAGTTGTGCCCTGTCTGTATGGGCCCCCACTGGAGGTCGGACTGTCCGACTTGCATCGCTGCTGCTCCTAAAGTCCCTGGAGCCCATATTCAGCATTCCTTGGCTGACTCCTTCCCAGATCTCCTCAGCTTGGCGGCTGAAGACTGACGCTGTCCTCTCACCTTGGAAACCCCCTGGACCATCATGGACACCAAGCTTTGGGTAACTCTTACAGTGGAGGGTAAATCCGTCCCCTGTTTAATTGATATGGGGGCTACCCACTCCACGTTACCTTCTTTTCAAGGGCCTGTTTCCCTCACCCCCATAACTATGGTGGGTATTGACAGCCAAGCTTCCAAACCTCTTAAAACTCCCCCACTCTGGTGCCAACTTGGACAACATTCTTTTATGCACTCTTTTTTAGTTATCCCCACCTGCCCAGTTCCCTTATTAGGCAGAAACATTTTAACCAAATTATCTGCTTCCCTGACTATTCGTGGACTAGAGCCACATCTCATTGCCGCCCTTCTTCTCAACCCAAAGCCTCCTTTGTATCTTCCTCTCGTATTGCCCCACCTTAACCCACAAGTATGGGACATCTCTACTCCTTCCCTGGCAACCGATCACATGCCCATTACCATCCCATTAAAACCTAATCACCCTTACCCCGCTCAACGCCGATATCCCATCCCACAGCACGCTTTAAAAGGATTAAAGCCTGTTATCACTCGCCTGTTACAGCATGGGCTTCTAAGACCTATAAACTCTCCTTACAATTCCCCCATTTTACCTGTCCAAAAACCGGACAAGTCTTACAAGTTAGTTCAGGCTCTCTGCCTTATCAAATTGTTTTGCCTATCCACCCTGTAGTGCCAAACCCATATACTCTCCTGTCCTCAATACCTTCCTCCACAACTCACTATTCCATTCTTGATCTTAAAGATGCTTTTTTCACTATTCCCCTGCACCCCTCATCCCAGCCTCTCTTTGCTTTTACCTGGACTGACCCTGACACCCATCATCGCAGCAACTTACCTGGGCTGTGCTGCCGCAAGGCTTCAGGGACAGCCCTCATTACTTCAGCCAAGCTCTTTTTCATGATTTACTTTCTTTCCACCCCTCCACTTCTCACCTTATTCAATATATTGATGACCTTCTACTTTGTAGCCCCTCCTTTGAATCTTCCCAACGAGACACCCTCCTGCTCCTTCAACATTTATTCTCCAAAGGATATCAGGTATCCCCTTCCAAAGCTCAAATTTCTTCTCCATTGTTACCTACCTCGGCATAATTCTTTATAAAAAACACATGGTCACCCTGCTGATTGTGTCCGACTGATATCTCAAACCCCAACACCTACAAAACAACAACTCCTTTCCTTCCTAGGCATGGTTGGATACTTTCGCCTTTGGATACCTGGTTTTGCCATCCTAACAAAACCATTATATAAACTCACAAAAGGAAACCTAGCTGACCCCACAGATCCTAAATCCTTTCCCCACTCCTCTTTCCATTCCTTGAAGACAGCTTTAGAGATTGCCCCCATCCTAGCTCTCCCTGACTCATCCCAACCCTTTTCATTACACATAGCCAAAGTGCAGGGCTGTGCAGTTGGAATTCTTACACAAGGACTGGGACTGTGTCCTGTAGCCTTTTTGTCCAAACAACTTGACATTACTGTTTTAGCCTAGCCCTCATGTCTGCGTGTGGTGGCTGCCACTGCCTTAATACTTTTAGAGGCCCTCAAAATCACAAACTACGCTCAACTCACTCTCTACAATTCTCATAACTTCCAAAATCTATTTTCTTCCTCACATCTGATGCATATAGTTTCTGCCCCACCCCTCCACCAGCTCTCAGCAAGCTGAACTCATTGCCTTAACTCAAGCCCTTGCTCTTGCAAAAGGACTACATGTCAATATTTATACTGACTCTACATATGCCTTCTATATCCTGCACCACCATGCTGTTATGTGGGCAGGAAGAAATGTCCTTACTATGCAAGAGTCCTCCATCATTAATGCCTATTTAATAAAAACTTTTATCAAAGCTTCTTTACTTCCAAAGGAAGCTGGAATCATTCACTGCAAGCAGCCATCAAAAGGCATCAGATCCCATCACTCAGGACAATGCTTATGCTGATAAGGTAGCAAAAACAAAAGAAAACAAAAAGCAGCTAGTGTTCCAACTTCTGTCCCTCACAGCTGGTTTTTCTCTTTCACATTGGTTACCCCCACCTACTCCCCCGCTGAAACTTCCACCTATCAATCTCTTCCCACAGAAGGCAAATGGTTCTTAGACCAAGGAAAATACCTCCCTCCAGCCTCACAGGCCCATTCTATTCTGTCATCATTTCATAACCTCCTTCATGTAGGTTACAAGCCGCTAGCCCATCTCTTAAAACCTCTCATTTCCTTTCCATTGTGGAAATCTATCCTCAAGGAAATCACTTCTGTGTTCCATCTGCTATTCTACTACCCCTCAGGGATTGTTCGGGCCCCCTCCCTTTTCTACACATCAAGCTCGGGGATTTGCCCCGTCCAGGACTGGCAAATTGACTTTACTCACATACCCTGAGTCAAAAAACTAAAATACCTCTTGGTCTGGGTAGACACTTTCACTGGATGGGTAGAAGCCTTTCCCACAGGGTCTGAGAAGGCCACTGTGGTCATTTCTTCCCTTCTGTCAGACATAATTCCTCAGTTTGGCCTTCCCACCTCTATACACTCTAATAACGACTGACCTTTTTTAGTCAAATCACCCGAGCAGTTTTTCAGGCTCTAGGTATTCAGTGAAACCTTTATATCCCTTACCGTCCTCAATCTTCAGGAAAGGTAGAACGGACTAATGGTCTTTTAAAAACACACCTCACCAAGCTCACCAAGCTCAACCACCAACTTAAAAAGGACTGGACAATACTTTTACCTCTTGCCCTTCTCAGAATTCGTGTCTGTCCTCAGAATGCTACAGGGTACAGCCCATTTGAACTTCTGTATAGATGCTTCTTTTTATTAGGCGCCAATCTCATTCCAGACACCAGACCAACTTGGACTGCACCCCAAAAAACTTGTCATCCCTGCTATCTTCTCTCTAGTCATACTCTTATTCACCATTTCTCAACTACTCATAAATGCCCTGCTCTTGTTTACACTGCCAGTTTACACTGTTTCTCCAAGCCATCACAGCTGATATCTCCTGGTGCTACCCCAAACTGCCATTCTTAACTCCCTCTTAGAGTAAATAAATAATCTTTGCTGGCAGGGCTATGCTGAACCCCCTTGAGCACTCTCCAATTGGATGCCCTGGGTCCTCCCAATTCTTAGTCATTTAATACCTGTTTTTCTCCTTCTCTTAATTTGGACCTTGTGTCTTCCATTTAGTTTCCCAATTCATACAAAACTGCATCCAGGTCATCAACAATCATTCTATATGACAAATGCTCCTTTTAACAATCCCACAATATTGCCCCTTACCATGAAATCTTCCTTCAGCTTAATCTCTCCCACTCTAGGTTCCCACGTTGCCCCTAATCCCGCTTGAAGCAGCCCTGAGAAACATCACCCATTATCTCTCCATACCACCCCCCAAATTTTTGCCACCCCAACACTTCAACACTATTTTGTTTTATTTGTCTTATTAATATAAGAAGACAGGAATGTCAGGCCTCTGAGCCCAAGCTAAGCCATCATATCCCCTGTGACCTACATGTATACATCCAGATGGCCTGAAGTAACTGAAGAATCACAAAAGAAGTGAAAATGGCCTGTCCTTGCCTTAACTGATGACATTACCTTGTGAAATTTCTTTCCTGGCTCATCCTGGCTCAAAGGCTCCCCAACTGAGCACCTTGTGACACCCGCCCCTGCCCGCCATAGAATAACCCCCTTTGACTGTAATCCTATAAAATGGCCCCACCCCATCTTCCTTTGCTGACTCTCTTTTCGAACTCAGCCCGCCTGTACCCAGGTGCAGCCTTGTTGCTCACAAAGCCTGTTTGGTGGTCCCTTCACATGGATGCGAGTGAAGGAAAATCCATTCCCTGGCCCTTTCCAACTTCTGCACGCTGCCCACATTCCTTGGCTTGTGGTCCCACATCATTTAGCAGTCAGGTCTCCTTTTCTCACCCCCTTGCCTCCCTCTTGCAAGGACACTTGTGATTTCACTGGGCCCAACCAGATAATCCAGAATAATCGCCCCATCTTAAGAAATTTAATCACATCTGTAAAGTTTATTTGCCGTGTTAGGTAATATATTCACAGATTTCAGGGAATAGGATATCTTTGCAGAGCCATTATCCTGTCCACCATACATCGTCTCTTCTAAATCCCTCTGTCCCTAAGGGCCAGAGGAGTTACATGCTCCTTCTCTATATATGGTTCTGTGATAAAACCTTTATAGAAGGTATATGCCTCTATAATAATGCTTTGAATTGGATCATAAATTTTCTACTCTGCATGTCCTGCAGTTTCAAAACCTTGTAGAGCAATTCGGGTCTTGTTCTTGGTATTCCCTGTATGTAGCACAGTAGCTGACAAAAACAGACCCTCAATAAATGTTGGTAAATTAATTATCCATTTAATACCCACAACAACTCTGAAGAGACAGTGTTTTTCTCCCCATTGTTTCTGTTCACATTGCCTATGCCCTCAACCAAACACCATGAGGAACACAGCTATAGTTAAGCAGCTTGTGTCTATTTATTATTTTTTGAAGTGAGCCCAGACACACACCATGGAGACCATTTGGATATCTCAGTAAGAGGGTGTTTAGAACAAACCTATCATAGGATTGGGGCTTTAGGAGGATGTTTTCAGGGAGGCCCTAAGAAAATAGGGGTTTTTCTATGAATTGGAAGCTATCAGAAAGCAGGAGCAATTCTGTGATTGGATGTCTCAGTAAATCTCATTTACACAAAGGGAAGCAGGAGAATAAAGCTGCAATTAGCAAAGAAGTAGCAGTCACTCATTTTGGTGAAGAAAGGAAATGCTTGGTATTTTGCAGGTGGCATAGTGAACTTGTTTTGGTCTGTGCTTAAACAAAATTATGAAGTGACCTTGCTTTGCCTCATTTTATCATGGTTTCAGAGTAATTTTGTCTGAGTGTAGTATTCTGTGAAATTATTTATGTCTTAATAGGAAAATATCATGGCATAGCCGTGAGTACCAGACAACCTTCTAAATGTCAAAGGCTGCTCATTTTTTAACAGATTCCTTCAACAAGTATTTGATTTGGCCCTGAATGCCACAATGCCAGGTTTGTTAAGCACTTGGTATGATGATAAACAGCACAGATATGGTCCCTGCCCTCATGGACCTTACATATTACAGATGAAGCTGGATTACATTAGGCAATTTGTTGAAAGTCCTATAGCAAATAAGTGATAGAACTGGGACGTGAAATACAATTTGTTTCTGAACCCAGACCCTCACCATAGCAGCCTACCTCCCCTTCTGAGGCTGAGGCCATCTATTCCTATCCACAACCTTTTGATAAACTAAATACGCCCGCAGTAGAAGGCACCTATATTTTTCTCTTCATCTCCCAGCCCCCTCCGCTAAGATTTCCAGATGTCAGAATTAAGTTCTTGATTTCAGCTACCTCTGTCATGAACCTGAATGAGCTTGCTAAGATTGGACAGAGTGGGATAATATTGGCAAACAATATCAGAGACAAACTCACTTTGCACTTTTTATTTAATCCCCAAATCTCACCTGAAAATAATAGGTGAGATTATTTTCAACTCCCATAGTCCTTACACTGAGGATATCTATCCATATTCAAATCTAAGCCTTAGTATATGTTTACAAACTTCATTTCTATGTGTTTGACCATGGTATTAAAATCGAATTCCTGGACGAACATGGTGGCTCATGCGTGTAATCCCAACACTTTGGATGGCCAAAGTGGGATGATCACCTGAGGCCAGGCTAGCCTGGACAACATAGTGAGACCCCCACCTCTAAAAAATGAGAAATAAATATAAAACAATCAAATTAGCTGGGCATGGTGGTATGCACCTGTAGTCCTAGCTACTCAGGACACTGAGGCAGAAGGATCACTTGAGCCTAAGAAGTCAAGGCTACAGTGAGCCAAGATTGCACTACTGTACTCCAGCCTGGGTGACAAAGGGAGACTCTGTCTCAAAAAAAAAAAAAAAAAAAAAAAAAATCTGCTAATCAATGAAATAATGAAATTCTACACAGAACTTTCAAATGCATAGTGTGATATTTTTCATGCTATCGAATGTGATAGTACATTTGGGGGTGTCAAGATAATATTGGAGATTAGTGCAAGGGAGATGTATTAGGGTATCCTCTTAGAATCAACACCTGTGGAAGAGAAGAGAGGAATCACCATTGGGCAGAGGGGAGCTATGCTGCCACGCAGTCTAGTGGAAGCCTCAGCTAGCCCTGTGGGAGGTTCTGAAGTTGAAATGACCATTCTGAGTTTTCCTGAGGGGGACTTTGCTCATCGATGAGTCACTGGATGTGACTGTCCCAGGAAAAGGACATAGCATTGGGTGATGTTTCTCTCTTCAGCCAAGTCAGTCCCAGAAGTAGATGAAACTGAGGGCTTTCTGCCAGCAGCACTCCCTGCAGTTGTGGGATAAGTACTTCATTCCTTGAGGGTATCTGGGCAGTATCTCACAGCCACAGCATGCGCCATGTAGAAAGGAGTGTGCCTAGGAGAGTCAGTAAAAGACACGGACTCTAAAGTCCTTGTTTCAAGTCTGAGATTTGTGACTGATAGACTCTGTGACCCTAAGGATTTGCTTTACCACTCTGAGCCTTTCTAAAGGCTCCTTTCCTCCTTTCTGAAATTATGTAATAATCCCTACCTCAGAAAATTGTTATGAGAATTGACTGAGATAAGGTACATAGAAGTGTTTAGTAAACTGCAAAATACTATAATGAATCTAGGCCCTGTTATTCTCTGGTGAAGATCCTTAGCAGGAATTGAGTGAGGCAATAAGAAATGGTTTGTATCTGATACAGCCATTGTATCAAATTTGAAACATTACACCTGCGATTCTGCTTCACCCTTAATTTACAATATAAAGAAATCATTTAGTAAATGAAATAAAAATTTAGTGTTCACTTTGTAAAATTTGTTAGGGGTGGTGAATATCTGAGTTACTGGTGGCAAATAGATACGGGTCTGCAGCAACCTCAATTCTTGCCTCCTCGGCAGAAAGAATTCAACTGAGGGGCATAAGGCAGAAAAAGAGACTGAAGCAAGTTTCAGAGCAGGAGTAGAAGTTTATTTTAAAGCTTTAGAGCAGGAAAGAAAAGAAAGTACATTTGGAAGAGACCCAAGCAATTACTGTGGAGGTCAAATGTGGTGTTTGGCCTTTTGACTTGGGGTTTTATATGTTGGTATGTTTCTGGTGTCTTGTGTTCCTTTCTTCATGATTCTTCCCTTAGAGTGGGCAGCCCACATGCATGTTGCTGTCCTTGCACTTGAGAGATGAGCAGGTGCAGTGTGTTTAAGAAGTTGTACGCATGGCCACCTGAGGCTTTTTTCCCTTTTCCGGTGGAATGCCCCCGGAAGGTTACATAACCAGTTAAAGTCTGCCATTTTAGGCCAGGCGCGGTGGCTCAAGCCTGTAATCCCAGCACTTTGGGAGGCCGAGATGGGCGGATCACGAGGTCAGGAGATCGAGACCATCCTGGCTAATACGGTGAAACCCGTCTCTACTAAAAAAATACAAAAAACTAGCTGGGCGAGGTGGCGGGCGCCTGTAGTCCCAGCTACTCCGGAGGCTGAGGCAGGAGAATGGCGTGAACCCGGGAGGCGGAGCTTGCAGTGAACTGAGATCTGGCCACTGCACTCCAGCCTGGGCGGCAGAGCGAGACTCCGTCTCAAAAAAAAAAAAAAAAAAAAAGTCTGCCATTTTACCTTTCAATGCACTTACTCAAGCCCACTCACCCAATTCCTGAGATTTTATTGGAAGTTGCTGATTACCAAGTCTTTTTATCCATTGGGAAATTGCCTCTCCCTGGTGCCTTCAACCAATTATTATTTTTAGAGAGGTGATGTGACAACTGCCAGACCATCACCTGATGGTTGCCTGACATTCCTGGTGGGTAAGGGAAGCCCTCTCCTGTCCAGCTCATGCCTAATTACCACTGTAACAGATTCATTCAGCTATACATTACAATCTGTGCCTATTTCTGCCTGTGTATTTCCTTCAACAAAAAGTTTTACAAGTACAAATAATATCTTAACATAGAATCCCATAAATACAATAGAGAAGATGAAATAAAATTACAATAATACTTGTGCAATTTCTCCATTATTACAAATTCCAAAATATGAGACTGAATTTATAATATTTTATTGTAATTTTTAAAAGATGTAATCACTGAACAACCTCTAACTTTTACATGTTAGTGATGGGGGAGAATAACACTGTATATAGGTTGACTATCTCTAATCCATAATCCAAAAATCCAAAATCCAATATGCTTCAAAATCTGAAATTTTTTGAGCACCAGCATGACACTCGAAGGAAATGGCCATTGGAGCATTTCAGATTGGGGGCTTTCAGATTTAGGATTCTCAATGAGTAGGTTTTAAACCAAAATATCTGAGACAAGTCTCAATTTAGAAAGTTTATTTTGCCAAGGTTAAGGATGCACCTATGACCCAGCCTCAGGAGGTCCTGACGACATGTCCCCAAGGTGGCTGGGGAACAGTTTGCTTTTATACATTTTAGAAAAACATAATGCATTAATTAACATAGGTAAGATTTGCATTGGTTCAATTTGGTAAGGCGGGACAACTTGAAGAGAGGTCGTGGAGAGAGGGTTGGTGGCAGTGGCTGGGTGTTCCAGGTCATAGGTAGATTTAAACATATTCTGAATAGCAATTGGTTGAAAAAGTTTTTGTCAATAGAATGGAATATCTGGATTACAATAAGTGGTTGTGGAGACCTAGGTTTTACCAGGGAGATGATGCGTCCAAGTAGCAGGCTTTAGAGAGAATAGATTGTACATGTTTCTTATGAGAGTTAAGGTCTGTGTTGACATTCATGCTGGAGGGTTATAATGAGGCACTTGCTGGTGCAAGTCTTAGAGTCCAAAGTTTGAGTCTGATGTCCAAGGTCAGGAGGAGAGGAAGTAAAGCATCCAACACCCCATAGCGGGAGAGAGAGAGCCCAAGCAGACTCAGCAAGCGAGCTACTCATCCCCCTTCTTCTGTCTTTGTTCCAGCCGCTGGCAGCAGATTACATGGTTCCCACCCACTCTGAAGGTGGGTCTTCCCCTCTCCCAGGCCACTAATTCAAATGTCAGTCTCCTCTGGCAACACCCTCACAGACACACCCAAAAGCAATACTTCACCAGCCATCTAGGCATCCTTTGGTCCAATCAAGTTCATACCTAATATTAACCATCATAGATGTCAATTCTCCTAAATTTGATGTCATTTTAATGCAATTCCTGTCAAAATTCTAGCAATTTTTTTTTTAATGTAGAGAAGATTATTCTAAAATTTACATGGGAAAGTAAAGGAACTAGAACAGCTAAAACATTTTTTTAAAAAAGAAGAAAGTCAGGGCCAGGCACGGTAGCTCATGCGGTAGCACTTTGGGAGGCCGAGGTGGGTGGATCACAAGATCAGGAGATGGAGACCATCCTGGCTAACATGGTGAAACCCCATCTCTACTAAAAATACAAAAAATTAGCCGGGCGTGGTGGCGGGCGCCTGTAGTCCCAGCTACTTGGGAGACCGAGGCAGGAGAATGGTGTGAACCCAGGAAATGGAGCTTGCAGTGAACCGAGATCGAGCCCCTGCACTCCAGCCTGGGGGACAGAGCAAGACTCTGTCTCAAAAAAACAAACAAACAAACAAACAAACAGTGAGAAAAATTAGTCAACTTAGTTTTAAAGACTTATTACGGGACTACAGTAATCAAGATTGTGCGGAATTGGTGAAAGGATAGACACACATCAGTAGAAGCAAATAGGGAACCCAGAAAGAGACCCTCCAAAAACATGTCCAACTGATTTTGACAAAAGTGCCAAGCAAGTCAGTAAAGAGAGCCTTTTCAGTTATAGCCAGTGGACATACATAGGCAAAATAATAAACTGCAACCTAAGTCTCACATCTTACATAAAAATTAACTCAAAATGGACCATGAATTTAAAGCAAAATGTAAAACTAGAAAAAAATAGAAGAACAGTTTTACCATCTAGGACTAGGCAAAGAGTTCTTAGCCCTGACTTCAGAAACAAGATCCACAAAAGAAAAAATGACAAGTTGGAGTTCATCAAAATTAAAAACTTTTGCTCTATTAAAGGCCCTGTTACAAAGATAAAAAGACAAGCCAAAGAGTAGCAGAAATATGTGCAAACTGTATTCAACAAAGAACTAGTATTTATTAATAGAATAGATATAAAGAACTCTCAAAATTTAACAGTAGAAAACCAAGCAGCCCAATTAGAAAATTAGCAAAAGATATGATGACATTCCACTGAAGAATGTATACAGAAGTCAAGCATAATTGAAGATGTTCAACAATATTAGTTATGAAAGGTATACAAATTAAAAACACAATAAAATATCACTGCCTCTTTATTGGAATGGCTAAAATAAAAAATACAATAACACCAAATGGCAAGAAAGCAGAGAACTGGATCACTCATTCATTGCTGGCAAAAATGTAAAATGGTAGAGCCACTCTAGGAAAAAGTTTAGCAGTTTCTTATAAAATTAAACATGCAACTACCTTATGACCTAGCAATTGCACCCCTAGGTATTTATCCCAGTGAAATAAAAACTTGCACATAAAAAACTGTACATGAGGAGGGTAGCAGCTTTATTCATTATAGTCAAAAGCTGGAAACAACTTGGAAACAACTCAGATATCCTTCAGTGGGTGAATGGTTAAACAAACTGCAGTACATCCCTACCATGATTTCTTTTGTTTGTTTGTTTGTTTGTTTAGTCAAGTCCTCACTTTGTCACCCATACTGGAGTGCAGGGATGCAATCTCGGCTCACTACAACCTCACCTCCTTGACTCAAGTGACTCTCCCTCCTAAGCCTCACAAGTAGCTGGAACTACAGGCATGCATCACCATGCCCAGCTAATTTTTGTATTTTTCTGTAGATATGGGTTTCGCCATGTTGTCCAGGCTGGTCTCAAGCTCTTGAACTCAAGAGATCCACCCTCCTCGGCCTCCCAAAGTGTTGGGATTACAGGGGTGAGCCACCCTGCCTGGCCTATATAAAGTTATTGAATAGACAAATTCATAGAAAAGGGGGATGGATTAGTGGTTGCCAGAAATTAAGAAGGGACAGGGGGTGTGAGAGCTATATCTATGAATGGGTAATATGAGGAATCTTTATGGTGATGGAAATGTTCTGTATTTTAGCTCTGTCCATGTCAATATCTCAGTACTTACATTGTACTATAGTTTGTAAGATGTTATTATTGGAGGAAAAGGATCTCTCCATATTATTTTCTACAATTGCATTTGAATCTAAAATTATCTCAAAATTTTTAAAAGTTTATTTTTTTTTAATGAGTTGAAAATTCCTGATAAAACGAAGGAAAACAATTCCCTGGTTTTATCTTTTGTACTCATTATTTTACAAGGCCTCAGCAATTTTGTCGCCAGTGTGGGTTGGCTGATTAACCCTATCCACATCCCCTTTCTTCCACTGTGGGCAGCCATGAGACACAATTTTGGTCAGAGGAAAATTTCAAGAGAAAGTCTTGCAATTCCTGGGCAACTTTCCAGGAAAGCTTTAACTCTCTTAATAAAAAGGCTCAGACTCATGGGTATGCCATCTGCCCACACTCTCTGCTCCTTTGCCCTTCTGTCTCTTTTCAGTATGGGGTACCAACGTGATACCCAGAGGTATACCAGCCATCAAATGAGCATAAGGCAACAAAAGTATAAGCACAAATGCCATCCTAACAATGGTGAGACAGAGACCCAGAAAGTGCCTAGCTAGAAAGAGCAAGAAAGAGCCTTGATAGTGTCATTATGCAGAAGCACCAACTCTGGATTGTTTACCTTTAGGTTTTCTCCAGTTAAGGAAAAAAAAAAAAAAAAAAAAAAAAAAGACTTTGTTTAAGCCACTGATGACCAGGTTTTCCATTATGTTGCCAAACACATTTCTAACAGATGTTGTCTGTCTCAGAAACCAAATTGCTGATACTGCCTTTTCCTTTCTCCTTTCTCACCAGTATTTTGTTTCTTATTCTCCTCAGCTTGGCCCGAATTTGTATTATAATCAGACTCTTGCCAGTCACTCTCCTAATTGAATTGAGTTTTTGTTGTAGTTCAGACAGCTCAGATTTTTTTAAATGGTTTTCCTAAACCATTCCGGCCCAAGGTAGTGGTTCCCCTCTTTGACCTATGAGCACTTACTGTCCACACCTTCCAATTGCCATTCATCATCCACTGCCCCCTGATGCTTCTCACACAGCTGTCATAGAATAATCAATGTTTATAGCTGCAAGGGGCTTTAGAGATCATCTTCTCCAGCCACCTCAGTGCATGTGAATTGTGACTTAACTCTTGGAGTTTTTGTTACCTCTTCATAGGTTTATAGCTTATCTTCCCAACTAGAGCTCAAAAAGTGAAAAAGGAGATAAGAAATAAGTTTTGTTGAGTTACTTACTACATGCCAGACACCTTACACACATGAGTGAATTTTCACAACAATCTTAGAAGTGGGTATTAGTCCCCACTTGACAGGTGAAATAACTAAAGCTCAGAGAAGGCTGGGCATGGTGGCTCATGCCTGCAATTCCAGCATTTTGGGAGGCCGAGGTGGTCAGATGGCTTGAGCTCAGGAGTTTGAGACCAGCCGTGGCAACATGGTGAAACTCTGTCTCTACCAAAAATACGAAAAATTAGCCAGGTGTGGTGGGCACACCTGCAGTCCCAGCTACTCGGTGGGGAAGCTGAGATGGGAGGATCACTTGAGCCTGGGAGGTGGAGGTTGCAGTGAGCTGAGATCATTCCACTGCACTCCAGCCTGGGTGACACAGTGAGACTCCATCTCAAAAAAGAAAAAAGCTCAGAGAAGTTGTTACTTAGTAAAGGTAAGGTACCTAAAAAAAAGGGATGCCCAGATTCTGACTCAGGTTTTAACATAGTTAAGTGTCTTTAACCTCCTCCCAGGCTGCTAAATTAGTTGCTTGGATTTACTTTTTGGAGTTCTTCAACATTTAAACTTCAAGAAATTCTACATTCTGTTCATAGGCCTTCTCTTTCGTAAGAGATTTAAAATATATTGAATCGCTAAATAAAATCATGGTTCTTTGTTTCTAACGTCATTATTTTTATTTTATATATGTGTGTGTATGTGTGTATATATATGTATGTGTGTATATATATATATATATTTAAGACGGAGTCTCTCTCTGTCACCCAGGCTGGAGTACAGTGGCCCTATCTCCGTTCACTGCAACCTCTGCCTCCCGGGTTCAAGCGATTCTTCTGTTCAGCCTCCTGAGTAGCTGGGACTACAGGCACACGCCACCACGCCCAGCTAATTATTGTATTTTTAGTAGAGACAGGGTTTCACCATATTGGCCAGGTTGGTCTCAAACTCCTGACCTCGTGATCCGCCCGCCTCGGCCTCCCAAAGAGCTGGGATTATAGGCGTGAGCCACTGCAGCCGGCCAAGAGTTTTTAAATGCAGTACTGATAGAACCAAAATACTATACTGGTTTTAGTGGAAAAATGATGAGATATCTGTCATGTTAAATGTTAGTGAAAATACATATATCATTAACACAAGGTGGTTTTCCTTGTATCTGAATAACAAAAGATACAAGTGTTTTATAGACAATAACTTTGTAAGCTATTATATTTAATATAATTTGCACCACTGGGAGAAAACAATACAAAGAAATATTCAGAGAAATGGAATTTAGTTGTTCCAAACTTCAAAGAAAGTTTTTATTCTATCCAATAAGCCAATTGCATCTTTATTATTTTTCACATGGAACAGTCCATATTTTAATCTGAGCCTAGAAGATTTTTAATTTGGAGTTGAATCCTTCCAGTTGTATTACATTTTTGCAGAACCTCCTTAATGCCAGATAGACAACTAAAATACAAGCTAGTTTCCCTTTAATGTTGTTCTTATTGTTTAGGAATAAGAAAAATATTAAGGTAATTGGCTTTCGACTTCATAATCTTTCCCCTAAATTCTTACTAGATTTCTTTCACATTCTTACAGGTAATATATTTTCAATGATAATTTTTTTTTCTTAGAAATCGTGTTCTCTTAAACCAATACAATCCTATAGAGATCATTCATCTTTGCTATATCACATTTTATTTTTGAAGTATATAAATGATGTCTTCATTTTTAAAGGTATAATTTTACATTTCTGCATTCTAAAAATAGGTGGGTCATAATTTTAGATGCATCCTTTTAATTAATGTATGTATATGTGTCATTTTTAGGAGCACACCTTTGCCTATATAATCTGAGTTTGTGTATAACTTTCTGATTATATACTGCTTATATCTGTGGACTCAAGATACAGAAGTGAATACTAATTTTTTTAACAAAAAAAAATCCAATAGGTTATGGTGATTGTTTATACATGCTTAAAATGTTAACTAAAAGTAAATAAATAATCTAATAAACATATCTTGTAGGCTTCTGTGTATCATGAGGCCACATAGGTCTTTAGTCAGGTAAATTGTAATAATACCTATTAACCATAAGCCCCAGAGGACAAGGACATACCTTGTATGTCTTTCAATCTGTAGGGTCTAGTGGAATCTAATAAACATTTGAAAAAATGAATGAATGAATGAACAAATGTATTTTCTTTAAGGTCAGTCAGGTGACTCACACTTCTTAATTTTCTCCAGACTGCTGGCACAATGTGTTGTCCAAAGTAGAAACTACTGATTGGTATTCGTATTAAAAGAAGGCAAGGAAAAAGGTTCCTTTGTGTCTGAAAGAAAGACATCGCTCTTTCTCCCCAGGAAAGCTGTTGTCTTAGGTACTATGAAATATGCATTTTCCAGCCAGCTTGTTATGGTGTGTCAAGATCTAAGGCAAACTAGATGTGCCCTATGTACTAGCCATTCCACCCTTGATCCATACCTTTTCCCTGAACCTATAACACTCTGTTAAAGAATTATTTTATTAAAATTCCTCTGTTAAAATTACCATTTTTAAAAGATAAAATGATGTAATACTTTGATAAGTAGGAGAAAAAAATGAAGAAACCTAATTAGTATGGGTTCTGTTTATATTTTCCTCTCTCCCACTTCATACATGAAGGAATTTATAATTTATCAGGGGGGTTTCAAATTTGGTGCACCATGCATCAAATCTAATCCATGAGAATTTTTTAAGCCTAACATTTCACTTCTTAAAACTTTAGTTAATGATTCTATCATATAATGTTCTTAGTTAAAGGAAGAGAAACTGATTCTGGCTTATTTAGCAGAAGGAATTCATAAGTACACTTTTGGTAGCCCCCACAATCCTAAGAAGGGTTGGACAACAAGACTCAGGGGCATGCAGTCAGGAATAGCACCCAAAACCACACAGCAGAGGCAAGTCATCCAGTCAAGGCCACGCAGACGTCACCCTTGCAGGATACATGCTACAGCCTACACCATGGGCACCATCTACTGCTGCTAGCACAACATGCCCTGCTCCACTGGGGTGCCTATATGACCACTGTAAGGCTCCCCTGTCCTTGCTTCTTTGCATCATTAGCTCAGAAGTTCAAGGCATGCAGATCTAGTCAGCAGGGCCTAGATCATATGAGCAGATGAAGGAGAATGGGCAGTAAGTAGAGATGAAGAGAGAGTTGAGCCACTGCTTCCTGCTGGCTTCTCCCTTTCTTGCTAATTTTCAAATAATGTCCTCCTACTCTCCCACGGTTGCTTTTCAAAGTTTAGAATCCCCAAACAATCTTAGTAATTTGCGTATTCATTGCCAAAATTAACAGTAGGAAGCGCTAGGTTAAGAAGTCTAATAGCCGGCTATTGTGGTCAATATTTATCAGACCATTTTTAGACAGTGGTAATGTGTCCAATTAATATTTATGAATGTAAAATAGAAATCCCTAAATGATTATGATGGCACTCTTCTGGTATTTCTTTAAAATTCATCATTAGCTCCTGAATAGAGTCTGCCAAGTGCCTTGTGAAACCAATTAAAATCTTAATACCTATTTGGGGTGATTTTCTTTCCCTGTTTCTTGGTACATCAGTTGCACTGTCAACTATGGCCCCCCTCCAATAAACTATAATCCACTCAACAGAGTGAGCAATCAAACAGCCCAGTGAAAATTTACTTGAATTCCACAAATTTTTGGATAAGCTCATTAATTGTCTCAGAAAGCTTCCAAGAGGGTAAGTGGCAGCCTAGATTAAGATACTTATTTGTGAATTGCTTGGCATGTAGTCATAAGCCTTAATTTCACATACAAGGAAATGCTTTTAGCTGCAAGAATTTTTATTTCTATTTAGGATACAACAAACCCATCCTCTAAAATTCTAGCAATTAATTTATTGCCAAAATTTAGAGATTTTTAAAATGAAACCCATTGGCAGTAAAGATTATAGACAATAAATGTTTACACATGCTAAATTCCAACAGACTACATCTGTCAGATTTAGACTCAATTGATATTTATTGAACATAGACTATGTGTCAGGCACTGTTCTTTACAAGTTTACAAACATTATCTCTACTGTCCTATAAATCTATGAGGTAGACTCAATCCCATGTTACTGATGAAAGAAGCAAAGCTCATAGTCTATGGGACTTAACAGAGATTACAAAGCTAGCAGGTGGTAAAGCCAGGATTTGAGCCTGTCTCCTGACCCAAATCAGCTGTCTGCCTCAGCGGAGTGACCCGGGATGCATAAGAGTTTCATCACGAAAGAGTAGTTAAGGTAGGCTAAGCTTTAGGCAGAAATGTGTAACTTCTAGCATTATTATGCAGGCTCAGATATTATGAATTAAGCCCCTGTTAGGCCCAAAGTGTTGAGATTCCACTGAGACACTACAACTTGGCATCCAATCATTCAAAACTGGGTTGAAAGGAAGGACATGTCCAAAGCAACTAAGCATTTCACCTGAAGAAAGGATGCCTTAAACTGATGAAAGATGGCTAGATATAAATCTCTTCATATCTCAATGCATAGATTTAGAAGGTAAAAACAAACACAACAAAACGGCACACAAAATAACGATATAGAATTGTCTTTTTATGCTAAGTGACTAGGTAATTGGACACTCAATGACTGGGGAAGATATTTTGCACAGCCTTTTTTTTGTTCTTCTTTTAACTAACGATTCTCATACATATTTGTTGCCAAAATGAGTAAATCTAGGCCTGCAGATTAGGTCTTAGAGCTGGTCCAAGGGATGCATCACCATGACTCCCAGGGCCATCTGGGGAATAGGTGCTTGCTGTAACTTCACAGCATGGAATTGAGCATCATATCTGGCCCAAGCTGCTTTAGCTTGAAGAGGTTGAGAGTAAAGACTAAGAAGTTTATTTAGGCATACAAGTACTCTGTTACCTGTTCCTGCAAGTGTATTGTATATCATGTATACTCTGCAATGAATGAAATACACCTGACTAGGGTGCAGTTGTTGCCAGCAGGTACCAGGGCTGCTTTAGCTTCATGTATAAGACTAGGTCTGAAGGGGCAGTTGACCTTCAAAAGGTCTAATGTGAGCTTCACTTGCTCAAACTTACCATCCATAATTGTGTATCTGCTGATGTGGCCCATCGGAGGGATTCTCGAGTGTAAGCACTTATGTCTGTTAATAAAGATTGAGAGATGATCTCTCTGCTACATAGCCTAACTGCTCTGACTTCATGCTGCACATTTAGATATGTAAACCTTATTTGATTTACCCAAGTAATGTCTTTGTCTGTCTGTTCAGTCAATTTGAACCAATTTTTTATATTTGTCAAAATGGTATATGTGCTGAGTGAAATATCTACCATCATTCTATGACCTTTGATTGCTGATTAAAGACTCATTTCAAAGGAGATAGGTAGATTTATTGCCAAGCTGATGTCCAGCAATGGTTCTCATCCTTGACCAAAATGTAAGGTTAACCCTGAAGAAAGGCTTTCTTTCTTTCACATCCATCTAACATGATTACTCTTTTAGACATTTCCACATATCCTTTAACTAAGTTCTGCTAAGTAACTCACATAGGATGGAACGTCTAGGGCAAAACAGGCATAAACTTTATGAAATGTGAAATGCTGTAGCAGTAAAACTTCTAGAAAAGGAGATCATTGTGTGGTAACAGTGGCTAATGTCCTTTTGTATGTAATATTTTGGTGTGCTCTATATGAAGGGAAAAACCCTTCAGAAGTAAATTGATACTAACTTGAAAACCTAGGTCTAGATCTAGGGGAATTAATAATCTCGGGAAAATATTTTTATCTGCAATATACAATGTTAAATTAACTCCTACTCAGCAGAAAGCTACTCTTTGCCTTCTACTGAGTTTATGGTTGATGGGTTCCTCACTCCATTTCCACCGTTCATTTAACCATTTACCCATAACTTTTACTAAGAAGCACTCCTTTCCTCACCATTTTATTAGCTTGCAGCTGTTTTCTCTCTGTGGCTTCAGGTCGAAAGAAAAAAAAAATGAAGACATTATGTCTTTGAAAACTTTTTAAAAGGCTATTTAATTCTTATCATTAATTTCATATGGGGAAAATGTAGAATTTTATTAGATACATTACTTTCTGATGCAATTTAGATGCATGAAAGGTTTAACTATTTTTTGGATTCATTTTTTCTTTTATTTTCTTTTTATCTGTCATTGATTTGTACTGAAAATTTTAAGATTAACAAAGATATTTGGTAAGATTTTTCTTTCAACCATTTTCTGGTTTGTATAGCCCATCAATACTGTTGTTTTGCGTTGGAAAAGATTGAGTCATGAAAGGCATAAAATTTTTTGTACCGGGTCTCACAGTGAAATAATGGTACCCTGTTACTTAACCTACTGGTTTCTACTCTTCTACCCCTTAAGATATAATTAAATTAGCTAACTTGTTTAAAAAGTAAAATTCCAAGCTAAAAGCTTGGAATTATCATTTAGGTCAGTTTTATTTTTTAAAATTTAACCAGTGGTGCTCTAAGTGTTTTAAAGTGAACCGTTGAAATGTAACAACCACAGAAAAATGCACGGATCTTAAATTTTACAGTTTAATAAATTTTCACAAACTAGAAATACCTATAACTACCAAAATAAGAAAATGAACATAACCAGGACAGTGGATGCCCCCTTGGACTCTGACTCCAAAAGGAGCCACTATCCTGACTTTCATACCGTAGATTACTTTTGCCTATTTTGAACTTTATATAAATACAAACATACATCATGTATATCTTTGGGTCTGACTTATTTCATTCAACATTATGTTTATGATACTCATCCATATTGATACATGTGACAATAGTTTGTTCATTCTTGTTTTTGAGTAGATGATAATTTATCTATTCTATTATTGATGAACTTCTGGATTGCTTGCATTTCAAGGCTATTACAAATAGCACTGCTATGAACATTCTTGTACACATTGTTGGTGAATATATTTGTATGTTTCTGTTGGATATATATCTAGGAATTGAATTGTCAGGTCATATGGCCTCACTTAGTATTGGCTATCTTTTCATTTTGGTAGGTTTAATGTTGTGTGAGAGTTGGCTCATACTGTCCCTCAGGAACCAATGCTTACATTTTCAGGAATTCTGTGAGCTGGTTGTTAAACACATTATTAAAAATTAAATTATATAAATTTAAATGTTATATATTATATATTACTATATATAATATAGATATACACAAAAATACAATATATTTGTTAAATAATATATAATACAACTTATTTATATTATATATTACAAAGGTAATAAGTATTTGAAATTCATTGCCTTCACGCTATATTTGTCTATTATCTATGCTCTTAAGGTTACTTACATCAACCGTATCTGTGTGGTGGAAATGCTATACCATGGTGTGCTGTTCTGCATCCCTCTAGCAATGTCATGTGGCTAACTTGACAATGGCCACAATGGAGTATTTACACCATGGAAACTGTGAAATGCTACTAATTTCAAGGCTTAATTTATTATTTTGTTGATTTATGCAGACTTAAGAAAGTGATATCAAAAATGTTAATAATGCAGATTAAACTTTAAAGTGCCATGTTTGTAGCTGATATGTTGTGGCTAGCATAAAGAAAAAATTTGTAAAAGCATGGTTGAATTGCAACCTTAGATACAGATACAAGGGTTCAGTAAAAATCAACAAAAACATCTGTAAGAATCAACTGGCAGGCCGGGTGCTGTGGCTCATGCCTATAACCCCAACAGTTTGGGAGGTCAAGGCAGGAAGATCACTTGAGTCCAGGAGTTCAATATCAGCCTGGGCAACATGGTAAGACCCCCCCCCCCCAACCCGTGCTGGGCATGATACTTCGTACCTGTGGTCCCAGTTTCTGGGAAGGCTGAGGCGAGAGGATTGCTTGAGCCCAGGAGGTTGAGGCTGCATTGAGCCATGGTGGTGCCACTGCACTCCAGCCTATGCGACAGAGCAAGACTTTGTCTCAAAACAAAACAAAAAAAGAAGAAGAATTAACTGTCTACTGGCTATATGGAATTTATCATAAAGGATATTATATGTTTTATTATTATTTGTAAATTTGTGCTACATGCATACACACCTTTCTATCCCCTCTGGAAAACCCCATTCTTAAACATTTACCAGCACACCTCTATTTGTAGTGGTCACATTGTGATATGAATTTACTTTTCTTAGTCAAAGAAGTTGAACACATTTTCATGAGTTTATTGGTCACTAGAATGTCTTTTTTTGTGAAGTCCTTATTAAGTCTTTTGCCCATTTTTCTACTGTTTTATTCTTACTGATTTGTAGGAATTCTTTACATACTCATGATAAGAGTCCTTAATTGAATATATGTATCGCTAATATCTTCCCCCAGTGAATGAGTTGCCTTTTCACTGTCTTAACAGTGTTTTCTATGTAAAACAGCTCTCAATTTTTATTTAGTCCAATGTGGCAATCTTTTGCTTTATGGTTAGTGCTTTTTATGCCCTGTTTGAGAAATAATTGCCATCCCCTAGCTGTTCATGTTTTCTTCCAGAGGCTTTGCTGTTTTACCTTCCACAGTTAGATCTGCGATCCACCTGGAGTTGATTTTTGTATATGTGTGATGCAGAAGCTAAGATTCCTTTCTTGTCCATATAGGTATCCAATTGGCCCAGAACAATTTATTGAAAAGGCCATGCTTTTACTATTGTACTTTAGTGCTATTTGTACTTTTGTCATAACCAAGGGGCTGTCTATGTGTGAATCTTATAGGATATTTTTAATAAATGAAGCAATGAACTTTAGCATTTTACAGATATCTTGCCATTCCAATCATCTTAATAATTTATCCAAAAGAGATTTTACATCAGATGGTTAGGAAATAACTTGTCTCCCCTCCTACCAGTAATGTTTATTGATTTCCACTATGAACAAGATGCTGGAGTAGCCTCTAAGGCTACAGAGCTATCTCTTTTTCAAGAACATTAAATCTGAAAGTCATAAAATAAGCATTTCTCTCATCCTTTTTTAGATATTTATTTTGACATTAGTTATCTTGATGACTTTGTAAAATATTTTCTTTCGTAATATTAAAGCAATTTTTCATAACGTTAAAGCAGATTCTGATAACACATTCAGATTATATATTGAACAAGTCAATATTTACTTGTGTGAGCTTACCAGAAAGAGTAGATTGAATAACTAATATCTTTTTTGAACAGAGAGAATAGAATTTGGTGACCATGATAATTTGGTTGTTCCTGTTTATAGGATAATGCATCTTGGAAGCAATCAAAGTAAGCAAAATCCCTTCAAAAAGAACATATGAACTATGAGGAAATTAATTTCTTAACTCTGTTATTGATGCTATTATTCATAAAAAAGCAAAAGCCCCACATAACAATTGAATATGTGGAGCATTTTATAAATTGAGGGATACTAGATTTTCTGTGCTGTTTGATTGTAGAGAGGACTTAACCTTCCACTAGAGGGCATCTTTACCCCATTTAGTCTTTTGTAAAAATAACACTGTTTTGCTTAATATTATTTTACCTTTTAACTATACCTGACCTTAAGGAGAAAGTCAAGGAATGGCCTTGATGCTAACAGAGCTCTTAAGAAACACACGCGCGCATGCGCACACACACACACACACATCTTTTTCATTAACAGTTACAGTAGTAATAACTTACTATGAAATTCTCTTTGGAACGAATCAACACTCTTCCTTCTCCATCTTTTCCACACAAAAAAAGTCTTTTTAAATTTGGGCAACAAGAAGATAATTAACACTAAAATATTTATTATTGCTCTATAAAAATATACCCTAAGCATTACAGCAATGGAAAAAAAAACACAAAGGATGGATAGATTTGACTCAATATAAACATCAAATACTTGAATGTAAAGTAAAAGTACAAGGAAAATTTAAATGTAAATAAGCTAGAAAAATCATTGTCCCAAATATAAGAACCCTTCATACAGATATAAAACTCTAAGCTCTGATAAAAGTAGGCACGATATGAACAGAAAACTTATTTATTTATTTTTGTTTGTTTGAGACTGAGTCTCAGTCTGTGGTGCGCAGGCTGGAGTTGCAGTGGCATAATCTCAGCTCACTGCAACCTCCACATCCTGGGTTCAAGTGACTCTCCTGTCTCAGCCTCCCGAGTAACTGGGATTACAGGTGTGGGCTACCATGCCTGGCTAATTCTTGTATTTTTATTAGAGACGGGGTTTCACCATGTTGGCCGGGCTGGTCTCAAACTCCTGACCTCAGGTGATCCACTCGCCTTGGCCTCCCGAAGTGCTGGGATTACAGGCATGAGCCAGTGCGCCCGGCCAGAACAGATAATTTAATGAAAACAGATAATAAATGAACAAACCTTATTAGTAATCTAGGAAAGATTCGGGAGGCCAAGGCAGGCAGATGGTTGAGTCCAGGAGTTCAAGACTGGCCTGGGCAACATGGTGAAATTTTGTCTCTGCAAAAAAATACAAAACTTAGCCAAGGCATTGTGGCACCTATGTTTCCAACTTGGGAGCCTCAGTTGGGGGAGTCACTTGAGCCTGGGAGGTGGAAGTTGCAGTGAGCTGAGATTAAGCTACTGCACTCCAGCCTGGGCGACAGAGTGAGACTGTGTCTCCATCATCATCATCATCATCATCATCATCATCATCATCATCTAGGAAACAAAAATTACGATACACTTTTCTACCTGAAAAGTTAGGAAAAAGGTAATGTTAGTGAGCATGGAGAGAGAAGTGCATTCTCATGCACTGCAGGTAGGAGAATAAATCAGTACATTTCCAGGAAGCAGTTTGGTGATATATATAATCTCCAAAACTATACGCTGACCAAATATATATATATATATATATATATACATATATATATACACACATATATAATCCTAAGAATCTATCCTTAAAACGTTGTTAGGACTTAGAACTCAGATGTTGGATTCTGACACCATTCCCTAGTAAAGAGCCTTTCTTCAAAGGCTCTTGGACAAAACAGGTGGTCCAGAAAAGGTACAAGGTGAGCCTGAAGCAACTTATTATGTCAAGGAGTAAGGAACTGCTCAAAATGATAAGGCATGACACAAGAACACAGGAGCCAGCTTGAAGGGGATCCCATTTATCAAATATGGGACAATTTTAGAGCCAACCATTGGGAAAACAAAAACAAAAACAAAACCTAGTAATTTCATTAGTCCATGCTAATAACATGTAGACAAATATGTAAAGAAAGAAGAACTCTTGCTTATGCAAGAATGCCAAGTGCTGAATTGTAAATGTGAAGAGTAATTAAACTGGAAAATCTTCATTTTTTTCTGCCAACACAGTAAATATTGATTCATTTGGGCAAAAATTATCAACAGATGCTAAATCTAGAGATAAATTTTTGAGGAGGAGCAGGATATTTGGATGATCTTATAATATCTTCCCATAGATTGCTTATTAGGAATAAGAGGAAAAAACTGCTATCATTTGAACAACTCAGACAATACCTTGACCAGCAGATCAAAATTAACATCACAAATAAGGAGCAGATGACACACAGATTGTATGCTTCCGGGTGTGACTCTCTGAGGACAACATCACTAATGTGCTATTCTGTCCAGAATGCATACTCTGAAACTAATCATGAGGAAGTATCAGACAAATTCAAAATAAGGAATATTCTAGTTTTTTTTTTAAAGGGACTGTTTTTTCAAAAATGGCAATGTCATAAAAGACAATGAAATGCTGGCTGGGCACAGTGACTCACACCTGTAATCCCAGCACTTTGAGAGCCGGAGGCAGGCAGATCGCTTGAGCACAGGAGTTGGAGACCAGCTTGGACAACGTGGTGAAACCCCATCTCTACAAAAAATACAAAAATATTAGCCAGGAGTGGTGGCACATGTCTGTAGTCCCAGCTACTCAGGAGGCTGAGGTCTGAAGATGGCTTGAGCCAAGGAGGCAGGGGTTGCAGTGAACTGAGATTGCACCACTGCACTCTGTCCTGTGTGACAAAGCCAGACCCTGTCTCAAAAAAAAAAAAAAAAAAAAAAAAAAAAACCTGTCAATCTATGAACCCAGAAAATCTGGGACAGATCTTAGTTCATTTAGAAAGTTTATTTTGCCAAGGTTGAGGACATGCCCATGACACAGCCTCAGGAAGTCCTGACAACATGTACCCAAGGTGCTTGGCCACAGCTTAGTTTTATACATTTTAGGGAGACATGAGACATCAATCAACATATGTAAGAAGTACACTGGTTCGGTCTGGAAAGGTGGGACAACTTGAAGCAATGCCAAGAAGACTTGAAGCAGAGAGGAAGCTTCCAGGTTACAGATAGGTGAGGCACAAATGGTTGCATTCTTTTGAGTTTCTGATTTGCTTTTCCAAAGGAGGCAATCAGATATGCCTCTGTGTCAGCCAGCAGAGGGGTGAGTTTGAATAGAATGGGAGGCAGGTTGGCCCTAAGCAGTTCCCAGCTTGACTTTTCCCTTTAGTTTCCTTTAGTTTAGTGATTTGGGGACTCCAAGATTTATTTTCCTTTCACACATCCATCCGTTCATCCTATATAGAAAAAAAAAATTTTTTTAATACAAAAAAAGACAAGGAAATGTTCCACATTAAAGGAGACTAAAGAGACATGGCAACAAAATATAATACCTAATCCTAGACTGGATCCTGTCTAGACACAGGAAAAAATGCTATAAAATACATTATGGGGTCAACTGACAAAATTGGAATATGGATGGTAGATTAAGAAAAAGTATTATGGCCGGGCGCGGTGGCTCAAGCCTGTAATCCCAGCACTTTGGGAGGCCGAGACGGGCGGATCACGAGGTCAGGAGATCGAGACCATCCTGGCTAACAGTGAAACCCCGTCTCTACTAAAAAAATACAAAAAAACGAGCCGGGCGAGGTGGCGGGCGCCTGTAGTCCCAGCTACTCGGGAGGCTGAGGCAGGAGAATGGCGGGAACCCGGGAGGCGGAGCTTGCAGTGAGCTGAGATCCGGCCACTGCACTCCAGCCTGGGCGACAGAGCGAGACTCTGCCTCAAAAAAAAAAAAAAAAAAAGAAAAAGTATTATACTAATGTTAAGTCTACTAAAGTTGATAACTGAACTATGGGCATGTAAGTGATATACCCCTCTTCTTAGAAAATAGACTGAAGTTTTAGGGGTAAATGTCGTAGGAAAAAATGGTTCAGAAAAATATGTATATTTCTTTGTATATCTAACTATATCTCTATCTCTACATATATGAAGAGACGAAGGGATTAAAACTTGCTAGTATAAAAATTACGTTAAATGGAAAACATTTGAGTTGCTGTAGATGCAGAAAAAAAGCTTCCCTGAACTTCTCTTAGCTCACTAAAGCAGAGCCTCCCAAAAATACAACTTCCATTTAACTTCCTGTGAGGGCTTCCTGTTTGGAAGAAGACTGACTCTTTGTGGAGGTGCAAATTCAGCTACCATAAATCTCCCTCTAGGGGAGTTTCTAACCAGGAAGGAGACTGTCCATTCATATCAGGATGAAAAAAACCCGATAGAACTTTCGATACTTTCCCACTGAAGCCCTAAACACCCCCACTTTTCCTTAAGTAAACTGATATAAACACTGTTACTCCTAGCTGTTCACCAAGGTGCTCCCTACTGTGTACTTCCATCCTTGTGAACAAACCTTGTCTTTTATCCTGTCAGTTGATTTGCATGCCCCCAACGATTCCAAGTTCTAAGTGTGTTGGGATGGGGAGATGACTACATTTCTCCTTGTCTTCTCTGACTCCAAATTTTTGCTTCTGATGAATCATTTACATGTAAAGATGTCCTTCTGTTGATGCTGTGTCTGTTCTCCAGAGCACTTTCTCACATAGGTTGCATCTCCTTCTTGACTTCCTTCTAAAGTATAAAATAAATAATTTGCACGTTTTGGGAAAATAAAATTCCTATCAATAAAGAAAGACGTCTTCATATTAATGTAGAAAAAAGGAAACAGATTTATTACTGAATAAGCACAACAGAGTACATGTGTACTGGCTGCCTGTGAATCACTATGAAGTCAGGATGATTTTTTTTTTTTTTTTTTTTAGAGAGAGAGGATCTTGCTCTATTTCCCAGGCAGGAGTGCAGTGGCATGATCATAGCTCATTGTAACTTCAAACTCCTGGATTCAAGTGATACTCCTGCCTCAGCCACCCGAGTATCTAGGACTACAGGTGCACTCCACCGTGCCTAATTTTTTATTTTTTATTTATTTATTTTTTTAGAGACGAGGTCTATGTTGCCCAACTCTTGAACTCCTGACCTCAAAAATCATGCTTGGCCTCCCAAAGCTCTCATAATGAAATTTCACACAATTAATTCTGTAAAGTGGAAGAAAAAATAATAAAATGTCTCTTACCTTCTTGGGAGACAACTAGTTATATCTCAAGATAGGCTTTTAGGTTAAGTCCAGGGGTGTATGTTGACATTTCAAGGGTTGGTGAGGCCTAGACTTTGGAGACTTCTCTCTGCTTCATAAAACAAGAAATGCAGGTTCTCTAGCCACTGGGGAGATTTATCCATGTTCAAAGAGTTACAATAAAAACTCGGGTCCATTCTATTTCCAGGAGACCCTTTGAGAAGAGAAGGGGGAGGTGACGGACCTCTTACCCTTTACAAACATCAGGCACAGCAGCAGTTTTTCTGACTTTTGGGATGATGTGTATCATCCCAAAGGCCAGGATACATGGTGGCATCACATGGCAAACAACGGAAAGTTGAACTTCAAATATCCTTGTCATTAAAGTCCTTTGGCCACCCTAATGACTGGAATTTCCCACTGGGCACCTCTCTCCCATTAGGCTCTGGCCTCCTGCCATGGTTTCTTACTCCCTTCATGACTTCACACTCCGTGCTTCTCCCCTTTGGACACTTTTCTCCCCTAGACCCCCAACAAACTAACTTTTCCTTATTTTATGATGCAGAACAAGTAAGTTTTCCATCCAGTACCAGGCTCTGGTGCATCAGAGATAGTTCCACTCTCCAGAAGCTTAAATGCTGGCCTTCTACAATTACAGGCTTTGGCTCCAGAGTCCTGACTATCTGCAGAGAAAAATGGGCAGGGGCTTTGAAATTTCAATTTTTTTCCCTTTTTCTTTCCCCATCAGTCTTTGAGGGGAAGGAAGATAGAAGTGGAGACATATTGCTGATGTGAATTATGACATCCTTCCCCTCCACACCCTCCTTAGAAAACAAATGACTACACTCAGCTTGGGGCTTGTTATTTTTTCCTGATGTTTTAAAATTTCTTTTTCCTAAGATATCTATTTTTATTCACATTTTATCTAAAAATTGAAATGCAATCATTGCTCGGCCTTTTGGCTAAGATCAAGCATAGTAAAAACTGAAATGCATCTTACATTTACCATCAAATTAAGAAATACCGCTTTTACAGAATAAATTAGCAAAGGCTTTTGGTTTTGAATGACCAGACGAGTGAAAAATATGTTGTTATTAATAGTAGCCAGCTGAGTAGCAAGTTGGCATTGATAAACACATTTAAGGTTAAATTTTAACCTAATGACAATCCTAATTTTCCTAAATTGTCTTCAAAAATTGTGCACCCAAAGAATACAGACAGAGCTGCAGAAAACAAGTATATACACGTAGGGTAAATATTAGCCACTAAACGGATGACCACATATGGATAAAGCTGTCTTTCTTATTGTCCCTAATACTAGCACAAAATAACTGCCTGTCAAATACCAGGAAACGCTATCAAATGGCTGAAGGAATTATTGGATTTTTTGCAATAGGTCATAGAATTTTCAAGGTTAGGAGAGGTATGACTCATTCACACTTCATGAAGGACTGTCACTAGATGTTGACCATCAGTCTATCAAAGACTTTTTCTGACTTTTAGGAGAAACTATTGATCTTCCTTCAAAATGGAATACAGTTCAGGAACACAGCAAAATGTGTAAGTTTAACCAAATAAGAAATATAGTCGCTGGGCGCAATGGCTCATGCCTGTAATCCCAGAACTATGGGAGGCTGGGGCGGGTGGATCACGAGGTCAGGAGTTCGAGACCAGCTTGACCAACAATGGTGAAGCCCCGTGTTTACTAAAAATACAAAAATTATCTGAGCCTGGTGGTGGGAGCCTGTAATCCCAGCTACTCAGGAGGCTGAAGAAGGAGAATCACTTGAACTCAGGAGGCGGAGGTTGCAGTGAGCCAAGAAGACACCCTTGCACTCCAGCTTTAAGAAATACAGTCAAAATCCCAAATTCCTGTGATGAGCTTCAAAATAAAACTGTCTGCAACTGTCTGCCTGAAGGTTGTTAAAGATATCATGATCAGGAGCCATGTTCTGGACATCATTATGTCTCCATGATGATCTTCAAGGGAAAACTTCATATTCAGAATGTGAGAAAGTTCTGGACTTAGATTTCAATTGCAATACTGAAGAGAAGAGTTAATTGTGTAGCTTGCACTGTACTAGTTTGCTAGGGCTGCCATAACATGAGATCAAAGACTGGATGTCTTAAGCAACTAAAATTTATTTTTTTCAGAATTCTGGAGTCTAGAGGTTCAAGATCAAGGTTTCAGCAAATGTAGTTTTCCTGACACCACTCTTCTGTCACTTTCAGATGACCATCTTCTTGCTGTTCTTCACATGTTCTTTCCTTCTTCTAAGGACATCAGTCATATTGGATTAGGACCTGCCCTGATGACTTCATATTAACTTAGTAGCCTCTCTAAAGGTTCTGTCTCTAAATACAGTCGCATTCTGAGGTACTAGAAATTAGGGCTTTAATATCTGAACTTGGGGGTGAAGGGAAACAGTTCTGCCCATAACCTGCATGATTTGGAAGTTAATGGGAAATAACTATATATATGTAATAAACTATCTTCTTTACCCCCCAAAAATTATAATTAACCCTAACCTCTCTGTATCTACCAATTGCAAACTATTATGTCCTAACCTTGCCAAACATAATCAAGCCTTCACCCTATCCCCAAAAGTCCCCAACTCTCTCCTTCAGTCACCACACCCTGCAGTGAGAGGCCCACAATACCCTAAAAAAAAGCTCATAAAATATCCTGCCTTTGCCCTCCCCACTCTGAAACACTGCTTAAGACTTTTTAATGCAGTATTACCCTTTATCATTTAAAGCAATAAACTCAGTTTTGTTTTACCAACAGGTTATTTTGGTTGTATTTTCCAGAAGCCAGCACTCAACATTTAGAAGAGTCCCAAGAAGTTGCCCACTTCTATTTTCAGTCAGATGCTTGAGTCCCTCATACATTACCCTAGCAAGTGATATTCTGGTTTCTACCTGAATAATTCAAGGGCCTGGGATTTCACTGTCTTCCAAGATATTGTTCTTTAGGCAGTGACATCTTTGGAGTAGTCCAGGTGTTTCGCAGAAGGTAATAATATGGTGATAATAAAAATCATTCGAGTGAATGAAAGGATGGACAGTACATTTCAGGTTTGAGTGTCCCTCCTACCAAGAAACTAAGAAAATCATGATTAACAATTTTATGTTCATCTTTCAGTCTATTTTCTTTTTCTATGTTTTATTTCTTACTCCCTATTTGTAAAAACTTGTGATTTTTTTGGTTTATGATTAATATATTCTCTGTGTAGAATGTTTGGAAATTCCAAAATAAAAACAAATCTTTGGAATCTGAAAAGAAACATTTAGATAACAAATGAGTTTTACAAAATATGTTTAACTTTACTTTCAGAGCTTTAAGGTTATTTTCAGTGAATTTCTGAATTCTTTGTTACACTCTTTCTAATCTCACTTTGAATTAGTGAAAACACATTTTCACTGACATTAATTCAAAAAAATCAATAAAACTAGAATGTGAAGAAAGAGAAGAAAAATAAGACAAATATCTCCCCCAAACCTACTAATTACAAAAAAACAAATTTCTGACACACTAACAAGGAGAAACATAGCATTGCTGATTATCTCTTTGATATAGAAATTAGACACATTTGTCAAAAGTAAAAACAAAAGTCAATAATCCAGTTGAAAATAAGGTTAAAAATCTTTTTGAGGTTCTTGTTATGAATGAAAACTACTTAAAATTCTAGTAAGTTCAAGGAGAAGAAGTAAAAAAAAAGGCTGTCTTAGTAAGACATTATTAAGTAATCAATATATAGAGGAAAGGTGTGTCTGCATGGTATTTGGAAATGTTTGGAAAATACCAAGCAGATACATTACTTGGATGATAGTATATATTATTGTTTCCATTTTGTTCTTACATGGGAAAACCATTGACCAAAGATTAGCGGGGATAATTGAAATTCCAGTCAAATTATGCAGATCTGCAGAGCTCATGATCTTATAATGTACATCATTTGATAATTTAGAAATATTAATTTGTACCCATTCTACCCGGAAAGTCTCCAGCACATTTCCACTTTCTTTCTATCCATACTTAATAGTGGCTAACAACTGAGCTTCATCATCTTTTGTTGGATTATTTTTATTTTGTAAAACAATTTTATTTTAGAGACCAGGTGTAGTGGCTCATACCTGTAATCCCAATGCTCTGGGAGGCCTAGGAAGGAGGATCTTGAGGCCGGGAGTTCAAAACCAACCTGGGCAACATAATGAGAGGCCACCTCTAAAATAAAAATTTAAATTAGCTGGGCATGGTAGTTCACACCTGTAGTCCTAATCCTAGTCCTAGGTGGGAGGATTACTCGAGCCCAGGAGTTTGGAGGCTGGAGTGAGCAGTTATTGTGCCACTGCACTCCAGCCTGACCACAGAGCCAGACCCTGTCTCTAAAAACAAAATTTATTTCTCACAGTGGGAAAATAAAAACAAAAATAAAATTCAAAAAATTAAAAAAAAATTTGTTTAATCAGTGTAAGATGTGGATACCATTTAAAAAATCAAATAATATGCCATGCTGCTAATAAGCTGTATTGCCAAATACTATTTTTAATTAGACATTATCTGTCAGTGGAGGATAAGGTTATCACTGTCTTACATCTCCCTTCTGCACACTTTTTCTCACCCCTCCCTTTAATATAGTTATGATAGCACAATTTCTAATTAAATCAACATTCAGTTGCTACTATATAGTGTAAATATTGTTCACTACAGGGCCAAGTACGTTTCTATGATTATGTTTCTTTTTTTGAATAGCCTTTTTTCTCCTGTAGTGAATAATTGTTTCTTTTGTTTTCCTTTTTTTGTTTGTTTTCTATGAATCTGTTGTTAATGTTTTCTAAATGCTCCATCATATGTGTCAGATACCTACTGCTATTATTTTCTAAATGGTCATACAAAGCAGATAATTTACCAATTCCATCTCCCTTCACCCCACTCCTCATCCCAAAGGCCTACATATGCTTATTCTGATCTGGGCTGGCTGCTTTCCAGCCTGCTGCATAACTGTCACTCTGGGATCCCTTTGTCATCATCCTCGGTCTTTCTAAAACCATGTTCTGTGTTAGATTACAGCAGTATAATAAAAAATGAATAGTTGGTCTTTGTCCCTCATTCCTGGCACAGAACTTCTAAACCCCTTGTAATTTCCTAAGTGATAGGCACGTCTTCTTTTTTTTTTTTTTTTTTTTTAATTTTACTTCAAGTTCTGGGATACATATGCAGAACATGCAGGTTTGTTACATAGGTATGCGTGTGCCATGATGGTTTGCTGCACCTATTGACCTGTCCTCTAAGTTCCTTCTCCTTGCCACCCACCCCCCAACAGGCCCTGGTATGTGTTGTTCCCCTCCCTGTGTCCATGTATTCTCGTTGTTCAGCTCCCATTTATGAGTGAGAACATGTGGTGTTTGGTTTTCCGTTCCTGTGTTAGTTTGCTGAGGATGATGGCTTTCAGATTCATCCATGTTCCTGCAAAGGACATGATCTCATTCCTTTTTATGGCCGAATAGTACGCCATGGTGTACATGTACCATATTTTCTTTATCCAGTCTATCATTGATGGACATTTGGGTTGGTTCCATGCCTTTGCTGTTGTAAATAGTGCTGCAATAAACATATGTGTGCATATGTCTTTATAGCTGGAAACATTCCCTTTGAAAACCAGTACAAGAAAAGGATGCCCACCACTCTCACTACTCCTATTCAACATAACATTGGAAGTTCTGGCCAGCACAATCAGACAAGGGAAAGAAGTGAAGCATATTTGAATAGGAAGAGAGGAAGTCAAATTGTCTCTGTTTGCAGAGGACATAATTCTATATTTAGAAAACCCCATCATCTCAGCCTAAAAACTTTTTAAGCCAATGAGCAGCTTCAGCAAAGTCTCAGGACACAAAAATCAATGGGCATGTCTTTTCTTATTATTCATAGCAAGCTTTCCACTTTTTTATTTTTATTTATTTTTATTATTTGTTTATTTATTTTTGAGATGGAGTCTAGCTCTGTCACCCAGGCTGGAGTGCAATGGCATGATCTCAGTTCACTGCACCTCTGCCTCTAGGGTTCAAGCGATTCTCCTGCCTCAGCCTCCCAAGTAGCTGGGATTATAGGCGCCTGCCACGACACTTGGCTAATTTTTTTGTATTTTTAGTAGAGATGGGGTTTCACCATGTTAGCCAGGACGGTCTCGATCTCCTGATCTCATGATCCACGATCTGCCCACCTAGGCCTCCCAAAGTGCTGGGATTACAGGCCTGAGCCCCCACGTTCAGCTTTTTTATTTTTATTTTTTAATTTTAAGAGATGGGATTTCACTGTGTCGCCCAGGCTGGAGAGTGCAGTGGCGTAATCATAGCTCACTACAGTCTTGAACTGCTAGGTTCAAGCCATCCTACCACCTCAGCCTCCTGAGTAGATGAAACTGCAAGCACATGCCATCATGCTCAGCTAATTAAAAAAAATTTTTTTTGTGGAGACAGGGTTGTGCTGTTGCCCAGGTTGGCCTCAAACTCCTGGCCTCAATCAGTCCTCCCAAAGGGCTAAGATTACATACTGATTTCAAATATTTTGGATAAATATCCACAAATGGAATTGCTGGATCAAGAATTTTCTTTTTTTCTTTCCCATAGTCATCCTGTTTTTGCTTAATGGGTACAATATACTTATATATTTTAATTCTCTGAGGATATTATAGTATTTTTTTAAAGTTGTCTTTGCTTCCTCTAGGTTCCTGTTTTTCTGTTTGTTTATTTTGATCTCTCTTATGTTGAATGATTCCTGAAGAATATATTGATCTTTTCATGTTAAAGGCCCTAAAATTTTACAAGTTCTGGCCTGTGGACAGGACTTGCCAAATGGTGGATGATCTGGTAATCTATCAGCCTTTTAAGTCCGTCTACGGAGGTATTTTCTCTAAAACCTTTCAGTATTGTTTTATTTTTTGTTTTTTAACTTTTTACCTAGGAAAAACATACCAAACTACTGGTGCTCTGGAAGGGATACAGAAAGGAATCCGGGGGTCCCAAAGTCCAGTATTTAGAGTTTCATTAATCCCCCTGTGTGCAACCCTTTATTTCACCTTCATTCTCCATCATTTAGAGTGTGTTTAAGACCTACTCCTCTAGTTCAGTCTCTCCAGAAATAAGCCCATGATTGCCTGCCTAGGGATAGTCACCAATGCACAGAAGGGGAAACAGGGGTCTAATCTCTTTGTATACTAGTAGATCCCTCTGCTTTCAGTGCCATGCTTTAGTCCATGGTGTCATTCATACTTGAGACCTTCAGGTATTCTGTAGCAAAAACCAGGGTCATTTCTTGAATCTCAGCTAGTCTATAGCTGGGATCACTTTGCTTAAATGAATGACTTATTTTACAATGACCTGTGATCTGATTTTGCAATATCACATGTTTTAAACCTTTGATATTTGACAAACCTTCCAAAATCAAATTATACATCATGTCTTTTTCTGACCTAATTAATCCTTTAAGATATTACTAATAGGTTCCCTAAAGTCCAAAAATGACATATTTGCCTTATTTGGTATAAAAATTATACAGGAAGCATTGTCAAATATGAAATACTGTTTGGTTTTCTTTGGGCTGTATTTGTATAAGTATGTCATTGGTATGTGTTCCAAAATTATGGGAAACTCCTATAATTCTGATATGACTTAATATATGTTATCAGTAATTATAATTGTTATGTTACATCATTGTGTGCCACAGAGGTAACAAATTTCCTTGTCAAAGTGCCTTTGACTATGGCTGCCCTAAAACTTTTTGTCATCCACAGACAATTGTAATCTTGTTTTGATCCTCTTTAGAAGGTGGTTTTATAATCAGCTATAAAACTCTAACAGGTGCTTTTTAATGCAGGTTTCTGATAACTTTGGACACTGTGACATCAGGATAAAGGAAAACTTTCAGGACTCATGGAGAGCTGAAAAGTTCATGAATGTCAAGTAGAACAGAAATTCACTGCATGGACTAAACTAACAGAAGTCTGAAGTAATCTTTTAACTTTTTACTTAAAACGTTGCTGATACTTTGCTTTGTTTTTCAGAGCCAAGGAAACTTTTATTTTAACCTATTTACAGCTTTTAATGAATGTTCATACTCCTATGAACAACATTTGGATCATATTTGTTTCTCTCTATCTAGTTTCTACAGAATTTGGAAACTATTTGTGAGTATTTTTAACTTACGACAATACAGTTATTAGCACAAGTGCAATAAGAATCTGTTTTCATTTGTAACAGGACCCAATAGTAGAAACTGGTTATTTTACCAAGGCTTTGACTGGAATGGTGTGCTTTCCTTTAAGGAATCAAACTTGACTTATGAAGCCAAAAAGAGCCCCTTGGAAAAACTGGCCTCATACCTTTGTCTACAGGGTTCCTGACCCGTGGTAAATAAAGAATGTCACTTTCTGAGAGGCCCAAGTTTATCTTGGAACCTCAAGAAGAGAGGAATTTGCCCAACTCATAGGTCTTTGATGGCACAAATCCATGGCTGGGCTCAGCATTAAAAAAGTCTTATCTGAGATTCCTTCTATGGAACAAAGTTCCACTGAAGTCAATTTAAAAGCCTATGTTAAAAAATATTATTCCTCCTGCATTGCATACAAATAATCAGGCCAAGTATAATAAGGCAAATCAGTGCTATCATGATTTGTCTTTAATAAAAATGGGAAACTGGAGAGAGAAAAATTTTGTCTCTAAACTATAGTACACCTGTTGTTAAATTCTAGTCTTGCCTAATGTTTTTCCATTTTTATTATTTTCTACAGTTTGGATGGAATTCTAACTTTTCTTGGCTACAAGTCTTCAAAATAATGTTTTCATTTTTTTTTTCTTCTTGTTTCCCTATTTTTCCTAATTTGGAGTCACTGGAAACTAAGCTGTGCTTTCATAAAGCCCTGCAAATTAAAGCTAGACAACTTAAACTTCAGAAAAAAAAAAGAGCAACTGTATACATACATAAGGCACTTTCATACCTGCCTACTGATGTATGAACTTCAGAGTAATATTGCCTATATCAGTTTTCCAGGATTCTTCTTTTGTTTGTTGTTGATTTTCTCCCTTCCTCCCCCTACTTTCTCTTCATAGAACATAAGACTTCACAACCTTCTAAAAATGAGCTTTCCTAATAACTTGGGACCTATGCATCTAGGAATAAACCATCCTAGCCATGAGAGATCAGACAAAACCTGAGACCAGAAAGGCTCATTTTCTTCTAAAATGCTTTCTCCAAGAGATTTTTAAAAATAAAATGGGGAAATTGTGAAAGAAAAATACCTTGGACCCCCAAAATCACTTAGCTAAAGGGAAAAGTCAAGCTGGGAACTGCTTCGGGAAAACCTGCCTCCAATTCTATTCAAAATCACCCCTCTGCTCACTGAGATAAATGCATATCTAATTGCCTTCTTTTGAGAGACTAGGAACTCAAAAGAATGCAACTATTTATCTCTTATCTACCTATTACCTGGAAGCCTCCTCCCCACTTTGAGTCTTCCCACCTTTGCTTCAAGTTGTTCCACCTTTCTAGGCCGAACCAATGTTCATCTTGCATATGTTCATTGATGTCTCATGTCATCAGGACCTCCTGAGGCTGTGTCTAGCTCTCTCATTTCCAGAATTTCCATCTTTACTTTCCAGCTGTTTTAGTTACTCTCAACTCCATCCTCTGGTTCTTTTTTTTTTTTTTTGAGACAGAGTCTTGCTCTGTCACCCAGGCTGGAGTGCAGTAACACAATCTTGGTTCACTGCAGCCTCTGCCTCCCAGGTTCCAGTGATTCTCCTGCCTCAGCCTCCTGGAGAGCTCGGATTACAGACACACGCCACCATGCCCAGATATTTTTTTTTTTTTGTATTTTTAGTAGAGACAGGGTCACCATGTTGGCCAGGCTGGTCTTTCTTTTTTTATGAGTTTCTTTATTATTATTATTATTATACTTTAAGTTCTAGGGTACATGTGCATAACATGCAGGTTTGTTACATATGTATACTTGTGCCATGTTGGTGTGCTGCACCCATCAACTCATCAGCACCCATCAACTCGTCATTTACATGAGGTATAACTCCCAATGCAATCCCTCCCCCCTCCCCCCTCCCCATGATAGGCCCCTTCCCGAGTTCAAGTGATCTCATTGTTCAGTTCCCACCTATGAGTGAGAACATGCGGTGTTTGGTTTTCTGTTCTTTGATAGTTTGCTAAGAATGATGGTTTCCAGCTGCATCCATGTCCCTACAAAGGACACAAATTCATCCTTTTTTATGGCTGCATAGTATTCCATGGTGTATATGTGCCACATTTTCTTAATCCAGTCTGTCATGCCAGGCTGGTCTTGAACTCCTGACCTCAGGTGATCCGCCCGCCTTGGCCGCCCAAAGTGCTATGGTTACAGGCATGAGTCACCGCGCCTGGACCATCTTCTGGTTCTTAAAGTCAGTAAAAGTGTGAGTTTCTGTGCACAGGGGTCTTGGCTACCGTTCTTGGGGCTTGTCCTCAAGCCACAAGGCTTTAAAAATGGGAAACTTCTTCAGTGAAAAGTTCTTCTTCCAATTGTAGACCCAGATTTTTCCTGCTTCTAGTCTCCAGTGCTCTTTCAGGTAGTTGTTCACCTTTGCCCAGAGTTTATAGTTGACATATGCAGAAGGATTGGATTAATAGAAGCTACTTCACAATTACCTCACAGCTCTCATAAGACAAAAGGAATATGACAATGGACTCATCATTTTCAGGTATTCAACCTTACTGAATAGATAATATGCAGAGGATCAAAATCTATACAGAAATTGCTGAATATTGCTTTTTTAAATAAAATATCCCAATTACTTTCTTTGAAGAATGGCTAATATTAATGTGTTCATTTTTATTAATAGGCTAACAAAAATATTCATTGTTTTAATATACCTAAAATAGATAAAAACATTAATTTTTATTATACTGTAAAAATGAAATGTCAATGTTCAATTGCTTTCCACTTTGATTGACTTAACTAATTTAGGGTCTTGCTCAACATTTATCACCAACAGCAGTCTCAGAAAATATAGTCACTTAATACATTTATTTTAAAAGAAATCTTATACAATGAGTAATGTATACAATTAATGAAATCATCCTCTTTGCTATTTTAATTGCAAAAGTATATTTTATAAATCTAAATTTAGGATGAAATAAATCTTACCCAACAGACTTTATCAGAAAAACAAGGTACCCTATTTCAGGCTTTTCAATAGCCAGAAATTAATGGAATCCAAAATAGTAGCTATAAGAACAATATATATGGTAGAATCACAGAAAGTGAATTGACCTGGAAGAAGCTAACAATGTTGTCTTCTCTCATTTTCCAACATTCAAAAGATATCTCCTGCTATGTAATTCTGTATTTATGATATTCCTGAGATTGTGGTTAAAAGACAATAGACACATTTCACATGAGCAGTCATGCTGAATAAAGTAATAAACATTGTGAAAGCAAAAGGAGTAAAGGTTAGAAGTAGAGCACATTTATTTTAGACCCTTCAATTGCAGACCTAGTTGAGGTGATGGGACAGACCCCCAGCTTTGCTGACCCTTATTATAATGAATCAGTGAAGCCCACTGGCAGATGGCCCTCTTTACATGGGGTTCCATTTATTGTTTTTGCAGCTGGTTAAACAGTTAGTCATAAAGTAGGCCACTGTGCATCCACAGGAAAGTGATTACAGACACACAGAAATGTCTTTTTTAGAAATTTTAACTAGTTTTGTCTGTATGAATGAGAACCCTTGATGAGAAGATTTTCGACACTACATTTGTCTGTTGATGGATGCAGTGTTAGTGCTGGCCTCTCTATAGAAACTGCATTGGTTATCCAACACCTGGAAATGTACAAAACATAAGCTTCTAAAACATTTTCCAATAGCTACAGGATTTGTCCACGAAATAAATAACTTCAAGTCATACACTTATCTTCTCTCTCATCTTTTTAGGATATGTCTCTAGTTCATACATGTGTTTTATTTGATCCACAAATTTTTTTTGTTGTTGTTATTGTTGAGACGGAGTCTCGCTCTGTCTCCCAGGCTGGAGTGCAATGGCCGGATCTCAGTTCACTGCTGCAAGCTACACCTCCCGGGTTTACGCCATTCTCCTGCCTCAGCCTCTCGAGTAGTTGGGACTACAGGCGCCCGTCACCTCGCCAGCTATTTTTTTTGTATTTTTTAGTAGAGACGGGGTTTCACCGTGTTAGCCAGGATGGTCTTGATCTCCTGACCTCGTGATCCACCCGTCTCGGCCTCCCAAAGTGCTGGGATTACAGGCTTGAGCCACTGCGTCCGGCCTGCAAATGTTTTTTAAAAACTGAAACAATATTTTTAAATATGGGGAGTTTTCCCTCAAATAAATTTTAAAGATCACAAACAAAAGCCCAAGTTTTCATCTTGTCTTGGAAATTTGGAGACTTGCAACCAAGGACTCAAATTCCTGAATGAGAACGTTGGGTTGAGCTGAGTGTCTGCAGCTTCTACAGGACTTGTACTCCCACCCACCCAGCTCACTTCATTCTTTTTCCCTAACCTGCCCAGCACTAAAGGCATTGAGTTTGAGATCCAGGTCTTACATGATGAAAACACCATCTTGTGAGCTTTATTCACCAATACTATACAAGTAAAGATAAAGTTGTTATTGGTGTGGCCCAATATTCTCTGAAAATCAGGCTCAAATATAGGAGATTATAAGAATAACCTCTCTTTAATCAAACCCTTACAAAGAATATGTATGCTTTGCTAAAATAACTCTTTAGCATACCAGCTGAAAACTTTTCTGTATTCACCAAATACACATGCCTGTAGAAAGTAGTGGTATACTTTTTCAACACAGCTTATTTTTATTATAACATCTAGGAATTGCCTATTTTTGCCAATCACACATGTCCAACACGAGGTAAAAATGTAAATGTCTGTAACCCTCAACTTAAAAGTGATGGGAAAGTTTAGAAAAACTAAACAAAACATCAAAAATTGAATTCAACAACAGAATAACTATAATCTACATAAAAGAAGTAACTTTCTAACCAAAGTTCTGGTAGGTCAAATTAATAATGATAACATTTATGTATCACTTGCTCTCATTTAATCAGCAAAAAAATCCTATAATGTATATTGTATTTTAGTCATCTCTTGCTGCATAAAAAACTACCCCCTAGACTTAGCAGCTTAAAATATCAAACACTTGTTGTCTGATTAAGTGCAAGTAAGACTTAGGAAACCTATGAGATTACAAAATTTAAATTCCCTACCATTTATCCAAATGGTGCCTTGTCCAAATGGTGCCTTGTGGAAAATTCCTACTCATTATATACATATCCATGAAAGGTATGTGATACATATTAGATCAGTTTCAAATAGCAACATTATACCGAAAATAAGAATCTTTTCTATGTGAACTACTTCCGCTATCCACCATCACTGTTCTCACAGGGAATTTATATCTTCGGAAAGCTGAGAGCTTCATTGTTCAGTTTACTTCCCTTCTTTCTCGTTTTACATTTTTTTTCAGTTTCCCTCATCCCCTCTTCAAACAAAACTCATTTTAAAATATGGCTTGAATTTTATGAGCCAAATATTGCTCTTGGGATATTCTACATGAATTAGAAAATAAAATGTATCCTATTTTTATAGTAGCATTTTGGAGGAAATTAAAACTGCAGTATAACAAAAAATTGATAAATTGCTATTATAGGCTCTTCCATAATGCAAATAAAACACTTACTGCAGTACACATAGAACATCTGCTAATCTAAATTAAAATGAATGAGGAACTAAATTAGAATTGCTTTTTCCATCTAATCATATAGAAGACTAAACATATTATGAACTAGATATTTTCAGTGTTTTTAAGGCATTGCCAATTAGTGAGCTTAGTACAGTAAATTGAAGTAATAACTAAACAGTATCTTGGGGACCTGATGGAGTTAATCACTGGCCTCCTCACTGCTTAATTAACAGTTGGGCAGAGTTACCAGGCATCTCTAATTTAGTAGTAACAAAAGGTATAGATTTACTTTAAATCCCAAGCCAATATTGTTCCTTTTTCTTAGTTGCACCATTTTATTCTTTCTTGCTTTAATTACCTTATTATCAAATTTACCATCTCAATAAGCACATTATCAACGTAATTTCAAACTCATTTTTTGAATTCTGGATTCTAAACTCTGGATTACTCCATATAAAACAGTGGAAAATAGAAAATAATTTTAAAAATCATCTCACCATCAAAAATTTGAAAGCCTTGCAGAAAAAGACAAAATATAATGTCCATTTCTTGTTACTTCTAAGGAGTACAGTCCACTACCAGCCTCCCTCTGCTTTCCGTGGTTCCCCCCATTGACTCATTTAATTATCACTCGGAATGACAATATTTGCTTGCTCTTGGTGACCTGGCTTCCTCCCTTTTTTTTCACCATTAAAGTAAAAACAATATCCTGCTCCCTTCAGTAACACATATATCAAAATTGGAGCAAATGTCAAAAGCTGAATTAGCATGACCCCAACCCAAATATGACAAAAAATTACTAAGGCACATCATACTTTTAAATTGCTAAAAATCAAGTGAATAATCTGTATTAATAGGAATTATTTTCAATTGTAACAGGAAACCTAACTAAATTATTTAAACAAATTGTGAGTTATTTTTCTCAATTCTTTAATGGAGCTTTCAAAGATCCAGTTAGCTTTCTGATCTAACATCTCAGTGCGCAGTCTTTATCCTTATGAACACTTTGTGATACCGAGAGGGCTGCTCCTTCTTTCACTTTGTGTCTATATTTCAAGAAGGCATAATGAGAAGGAAGAAATGTAAAAGGCACCTGCCAACTGAGTTGAATCTCTTTTAGAAAGCTTTCCTAAATATTTCACATATCAGACTTAATCTCATTGTCCAGAGTTGGGTCGTATGCCCAACTTCAGCTGCAAGAGAGACCAAGAAATCAAGTTTTTAAGATATACATTGCCATAAAAATAAAATGAGGCTGGGCATGGTGGCCCATGCTTGTGATCACAACACTTTGGGAGGCTGAAGCAGCAGGACTGCTTGTGGTCAAGAGTTCAAGACCAGCCCAGGCAATACAGCAAGACCCTGTCTCTACAAAATAAATTTTTTAATTAGCTGGCTATGATGGTGTGCACCTTGTAGTTCTAGCTACTTGGGAGGCTGATGTGGGAGGATTGCTTGAGACTAACGAGGGGTTTGAAGCTACAGCGAGCTATGATTGTGCCACTGCGCCCCAGCCTGGATAACAGAGAGAGAGTCTGTCTCTCTAAAAAAATGGGGTTCTATTGTTCTATTAGTAAGGAAGAAGAGAGAAATTATTATCAGGTAGGCAACTACTACTGTCTGCAAGATGAGGAGAAAGAAAGACTTAAGGATATAATGCTGGATGCAGAAAAGAAAAGAAAACAAAACAAAACAAAAGAGATGAAAGCAATTTTAGAGAACATGATAAAATGAAGACCAAAGGTGACCCAACATAAGAATAATTGATGTCCCTGAGGTAAAATTCAACAAACAGAACAGGACAAGTATTTTAAAATAAAAGAAAGTAAAATGTTACTAAAATATAAAACCCAAGTCTGTGGTTTGATAGAACAAATTCTATATAAGAAAACAAAGACATGGGTCAAGATAAAATGTGGTTAAGTTATTAAACCTCAAAATTTAAAAAAATTGCCGGGTGTGGTGTTGCTAGCCTGTAGTCCTAGCTACGCAGGAGGCTGAGGCAGGAGGATCACTTGGGACCAGGAGGTTGAGGCTGCAGTGAACTATGGTCATGCCACTGCACCTGAGTAACCAGGTGAGACCTTGTCTCTAAAAAAAAAAATTCTAAAAAAAAAATTTAAAAAGAATTCAGGAATTCAGGCAAAACAAGTCATTTATAAGAGAAAAAGTCAGGATGATCTGAGACTTTGACATGAAAAACATCAATGACAGAAATGAATGGAGCACTATCTATCAAATGCTGAGAAAAAGAGGGATCCAAGAATAATATATGCCCACAAGATATTATTCAGTCATAAAATCAAGCAGCAGGCATTTTCAAAAACCAGAGAACTCATAAAATATTGCAATATTATTAATTGGATTATGTCTCCCCAAAATTTGTAGGTTGAACTCCTAACCTGAACTGTGACTATATTGGAGGTAGGGCCTTTATGGAAGTAATTAAGGTTCAATGAGGTCAAAAGGAGAGATTAATACAATAGAATAAGTGTTCTTACAAGAAGAGGAAGAGACACCAGAATATGTTCTTTCCACAGAGGCATAGAGGAAAGGCCATATGAGGACATAACAGGAAGGTGGCCATCTTCAAGCCAGAAAAAGAGCCCTCTCCAGAAACCCAACTCTATGGCATGTTGGTCTTGAATTCTGGCCTCCAGAACTGTGAGAAAAGTAACTTTGTTAAACCACCCAATTTTTTTTGTTTGTTTTTTGTTTTTGTGTTGTTTTGTTGTTTTGTTTTGAGATGGAGTCTTGCACTGTCACTGCGATGGCACGATCTGGGCTCACTGCAACCTCTGCCTCCTGCGATTTTCCCGCATTCAAGTGACTCTCCTGCCTCAGCCTCCTGAGTAGCTGGGATTAGAGGCACTCGCCATCAAGCCTGGGCAATTTTTGTATTTTTTGTACAGACAGGGTTTCACCATGTTGGTCAGGCTGGTCTTGAACTCCTAACCTCAGGTGATCCACCCGCCTATGGCTTCCCAAAGTGCTGGGATTACTGGTGTGAGCCACCGTGCCTGATGGTATTTTAAAAATAGCAGCTACTGCGCACTAATAGAAGCACCTATGAGCTCTCTGTGAAATGTTTAATTGATTATAAAACTACCAGCCAAGAAATGAATCAAGATTTTAAAACTCACTTGCAGCAACATGGATGGAACTGGAGATTATTATAAGTGAAATAAGCCAGACACAGAAAGACAAATATTGCATGTTATCATTCATATATGGGAGCTAAAAAAGTTTATCTCATAAAAAAAATGTTAATCTCATGAAAAAAGTTGATCTCATATGACAGATGCTAGAGGCCGGGAAAAGTGGGAGGGTGGGAAAGGGAATGAAGAGAGGTAGGTTAATGGTTACAAACACACTGATAAAAAGTTTAAGTTCTGTTGTTCAACAGTAGAGTAGAGTGACTACAGTTAACAACAATATATTATGTACTTCAAAGCAGCTGGAAGAGAGGACTTGAATTGTTCCCCAACACATAGAAATGATAAATACTCAAAGTGATAGACATGTCAAATAAATACCCTGACTTGATCATTACACATTCTACACATATAACAAAATATTACATATTATTTTTATTACCCTATAAATATGCAAAATATTATGTAGCAACTTAAAAAATTTTTTTTAAACATTGGAAAACTCAGTATTGGAAAAGACATAGTTGAAGGGCAAGTAGTAAACAATGAATCTATGTAAATATAAAATGAAGGATCAAAAACTGGGGTAGTAAAAAATATATAAACAAATACAATCAGGGAAAAGGGGTGGGACCTAGCAATGACAGCTGGCATTTATTTGGTGTTTATTACATTGTAGGTACTGTTGTAAGTGTTACAAGAAAAACCTGGGACTTTAATGTTCCTCCAAACTGGGAAGTAGTTGAGAGACCAAAGGATGACTCGGACAAGTCCGGCTTGGTGAGCAGATGGGTTAATCAGGATTTACACACAGGGCATTCCTGGGCAGCAGCAGGACAACTACAAGATCCACCCCACCGCTATTCTCTAAACTGCTTTTAAGTTAATGTTCTGGCTCTTTGTCCACTATTATGTTTCCAGCTATGCTCCAGGATGTTTGGGTTCTCAAGGACGCCTGCCCTTCTACTGAGCACCAAGACCTTGGCTCATTGCGTAGCCTTCAGGGTTCAAGCAGCAGATATAAACCCTTTAACTAACCTAGTGGGGGACCTGCCACACTGCATTCCCATAAAGTAACTCATTTAATTTCACAACAACTCTCTGGGGGTAGTTACTGTTTTATCCTCATTTTACAGAAGAGAAAATGGAGACATAAAATTGGGTAATTTGCTTATAATAAAAAGGTAGTACATTGAAGAGCAAAGCCTTAAATAAAGGTATTAGAATCTACAGTCTTAGCAACTATACCAAGATGTTTTCCACTAGGGGGACCAACTGTACCGGTTTTAGCACTAAAATTCCCAAATCCCAGGGAACAACTCACTCCTAGGCAAATTGGGATTGTTGGTCACCCTACCTCCCAGTATTGATCCTATTATCTTTCATAGCAGCAAAACATTCAATGCTAAAATTAAAATGTAATTTTAAAAAACAGTAACGAACATAATGACTCCAAATCCTTAATAGTTTTTATAATCTTTTGTGTTAACCTTAGGAGATCTAAGACACAATCTCTCTTAACAGTAAAGAACATTTATCCAAAGTAGACAATTTTTTTCATTTTTAAATTCTGTGTTTCAGAGGGTATTTTTTTGTTTTTTTTTGTTTTTGTTTTTGTTTAGTTTTTTCAAAATGATTGTCTTTTGTGATGAAAAGTGCTTCCCATGCATTGGAAGAGTAAATTTTAGAAGCCGAAGCTCCCCAAATAGATTGTAGGCTCTGGTTAGAAGGACGTAGCTGGCCGGGCGCGGTGGCTCAAGCCTGTAATCCCAGCACTTTGGGAGGCCGAGACGGGCGGATCACGAAGTCAGGAGATCGAGACCATCCTGGCTAACACGGTGAAACCCCGTCTCTACTAAAAATACAAAAACTAGCCAGGCAAAGTGGCGGGCACCTGTAGTCCCAGCTACTCGGGAGGCTGAGGCAGGAGAATGGCGTAAACCCGGGAGGCAGAGCTTGCAGTGAGCTGAGATCCGGCCACTGCACTCCAGCCCCGGCGACAGAGTGAGACTCTGCCTCAAAAAAAAAAAAAGAAGGACGTAGCTATCTGAGGAGAAGCAGCAGCAACAGTTTAGAGTGAGCTCACTGATGTGGGGATGGGCCAGAACCAAGAGCTCACAGATCAGGAGGCACTGAGGACTTGAAAGATGAGTCAGAAGCTCGGCTGGGTGAGATTTCAGATTTGCAGACAGAGCAAGCCCCTCATCTCAACTATCGACCTCTAGAGGAAAGTTGTTGCCCCCTTTGTGTGTCTGGGGAAAAACAATTTATTCAAGAGTCAGAAAGTAAGGAAGTGGCCAATACTGTGCTTGGACAGAGAAAAAGTCCTACTAATTGTGACCAAGCTTAAAAAGTTGTCTATGTTAAAAAAAAAAAAAAAAAAAAAAAATTAAATCAAAGAACATTTGCATGGTCTCTGGTAATGTACCTTGAATATAGTAGATCCTCAAAAAATGTTAGCCCCTTCTCCTTCAGTGGCATGGTAGGCCCCTTGGTGTTTCTAACAATGCTTTGCAATTGGTAAGTGCTCACTAAGAACATATTCCATGACTGAGAATGGGGCTGATGGTCATGGCCAGATCATCCCAGGAGATGAGATTTGTACAAGACACTTTTCAGATTTATAGGCCTATCTTTCTCTATATCATAATCCCCTTCCAGCGTCCCATGAGTCCAATTTCTGTCTTCACCATCTTCTAGAGAACTGGGACCCTATTGTTTTATGGAATTTTCCAAACAGTAGTCCTTGGGGCCTCTTCTTTTAATAGCATTTCAATGCTGGATTTCAGATTTGTTTCTCTCACACCGGACCCACACAGCACCTCTTTTTGCACACCAACTCTATCCCTAAGTGTACTGTTCCACACCCTGCTCTGAGGGACCAGCCATGTCACCCCATCACACACAGCTTGGACCTAGCAGAGGAATCCACCCTAACTATTGGCCTGTGGGCTAGCAGCCCTCCAGAGCTGACAGAAAGCATTTTTAAAAAAACTAAAAATGCCGGGTGCGGTGGCTCACGCCTGTAATGCCAGCACTTTGGGAGGCCGAGGCGGGCGGATCACGAGATCAGGAGATCGAGACCATCCTGGCTAACACCGTGAAACCCCGTCTCTACTAAAAATACAAAAAATTAGACAGGCGCGTTGGCGGGCGCCTGTAGTCCCAACTACTGGGAGGCTGAGGCAGGAGAACGGCCTGAACCCGGGAGGTGGAGCTTGCAGTGAGCCAAGATCGTGCCACCACACTCCAGCCTGGGCGACAAAGCAAGACTCCGTCTCAATAAAATAAAATAAAATAAAATAAAATAAAATAAAATAAAATAAAATAAAAAAACTAAAAATAACCAACTTGACCCAGCAATCCCATTACTGGGTATACACCCAAAAGAATATAAATCATTCTATTATAAAGATACATGCACATGTATGTTTATTGCAGCACTATTCACAATAACAAAGGCAAAGACATGGAACCAACCCAAATGCCTATCAATGATAGACTGGATAAAGAAAATGTGGTACATACATACCATGGAATACTATGCAGGCATAAAAAGGAATGGGATCATATCCTTTGGAGGGACATGAATGAAGCTGGAAGGCATCATCCTCAGCAAACTAACACAGGAACAGAAAACCAAACACTGCATGTTCTCACTCATAAGTGGGAGCTCAACGACATCACGTGGACACAGGGAAGGGAACAACACACACCAGGGCTTGTTGGTGGGGTGAGGGGAGAGCATCAGAATGCATGCAGGGCTTAATACCTAGGTGACAGGTTGACAGGTGCAGCAAACCACCATAGTACATGCTCACCTATGTAACAAACCTGCATGTTCTGCCACATGTATCCCGAAACTTAAAGGAAAATAAATTTTTTAAAAAATAACAAACTTAATACTTCCCCATCTTCATATCTTCCTCCTTCTTCCACTTAAAAATTAACTATTTAAAATTAACTATTTAAAAACCATGCTGCAGTTTACTAGAAGTATTTAACATTTTGCCAACATTTTAAATTCTGATTATCATTCACACATTTCACACCAAAGCTACACCACCTTTGTTAAATATAATGGTTATTTGTGTCCACTCGTTTTCATGGCTTTTCTCCTAATTCAGACCATTAATACCCTTGTGCAGATTCACTGATCTGCCTTACTTCTGAAGGTGGATAGGAGCTCCAGCCCCTTCACCACATCCAATTCATCCAACTACAATGCCCTAAGCATCTTCATGAAGCACAGATTTGATTACGTGACTCACCTCATCAAAAACCTCTGATGATTTTCCAATGTAGAAGAAGCTGCCTCTCAAGTCACGCCTATCTCTGTAACACATATGATCCCTAGTCACCATAAACGTTGGACTTCATTCCACACTCCTTATCTGTAGGCCACCATTCAAAGTATTTCTGATATTTTGAGTGTCTTCCAACCATAGAAGTTTTCCTAGACCCTTACCTCAATCTATCTCTTCTCCATACTCCAGTAGCACTTATTTTTTTGTACCTGTTGTCACAATCTGTCTTGTGCTAAAATTATGTTTTTCACAAGAAAATATCAGCAAGTAAAAAATTATATGCGTGTGTATATGCGCACACACACATACACACACACACACAGGTTCCTTCTATAAGACTGAAACCTATGAGCCAGAATTGGTAAAAGAGCAAAGGAGGAGGCTTACAGAAAGCAGAATGAAGCAGAAATAGGGCAGATCACATGCCATGTAGTCAAAGAGAATAACAGAAGCAGAAGAAGAGGCTGTGTAGGTCAGGGGACAGGAAGGAAGAGAATGTTTGACAGCTCTCCAGTTCCTATGAGGCCTGCTTCTCTTCCTGCCATAGGTTCTATGAGACTTCTCTGTACCACTGCCCTTCACATAAGCAAACTGACATTAGAACTGTCATTTCTTGAAACTAAGGAATCCCTTCTTAACATACCTAGCATTGTGCTTTGCTCATTAAATGTTCATTAAATTGAAGTGTTAAACAACATCACATTGAACAGAATGTCCTCAAGTTGAATTGGGACTGAGCAGCCTCTGCAATACAAGACATGGGTGGACCATGCCTCCAGAATACAACACACCAATGTCCCATGCATGAGGGCTGCTGGTTGTTCCCATTGAGCTTATCGTCCAGTACAGAGGAGAGAGGACTGAACTTACCCCCCATTTCAAAACGTCTCATAAATTTTACATGAAAAAAAATCAAGAGTTATTTCTCCAGAGCAACATACATTTATTACCTATGCTATTAAAAATGAATAATTCAATATTTTATATCTTATTCCAGATTTTCAGTAATTTTGAGGTTAACTTGATATTGATTGACAGAATGAACACTATTACTGGAAAGCTACATATAAAATATTTAGAAGCACAGTCCTATCTATGTACTGAATCCATTCACAGGAGATTTGATTAAGATGTATAGAACTCTGTCTTTGCTGACCTTATTAAGAGGACCAAAGTACAGCTCCAGTTATAATTGGACACAGCATACTGGATCAGAATTGACCTACAGGAAAATTTGGGCATTATTTGGACATTTCCATTTTGAAATCCTTTCCTGAACTGGAATAAATAAATTTTATAGTAGTCAGTACTGAAACAAGAAATACTTTAATTTAGCTGGTATGCAACATATAGGCTGTGTTGCTAGAAAAAAGTTTTAAGGACATGTTGTACAAATTGTACTTTATAATGATTACCTTTTTGTATGCACACTTAAAAGTACACATGTGACCAGAAATTAAATAATATATTCCTATTCTTTGCTCTTTCAATTGTAAATTTTATATGCCCATTTGTGTGGGTAGTTACGCAGAGCAGAGTGAGATGCAGAATCTAGGTCATTTAAGACCAAAAAAAAAGTAGAAAATGTTAAGTCTTTTCTCCACTCAGTTTCATGTCTGGTGGGAAAAATTAGTCAGCCAAGCAATTTGATGCTAGTACGGATTGAAAGAGTTGATGTTACGTAAGAAATTAAGAAATGTTATTCATTTTGTAACTGTGTGTGTGTGTGTGTGTGTGTGTGTAATCTCCTTATGGAATTCCCTTATGGAAGCAATCTGGGTAGATAGTACGTAAGATGAAAAATAAAAAATAAACAGATAATGTTCCAGCATTCTTCAGTCTTTCCAAACCCTTACTGACTTCGTTGGTCTGAAAGGTTATAGTACAGACCTGGCCAGTTTTACACAACCAAAGCAGAAGAGACACTTCAGTCTACTGATTCCCAGGATGCTGGGTGTAAGAATTAGTGGGACATCCATGGTTGTGTAAGCTGGGTAATGATATTTAGCTAACTCATTTAGCAACCTCTCCTCTTACCTGTTTGATCTGACTTTGTCAAAACTGGTCAGATGGATAAGGTCTGGGTTGCTGAAGCATGTAATACTTTTTACTTTCAGAGCTCATTAGGTGCTTTGGGCCAATACTCTGACTTGATTCATTATAAGTTTGGTATAATTTGGGGAAAGGATCTGTATGGGATAAGAAATAACCAAAATTATTCTGTCCTTTTTAGATACAGTATGTGTTTCACCATAAACATATTTTTCACTTTTTCCTCTTCTTTAATGAATATGATACAGTATTAAAAGATCAGTTAAGTAGTGGGTGCAGTGGCTCATGCCTGTAATTCTACCACTTTGGGAAGCCGAGGCAGGTGGATCACTTGAGGCCATGAGTCGGAGATCAGCCTGGCCAACATGGTGAAACCCTGACTCTACCAAAAAAAAAATTAGCCTGGTGTGGTGGCACATGCCTGTAGTCTCAGCTCCTCTGGAGGCTGAGGCATGAGAATCACTTGAATCTGGGAGGAGGAGGTTGCAGTGAGCTCAGATTGGGCCACTGTACTCACTGTTGCTCACTGCCTGAGCAACAGCATGAGACTGTGTCTCAAAAACAAAAACAAAAACACAAAAGATCAGTTAAGTAAATTCTGGGACATTATGCAATGACATATTAATAGAATAATATACACTCATTTACATTGTATGTCTAGAGATCAAAAAGTGTTTTGATATAATATTAAATAAAAAAGAAATAAAATCACACATTTATAATGATTTTGATTATGTAATGAAAATGTACTCATAGAAAAAACACTGGAAGGAAATATATAAAAATACAGCAATTGTGTTTAGGTGTCATTAACAAGTGATATTTTCCTTTTATTTTTAAACTTTACACATTCTCCTTAATGAACACACATTATTTATTAATGGCAAAATAAGCTTAAACAGTGTAGTCACAAGTTTACTCATTTTATGGTCAGGTGTACAATGAAAATAAGGCTTTAAAAATTTCTTCGTGATTGATTTGATCTTATTAATAAGCTCCCGACCCAATGGGTAAGAAGAAAAAGTCAAATTTTATTTTAATCTTGTAAACATAGTCCAAACCCAACTAATTAGACTGCCTTTCAAAATTTAACTCAGTCTCTGCCTGAATGGCCCACATAAATGGTATTTTTCAGGGCTCCACATCTATTCCCAGATGGGCTGTGGGTCCACCAGTGAGATGTGATGCCGCCATGACGTCATAGCCAGGAGGTGAAGCCTAGGAAGCACATGGCATCCTCTGTATTCTCATGATCTAACAGAAAGTGGCTAGCCACTGCTGCTCCCTGAACCAACTCCCAGTGAGGCACAATGGGGCGTGTGGGCCACCAAAGTCTGCATCTGGTGGTACTGTGGTATGTTCTCCACGGCTCAGCCAAGGCAGGGATCTCCCTCACAGACAGCTTTTAGTGACATAGCCAAACAGTCAGGTTAAGCCTCACCTAAAGCTAGCCCTGCCTCTAGATTTTGCATGTAAGAAACCATTAACTTCCCTTTGTTTAACTGAGTTTGGGTTTACATGTCTTGAAACAGACTCAGACTTGATTTCAATAGCTATGTTTTGTTCACTTAGCATGGCTGCAACAAGCCAACATGTCTAAAAATGTTTTGCAAATTCTTTTAATAGAACAAAAAGGAAATAATTATGCAGGAAACCAAAAAGGCATCAAATAATGAGATCTTGCTTCCAAGCACTTTTTTCTTCTCTCCTCCTAGTCCCAAAAGAGACAACAGATTCCCCTCACATCTTTCATAAAGAACCAAAATACTGGCATTGATTAATACCAGATCAATGCCAGTATTCTGAAACTTCTCCAGTGATTCATCTGTTTCAGAGATGCTGGAGATGCTCTGCTCTTGAATCCTTTGCTGATGTCTGGGAGCCATGGTATAAACAAATGACAGTGACCATGGAGGGTGTCCCCCCGAGCCTGAGCAACAAACAAGAGATCGTGGTAGAGAAGCAGATAGGACAAGGCAATTTCCTTGATGATCAGTCACAATGTCTGTTCCAGTGTACACACTGTAGAGCAGAGATGGGAAGGGCAGGACAGGCAGGCTCACTCTAGTGGTGATGCTCACCAGCAATAGGATGGATCAGGAACTGGACAGTCTCAAGATGCTGTCCCAGTGACCTGGTCACAGGTGCATGAATGTAGTTATGTACTGTCTTTTGGAAAGCCACAAAAGTACTCACAGGCCATGTTAAAAGTTGTGAATGCCTGTTGATGTTGCCACAAAGTTAGAGCATTGGCTTGCCAGTTCTTCTGGCAAAGGCGGATAACCAGCCTTCTTGGTAGAAGCAACACCCCTCCAGGGGTGCCCTTGAGTGGCTTTAGAGCACAGTTAAGCAGGACTGTTTACAGGCATTTGTTTGCTGCCTGTGTCATCTGGGTCTGAGAAGGTAGAGGCGAAGAAGGTTCTATAAAGGAGTGATACCTGTGCAGAATCACCAGTGTGCAGTTCAGCAGGTGAACAGGGAAGAAAAACGATACAGAGAATGGATATACAAAGGACATGTGAAACAGTGACTTGTTCGACGAACTCCCAGTAATTGAGCCTGGTAATATGTACACATGGAGAGGTGAGAAGATGAGACCAAGAAAGTGGACAAAGCTGGGCATGGTGGTGCACACCTGTAGTCCCAGCTACTCAGGAGGCTAATCTGAGCTAGGAGTTTGAGGTCACAGTGAGCTATGATTGCACCATTGCATTCCAGCCTGGGTAACAGACCAAGACTCAGTCTCAGAAAAAAAAAAAAAAAAAAAAAAAAAGAATATATGCTTGATTCTTTCTGTTAATTTTCATGGTAATAAGATGATGCCCTAATAATCTCTAATGGCTAACCATTGAGGTGTTCTTTTTGTTTTAAACAAATGAATTTTTATATATTTGGTGCATTTCAATCTTCACAAATTCCTTCTAATTAGTTCCTTTGTACTTTTAAAAAATCACTTCTTCTTCAAGTTATTCTTTGAGTGTTTCCTGGTTTTCTGGCTTCATAAGCTATCACAGGCATTTTCTGCCCCAGACCTGGAATCCACTATTTCCCTAACGATCTCTACCACCTTTTGTAAGTGGGAAATGGCAATTAGAGACTACTATCTGGGCAGACCTCTTTAATTAGAGTGTAATTATTCAAGTTGACCATGGCCCTGACACCCTTGCTGTGCTATATGAGATATACTTTATTTATTTATGTTGCCTATTTGAGTCTTGCTGGCATTTCAGTTTGCAAATCCTGGGAAGAGGCCTGTGGTGTGATCCATAATAATTTAAGTTTTGTCCTGCCACAAACTGTAACTGAAACCACTAAATTTCTCTATGCCATGTTTTCCCTGTTTACAAATTTGGAACAACAGTAACTGTACCAAAAACAGTAAGAGACAGTAAGACTCAATTGTTTCATAGAACTGATGTTTATGGGTTTTTTAAATGAAAACTTGAAATCTTTAAGTCTTGGTATTTCTATCACTACTCTCACCACTACCCCAAATTCATAGTGACATAAATATTAATTTTGCTTAGTTTTTAAAGTTTTATAAAATGTTAAAGTATCACCTGAAATAAATGTAAAATTTAATAAATAAATTTGAGAACTAAACTTTAAATTTTCAATTCAAAAAATAAATTGAGAAATAGAGTAAATCTGTATGAAGTTTCAATAGGCTCAGAATGATCTCAAAGCTTATAAATATTCATTTCTTGACCAGAGAAAGACTACTTGTTGCTCATAAATATCCATTTTTCTTCTTTCTTTAATAATAAAACTCTCAAATCTTAGCTGGATACCTGGCCATGGGAATGAGATTTAGACTTTCCAGCTTCTCTTGCAGCTATTAAAGCTGTGAACAAAGGTTTGTGGATAGGAAGTAGGAGGAAGCGATGCGTCATGCCAGGTCAATGTCTGGGTTGTGCTTCTAAACAGAAAGGAATTAGCTTTCATTCTCCCTTCTTCAGACTTCAGATTTCTGCCTGGCATGTTACTCTAGCGGTGAGTCTTTTCTACCACAAGCATGCAGGCAATATTCTAGGAATGACAGAGCAGTAAGATAGAATGAACTTGGATCCCCAATACCATATCAACCCCAGACAGCTTGTGATTAGGCTATTATGTGATAGCTAAACTTCTGTTTTACTTAAGCCACTATTTGTTTGGATCTTACTACAAAGCAAACAGATTCACTAACTAAAATATATCCTATATATTCCATTTAACTCATTATACAGGCCTATGTGGGGGGAGAAAGGATCTTCATAACCAAACACATAAGAGAACTGTTTCTGTGGAAGTTCGTCGCACTTTTTCCTCAACTGGCTGAGTGTGACTTCAATTGTCTAAAAGAGTGCCAATAATTGCTTGCAGGGATGGCATATGTATGAGCTGAACAGGAAATTTTCCCTTACAAAGGCCAACCCTGCTGTTGTCAAGCACCTAATTTTTCAGCCGGGTAGCAAACCCTAGCACCAGGATGGTAACACACCGCTAGGTATCTGTTGCCAGGCTGACTTTATTAGGCTCCTTTCATCATGTAGGAAACCATAAGAAGAATAGACAATTCTGCATTTGGATAGGCTTCCCCTACCCATCCTGCTTCTGCCTACACCAACATCTGTGTCCTTACTGAAAATCCTGTACAACAACATGCTTTCTTAGTCAATATGGCCTCCAAACAAGAACTTATAAATGGCAAAAACATGTGAAGCAGTGGTATAATGTCCTGCCACTTTTGTTTTTTGTTTGTTTTTTGAGACAAGGTGTTGCTTTATCACCCAGGCTGGAACACAGTGGCTAGATTATAGTTCACTGTAATCTCAAATTCCTGGGCTCCAGCGATCCTCCTGCCTCAGCCACCCAGGTAGCTGGGACTACAGAGACATGACACCACGCCTGGCTAATTGTTAATTTTTTTTGTAGAGTTAGGGTCTCATTTTGTTGCCCAGGCTGGCCTTGACCTACTGGCCTCAATCAATCCTGCTGCCTCGGCCTCCTGAAATGCTGGGATTATAGGTATAAACCACCACACCCAGCTTGATCTGCCTTAAGTAACAGAGCAGTTGCCTGGAAAAAAGGAAAGGAAAATCATTAATGCCAAACTAAAGTTGTACAAGCAGTTGTAGAAATGAGAATGAGGTCTCCACTCTATTTTCTTAGTTGGGCACCTGGCCATCAGAATAAGATTTATATTTTCCACCTTCCCTGACAGCCATCTCTGGCTATGAGCTACGTTTAGCAGATGGAGTAGAAGGAAGTGTGGATTCCACTCCTAGATTGTGTATTTAAAGAGAAGGTACTTAGCCTTACTTTATCTTCTTCAGACAGCAGACTTCTGCCTGGTATGTACATGGAGTGCCAGAAGATTGAGTAATTAATTTCCCCTTCACTTCATTCTTTTTAGTAATTTACATGATATAAGCAAAAATCTTTATACTCTTTCCTCTTCCTTTTTCTCTGTTGTTGTTTACTGCAGTAGTCTTCAAACTTCCTTTCCCTGCAAAAAAACTTTTGAAAAATCCTGTTGAGGGTGGTGGTGGCTGTGGATTCAGTGTTCTTGGCGCACGGGGGTGGCAGTGGAGCCCAGTCCTGGAGCAGGCGCCGCCAGCAACCTTGGGGAGCGTGTTGGCCTTTGGCCACCAGCAGGGCCGCCCTAGTCGCCTGCTTCATGTTGCCATCGCTGGGAGGTGACCTGGGAGCTGGGACCAAGTCGGTCGGAGTTCGGAAAAAACTACAGTGGTAATCCCTTCATCAAAAATATTTTTAAGATCTGATCGTTGACAACACCAATTAGGTCCTCCTTCAATTTTATTGCAAGTAAGATATTTTTGCAATAAATATTTTGCTTGCGATATTTTTCTGATTTGCAAAGAAATCTTTAAACCCAATTATTAGATAGACAATTTCTGGAAGATACACCTAAACAGCTTAACCAATATTTATCAAATAACTACCAATTACACTTACTTTATTTAGAAGTATCTTATATTTCAAGCTAAAATTGTACATAAATGATTTTTAAATAACCCCATAAAATTGGAAATTTCACATTATAATTTTTAAACTATTGACTGCAGAAATACTCATACTAAATTTCAATATTTGATAGACTCAGTGTTCTTAAAAAGATAAACAGATGGACAAGAAGACGGATACTGAAAAAATATATTTGTATAGGTATATATCCATTCTATTATCTATATACAATTTCATTTCATAGCTGAAAACAAGATTGTAATTATGCATTTGACAGAATTAGGAAAGCAAGTCATCATCTGCAAAAGAAGAGCTAATCTTAATCGAATAAAACATTTAATCTGGGTCATTATATCCTGATTGCATTTGAGGAATATTTGTCATAACTATGGCTTCTAAGACTACAGTTTAATTTTATACAAATTAACATTCTATTTTGTGCAAATTTACAACAAAATAAAAGAAGGTGTTGGGCCCCAGTAAAGCAGACCTAAAGAGTGTTTCAGTGATTGCTAAGTGCATTACTGCTATAAAATTCAAAACATAGCCCAGTTAGTTAATATATATCTAATTAGTACATTTTATGATAAATAATACACAGAGAAGTGATTAATGAGTCACAGTCAGCAGTAGACTTAGGTCCAAGTCAAAATAAATATGGATTTGGAATAAGGAATAAACTTTTGTTAAAAGACCTCAAAAAAGGGTTTCTACTACCAGTCTAAATAAATGGTCAAGAAAAAAACACTAACTCACCCTCAATATATGTTCCTTTTCTTTGATTATATAACATGGATCTCTTAAAAGTAACATGAAACTTTTTGCTTCCTTTTTCTTGAAATTTGAAAAATGTGCAAAAAGAAACACACCAAGACACAAATGAGTGGAAGTAGCCAACAAGCTAACCAAGAGTGGTGGACATTTAGAGAAAGATTTCTTCTTAGCAAATGGTTATTTCCCAACTTGGTCTCTTCAAATCTTGAGTATTCAAGTTTAGACTAGGCCCAGAGCTTTGTTACGGGTTTGTCACCTAGGTAAGATAAGGGTACCAGAGTCTCCATATTCTGACAATAATCTTTTGCTGTGCATTCAAGAGTTTCCCACAGAAGAAATACTTCTTTGATAAGAGTCAGGGAATGGAAGAGACTAAATTGTTGAAGGAAAGTTGTTATTTATCCTGCTGCTCCAGTTCCTAATACATCTGAATTCAGAATAGATTATTTTTAATACTATGCTTTACCCTCAACTAAAATACATATAAGACAGTGAAAGACACCAAGCTTTCCCATATGTTTGTGGTACCTTGATTAAATAAATCTTCCCCAACACCAATAACCTAAGATAGCTTGTTGTTAAGTTCTCCTGAGGTTTTACACTCTGGTAAAGCACCACAGTAAGATCCAGGATGGGGGGAGAGGTATACTTGAAAGCCTGTTTGAAAGAGGAGATGGGAACACAGAGAAAGGCAAGAGTCCTCTAACTCAAACCCATAGCAGGCAGATCAATTATAAGAAAGAAAGGCTCCATATTGAAGCTGGGGATCTGGACATTGATTCCTTTAAAAGTTCTCAGGCTAGAGTAGCCCATGGAACATTTTTATGCATCCATAAATGTACTCATATCCCAGTTTGAAAACCACTGTTATTTAGGACGTGTTAATGATGATTAAATTTTCCAGTTAGTTCATGGATTGAAGAATATATAAAGAAATTTTGATGGAACTAGAAGAGTAATTATGCTGTAGGAAATCCTTGGCTTAGAGCTGTATAGTCATACGACATTGTTTCTAGATCAATACAGAAGCAGGAGTTTGTACCCTTTCCTATTGGAAAGGGTGGCTGCAATTGTGTATGGGAAAGGTACACCATGCAGAGATAGGGAAGGCTCAGGGTGTATGAGAAGGGTGGGTGAGCATAGTGAAGCAGACAGTTTTTGGAGCACCACCCAGCTCACAACACTATGTGTCTTTGAAATATAGGGTTGGGCACCTGGAAATCATATTCACTTGTACCCCCCCAACAAAATAGATAAATGATTCTGAAATTGATACCTGGCCTAAGCTGAGCCAACCATATTCCAAAGAAATTTGAAATCTTGGAATAAACATCTCCCAGAACATGAGCTGATAAAGCTTAGTCACCTTAATGGCTGAATTCCAGAAGGAAGGTGTCCTATTCCTTGAAGCTCCCTGATTTTTGAAATTCCAGAGACAAAGATTTTCAGTAGTTCCTTCTATATCATGCAATAATACAGTGGCCCTCATAGTACTATTTTAAAAATGTAGTAGTTTTTATATTAATAAATAGATCAATGAAACAGAATGAAGTCCAGAAATAGACCCAAATCATATGAGATTTTATTATAAAGCTTGTATTTCAAAATTAGGGAGAAAGTAATCAATAGATGGAGATGAACCTACCTCATTCCCTTTGCCAAAACAAATTTAGGATAGATTAAATACCCAATTTTAAAAATTCGTAAATCAGGCCAGAAGGATTTGCCGGGTCTGTTGTCTTCCAATATTACATTTGAGGTTGTAATTTGGGAGAATGCCCTTCCTAGGGTACACAACTCTAGCAAATGACTTCTTGCTGTGTGCAGATTTGGGGCCCTGGGATTATTTTAAGCGTTGAAGTTCATAAACTGCTGCTTTACAAAATGTAGGAATGTTTGGTATGGTATCTGTCCAAAAAACTTCTGGTCTACTATAAAAACCATAACCAAAGTCTTTATCTAGACACTTTAAAAAAATGTCTCTTTCTTTAAAAAACAAAAACAAAAAACCGATTTAGGGACAACAGTGTGAGGAAGACACACTTTTCCATGGCTTTGGAGAGGATGCAGTTTCCAGAATGAAACCACTAGGGCAGAAGCATGCAGGCAGGTAGGGGGAGATGCTTAGAAGTTAGGGGAGGGGCTGCATCCTCTAGCACCTCTGAACACAGAGCTCACTTAATCCAGACGTAATTTTTGTTAAGATTCTGGGGCTGAAGAGTAGAGGACACAATTTTATGTATAGAGAGATTCTTTTTCATTTTTTAAAAAATAGAGATGGGGTCTCACTATGTTGACTAAGCTGGTCTTACACTCCTGGCCTCAAGTGATCCTCCCAAAGTGCTAGGGTTAAAGGCATGAGCCACCGAGCCCGGCCAGAGGACACAATTTTTAACATATATGCTTATCATTTAGATACTGGTCTCTCCATTCTCTATCCCTCCTGCCTATAGTTACCTTCAGACCATTTAGAAGATAACACCCTTAATCTAATCTTTGCTGGTGACTTTGCTTCCCATTTTCTAGTTAAATACTCTTAGGAGAATATACTAAAAAAAAAAAAAGAGTTGGGCCACATTCTTCATTAAGGCTACTGCTTCACAGTCACCAAATAATTAAAATTGCTTCACTCTGAGATACAGAAGCAGTTGGCTTTTTCAAACACCAAAAGAGAGTGCTCAGTAATTTGGATTGCATGCTGCCACATAAAGCACTCTCCTGGATCTCCAGGTTGAATCACATTTAGGGATGATAATGATGATGATGATGATGATGACTTCTGCCAATACTACTTCATAGGTGGGTTTATGTTTTTCCAGGTAAATTTTTTTTTTAAAGAGATAGTGTCTTGCTTAGTTGCCCAGGCTGATCTCGAACTCCTGGGCTCAAGTCATTCTCTGCTCCCACTTCTGCCTCCCAAAGTGCTGGGATTACAGTTGTGAGCCACCATGCCCAGCCTGGTTTTTCTGCCTTTTTGTAATGCTATCAGCCATTGATTCTCAATGTTTAGATCCAGTAATTCACTAGAATTGCAAAAGATGTTGATATTCAAATCTTTTTTCAGTAATTTGATGGACTACTTTCATCAAGAGAAACTTTACCTCACCTACTATTTGGTATCTTGGTGGCACAGTTTACATAGGAAAGGCAGGATAAATGCTTGATTGTTTTCTTTTATTTGCCAGTTCTCAAATAAAAAGTTGGTTTCCGGCCTCTCCCGTGATTACTATATTAGGGTTCTCTAGGAAAATAGCCAAAAGAATATGTATAGATAGATAAGGAAAATTTACTATGGGAATTGACTCATACAATTGTGGAGGCCAAGAAGTCCCACAGTATGCTACCTGCAAGCTGGAGAACAAGGAAAGCCAGTGGTGTAAATTCAGTCTGCATCTGAAGACTTAAGAAGCAGGGGAGTCAATGGCATAACTCTCAGTCCAAGGTCAAAGGCCCAAAGACTTGGGAGTCAGGAGATGCTGATGCAAATCCTGGAGTCCAAAGACCCCAGAGCCAGGAGTTCCAGTGTCTGAGGGCAAGAGAAGGTAAATATCTCAGCTCAAGAATAGAGAGCAAATTCACTTTTCCTGTGCCTAATTGGATAATGCTAGCCCACACTAGTGAGGGCAGATCTGTTTTACTCAGTCTACTGATTCAAATACTACTCTCTTACAAAACGCTCCTCAAAGACACACCTTGAAAGAAAAGCTATCAACTTACCCAGTCAAGTTAACACACATAAAATTAACCATCATAATGAACAATTAGTTTTTTTTTAAATCAGGATGAAATCATGGTTTTAAGTACATTTGCTATGCTTTGACCCATTGCTTTTATATTTAGTGATGCTCAAGTTGCTCCATCTTTAGTCAGTAGGAGCCAATAGCAATATCAACATTACCATCAATACAATTACTGAAAAGAGTTAAAAATTCTTCTGCATATGCTCTTCCCATTCTTACACCACATTTTTACAATTGTACCACATCCACACTGTCAGAGCATTCCGCCATTATGTACCACATTATCTTCTTTATATCTCTCATTTAGGGTCTTAGTTTTGCTAGAAATTATAATCAGTGCTCATCACGACTCATTTTGTCAATGCCTCCCCATGTATTGTCTGAATCCCCTTCTCCTGTAGATTCATAAAGAGTAATATTCCCTGAGTTCTTGCCTGCTGATAACAGCTTGTTTAGATGTAAAATCATTGCTTCATATTTCTTCTTTGCATTATGTTACTCAATTTTCTTCAAGCGTAAAATTTTGAGATTGAAAAGTTTGAAGATAATATGACTTTGTTTCCTGTATGAATGATTTGGTATTTTTATCTGGATTTTCTAAATAATCTTTATTTTATTTCCTTTAAAGTACAATAATTTCACTAGACTACATCTCAGTGATGATCATTCCAAGCCAATTTTATCCGATAAACTGAGTGTCCTCTCAATGTTTAGTTTCAATTCTCATTTTATTTTGGCTTCTCAAATGATAGATTTCAGTATTTTATTGCTAAAATTTTCCTTAGATATGCCTTTTATATGTATGTGGGATCTTCCTTGTGTGTCTTTTTTTAATCCTTTTTATCTCTCTCTTTTTTCTTTTAAATCCTTAAAATTTTTTTTACTTGTATTTCTCTTGAGATATTATCTTGTATTTTTTCTAGTTATACTTTTATTTGTTCTGTTTCTTAATTTTTAGAATTATCTTCTTAGTTCTATCACTTCAAATTCTGACTTATTTGTTCTTTCATTTTTCTTATATCATTTTTTTTGTGTCTCCTAGCTAGTTTTCAAATATTAGACTATAATTTTCATCTGCTGTATGAGAATGTTTTTGGCATGTTTTATTATCTGTAGGAATAGTATTCTCTCTTTCCTTATACTTTAATGGAATTTGATCTCTATCTTTTCTGTAGCTCAATGTTTATGTCAAAGTTTTCGTGAGCTTTTTTACAAAGGAGATGTAGTTTTGGATAATATTTTATCATTTAACTTTCTACCCACACTTAGATAACTTTCTGTTCAAACCTTACCATTTTAGAGCTTTCTTTTTTGGATGTTTTTCAAAGCTATCAAGATTATGGCAGCTTACATTCTGAAATATTCTGACTGTCCCTTCCTACCTCCACCCACATTTAATCTATGTATTCTTGTTCTTTGGCTTTATGATCTGTGCCCTCTTAAATTTGAATTCTATCCCCACAAGTTTGTCCTCTTTGAGGAGTTTTGTCTTGAAAGGAAGTTTTATTTAGATACTATACTAGATCATTGCAGGCTTTTCATATTTTGCTGCAAATCCTTTGTATTTCATTTACAAAATGATATGTAATACTGACTCTAGTGAGAAATAAGAGACATGTACTTAAAATTTATATCTGGGGTGGAAAAACAGAAGAAAAATTCCCTGAGGAAATTGCTTTCTTGACCATTATAACAAATGCCTAACAAAACAATTAAAGTAGGATAAATTCACCAAAAATTTATTGCTGAAAATATTATATTAGTTAACATTTTTATTGTGTTATGAGTAATAGAAACTATCACTAACTAGCTAAAACAAGCAAACAAACAAAAAAGGTAAGTATCATAAGAAAGCAGTGGTGATTCAAATGGTCCAAGAGCAGGGTACAACTAGGCAAGGAAGTCTTTCTTCCCCAGCTTTCAATTCTGCTTCTCTTTCTGAATTGGCTTTTTTCTCCTCTCTGGGTTGGCCTACTTTTCACAAGCTGGAAAATATTTACTGTATCTTCTGAGTTTCTATCTCCTTTCTTTCAAAACCAGAAAGAATAAGCCCAGAATTTCTTGCTCTAAATTCCAAATGCCTGCAGAGGGATGCTGGTTGTCCCACCTTTGATTCAGATTCCCTGAGTATATCACTGTGGCCAAGAAGTAGGGTAAACTGGTTAAATCAGGGGTATTTCTACTGTGATAAAGTCATGTCATGAGGTCAAGCATGAGAGAGTACCTTAGTTTGGGCTACCATAACAAAGCACCATAGACTGAGTGGATTATAAACAGCAAAAATGTATTTTTCACAGTTGTGGAGGCTGGAAGTTTGATATCAGGGTACCACCATGGTCAGATCCTGGTGAGGGCCCTCTTCCAGTTTGTAGACTGGTTACTTCATGGTGGAAAGAGGGTAAGAGAGCTCTCTGGGTTCCTTTTTTATAAGGGCACTAATCTCACTTATGAGGACTCAACTCTCACGACCTTATTACCTTTTAAAGGGCCCACCTCCTAATACCATCACATTAGGGGTTAGGATTTCACAACATATGAATTTAAAGGGTTGGGGGACATAAACACTCAGTCCATTGTAGAGTAAGACAGAGGAAAGAGGACAAGTGGAGAAAAGGATCAGTTCCTATAAAAGAGGGAGCCAAAGAGACAAAGCAGGTTGAAATCCAGATTTCTATTTTCATTACTATATTGTACACATGATATCTGTCTATAAAGAGTCAGAAGAAAAACTAGTTCAAGACTAGAAGAATGAATAACAAATAGGAAATACTTTCCACTCCATCTCCAACAATATTTCTTGATGAAATCAAGACTGTGAGGCATAAAATTGCTGTCTAGAAGGTGAGATGTAACAAAAACAAAATAAAATGGAATATTGAGTTTTAAGGAAGAAATGTTTGCTTAGAGCTATTTTGCTACTTTTTCAGATGGAAATTTAGACTCTCTGGTAGACTGAAGATGTGATAGTCATATGTCATATAAACTTTTGAAGTATTTTGTGAATGAACACACAGAGGTTAGCTACTGAATTTAATGTAAGCAAAACAGACCAGGTGAAGTATGTAATTTGGAAGCAAATACTTTGCTTCACTTGAGAAAGATTAGCCATTTGAAGTAACTATTAGCTCCACTTGAGAAAGAGTAGCCACTTGAAGTAACTTTGGTCAGTAACAGCATAACTGGCAGCAGTAATGAGAATGTTTGAATCCCCAACATATTTATTTTTAGAGAAATACAACTTTCAGATCCCATCATCAATTCACTGTCAGTTGTCACTAAGATTTTCTAATTTATTGTTCTACTACTTTTTCGTTTTTAAGATGAACAGAACAATAAATTATCTTAGGCTTTGGAAATCAAAAAATTTGAAGATTTAAAATTTTTTTTCTTTTTTCTTTTCTTTTCTTTTTTTTTTTTTTTTAGAAACAGGGTCTCATTCTGTCACCAGGCTGGAGTGCAGTGGTGTGATCATAACTCACTGTAGCTTCTAACTCCTGGACTCAAGCAATCCTTCCACTTCAGCCTTCTGTGTAGCTGGAACTATAAGCATGTGTCGCCATGCCCAGCTAATTAAAAAAGAAAATTGTGAAGACAGGGTTTTTCTATGTTGTTCAGGCTCATCTTGAACTCCTGGCCTCAAGTGATAATCCCACGCTGGCCTTCCAAACTGCTGGGATTACAGGCATGAGCCACTGTACCCAGCCAAAATCTTAATTCTTCCATTATATTCTTAATAAAGTCTTCGGGGAACTATGCATATTACTTATATATGTAAATATCTATCATACATTACAATTTTTAAACAAATTTAAAGCTTAAAATAAATAAATGCATGAATTTACATGGTAAAAATTGCAGCTATACAGTTATACCTGAGATGGACTTTCTATCATAGCAGAATCATTCCAGAGAATAAATTGTGTTTTCTCATTTTTGATGAGGGAAGTTGGCATTTTCTTTACCATTCTCAGGGAAAAGGAATCTTCCTGACGTAGCGTTATGGTTTGAATATTTGTAGCCTCCAAAACTCATATTGAAATATAATCTCTAATATGGCAGCATTGTAAGGTGGGGCCTCTCAGAAGTGATTCGGGCAGAGCCCTCATGAATAGCTTCATCCATTGATGGATTAATGGATTACATAAGGGAAGGGGAACTGGTGGATTAATAAGAACAGGAAGAGAGACCTGAGCTAGTACATTGGTATACTTAGTTCCCGCACTATGTGATACCCTGTGCTGCCTCAGGACTCTTCAGAGGGCCCTTACCAGTAAACAGCTCTCTCTCCCTGAACCAGGAATGTTAGGTGATCATCAGGTGATGGTCAGGCAGTTGTTAATTGTCTCTCTAAAATAATAATTGGTCACAGCCAGCACCAGGGAAAGGCAGTCTCCCAATAAATAAAAACACCTGAAAATTGGTGATCAGCAGCCTCCCAATAAGATCTCTGGAGGTGGGCAGGTGGGCTCAAGCATGCACACTAAGTGACAAAATGGTGGAGTTTAACTGGTATATGACTGAAGAACATCAGACTGGTAAGGGAAGAATGCCTAGGTAAGCATGCATACAACTCCAATAAACACAGAGCGTGTGTTCCCACCCAAGTGCTGGCAGACCACTGTGCTTACAGACAGCTCAGGCCATGGGAAGAATCAGGGGAAAAGGGATGTAACCCCCCAAGAAGCATGCTGATGTATAAAACCCCAAGTCAAAGGTCAAACCATGCACTTGATCTCTCAAGTTGCCCACTTGGCCCTCTTCCAAGTGTACTTTAGTTCCTTTCATTCCTAGTCTAAAACTTTTTGATAACTCTCACTCCAGATGTATGTAAAACTTGCCTCAGTCTCTCACTCTGCCTTATGTGTCTTGGTTGAATTCTTTCTTCTGAGGATGCAAGAATTGAGGTTGCTGCAGACTCATACAGATTCATTGCCACTATCATACTTTGGCATCATGTGACACAAATATCTTCCACTGCTAACATACTTTAGTGCTGCATGACTCAGATACATTCCCATTCCCCAGTGGTAAGACAGCTCAACACCTCGCCTTCTTCAACTGGAGGCCCTCAACCCCCATACATGATACTCTTCTCCCTTTCACTCTCCTGCTTACTAACCAACCTCCAGAACAACCCCTTCCAGCCAGAGTGACTCTGCTACCCCTGATCAATCTCTCAATTCACTCTGATGGGTGGCTTATGGGGTGGGAAGGACCTTGGAGCCTGTACCAAATAGACCCGAGACACTAGTGCCCCTCCTGGACAGGAGGCTTGCAAGAGTGGTAGGGCTAAAGGCTAAAATCACGCAACATCTGGGGTTTCCTCTGCTTTTTCAAGTAAAATTTTCTCTTTCCCAAGAAACTGCACCACCTACTCTCCTGTTTTCTCTGTGTATATTCTGAAATAGCCTTGTGCACTCACTAGACCATCCACCTCATAAGCAAGTCTGCCTTTTCTCTGCTTTTTTCAGGCACACACAGCTCTTGCTGCATTTGCATAGCAGTAAAGAAATGGGCTCCTTGCTCCTGTCTGCTGGCACATTGCCAGGACAGACACTAATTGGAATCCTAGCTCTCCCAGCTCCTTATGTCTTACCATACACTTTTCATCCCTGTTATGCCCCAGGCCCAGTTTTTCCTGTAGCTTTGAATGGAGTTTGTCCACCTGCATAGGGTCTCACTCTGTGGCCCTCCAAGGACCCCACCTACTTACTTTTTTGGAGTTAGCACCTTTTTGAGAGATAGGATAATTCTTCCTTTGCTATTTGTGAATTCTTACTCCAAGCCCCACGTTCTCCAGAGGTTATGCCTTTATGTCAAAGGGCAAATAAATGTTGCCCTCTTAAATCCAAGGGCTGTTGTTTTTGCATGGAAAGCCTACCATGGTATTTCTCTCACTTCCTCCTCTAGGCTCCATTTCTCTAATCACTTCCACATCCTTATCAACATGCATCAAGACCCTCAAGGTTATATTTGAAGGGAGGGAAGTTCAGCCTCCTTGTGGCAGTTAGCTAAAAAAATTAGCTTCTCCTCTACTTAAAAAACATGGGAAATGGAAATTTGAGAAAAGAGATAATCATTGTGTTGCTAGAATGCTCTGAGTGAGAGTCACTCTAAGTCATGGAGACAAGGATATAAGGCAGCCCAAGGCTGCAGGTGCAAGAGACCCATAGGATAGAGATGGAGGTTGGTCACAGGCGAACAGATTACCATTAGAACAGAGATGATGGCATGATTGAAGCTATACAGAAAAACCAGTTCATTCTGGAACCCCACAGATGAACAGGAGGCCCACGGTTCACTCTGGTATCTCCTCAGTTCTCAAGTGGGTAATTGTGACGAGATGAGACTAAGGTCAAGTGTACATGGTAAGACAGGTTTATTCTGGAACCCTAAAGATGACTGGGGGATACCTTACTCAGGATAACAGGAAAGTAAGAAGAAACACCTTCTTTTTCCTTTTCCTTGTTTTTCTCCTTTGTTCTATCTTCATGGATGGGTGATGGTGTCTCCATACCACAGGACACACCTCTTGGATGCATTCCAAAAAAAAAAACTAAGAAAAATTTGATTCCCCCAAACCTTAAAACAGCAACAATAAAAAACTACATTTTTTTGTTGTAATACTCTTTGGCCTAAAAATAAACTGGGAGAAAATTACAAAAGTCAGTCTTAGAACCCAGTGCCCTTATGCAGAAAATCCTCAAATTAGCCTCCTCCATTTTTATAACTGAGAGCAGAATAAGGAGAACAGGGCTAAGGAAAAGAAGGAACAAGAGGAAGTCTCAATTATTGGCTACTTTACAAGCTCTCCAGCTCACTCCAGGTTGCTATAAGGACACTCATTCAAGTAACCGCCATTGGTGCAGGAAGCCAGGCCAGTGGAAGGCAAACTACCCCAATGGGATAAATGGGAAAATGCCCTGCACAGCTTGCCCCCTTTACCACAAGCTGGAAATGGGACTAACCTGACAGCTGAGGGCTCCCATGGATAGAGTCCCAACACCTGATGACCTTGAGCTGAGGCATCTCTCTGTTCTGGCTGGCATCCAACCTGGACATGGCCATCAAAAGGAAAGGGCCAAGGGCAACTCTTGAGGGGGCAAACAAAATTATAAATTTTCCTTTTGGGTTCAAGAGCTACCTACTCTGTGTGAATCTCCTTCTCTAAGCAACTCTCTAAATCCTGCCAGTTAATGGGGGCAAATGGCACCCTTTACCTCCAAAATAAAAACTCATATCCCTTTTGGACAAAAATATGCTTTCTGAGATGGGTGCCTGCTTAATATTTACCCAAAATCTAAATTCATCTTTTCCTCAAATACACCTGTTTCTCCTGGGAAAGCTACTTAAATCTTTAAGCAATAACTTTAACCTGATGGTCTTAACTCAGGAGTTTAGAAATAACCCACACTTATTCAGACAAACTTTAGAAAAAAATTTAACCAAGCATTCTCTTCTCGAGGGGATCATAACTTTTACAGTATGTAGATAAACTCCTTATCTTCTCCTCCTTTACAGGACTCACACAGCAACGGGCAGTATAAACCATAGCTTCCTAACAGAAGAAAA